>NW_022111324.1:33603487-33711331 GCF_000313985.2 Echinops telfairi | reverse complement strand
TTTGTCCAGGAAAAGATATCTTCTCCATACAGTAGTACAATGTGTAACTTTTGAGAAATATCTAAACTTACATTAGATTTGTATTGAAAGTAAGTCAACTAGAAACTGTAGTATAGAGCCAATATATTATTATATTTAGTAAATGTAATAATAAAATGGAATATATTGATTAAAAGCTTAATCTGTTCAATAAACATTAAATACTATAAAAAATTAAAGTTCAGGAACCATATGTTATGAAACTATTATTTTCTCTTCCTTGTTCTTTTTATTTTTCCCAAATATTTAAGAGCAGCTGCCTCAAATTTGCTTCATACAAAATAAGCATTTTAATGTTATAGTTTTCCACATTTGTCAGATTGGGTCCTCAAACAGTTGTATTTCCTTGAATAATAAATTAGGTAAATAGGCTTTGGCAATTCACTGAAATCTTAAATGAACAGTAAAAGTGTATTCACTATGTAGTAAAATTGTTAAGGTCACATTTATAAGAATGTAATTCCGGAACTTCACCCTGCTCATGTGGGCCTCAGATCCCCCAGCAGCACTGATCAGCCTCAGGAAAACCCAGAGACATGCACAGAAATCACACTCTGGATAACACGAGTGGTCTGAAAGAAAACTTCTTTAGTGCATCAAGCTGGAATGCAGCCTAAGGAGAGAAAGAAAAAGTTATACAAGCAAGTACTTACAGAATTATTTTGTCTTTCTAACTCTGGTCATCACAAAGACAATGGATACTTGAATACACGCATGTTTTGGGCTGCTACTGTGGTGTTCCACTTGGCTCCCTCCTGAGATTTTATGCTCATGTTTACTAAAACATTATCCTCCAGAATGAAGTCTTTGGGTGTCCATGGAAACTTTATATCAATGTCTTAGATGACTTTAAAGGTATACAGTTTACATTAGGAATATATGTTGTGGCAGTTAACAGGGATTTTACTGTTTCAATTTGGGGCAAAAGTGCTTCTTCTAGTTGCAGATTGATAAACAATATGAGAAAAAATAAAAAGAATACTTTACCTCTAGACCATATTACATAATTCAAAATTGCAGTAATTTCCCTTAAAGCAAGTCATTTTCTTTAATTTTCCACTTCTAAAATAGTTTACACTGGAAACCAAGTCTGCGCAATTTGCAAGATTTGTTATTCTTCCTATTAGCATCATATAATGAAAGCAAACCCAGGCGTTTTTTGACCTCACACACTCCCACACCTAACCAGTGTTCTTCACAGAATGGATATCTACAGGCTGGGGGTGCTATAGACTCACGGAATGCTAGAGGAGTTTATGAATTTACAGGTATCGCCACAAATAGCTACCCTGAGTACTACTAATTCACATCCTGCATAAGAATTTGGATTAAAATGCCTATTAGTAGGTGGTTTCTATGGCTTTGAATTAGCTGGCAAAAGTGAAAAATAGCATTCTCATTTCTCCAAGTGAAAGGATGTTACATTTTAGAACATGGCAAAGGAATACTAACAACATAGAAATAGAATTACTATCCAAGACTATATTCCTTATTTTTCAGACAAGCAGAAGAGTTAACTGACGCCGGAGACGTTTAAATATCGATTCTGAGCATCAGCAGGCATTATTTTTACTAGTGTTTGGGTTTGAATGTAGGCTACTAAAGATGGTCCTTAAAGGGGAACTGTCTCCTTAAAATCCTTTTCAAATGCACCCTTATAGGCTACTTCTTTCCTAGGAAGAAGGAAAAGAACATTTCCACTGACCCAGCTCGTGATTTACATACAGAGAGCAAATAAATGAATGGAGTGGGGGAGGGGACACAAGAAGCTATGTGTTTCCTTTTCAACCGCAGAAAATCAGATTACTTACCAAGAACATTTTGATCCAGGGCAAATGTTTATTCCCGGTATCTTTCGGCGCCTCAGTCTCTGCAAGAAATCAATTTCCACTCTACTTTCCTATTTCTCAAAAAGAGAGAGAGAGAGTAGGATGAGTCTTAAGCAGCGGTGTCCAGAGGAAGATAGAGCAGAGAGCCAAGACTCCCACTGCGCTCTTCATCCAGCCCCAGCCCTGGGAGTGCACCTGGGGGAGGAGGCCAGGCATCTTCCCAACGGAGGGCAGCCGGTTTCAGAGATAAGGGGTGGGGGCCGGCTTGACTTCACAGCCGAAATATAAATCATCACCAACAGAATTACCAAGCCTCTCAGTCGCACAAGCATTTCCTCGGGGAATCCGGATTCAAAGAGGAAAGGGAAGTTCCTGAAATGAGTGAATGAGAGAGGAGAGAGGACACACACACACACACACGCAGAGAGAGAGAGAGAGAGAGAGAGAGAGAGAGAGAGAGAGAGAGAGAGAGAGAGAGAGAGAGAGAGAGAGAGAGAGACTGAATTTTGGGTTTGGAGAAGTGGTTGGGCTGTGGAGGGCAAAAGGAAAAAGGAATAAAGCTAATCTTACCCGATCGACCCGGCGATCGTTGGTGTCATATCGGAATACGAAAAGGGCAAGATAAAGCATTCCGCAGCACAAGCACAGCCAGTTCACTTTCCATGCGGGAAACAGGGGACCGGTGTCGGGCAGCCTCCCGCCGGCGCCCCCAGAGAAAGTCCCCAGACCACTGAAAGCTCTAGCTTCCAAAGCCACAGGCGTTGGGAGCCCAGGTTACGGCTGGAAGCCAGTCGACCGGCTGGCATCGCAGGCAGCAGAAGCCACTGAGGACGGAGGACCCTGGAGGGCGCCGCCGCCGCTGCTTCTGAGCACGGTCCTCGGCCCCCGGCCCAGCTACCATGTCACCGTGACCCCGAAAGCACCCAGCGACTCGGCCTCCTCTCCACCGTCAGCCCTTCCACATCCCCACCCCCACCCTCACCCCCGGTGGTTTGGTCATCCTAACGTGACCGGTCGCAGGGGGCTGTTTGGGGAGTTGGTTCTGTTGGGTTTTCTCACTACGCCCCCGTCAGTGCCTCGGGTGAGAGGCTTCGCAGGAGCCCCCAGGGAACCGCACTAACGGACTACTATTCATCCCCAGAACCACGTTCCCGACGGACGCAGGAAACTCTTAAAGGACCCAGAGTGGGAAGAGCAGAGCAGGATTTCTGAAGCGGTCCCCTCTTGAATTCTCATTGGATCCTCCCCAGCTGCCTAAATCATTCTTGCTGCTCTATCTATCAGGATGACTACAGCTTCGCTCGCTAGTTCTCTCTTTATCTCATTGTCTTCAACACATCCTTTTGCTTCTCTTTTCAGATTTATCTATATTCCACCTCTGGTGCTCTGGGGTTTCTCAGCGTCTGTCTTTCCTCATTGTATGGGGATCTACAGTCTGTAATTTTTTTTTTTTTTTTTTACTTTCTCTACTTAAGGATTACTACAATTAAGCCCTCCCCCAAAAACAAAACAAAAGAAAAAACCCACATCTTTCATATTTTTCTTCCTTTCTTTGGGGACAGTGGCTCTCCATGTAACAAGATTTCTACTTGGTTACATGATACTAGGAACTGCTGATTATGTCAAAGTTCCATCACCCTGCAGCTCACTTCCTTACCTTGATTTGGAAGATCATGGAATATCTGTGAATCCTGGATTGATTTTTTTTAGCAGTCATCTTGCTTCCTGAAATTTCCTCTGGTAAGTTCTTCTCTTTATACGTTACTAGAAATGTTTTACTAGTGGTAATTTTATTCAGCTGGCTGTCTAGAAGAAATTCCTTAGGTTTACCTTCCTGTTACTTTGAGAAGTTCAAGTCTATGTGATCATATCTGCTAATTAATGTTAGTTCTAATCATGCTACTAAGATCAATCCCATGAATTGTGCAGCTGTCTTTTACTTTCTTCATTTATTCATACTCATACTCACTTATAGTGTAGGTTATATGAAACACTGCCCTGCACACACACTCACACACTCACCCTTTGGGGCACACATCCTTCTGCTATTTGAAAGGATGAATTTCATATGTTTATCTAAGAACTTTAAATAAGCCTCTGACCATTGCAGGGTATGGGAAAGTTCCCTAGTCTCTCTGATCTTCAGGAGGTTGGTCAGCTCTGTATTCGTTCATTGTAAGCAAGTACCTGACTAAAGAGGACTTCTGTAAAGTGCATTTTATGGATTTAGTAGCATACTAAGCACCGAAATGAAGAGTGTGGATTTTGAGTGCATCATTTTTTTCTTACAATCTCCCGACTCACACATGAAAACAATATTGTGATATTGCAATTTTAATGTAGGCATTGTGTTTTGGGGTATGCTGCAGAATGTATGAATTCAGCCTGCAAATTGTTAATTGGACGTGAAGTGCTGGTTTCTGAGGAAGAGAGCTATCAGAAGAAATCACTGATAATCTTAGCTGTAATAAATTGAAATTCAACAACAGGCTTTACATGGAAATTTTAATCGCCTCTCTCCTCACACTTGCACACACCCCCACCCTTAGTTTTTAATAAGTACGTTAATATGGTCAATGTTTTTGCCTTTATGAACATTTTTTTATGGGCTTCAGTGCTCGTTATGATTATTCCCTTCCCTTTCAATAGAGGTGTGTTGAGAAACATTTAAGTCTTTGCTTTTACTTCACATATTGGCAAGGGCACAGTATTTATTAAACGTCAAATCTGCATCTACTATTAATGCATACTGAAGGTTTGGGGCTTTTCTCTGTGAACTTCCCCAACCCTACCTACCCCCACCCTCCACAATTAGGAGCAAGTTGCTGGGTTTCTTTCTTCACCTTTATTGGCTTAGAAAACCAATTGTCCAAGCTAGTCTTTCTTGCTCTAAATAAAAAATTATATAGATCTTAAAGAACTATTCCTGCCACCATTGATGGCTGATGTAACAGCCTAAGTTAAAAAGAAATATTTATTTATTTAAATTCAAAAGCCTCTTTAGCTACCAGACATACAAGTACTCCAGCTGCAGCGTCACCCCATCCCCCAGTCTCGGGATTCAAGGGCTTTTCCCCCTTGGCTCCCCTTGGCTCCCACTGAGCGAACTGGGCTGAGACTGCCCTCCGCACCACTGGGCGTCCCTCACCCGTCACTAGTTTCTACCCGATGGCTTCCCAGTCCCGTCCTCCTGCCTGACAAGCCCTTGCCAGTCAGCGTCTCTGATCTCTACCGAAGAAAGGAGGATTTAGTCCAATTCACCAATTCAAACATCTTTGGAAGACTGCTGCTGCTGCGCGGGGGTGGAGGGAGGCAGGAAAAGAAGAAGGGAAAAAAACAAACCAACAAAACTTTCAGTGTAGTCAGATTTTTCTTCCGAACCTCCTCCAATAAGGCACAGACATAGGTGCGGTAGGTAAGTGTGTTTTGCTGTCTCATAACCTAACACGCACTCTGGTGGAAAGGGCATGTTCTGTGGCGGAGGCTCCCGCAGCCAAGGACGGCTTCACCGGGAGGCTAGCAACAGGAGACTGCCGTCTGGGGCTTTCTCCGCAGCTCCTGGCAGCGCCGCAGCCACTGGGCTGCGGGAGCGCGAGAACCAGGCGCCTGCTGGCCAGGCTTTGGGCTCGGTGGGGGGTGAGGATGCCCACGCGGGACGGCGGCGGCGCTCGGACGGCCCGGCCCGCGCAGGCTCGGCGCCTGGCCCCTGCGGCGAGCTGGCGCTCGGCGTGGGCTTTTGCAGCTCTGGGCTGGGGCGCGCCCCAGGGTTTCCATCCGCTCCTATTCACAGCCTTGGTCAGACCCAACTTGAGCACAACCTCCTTTCTGTGCGAGGGGACAGACTTGAGCTCTCTAGCATATCCTTCTGTGTTATTCTAGATGTACACCGAGCTCGCCATAACACTAGTGAATAACGGATACTCGGGATGTCTGCTTTATAAAACTCGACTAACTATCTTTGACTGCTTAGCGAGGCGTAGAATTGCTGTTAAGAACTCTCAAGTTCAGTGTTAAAAAAAGTAGTGCTTACCATCACTTCCTCCCCACGCTCCTTACCCCCTGCCCCCTCCCCAAATCAAGAGGGCATTATGGTGGCGACGAGTTAGATTTCAACTGGAGCTCTAACTTAGGAAAAATGGTTGAAGTGAAATGCAAGGACTGAGACCAGAGGGACGTTTAGCACACACTATAGCCACTGAAAGTTAGGCTTTTATTTCTTCTCTCTCTCTCTCTCTCTCTCTCTCTCTCTCTCTCTCTCTCTCTCTCTCTCTCTTATTGATGGTAGAGACAGGAGGCAGGAGGCTCTGGTACTGGTAGCTCTCGTTTTTTTGCGTCCACCCACGAGGGGGTGCTGCTTCTTGGCAGCTGTTTTTTATTTTTTGCTGTTCTGCAGCTGAGCAGTGGCAGAGTTTGTCTCTGATGGCTGTCCTCCTACTGCCCCAGAGTTGAATCAGGGAGCATTTTATTTTGCAGTAGGGGGTCAGAACATGGTCAGCTGTTGAGAGCAGGGACTCCCTCTGGCAGGAATCAGGACAGGAAACAGGGGGTTTGCTCTGTGTCTCTGAAGATGAAAGTGTACGTTTCCATCTGTGTGGGAAGCCAACAGGCTATTGGAAAGGAAGTGGTGATTGGGGTTGCAAATTAACCTTAACACCCTTAACTTTAACCTTAACGTTGTATGTTGTATTGTAACCAGTCAAATGTATGTAAGCAAGGAAGAAAGCACTAGAGGCTAAAAAAAAAAAAAGTGTCACACAAGCTTCCAGGACCTACGATTCCGATTTTGGGAGACTTTTCCTTTTGCTGCTATTTACATTTGTTTGTCATCATGCAGTTTAGCAGGTAAGGACTGAAGACCTAGCACTTGTGGTGTCTGTATTTCATCAATAATCATGTATGTATCCTGTGTGTGACCCGTCCTGTGATGATTTTCCCCTGTGTCAAGCAATGGAGTATATGTATTGTCAGATGGTAGTGACACAAGGCGTAACTTCATATTCACATTCATGAATTCCATTTCAATCCACTTGAAGGTTTAACATCAATTATTTAAATGTTTAACAGTGGATAACAAAAATTCTAATTTGAACTTAGATGAGAGGAAGAAATGGGAAGAGTAAAGTCAGAGCAAGGTGTGTATAACCCTAATGAAGTACGGAAGGTGGCAGTTGCAATCATACCTTCCAACACTTCTTGTTAAGGTCACAGACCTTGAAATATAAGAGCAAGCAGAGAACCGTTAAGGGCATCTTGTACTACCAAGGTGACTTTGGTTACTCGAGAAAAATATTTGTGAATTTTTCCTCCTTATTAATCTTGGGGGGAGGGGTGTGTGAATAAGGTAGGGGTGGCTTTGGTTGTCAAAGGGCATGAGAAAACAACAGCTTGCCCAAAGTCAAGCATCATGCATGACCTCAGTATATAAGGGCTTTTGGAAGTCATTTGGAAAAATGCAAACAACAACAATAAATCAAAATGAGTTTGGAAAATTGTTAAGTCTTATTATGTTCAAACTTAGTTCTCTCACTATCAGATTTAATAAACCATTCCATTAAAATAATTTAAAAACATATGCTTTAATATAATTTTTCATTATTATTGATATTATTTGGTGATGGTTTTGGTTAAATGTTGAAGAAGCCCGAAGTTTCCATACAGGGAAGCCAAAAACAACAAAAAAAAGGATATGAGAAAGATATATATCTTAAAACTATGTCCTTCTAACATTTTCTCTTCTCTAAGAGATTGTATCCATCAAGATTACCTCTGGAAATATTACATTGCTTTCTGTACTTCTTGATGTGGATCCCTAATCAAGGACTTTGTGATAAAATCTTAAGGAAATAAGAATATGATTTCAACTTTAGATCATAAAATTGCAAAGCACCTTTTACTGTATTAGAGAAAGCATATCATTAGTGAATTCCAGTTCAATTGTTTTGCATTATATCATTTGGACTTTCATGACAGTAAACATGCTTAGGGTGTGTGTGTCAATTATGGGGTCAATACAGATGATATTTATTTGAAAACTACATCACTTTAATAATGTTTCCAAATAAAACAAAGTGCCATAAAGTGATTTATTGTATTTATATTAATTTTATCAGATAATAGGCGATTCTATCCTTCTATGGAATATTTTCTTTTAAGAAATTCAAGATTCTGTTATAATGGGAATATACTTTTTTATAAACTACTGTTCATCTTAATTTTATTTGGCAAAATTATTGGTAGATTTTAGCAAAATAACTTGAGCTTAACTAGGAAAAAATCCACGGAGATTCTAGAATGAATGCCATTAGCGTTGCTCCTAGATTTGTGTGTTCTCCAAATAAAATTGGAAATTCTTTTCAGAATAGTGCCTTTGTTTTGTTTCACTTTACAAGTGTAGAGGACACCTAGGGGAATTAAAAAATTTTACCCTCCATAATCAATTATTATTTCATTTTCACATATTTCCCCTTTGGAATGTTTTAATATTACCTGAAATAAGCCAACGCTATCTATCTAGGATGAGATTGAAGACCTTAGTAATTTGAAAAATTGGATATTAAGAGTTCAGACACAAACAAGAATTCGACACCAATTTATAATAAGTTTAGCAGAAATTTATTTTTTATTAAAAAATAAAAATAATAAGCCCAAGATTCATTGATATTTACCTTATAAATCATGAGGCCTCTTCTAAGAGTATTAGTGTTTTTCTTTTTAAACTCCTAATAGTGTGTTATTGGAAAATGGAGAGTGCTGATGGATCTGGGGTTCCTTCCTGGATTCCATTCTAGTTCTACCTAGATCACTTGTTCTGACTTTAATCAGATTTTTCTATCAATATTTATTTCCCTTATCTCTCAAATAGGGATAGCTGTATCTACCACAAAAAGTTGTTGAAGACTATACAAACTGACTGTGGAACTATTTGGGTCTAATCTTTTAATTTAACTTTTTTGATAAAAGAATATTTCTATATAAGAACTAAAGCAACTCAAGTTTTTATAAAGAATATTAATATAAAATATTCTTCATTCATGTGTCATTGGTCAAATGTGTTTAATCTATATTCTTTCTTTAGCTTTCATATTGTACAGTTAAAACAAATTTGTAATGATATGCCCTCTGAGTCACATGAATTTCTATTGACATTACATTTATCTCAACTACACAGTAGCTCTGGGAGAATACTCATTTTTGTAAAAGCAGTTGGTTTGATGGACTTCTCAGTGCCACTTACTGAATGAGAAGTCTGATTTCTTAGAAGTTTTATATTGTTAACCTGATGATCTCTGTTCTGAAATGATAACAAGATCAAAATATTCTGATGTAACAGCTTTTAAATTGGAGAAACTTGAGAATGACAAAATTTTGATTTCCAAATTAGTTTATAAGCACATTTTCAACTTTGAAGCAATAATTGGAATGATCTTTGACATTCAGTGTTAGAATTTTAATTTAACAACTACTTGGATCATTTCAGGTAGGCACTTGCAAATGTACTTTTACAATTCATAAATTCTAAAGGAGTGCAAAAGAAAAAAATGTTTAGTAATGAATGATTTTTGTTTCATAGAAGTGAATAGTGAGTGTTGATCCTGTTCTAAAAAAGGAAAAGAGGGATTCTTAAGTTGAAATTTAATCATAAACACTCATAGCCTTTCCACTTATCAGAAAACTGGAAGTCCTAGCTCAGTGTATGTGTGTGTGTGTGTGTCTTTGTGGTATTTTGTCTCTTTGATTCCTAAAGGAATCAAATCATCACTGTAATAACTTTATGCTCATCATCCAATAACCCTGTCAGTGATGTTTTATAGCTTTTACTACTATAATTTCAAGGCATATTTGATAATGTGTCAAGTTTATATCGTTATTCACTTTCAAATCTATCCACCTTTAGTCTTCATAAATAATTATTTCAGAAACTATGACTTCACTCTTTTATACCTAATGTACAGCAATGTAAAGTGTTCATGCAAATAAGTATGGAATACTTCTCAATTTCATATTGAAAATGACTAATCGTGAATTAGTTGGTGCTCTAATGGTTAAAATAAACCCAATTATGATTATGAAAATAATTTTAGTTCCACACTAGTTTAACTAGTGTCATATTTTCAATGAGCTGATTGATTTACTAAATGCTAAATATTAAATCATGAAATAAATAGTCTCAATTTTTTAAATGTTTTTTATTTTTATCCAAGAAATTATAAAACAAGATGTGGAAATTACATGTACTCTAATAAAATGAGAGACATTATAGAATATTACCCTTTTGTAGTCATTGTTTTA
Organism: Echinops telfairi; assembly: GCF_000313985.2. Classification (NCBI taxonomy): domain Eukaryota; kingdom Metazoa; phylum Chordata; class Mammalia; order Afrosoricida; family Tenrecidae; genus Echinops; species Echinops telfairi. The sequence continues at coordinate 33,701,174 of NW_022111324.1, read as the reverse complement.
AATAAAGTAGAATTTAAAATGTTCAATTTTTTTAATGTATTAAGATTAGAGCTAAAAGGTATATTCATCCATAGTGTGACCTCTTTTTACTTCAAAGTAATTTTTAATTATATTTTTAATGTTTAAACTCTACTTCATTCAAGTGCACCCAGAACATAACAAATTACCTTTAGCAGATAAAAAAGAAGCTACCATGTTATGGTTATTGCAAGTTAAATCTATAAAATATGCATTTATTGATTAAGTTTATAAATATGTGAACAGTAGACTCAAATGTGTTGTGTGGTTCTCTACTATATAAGAATTATTCCCCCATAATGGTGTGTTTCATTTAAATTCCATTATAGATTTATTTCTGAAGAAGACTTGTAGATAGACTTATTCACTCTGATTTCTGTGAGTATCAGCCAACCTCATCAGGATTGAGCTGTTTTTTATGAACTTTTTTGGACTCTTGTATTTTGTTAATTTAAAAAGCTAGCTCTAAAATATTGCACTATTAAAAAACAATCTAGCGTTTGGAAGACCAAAATTGAGTAAGCACATATTTTAGATTTCTCATTGTCCAATTCTGGCCAGTATATAGAAACACTGCTTCTTCATAGATTCATTAAGGGCAAACTATTTCTTTTGAACCTTTCAGATGATGACTATAACTGTAAGCCCTTCAGGAAAACAGGTTGAATCAAAGCAAAGGGCAAAGTTTAAATTAAAAATCAGGGTTCATTCAGGCATTATATTTTAGAAATACATAGATGTATGCAAGTTGTGTAAAATTATGTTTTACAAAATTTGATATTGGATATGTAACTATGACTGTGTACAGTAGCCTTTTTAGTGATAGCTATAGTAAATATGAGAACAAGAATTATTTTTATCAAGAAGTTCATGGGACAGATAATATCTTTAAGTGACTTTAATTTCTTTTTTTTTAATTTTAATTTTTAAAAATTTCTTTATTATACTAGAATTACTGCTAATTTGAAGGATCAGTATATATATGGACACACAGGAGTATGTAGGAGAGAAAGAAATGGTAAAATAGATAAGCAGTCTTTTTCAGTAGTGAACACCTCTTAAATATTAATAAATACAATAAAAATTTAAGGTAAAAGGCATTAAAGGTTGAATAAATCATGCAGAAACATTATACTAAATATTATCATAAAATAATTAATCCATGTTTTTCATCCTTTTCTTACATAATACTGAGCATATTAATATATAGGACAAGTCTAGGTGACTAAAAATGTTTTAATATAATGTCTCTACTTGAACTCATCATAATGCAACTTTTCATTATTTGTTCAAGGCCTGCTGGCTTATGGATTACATGTTGGGCTACAAAGTTAGCAGTTCTAAACCACCAGCCTCTCAGTGAGGAGAAAGATAAGGCTTTCTAATCCTATAAGTATTATAATTTTGAAAAACCACTGTCCTATAGGGTCATTATGAGTGAGTTTGCTGCTTTAAGACCATTAATTGATGAGGATACATTTGTGATATACTTCATAAATGTGATAACAATATTTTCAAGATGATATTATGTAATAATACATAATAACCCCACGTATTCTAAAATTTAATAACAGAAGAAAAATGAATTCCTATGTATCAATTAACAATGGCAAAAACCCTGGAAACCATATGCTTTGTTTCTTAAGATAAGCAAAACCAATTTCATGTAAATGGAGCTTTATGGAGAGTTTATAGATTTTAATTCAAATTATATAATAAAGAATGCTGAAATGTGAATTTTTCAGGTATAAGCTATCTATATTTTTCTACTTATGGAATCATTTTTAGCCTACCATTTGTATTTTTTCCAGTGTATCCTAAGAAAAATAAATCTAGTCATCTCAGTGAATTGAAACTTAAATTTCTTAGCTAATGGAAATTCTGAAGAATAGCTTCAGAGGCACAATACAATTTTTTCAAATTAATTCCAAACATTATTTTTACTGAAATAATTGTTTAAACAGCTTCCTCACATTTTCACTTTAAAAAACACAGAGTAGCTACATATTAATGTTGATTATGGAGAAAAAGAACTCTGAGTATTTGTGTCTCCTTTTAAACTATCACTTCTAATTAAGAAGTGTGGTCAAGTGGGATGTACCATAGGATGCAACACTGGCCATATTTCACTATCTGAACAACCATTGTTATGTTTGAGCCTATAGTTGCAGCAACTGTAACAACCCATCTAATGGAAGTCTTCCTCTTTTTTACTCCCAAGTACACTTATCACTCCAGGGACTGGTCTCACTTCTGTGACCACTATTGGGTTTCTACTTGTATCGTTCATGTACCCACAAGATGCATAATTTTAAACACTTCTTTCTACAAAGTTAAAAGACAAACCAACACATTAAATGGGTGAACATAAGCTAGAGTGTATATTAAAGACCACTGATGCCATTAAGTCGATTCTTGACAGCTGTTATTTAATAACTCATTTTTCTTTTCTTTTTAAAATACTTTTATCATATCCCTACATTCATCCAGCGTATCAAGCACATTTGCACATATGCCGCCATCATCATTTTCAAAGCATTCTCTTCCCACTTGAGCCCCTGATATCAGCTCCCCATTTCTTTCCCCTCCCTCCTCTGCTGCTCTCCCTCATGAACCCTTGAGAAGTTATAGATTATTATTTCCATATCTTACATCATTCTCCATCGCCCCTCATGTACTTTTCTGTTATTCATCTCCCTGGGAGGGGGTTCTAGATTGATCCTTGTGATTGATTCCGCCTTTCTCACCCGACCCTTCCCTTATCCTCCTGGTATCTCTACCCCCATTGTTGGCCCTGAGAGGTTTATCTATCCTGGATTCCTTGTGTTGAGGGCTCTTATCTATAGCAGTATGCATGTTCTGGTCTAATCCGATTTGTAAAGTAGAATTGAGGTCATGATAGTGGAGGCAAGAAGCATTAAAGAACTAGAGGAAAGTTGTGTGTTTCACCGGTGCTTTTCTGCACCCTGACTGTCTCATCTTTTCCTTGTGACCCTTCTGTGAGGGGATGTCCAATTGTCTACAGATGGTCATTGGGTCTCCGCTCCATGCCACCCCCACCCCCAATTCAAATTGGGTTGATTTTGTTCTGGGTCTTAGATGCCTGACACCTGATACTATCGACACCTCATGATCACACAGGCTGGTGTGGTTCTTCCATGCGGTCTTTGTTGCTTCTCAGCTAGATTTTCATTGAACCTAAGAATCAGAAATGCATATAAACCACTGTGATGACCTATAAAAACTCTTATTTATCATCAGTAACCTTAAAAAAGTAAATAAAAGATGAAATTATTAGTCCCACATGCTTCTTTTATCACAAAAGTGGTAACATTTGCTGTCCTAGTTTTAGATACGGAATTTCAGTGGTCTATAAGAAGCCCAGGAACTATAATAGGCTAAGCATTGGGCTGCTAGCAGGCAAGTTAGGTGCTTTGATTCCAAGTCGCTCCTCTGGAGAAAGATGAGACCGGTCTGCTTTCATAATGATTTATAATCTTGAAAATCCCTTGACACAGATCTACTTTATCTTTCGCTTTGGGAGTAAGAATTGAACCCATAGCAGTGGGCTGGATCTAAGGTGAAGACGACAGTTTATTGGTTCTAAATTTGAGCTAGACAATTATTAACTTTTTCTTTAAAAAGCATTTGGTACCACATTGAAAGTTTGATGGTTTGAAGCCATCGGCTGATTCCTGGGAGAAAATGAGTCTGTCTGCTTCCTGGTAGCCCCAGAAACCTTATGGGAAAGTTCCTTTTTGTCCGATAGTCACTATGCTTTCAGATTAACTAAAAGGCAAAATCTTCTTGATTTTCCAAATATGATATGTTGGCTCCGGCTAATATTAAATAATCTATGAATATCAGGCATACTAATGTCCCCTGTGGTCTTTATCAACACTCACAACTACTCTACAGGACAAAGTAAAAGTGTCCCATAGGATTCCCAAGGTTGTAAATCTTAAGAGAAATGGACTACTACAGCTCTCTCCCATAGATCAGCTGTGAACTTCAATCTGAACTTTTGATTACCACCTGAGCATTTTAACATAGTGTTCCAGTTAGTTCTTACACTTGTCTTCAACATTTGGCAGGTCTTTTTTATATTTATACATTCTGCAAGAATATAGATTATTTTTCACGTACTTTTTACTTTGCCTTTCTTTTGAAATTTAGTACCTTAAGATAAGAGTTTTATAACTTTTAAAACTTGAAGACAGCTTGGACTGCTTTAGAAATTTCAGTACCGATAATATGCGTGTTCTTTGAAACTTAAGTGTTTCTAAAACTTTACATCGAGAATAGTGGTGAAAATAATTTCTTATAATTAGAAGATCACTTAGTAAACACACTGGAATAGAGTACCAAGGCTAGTCATTGAAAGATGAACTATTCTATGAAAACAGTAGACCTGGCATTAGAATTATGGTGTTAAACTGTGGGACATAGCTCAAACCCTGAATTCAGACTTCTCGCCTTCTAAACCATGAGATACCAAATTTGCTAGTTAAAGCAACCACTTATAGTACTTTTGTTATTTCAGCACAAGAGAACTCACTAGAATTGGGTGCAACTCCACAAATTATAACAATATGGAGTAGTTTTGACACTGGAAACGGAATTGTTAGTAGGTGCCATCCAGTCAGTTTTGATTCATCACAACCCTAGGTACCATAGAAGGAAACCCGACTGTGTCCTGCACCGTCCTCATCATGGTTCTTCTATTTGAGCCCATTGGTGGTGTGCTAATGCATCTCCCAGATGGCCTGCCTCTCTTCACCGTCCCTTCATTTTACCAAGGGATCGATCTTTCCTGATAGCACACCCAAAGGACAGGACACAAAGTTTGACCTTGGCCTCCAAGTAGCCTCCTGACAGTACTTCCAAGACGGATTTGCTGGGTCTTTTGGAGTCCGGTACTTTCAACACTCTTCCCCAGCACCATAACTCAAACGCGTCCACTTTTCTTCAGTCTTATTTATTCAATGTCCAACTTCCCAAGGCAAATAAAGCTCTTAAAAAAATACCGTGGCTTGGGCCAGGCACGTTATTCCACAAAGTAACATTCTTGCTCTTCAAAACTTTCAAAAGGCCCTGTGCAGCCATTCAAGCAATGAATTGTTTGATCTCTTGACTGCTGCTTCCATGAACGTTGATTGTTGATCCAAGCAAGATAAAAACCTTGGCAACTTCAAATTTTTCTGATTTTCATAATGTAACCTACTTGTCCAGTTGTGAAGATGTTGGTCATTTTTACATTGAGTTGTAATTCACGTTGAAAGCTGGAATCCTTGGTCTTCAGCTAGTGGTTCAAGTTCGTCCCACTGTCAGCAAGTGGCGTGGTGTCGTATGGCCGGTTGCTAAGAAGCCTTCCTCTACCTAGTCCTGATACCTCATCCCTCTTCATATTAGCCGATCTCTCTCATTATTTGCTCAGCATGGGACTAAATAATTATGGTGAAAAGATGCATCCCTGATGTGCGCCTTTCTTGATATAAACCATGCAATATACCCTTTGTTCTGTTGATAGAACTGCCTCTGGATCCATGTAGACTTTCTGCATGAACACAATTAGGTGCTTTGGAAGTCCCATTCTTCTCCAGGCTCTCCATAGTTTGTTATCATTCACACAGTTGAATGCCTTAGCACAGTCAATGAAATACAAGTAAATTCTCTGTTTTCCTCTGCTTTCAGTCATGATCCATCTTACATCATCAGTGGTATCTTTTGTTTCCTGTCTCCTGAATCTGATGTGAACCTCTGGCAGTTGTTAGTCAATGCACTCTACCCCTTGTTGGATGATATCTGCAACTTGGATTTCTTCCTTCCCTACCATTGGTTCTTGCTCCTATGTTCCCTTTTGAAATGTTGGAATGTTGACTAGTTATTTTTGGTACAGTGACCGTGTAGCTTTCCATCTTGTGATGCTTCCTGTATTGTTCACTATTTGCTCCTAAAATTTTTCAATATTGTAGCTTACAACTTTTTCTTGAATTTCTTCAGTTAAAGATATATTGAGCATGTTCTTCCTGTTTAGTTTTCTAACTCTAGATCTTTGCATATATCATTATAATATTTAACTTTGTCTTAAGCTTCTCTTCGAAATTTTCTGTTTAGCTCTTTGGCTTCAAAATTTCTTCCCATTGCCTTAGCTACTGTATTAAGAGCAAGTGTCAGAGTATCTTCTGACATCCACTTTGATCTTCTCTTTCTTTTTAATGACCCTTCCCCTTCCTCATGAGTGATGTCTTGATGTCCTCCCACAGCTCATCAGGTCTTCTGTCATTAGGGTTCAATGCAACCGCTCTGTTCTTCAGGTGTCCTCAAGATTCACATGGGATAGACTCAAGGTCATATTTTGGCTCTTGCGGACTTGTTTTAATTTCTTCAGCTACACCCTAAACTTACATATGAACAATTGTAACATTAGCTTTGTGAATTTGTAAAATTGTATTTTATTGCATTTTGGCATTAGACTACCTGTTTCCATTGTCTTCAGCTGCTACCTGAAGGGTACTTAGTAGAGGATGGAAAAGGGTTCTGGTGCTGGGATAGTTAGATTTTATGTCAACATATGGTACCTGTGCTGAGGTACTTTTGGAGTTCAATCTAACAATAAAGTCATAGTCTGATGATGCTTTTTTGAGTGTGTGACTGTTTTATAAGATAGATACAGGGGACTACCCTTCTTGCCCCTCTTCACCTTCCTGCTATGCCAAATTGTGTGTCTGGCCTTGGATTTGGCAGCCCATGTAGCCTGCTAACCTTGTGAGCTGTTGGCACTCTACCATTTTCCTGCCAACTTTGAACTCATATGACTTTGAATTTATCAACCTGCTTCATGCACCACCAGTTTCCGGTGTCTGAGAGTCTCTGGCTAGCATGCGACCCATGGACTTGAGTTGGACTGATCTGGGAGGCTTTCTTAACATGAATTTTTTTCCTGATATAATGTTCATTTTATACATGTGTAGTGTCAGTGGTTTTGTTTCTTTAGAAAACCCATTAAAACACAGGGACCTAATAGTAAAGCCTAGATTTCCTTGAAGGACTGTTGGTAGACTTATGCATGTCAAAGACAATTCTAGTGAGGGTTGAGACGCAAATGAAAACTATAGAGAAATTCTCTATCATGTCAGAGAAGATATATGATTCCAGCTACAGGATGTTGTTAGATGTGCACCTTAAATGTGCTTCTAATAGATTTTAAAGGAAAACCTACCAGATTTTAAAGGAGGTTTTAAAATAGAAATTATGAGCATGTGATTGGCAATGGAAGTAGGTTCATGTTTTGAAGTGGTGGCCAAGAATTTGTCTGAATTATGCCCGTTATTTGGTGGAGCAAAGAACTACCGAAGTGCTGAAATGGGATACCTGGGCTGATGAGATTTCTAAGCACAATCTTAGATGGAGCATGTGGTTTTTCCTGGTCGTTTATAGTAAAAGCAAAGAGGTAAGAGATGGGCTTCAAAAGGAACTGTGCAAAGAATACAAAAATCTAGACTCTACAGGTTAACAGATGCTTACTTTAGACAGTTGAAGATATTTTCCATTTTTTAAAATATTGAGCACATTTGCATAGTTTATTAATAATTTTCCTGAGCACTTCCTGAAACTTCCTTAAATGTAATATTTCAATTGAATGTGACTTTAGAAAATGTATTCCTTCTTATTATTCACAATATAAAAACTACTGTTTGAATTTTGCCCTTACAATATATTAGTAAGTCTTATGTGCAGCCATATAAATGCCTTTGTTGAACGAGTCAATGTTACATTTTTAGTTTTCAGCTAGTAAACTTATAAAATATAACATTTTTAAAACAGTGAAATTGTAGCAGAAGACATTGTTTATAAAGGATGAGGCAAAACTCTAGTTATCACTACATTTGCAGAGCTTTGCACACACTGTGCACTGAATTAAAAGCTGTGAATTAACTGGATTCTTCTAATTCTGTTAAAATTGTGATTTATGTGACAAAATATTCTAATGACAAGAATATTTTTATTCTCCTGGAAAACTAGAATGTTTTTTATTATCAGACTACACCAGACAAGGTAGAACCACATTATTAATTATAGTAGTGATCTTGTGTTCCGATGTCTGAAAACATTTATTTTCACTTTTCCCTACATTGGTTCTTACTCTTCGCTTAAACGTGTGCTCTGTTGTGCTATTTTGGTAGTAAACGTTGTTGATAATTGTTTTCTAGGCATTTCTTTTATTTTACTTTAAACTTAGATTTGCCTACATAACTATTCTATTCTAAACTTGCTACATTTGAACTTTCTTCTTTGGACTCTGACCACTTTCTTTATATATTAAATTAGATAAAATCTGGATCCTGCCATGATATTTTGTTATATGATTGCTGAATTGATTAGGCTTGGACCAACTTGTCAGAGCCTGTATTCTCAGTGGTTTGGAAGTTAAGGTTTGGTAATCCTCCATCATGTACCTCAGTCCCTTGCAGTTATGTGAGTCAGGAAAGTCTCTAGCCTAACCATTGACTGACAGGCTTGGAGCATGCCTACACTTGGACTTGACTGCTTCTACAATTGTCTGAGCCACTTTTTGGAGAAAAAACATTCTTTCTATAGACAAGACTTCTTACACTTTTTCTACTCAGAATTATCTTCACCCATGAAATTTACATCACAAGTAAGCACTGCCAGAGGCACCTTGGATCCATTACTCACTTGACTTTGAATTCATTTTTGATCATAGCATGTTCAAAAACTTTTACCATTGCCAAATAGTTCAAGACCCCTACTTTCAGTTCACGACCCCATATACTGACCCAAGAAGCATTGCACTGGTGAACCCAGCCTGACATAATCACTAAATTTGAAGCATCATGGTTATGTATTTATCAGATAAATTAGGTGACACTTATACTGTGGACTTAAAAAAAATTTATTGGGGGCTTATACAACTCTTATCACAATCCATACATACATCAGTTGTATAAAGCACATTTGTACATTCATTACATTCATCATTCTCAAAACATTTGCTCTCCACATAAGCCGCTAACATCAACTCCTTATTTTTCCCCCTTCCTCTCCGCTTCCCCCTCTCTCACGAACCATTGGTAATTTATAACTTATTATGTTGTCAAACTGTCCGACGTCTCCCTTCACCCACTTTTCTGTTGTCCATCCCCCAGGGAGGAGGTTATATGTAGATACGTACTTATAATCAGTTCCCCCTTTCTACCCCACCCTCCCGGTATCGTCATTCTCACCACTGGTCCTGAAGGGATCATCTGTTCTGGATTCCCTGTGTTTCCAGTTCCTATCTGTACCAGTGTACATCCTCTGGTCTAGCCAGATTTGTAAGGTAGAATTGGGATCATGATAGTGGTGGTGGTGGTGGTGGGGGAAGAAGCATTTAGGAACTAGAGGAAAGTTGTATGTTTCAGCGTTGCTGCACTGCACCCTGACTGCCTCCTCTGCTCCCTGCGACCCTTCTGTAAGGGGATTTCCAGTTGCCTACAGATGGGATTTGGGTCCCCACTCCACATTCCCCCTCATTCACAATGATATGATTTTTTTGTTCTTTGATGCCTGATACCTGATCCCTTCGGCACCTCGTAATCACACAGGCTATTGTGCTTCTTCCATGTGTGCTTTGTTGCTTCTCAGCTAGATGGCCGCCTGTTTACCTTCAAGCCTTTAAGACCCTAGATGCTGTATCTTTTGATAATCGGGCACCATCAGCTTTCTTCACCACATTTGCTTATGCACCCATTTGTCTTCTGTGATCATGTCGGGAAGGTGAGCATCATGGAATGCCAGTTTAATAGAGCAAAGTATTCTTGCATTGAGGGAGTACTTGAGTGGAGGTCCAATGTCCATCTGCTACCTTAATACTAAACCTATAAATATATGCACATAAATCTTATTTCCCCATCCTCGTATATAAATATATTTACATATGTACATAGAGGAAAGAGCTCGGAGGCAAAGTACATTTATAGAGGTCTAAATATACTGCAGACTTTTAAGAATAATTTCCCCTAAATGCTAGACAAATTTAAGAAATGGAACTTACCTTCTCATCTTCATCCTTTCTAATCAGTCCTACCATTAGATAGCAACATTTGACTTCCTCTTTATTGGAAGGACAAGATTGTATTGGCAGGATCAAGCGGGAGATTAGTTCCCCTCTCAGTATATACTCCCGCAGAGGAATACTAATCCTCATTAAGATGGAAAACACTTAAAGCTGTAATTCAGAGGCACTGTATTGCCTAATCAGCTAAAATAAATAATGGGAAGAGCTTTCTGGAGTATAGGTTTACCTAACTAACCGAATGTACTTCTAAGGCTAACCTTAACTTATACAATGTGATTTAGAACTTTGGATATAAAAAAAGCACAATAATGGTTTATTAACAAATTAAATATAATGACACTTTCCTTCTAAAGTAAGCAGATATAATGAAACCACCATAGAGTTAGACAAAAGAGGGCTGAGGAAGGAATTAAATTCAATGCACATTTTAAAAAATTACTATATGCAAGTTAGTGTGTGAAATACAGGGAGCAGAGGAATTATTTTATTTAAAAAATAGCTGCATGCAAGACACTTATAATCTCATCATATGAACAAGAATTTAGAGTGGATAATAGTAATTTACTGTGAAATTTTAGAAGATTCATGAATGGAAACCTATGCAGTCTATAAATTTTTTAAATTATTATAATGTACCATGTTCAAAAGGAACTAGAGTAACCATTAACTCATCAGGACATTTGTCTTTAAAATAAAAAAAAATAATTGCTATTTCAAACAAGAGTGTATTCCATTTGATTATGTAGTCCTTGATTATATAATTCCAGCTTTCTCTGATGCCTCTCGTTTAATAGTAATTTTCACCTTAGAGATTATAATGATTTTTCAGTTTTTAAAAATATTTCATTTAACTTTTTTTTTTCATTTAACTTTTAATTTAGAGTAGTTGAAAGAATTTTTAAACCGACCAATAAAACAAAACAAAGCCTATTATTATTAGATAATTCCAACTCATAGTAACACCCTACATAGGGTTTCAATGATGTGACTCTCGGTGGGGCTGATAACCTCATCTTTCTCCCCTGGGGAAACTGGTGGATTTGAACTATCAACTTTGTAGTAAGCAACCCAGTGCCTAACCATTAGCCATCAGATAAAACAATTTTTTTTTTAAAATCCCAAGATACATCTGTTTATCATTTATAACCAAATAATTAACAGTCAAACTTAGTTTCTCCCCTTATAAACTTGCTATTACTGTTTATGTCAACATAAACAGACAAAGCTAAAACACTTAGTTTGTACTGATTGGGTATAGAGTGGCAAGACCCTACATTTGATATAAATATATATAAGTGAGTGGCAAAATCCTGCATGTTATATGTAGAAAATGATGCACATTATTTAAAATATGTATGCTTTTATATTGGATGAGTGTGATGGCAGTTTTATATAATTACTAACTTCTGTTCTCATAGGCTCTTGTACATTTTATTATCCTTAAGTAGACAATGTCTGGATCTAAAGGAAGGAATATCTGGGTAGTGCACTCGAAACACTTCGCTACTCACTGAAAGGCTGAAGGTTCAAGTCTACAAAGAGGTGTCTAAGAAGCTGTTCTGGTGTCTACTTCCACAAATGCAGTCATTGAAAAATGGAGCACCGGGCAGCGTTCTGTGTGACGCATTGGATAACTATGAGATAGGATCGACTGGAAAGTCACAGACATTGGTACTGGTAGATTAAAGGAAGAACAATTTCAGGTTATTTGAAGTTTACAATTATAGACATTTATCAATATTTACCTAAAGAAGTAATAATATTTAGCTAATGATATGAATTATTGAATAAGATAATTATCACTCTTATCAACTTGATTAAATCTCAATAAATAAATAATTAAAAATAAATGTCAATATATACATGGAGATAGAAAATTATTCATTGCTTTATATAATACAGTACACACTGTATTGCATATTTGATATATATGATTTGAGTTGAATTTTCTCACCACATTTAATTCCTGAGTTTCTCTGATGTTTTAGAGAAACAGTTCCTCCAATATTATCTTCATTGGATACAAGGATCTTACTTATAAACTGGAATTATAAAACACTTTCTGTGCCACAGTTCTGAGTTTTCAAACTTTGTTCATTAAAATAATACTTCTTAGAAATGGCTCTCAAATTCATTGTCAAATTAGGTATATTTGAAAATATAATAAAATGTCCTCAATTTAAAATTTATGGCTACATATTATAAGATATTTCCTTTCATAGAAATGTCATTATGTCTCCAATTGTGAGGCATTGGTTCTGATATAATTGTCTTGTTTTTGTACTATTATAAATCAATTTATAATAGAGATTGAGTAATCAAAGTCCTCAGGATTAATTCTGCAATTTTTCTAAATATCGACTACTCACTGTCATGGAGTGGATTCAGAATCAGAGTCATAGCCTCCCTATAGGACAGGCTAGAACTGCCCCTCTGGATTTTCAAGACTGTAATGCTTTGCAGAATGGAAGGCCTGCTCTTTTTCTTGAGAAGCAGATGGTGGCTTTGAACTGCTGATTTGTGATTAGCAGCCCAATGCTTAACCCATTGTGCCACCGGCACTTCTACTTAGTACTATTATAAAATTAGTTCAGGTGTATAAGACAGGTAAATTAAATTAGTCTGACCATGAATATACAGTCTAAACAAGCAAAATAATTGTAATCTGTGAATATTTACTTTTCTAATTTTTAAGCCCAAGTTTCAAAAATTATTAAATTAAGTGACATTTAGCTGATTTAAATGATCATTCATTTCAAATAAACAATTATGCAAAACACTATTCATAAGACATAATATGTAGCAACTCAGGTACTTGTTCACAATAGCTTGAGATAAACATATCATTTCAATTTTTGTTATACTTTCTATGTCTATGTATTTTCCATTCTATTTCAAAGTAAACGGAATAAATAAAATGTGACAACAAAAATCCTAGCAAATGGCAGTGGATCAGTAAGTTTGGATCAGTTCTAATTAAGTGGTAGTATAGTGCCACAAGAAGAGTATGCTTTTGATTTGCCTTCAAGTCATTGAGTGTTTGTGTTTCACTTTCTGTGTCTTCTCTTTGAGTAATATCTGTCATACTCTTGCTGAACCCTGGTAGTGTAGTGGGTTACAAGTTGGATTGCTGTCAGGTCAGCAGTTTGAATCCACCAGCTGCTCCACGGGAGAAAGATGAGGCTTTATGCTCCCACATAGACTTTCAGAAAAGAAAACACAAATGGGCAATTCTATTCTGTCTTATTGGGTTGCAATGAGTCAGAATCAATGCAATATCAGTGAGTTTGGCATTTGTTTGCTGAGAATTAAAAAAAGGTGAAGTTAGTAAAGTACATGAGATATAAGAGCATCCTAAAGGGTCATTCTCCTTTGAAGAAAATTAAAATAGCAAAACACTTTTTTCCTCTACGGGATTGTGGGATGTGGAGCACAGCCTTCAGTCAGAAGGCTTTCTAATATATGATCTTCCAAAGAGGAGGGGAGAGCTCTTTCAGTTTCTATGTTATTACTGTTTAAATTCAAGAGTAATTGCAACATATTAAACCATACAGTATGTTCCTCAGTAAAAATAAGATTTATGTTTGATTTTACATATGAAGTCTTATTAATGGGTCTAGCTTTAGAATATATAAGAAATGAAACATATAGTAAAAAATATCTTAATTTCCTACCATGATATGTATGTTTATAACAATTTGTTATTATTAGTTTAAAGCTACCATTAATGATGCAATTACATCCTCATGGGGTATACGTTAGTATGTTACAAATACTTTGCCTATATACAACTTGGATATATCATTTATGTATACAATTTGTACATGAAAGCCACTACCTCAGAACTTCGTTTTTTCAATTTAGGAATCAAAATTGTATCATCTTCTAAGGCAAAACTCAATGCAAACTTCTTTGAAATTTGTTCTTTTATCTTCAATTTGCCCAGAAGGAGTTTTTTCATCTTTCCCTACAGATCATATTAATTAAACCTCACTTTAATACTTACTTAATCACTGCATATTAATTGCTCAGTCAATACTTATCAAGTAGTTTTGAAGAGTCTGGTAACTGCTTTCAGTTGTCATTAATATGGCAACAATTATTGTCCTCTCAAAATTCAGTCTAATTGGGAGGATAGTCTCAGGCAAATAGACTCACTATATGAATACTATCATAGGGGAAATTTCAGCAGAACAAAGGGATTTTTGTGGTTTAAAAGCAGGAAAGTTATGTTCTGGCGGTATCCTTCCGCCGTATTTTATTCATTTTACCTGTTTGAAGAGCAAATATTCTGAGAACCTGGACTATGTGAAGAAAAACCTTGACCTCAGGGTTGGAGGAAGCCACATTTAACCACCTATGAAATGTAGACGGTACAACCTGGCCTGCTTTGACTTTTACCAGTAGGTGCTTCAAGTCCTCTCTCCTTTCAGCAAGCAAGATTGCATCATCTACATTTCCTGGGTGGTTAGAATAGGCTTCCTCCAATCCTGATGGGAACTCAGGGAACACAGTCTTCAGTATAGTTTATGTCTGAACACAAAGAAAACAAAAATCCTCACAGCTGAACCACTAAAGAACAGCATGATAAAAGCTTGGTCGTCCAGGTTTACACATTACTTGGATGCACAATCAATGATTATAGAAGCAGCAGTCAGGAAGTCAACTGTTAGGCTGAATTATGCAAATCTGTTACAAAAAGATCTCTTTAAAGAGTTAAAAATCAAAGGTGTCATTTTGAACACTCAGGCATACCTGACCCCAAACATGTCATCTTTAAATACCTCATATGCACCAGAATTACAGAATGAGTAAAGAAGACTGAAGAGTAGATGCATTTGAATTAGAGTTTTGGTAAAGAATATTAAATATACTATGTACTACCAGAAGGATAAATAAATCTGAGTTGGAAGAAGTGCAACCAAAGTGATTCTTAAAAGGGAGCATGGTGTACATGGGACATTGTATTAAGATTAAGAGGAACCAATTCCTAAGAAGGACATCATCTTTTGAAAGGCAGAGGGACACTGAAAAAAGGAGGACACTCAATGAGACAGACACCATGATAACAACAATGGTTTCAAACACAGAACCCACTGCGAAGATAGTGCAGGACCAAGAAGTGACGTGTTCAGAGACTCACTCTAAGTAGGAAACTCAATGTCACTTATCAGGAGCAAGGATAATAAGAGTGAAAGATCATGACCACCAAGCAAACCTTCAAAGGTCAAAGAAGGATTGTGTCTAGAGGAGGTATCTAGAATAAGTTTGACAGTTGGGTCAGGACTGAGCATATGTAGACTAAAAGTGGAAATTATTCAGACAGAAAAGATCCTGAGGTAAAAGAAAAAGTGAGCTGAATTTGAGAATCAAAATTATGGATGTTTAGATGGTGGCGTACACACACAAAGAAAATGTAGACACAGAGTTAAGAAAGAATAGGGTCATGTCATGAGTCATTTTTAAAAGTTAAGAAAGTATCCTAAGGACAAAGGAAAACACTGCATAAATGAGGGTAAAGGAATAATATATTTAGATTTAACTTTCTAGTAAAATAACCCTAGAGAGAAAAACAGATTGAAAAGAGACATATATTAGGAATAGCAATTATAAAACTTTGTATTAATCTAGATTAGAGGTGATAAAGACAGTAATGTTGATATTGAACGAGAGTGGGGATGAAAAAATGGTGATAAGTTCCATTCTCAGAAAGAAGAAAACATGTAAAGTGGTCATTGATTGGCTATTTGCAATAAGTGGGATGTAGAATGTAGATGATGGTAGGATTTAGCCAAAAAGAATGATGTGGATGGAATTGTTTACTGAGATAAAGAAAGCAGAGAGGAAAAAAAGAGAATAGTTACTTTAGTTAATGTGGAGAATTTTGAGGTGTTTTGTTTTTGACCGTGGCCATAGTTACAAAGAAGAATGACCTGCCACGTGTTTCCTCATTTGATTGTAAGCTCCTCATGAGGGTAGAAATCACATTATTTTTGTAATTATTTCAAACATCTCAGATCATATCACGGTACTTGGTACATTGTAGGTAATCAAATATATACATATATATCCATTCTTTTTTAAAATTTTACATTTAAGTAACTCTACCAAATAAGAATATAAGAAATAGAAACTGTGAGGAAAATCTCTTAAAATTTGTAGTTAAAATGTTTTCAATCATATCCCATTTATCTATCTATCCACTCACTGATAAATTTAATAAATGTTTATTTCTGAGTCAACACTAATTTCAATATGCAATATGAAATATATATTATATATTTGTTTCATAATACTAAAACGATTATATTTACTGCCATCGAGTCAATAGTGATTCATACTGGCTCATAGTGACCCATTCTGGGTTACTGAGACGGTAACTGTTTATGGGAGTAGAAAGTCCAGTTTATCTCCTGTGGAATTGCTGGTGGCTTTGAACTGTCAACCATGGGGATCTCAGCCCAACACAAAAGTACTCCATTATAAGATTTCCATAATGTAAAATGTATGATTATAGGACAGGTACAAAGTTATACCTTGTGATAAATGCTTAGAATGTAAATATTATAAATATTTATAACTTAATAGAATAATAGATACTATTTTAAGTTATTTAGAAGGGTTGTAGTTTTTTAAAGAAATATCATACATTTAGGAAATGGGCTTGTTTTAAAGTATCCTACTTTTTCTGACGCTTCCTTTCCTACTTTTTTTCTAAGGAAATCAAGAAAGACCATTGGTTCTATATCCATATGTTTTTATACCAGGTGGAAAATAATACTTCTTACTCTGAGTATGGCCATCGGGAGCTGGAGCCAAACCAAGCTCTACTCCCACTTCCATTGATTCAATTCCAACTAGTAGTGACCATACAGGACAAAGTATAACTGCCCCTGTAAATTTCTGAGACTATGCCTCATCTTTTTCTCAAGGATTTGCTGGTGGTTTTGAACTATTGACCTTGTGGTTCAAACAGTCCAACATGTAACCCGGTAGGCCACCAGAACTCCTCAGAGTTAGAACAGAACTCACCAATTAGCAGACACAGTCTTCCCAGCTCTTAAGTCCCTCTACCACCACAGACTCCAGCAATCCCCTTGGGAGTCTCCACAGCCCCCTCGCTGCAGGTTTCTCTGCTATTCTTTCAAATGCCAAGCATAAGCTTCGTGGCTTCCAGGACTTTCTTATTTCTAATCTTTGGCTCCAAATTCATGGATATCCTCTGCCCCTTTAGTATACTAGCCTCAAAATTTGTAGGTTTCTCGATCCCCCTCCCTTTTTTTCTGAATTAATGGCACCCAATCATTAATTTGCTAGAATGACCCACAGAACTCAAGAAAGTACCACACGTACAATTCTAATGTGCTTACAACAAAAAAGACACAAATGAAGAGGTCTGAGAGAATTTTCAACACAAAACTTCCACATCTCCCAAAAGGATGCATTATGCTAACATACAGTGATGTCTCTTACCAACCAGAACGCCCCTAGGTCTTCCATAGTGAGAGCCTTTTTTGGGGTCCGTATTATATTACATAAGCAAAGTGAGCATGGTGCAGGACCAGGCAGCATTTCATTTTCTGTTGTCATAGGTTTGCGATAGGACTGACTCTGGTGTCAGGTTACAACGGCAATATTACATGAGCATGATTGATTGAACCACTTCCTTGAGATCAATTGATATCAAAAGGTGTGTCTCTGGCTACAATAGTCACCACTTAAAACCACTTCTTTCACATAAACTCACAAGCTGGTGCTAGCGGCCTCATCAGGGACATCTAGAAATTTCTAAGCCTTTAGAGGTTCTCTCTCAAGAACAAGGGACAAAAACTAAATTACTAAACTTGAAACCATGGAGTACTTTGTAGAAGACTTCTCTTTTTAAGGTTACAAATCCCAAATACTAGTCATTAATATTAAGGACTTATTTCATAGAACATTATTATAGTTGCTCAAGATGAGAAATTTGGAAAATGGGTTCATGACTTTAGACAAGTAAACTTTCCTTAGAACTTAGATACATTAGATAGATAGACTGATGATAGATTGATAGATGATAGATAGATAGATAGATAGATAGATGATAGATAGATAGATAGATAGATAGATAGATAGATAGATAGATAGATAGATAGAACTGCCTCAGTGGGGTTTCTGAGACTATAAAACTTTACTGGAGTAGAAAATCTCATTTTTTTATAGCAGATTGTTGGCTGGTGGTTTTGAATTGCTACCCCACTACCCCACCAGGGCTCCTTTTATATGCAAAACAATAAGGTATTTCATCCTTCCTAATTAATAACTGAAAAATAATTCTTTGAAAATATAATATTTTCTCCAAATTAATTCAACCATTTCTTTAACTTTGAAAATATAAAACTTACAGAAAAGTCAAAATGGTAAGATTTAAATGATCATACATTTATATTTGACAGTTGTTTATATTTTGTCCCATATTCTTCTCCTTCTCTACGTCCTCATATTCTACTTCCTCTCTATATCCTCTCACTTCATATATGTAATATGTTCATATATAACACATATATTATGTCTATAGGGTTACTCTGGGTCAAAAACAACTTGGTGGAAGTGAGTTTTTGAGATTTTATATATGGTATGAATTCTCATTATTGGGTGGTAGGTAAGCCTGGACGTCTGACTCTATTATTATAGTTCATTCATATAGTATCATTGTTGTTAAATGCTTTTTGGTTGAAAAAATTATTGCTGTATATTATGTGTAAATAGTTTAGGATTAAATGATGAATTATAGGATTGTAAATAGGAAGCAAATTAAAAATGCCAGGTTACTTACCCAAACACCCAAGAAAATGGTAACTACTGTTTAAGTAAAATATTTTAATACTATATGTTTTCTTCTTTGTGAGAAATTATCTGAGCATAAGCTCCTACTAGTTACAATCTATACACACTACAACTGTATAAACTATGAATAATATCATTTGGAAAACAATGATGAAGATAAAAAATAAAATACAATTCAAGTATGTGTAGAATATTTTACATAGACATTGCAAAAAATGCTTTGTATAAGTTACTTATAGCAAGCCACCTAGGAATGAACTTCTTGTTTCCTTAATTCTTGATTCTTGTAAAAATGATGTGTTGCATTTCCCATTTATGAATAATTTGTATTGTCTTCATTTACATGTATATATTAAATTTATAGCTATTACTATATAACCAATAAATATGATAAAGGTGTATATTTAAATATTTTAAAGGTTCTAGAAATAATATTGATTATGATACTTGGTAAATAATCAGGGAAACTTTAGCTTGTTTCTAATGGGATAATGGAAAAATATATGTAAATGCAAATGGACAAAAGCATTTATTTATCTATCTAGAAATAAGCTAAGGTAATGAAAGACAGGTATTTACTTATATTTGTATGTTTATTTATTGTTAGACCCACTATTATGACTATTTTATATATATTGTGGATATAATGACCCAAATATATCTAATTCATTTCAAATATTTTTAAATAACCATAAACTAAGCCATTAAGTATACTTTTATAATACAATTTATAACATGATATATGAAACACTTACATATACTCAAAAAGTATTTTAAAAATATCTACTTTTATAAAACATTTAGTAGTATAAAGAATGAGTAGAATGTTATAAATCTTGTTCCATAGACTTTTAATGATTTACTGTATGACAAGTTAGAAAATTTTGCTATGCTTAGTTGACTTCTTTTTCAATAATTAAAAATAAAGATGCACAAAATAAAAGACAAGCAACTTTGAAAAAAGTTATTTTGACTTATTGAATATTTGCTATCACTTAATTTGAAATGAGAGCATCAATCAATGATTTAAACCTATATAAATGGGTACATATATATGCATATTTAGCCACCTCAGCACCTTTGATGCTAAGAGGGAATCTTCTGGGGGCTAACTAATTGCCTCTGTATTTTGTCTAGGTGGTGAGGGAAAGCTAAGAGAATGAAGGCGCTAAATCCCCAGTGGAAGCATGATATGGCGGAGCAGAGCTGGTGCTGAATTGTTCTCTCTGATGGCTCTATGGGAGTGGATAGCACTGAGTCTTCATTGCTGGGTTTTAGCAGTTGCTGCTGTTTCGGATCAGCATGCCACAAGTCCCTTCGACTGGCTCCTCTCTGATAAGGGACCCTTCCATCGCTCACAGGAATACACAGATTTTGTGGACAGAAGCCGGCAGGGATTTAGCACAAGATACAAGATATACAGGTATGAAGCAAAGGGAAAGCAATTACGGAGATATCGTCCTTGAAGGTTGTGTACAAATGAGAAGTTCCTTAAGGAAAAGTTTCAGATGGGAAAGTATTGTTGTCAGAATGGTTATTATTTATCATGTACCACAGTAATATTCACTTGTTAAAACATTTCTTGTTGATTTAGCATAATATACAAAAAGCATATAATGGTTATCATTTTTGTCTAACTCCCCCCAAGTCTTAATTATTTCACTTCCTTAAAATCAATGCCAATTGCTCTTGAAGAAGTCTTGTTTTTCATTGTAACCAAAAAGCTTCAATGACACGAGCTTCTCATTATAAATAGCACAATTTTATATGAATTCGCCTTACTTGCTTTTTTCTTTTAACTCATACAATGATACATTATTGTTAAATGGAACTGATTTCCTTTACTAGCCACTGAGAAGTTGAATCACTACATACTTGTTAGAATCTGAACGGTAAATGCATGGAAAACCTTGGGAAATAGCAGTGGACTATCAAGAGAAAGCAGATGTATAGGACCTAGTAGCAGAATCAAGGAGGAGATGATTAAGATGTATGACCTTTGACTTTTGTTTCTCTTCTATACTTGAAACTGAATAAGTTATACCAAAAAACTGTGTAATAAATTCAATAGACTGTCTACTTCCCCAAAGCCCAAAGAATCCATCTCATCGAGGATTCTACAATGGTTACCTGAACGCATTGGGTTGAATTGATCAGTGCATAAAGATTGCTTTAACTAGTTGTCAGCTCAGCTTCTTCCTTCGTGAGAGAGTCATTGAGGCTTACAATTCCTAGTGATTGGCTTAAGATTAATGTAGAGAAAAACTTTGTTTTATATTTTTCATGTGTCCGTTTTTAGTATATAAGATAATGTAAACATTTTATTTTATGTTGTATGTGCACCAGAGGGCGCTGTGCTTCAGGTCTCTATGTTGTCTTTTAGACAGTATCCTGTGAAATTTACAAATCTGATCAGTATTGCATATTTACAAATGAAATTGAACAAGTTCCATGGCACATCAGACAATCATTGTTGCATTTTTAATAAGACACCTCGTAGTTCACACAGCGAGGAGAGTTACAAACCTAAGAGGAGATTAACTTGAGTTTTTAAAAAAGAAATAGCAAATGTCTTGTCTCTGAAACGCTGTAAAAAAGTCATAGTCTTTTGGTTCTGGGTTCGTTCATTTTTCTCTGTGTTGGTTGGTTTATACAGCAGTTAGTCACAAATGACGTGCAGCTACTTTAGGGTTGTGAAAATGTCTCATAGTCTGACATTCTGCCAGAGGTTTTTAACAGTCTGTCAAACAAATTGATGTCAGAACATCTCTCCATGATCTATTGGCATCTCTATCAGGAGGTTTGAGTTGTTGTCTTATGTGTGATTATTGGGGTTTGACTTATCGGTCAATCTGATGTAAGTTGTAAACAGGACTTGACATGTTATTAGAGGGCCAGACTGAATGAAAGAGGCATTATTTTGATTGCAGTACTGAAAGGTAATGAAAGAAAAAAAATGCTTTGAGCTTTTTTTGTGTGTCTTATATATCCTGTTCAATCTCCTAAGGTCTATAGACTTTCATGTGCCCTGTGCTCCGTGTCCTTTCTACGTCTTAACCTTGGTCTCAATAAGCTAGTATGATAGTAAGTGTGTGAAGCATGGACTAGGTTTATGGTGCTTGTTTTCTTGGACAGAATATAACTTCTCATGAAACCTTTTAACAATAATAATAATAACAACCTAATAATGATATGATAATTTCCATTTCTTATAATATGAACAAATGGTATAATCTATGTTTCCAGATTCTTAGTAAAGTAAGTTATATTATCTGTCTAGATAAGGTTTCCATAAGTTTCAAGGAATTTGTTATAACAATTTCTACCATACCTATTTATCCTCTCTGTGAGCTCCATTTGCCTATCATTTTCTACCTCTCATTCTGTGCAATATACTCACTCCTATTTTCTGCACAAATTAATCATCATTTTGAAATAATGGAAAATCTAAATTCCAGGAATTATAATAGCTGGTTGACTTTTAAAATTTGGTTTGTTTATCATTTAAATACTAATTTAAAAGTGAAATTTATTTGCCTTAACATTCACTATTTTTATTAATTAAGACACTTAGAGGAAAATTAATATCTTCCTAATGTAAGCACTTGCTCTATATTTGAAATTAATATTTGATATGCAAAATGACAAGTCAAATGACACCACTGTTTAACCATAACTACCTATGAGCTATTTCATGTACTGCATTGACATAGTTTTCTGAATGCATTAGTTAAGAATGTAAAACCTATTAACCCTACTAAAATAATTAGGTCAATATCTTTCAGGTGTTATTCTTTATTTTCTTTGCCAACAGCATATTTTTCATTTCACTATAAATAAAGAATAGCAAGATTTTGACAAATGAACATCGCTAGAGACATAGACAGGGTTTTTAAAAACATGATCTTTTCAAAAGGTCCATTGTAGTGAAATAATAAGGCATATATTTGAGTTTCAAAAATGTGTATATAAAATATTTCAGATTTTGCTTCTGAATATACATTAAGATGAGAAGTCAATTATTTTCTGGATTAATCACTTAATTACATAATTTAGAATGAGTATACTAGCATTAACTATTCCTAGTAATATACTAAAAGTTGGAGCTTAAGCCACATTTTTCTTTTATCTACCCAAAGAACATAGAAATCAAGAATTTTAAAGTGTTTTCTATTTTTAAAAAATGTGCTATCCCTTGAGAAATTCCGTCTGCTGTGAAGCATAAGATAGGAGTGCACCTTGGCTTTAATAAATGTGAGTCCTGCGCTTGCAATTATTATACTCTAAATGCGCCCTCCAGCTGTATGACCACTGGGAAATAGATGGTTTCCTCTCCTATGGATATATGTTTCCTTTTAATAAGTTAGAGCAACTCTGGAAAAGGCACTCACTCTTAGTAACTCAAACATAGACGCTGTTGTCTTTTATAACAGGGCGGCCTGACAGCTGGGTAGAGAGTCTAACCGGTGCCCATGAACCACGCACCATCCTCTGTGTGTGTGTGTATACCTTGCAGGCCACTCTGGCAGAGGGTCTTCATATCAGCTGGAGGGGAGGATGACTGCTTATTGACTGCCATGCAAAGGTATTATGAGGTGACCCAGACTGGCAGGCATTCCTATCAGGGTGATGAGGGATACTGATGGGAAAGTCAAGTCAGGGGTGGGGAACGGAAGCGTACATATCTGGGAGATGACAATTGCATGTCTGTTGGTAGAAAAAGGGGTTGGACTCATTTCCTAGTCTGTTTGTTTGTTTTGGTGGGGGGTGGTTGATTAACAATACCTTTAAGAACCCTAAGAGGGGAGAATGCCTGCTAATATGCTCTTAATAAGGTACATTGTCCCGAGTTTTTGTACAGCCCCTGGTGACCAAGGCCAGGTACCTGGGACATTGGGACACTGGGACATTGAACCTTGGATCGTCAAGGTGCACAGCATGCTCCAGAGGTCATACCAGAATGACGCTATGTGGAAACACTACTAGGTAAACTCTACCTCGAACATACCTGTAACCTGAGGACTTAAGCCTGAAACTACATGGTCTGTGAAGAAATAGAAGACAGCTATTCCAAGAGTATTGACCTGTGGTTAGGGAGATTAACATTTACTTCCTACTTCAATGTCCTACCTGCTGTATTAAGAAATATATTATTCTGGCAGACTTCTGACTGACATTGTCAGTGAATGTAATTGTAAGTTTTGCCTGCCTACCAACTCCCAATGTTTGTGCAAATAACGCTCTATCCTGTAAGGATTTATTATGTTCACGTGGATATCCAGATATTGTGATATTAGACTACACCTCTTCAATTGTGTTTTAATCATTGACACTATAAACAGAAGGTCCTTATGCTCCAGGGAGATGATCAATTAGAGGGCCTACCATAAATTAAAAAGGATATCTCTAAGGTAAACCAGAGGAATGTAAAAAAAACCAAACCTAGACTCAGGACTTTGGGGTCACACTTAATCTTAGTTCCAAATTAAGAATGATTAGTTCTTATGACATGGCCCTGCTCAATCCTTGCCCTCATGAAGGAAAGACAGAAGATATAACAAAGTGTGATGAAGAAATTAGATGATTCAATGATGCTCAGTTAGAAGATAGAATTGCGCCTGGGATCTTAAAAGACTTGTTTCCAAACAAGCAAACATGTAAATGAGACATCAACTAAGCCCCCATGGAAGACGCACACCCATATCCGTGATCCAAGGATGGTAAATGATATCATCTAAATATTGACAGCCTCCGAGATCTATGGGCAGTTCTCCTGTGCTCTCCAGAGTCACGGTGAGTTGGCACTGACTCGATAACCAGCTTTACACATGTAAATGTACATGTAGATAGCGCTTCAAGAATCATGTGGAAACCATCTATGAAGTGTTCATTTTCCCACAAACTTGTTGGAGCCTCTTTGTGTATACCGTCCTTGGCTTATGATGTGTGAGATGTGTTCTCAACTATCTTTAAGTAAATTTGTAGATATGTAAAAACAGATGCACGCTGTGTTTTATTTGGCCTTTCTTGAATAAACTCTCCCGTGATTTAAAAGCTGTACGTGCATCAAGTGAAGGGGATCGTGCTGAATTTGTTGTGAGTGGGGCTTAGTTCAACCATTTCAAGGTGAGGACAACTGTCCTTAAATTGGATGCTCTTACCTCAGTGAATTAATGTATATGAAACCCAAATATAAAGCTAAATAAAAATTCAAAAAAGCCTTTCAATATCAGAAAGGGGACTCAAATTGCTTTGATATTATTTCTTTTTAAAAGTATGAGGGGCCTCCAAAATGTTTGTGGAAAATTACAGTATATTTTTATTCCATTTTTCCTTGAGCTTGTTGTTTCTCCCTTGTGCATAAATGCCTAACAAAAGCCTCTAAGTAAATGCATCTAAATGTTTCACTTAACACTGATTAGCAATGTCATAATGTTCCTGGTTGTCAGCAGGGAACATATACAATTCTTGAAATCAGATGAAATAATAATGATCATCTAAAACACTAGTGTGAGCCATGGATTTATTTGGTAAGCCACTTCTAAGCAGACAACAATGGAACTGCGAGGGTTTACCAGAATCATTTAAACAAGAGTTATAAACAACATTTTAAAAATATGAAGTGTAGTGTCTCTGAGTTTTGTTGTTCTTGGGAGACTTCACATCTATTTTGATTCATAGTGACCTCATGTGGCAGAGAGGAGTCACCTGCAAGGTTTTTGAGGTTGCAAACTTTAGGCAACCCGTCTTTAGTTCATTCTCCAATGAAGCCCTTAGTTGGGTTTGGGCCACCAACCTTTCAGTTCACAATTCAGTGGTTAGTTTTTGTAATACTGGGGTTACTTTGAGCCTTAACATTAAATTTTTGAGTAATTATAACAGAACAGATGCATAATAGGAAGAATGATTATAAAATTCAGAAGTGTTTATCTATTGACTCTACATATAATGCAGACTAAGAAAAGGAAGGGAATGGAACTAAATATTGTATTTTTACTGTGTAACTGGTGTTTTCAGAGATTGTTTCATTTAATCCTTCAAACATTTTACAGATTCCCATTTTACAGATTAATGATAAAAACATAAACTAGGCAGCCTTGGATTTCTCCTTAATATCCTTGCATATCCGTCATTTTACTTAACATAGTACACAAAAACATCAGTGAACTATACTTTCTAAAAGACAAACCTGGCCATCCTTATATCTATATCTTTATCGCTATCTCTCTCTATCGCTATATCTATATTTCTGTCTTTCTATCCATTTTATAATGCATAGGCAAGCCAGTGATTCACCCACCTAAGGCACAAGCTGCACATTTAAAATACTTGGTTTCAAAGTCAATGCTCAACTTAAAATGTAACATCTTAATATTTTAAAGTTGTTTCAGATTTGAGTATTTTCTGCTTTCTTTCCCTTTGATGTTTTTCTGTTTTGTTTTGGTGTGGTCACTGGTTTTGCTGCTGTTGTTGCTGTGTGTTTCGTATGATTTTCTGTACACGAAATCCACGACAGGTCAATCTATAGAGACTGGATTAATAGTTACCTAGGGTAATGGCAGGGCAGTCTGGGGGAGGAGGAAGGGAACTAACAACAATGAATATGAGAAAAAACTGTTCTGAAATTGCTTGTGGTGATGATTACACAACTTTTTAATATGATTGAATGATTAAATTATATGGCATATTAACTATAGGCTAGTAAAACTTAAAAAAAGGTCCCCTCAATTATAAGCAAGGCTGAAAAGGCCATATTATATTTTTGCTATTGTTTTACCTCAGGTTTGTAAGTTAACTTCTCAGATCCCATGAACTTCATTATGAAACAGAAAGAAATGCTCTAGGTGATCTGTATAGTTTCATTGAGCAGAAAGTTCAATGATTCCAGACCCTAAAACAAAATGGGACATATCATAACAATTGGATATGTAATAAATCAAAAATATTTCTTGTGTCTACATTGTTCTTTCTTTTTCCAATACTTTTTGCAAATTCTTCTAATTAAGTAATCTAAGTAATTAAAAATATCTTAGATTCCTATGTGCTACTGCATAGATCAACATAAAGTTTGTAATCACGTTTCAACAATTTTAATTTTGAGATTCAGCAGTATATTGAGCTCTAACTCTGATGATTTAATTCAAATTCATAGTCAGAATATACTGATGGGTTCATACTTATGATAGCCTTTAGCAGACACTGGAAAATTTCATCAAGGATAACAGAATTATTAAATAATGTTTGCAGAATTACAATCCGCACTCTGAAGAGTCAGTTATGAATAGCAGTTGTAAATAATCCCCTTACTAAAATTAAGAAGGTATTTGAATTTATAAGTAATAGTTTAATAGTGGATCATGTTTTCTGCTCTTAAAATGAGAAAATGAACAGGTCTTATTTCACACAATAATTTACTGAAAACAAAATAGCAGTTACATGTTTTTTGGCATTCAAACAAATGATTTATTAGATTATTTTTCTATATTTAATTCTCTCTTGACAAGCGCTCTAAAATTTTCACTATCATTATCTCTGTGGTCTCTTTCCAATAAAATTGCCAAAATTACCAGTGTTTTTTTCTTTTATCTCTCTTCTTGGACTTTTAAATTAATAATGTGTTTTTGGTGAAGTTCACTATTGGAAAACCTCAACTTTTAAAATGAGTAGAAAACAAAACAAAACAATACTGAATAATATTATTTCTTTGGAAATTAGTTTGGCTTTTTCACTGAGAGACAGATGATAATGATGTGTGTGTTTGTTTGAATTATATCTCTCATTGTAAGTAAGCATATATTGTGCCTACATGTTATTTAAGCACAACTACTTTTATATTTCTTTGTAAAAGTAGGCATCATATTATGCTTAGGACAGAATTTCCTTTAGTCTAGTGGACATGCAGTATAAATAATATAAGCAGGTTAGACACTCACCTTGAAAATGTACCTTTTAAAATTAGATATATTTGAATATTTTTTATTTTAAATAGAATTGAGTTATCTAATCTTTATAACTAGATCATTCTTTACAGTAATAGCAAGTGACCTCCTGAAGTCACTTATAGTATAAATTATTTATCAATTTATTATTTTTCATGAAAATTATAATGCATCATCTGTTTTAGGATAGAAAAATCATATAGTAATGTTTCTCTGCCTGAGAGTAAAACCTTAAATCAATTAACCAGCAATATCATCTATGGAAAAGAGTATTTGTGGCACAGTTGGTAAGCACTGGGCTGCTAATTGAAAGCTCTGTATCCCAAATCTATCCATCTGCTCTACTAGAGAAAAATGGGGCAATTTGCTCCCTTACAAGTTTACAACCTTGGAAATCCTATGGAGCAGTTCTCACCTGTCATGTAGGGTCACTGTGCATTGCATGGACTCAGTGGGAGTGAGTATGGTCTGTCAGACTGAACTGATATGGCAGTGCATAGATAGTCAATACGTTTTGCTGAAAAAAAAATAACAGATCCACTCTCCATAGTCTTTAATTCTCCCCTCATGTACATATTCAAATATCCTCACAGACAAAGGCCATATATGATGTATAATGCTATTTATTTGGACAACAAATGAAAATATTAATACATCATTTAATTAAATTATAAAATGGTGGTACTAATAAATACAGAAAAGGAGAACATTACATATTCTTTAGTTACTATGAGGTTCTCTGGGTATTTGTTGATAGTCAAGAAAAATAGGATCCCACTCTATTTAGACGTAATTTGCCTATGTAAACATTTATAGTTGTGACATCAATATCTCAAAGCCTCCATATACATACTATTGACAGAGTCACTATGAGTCAGAGTTGATTCAATGGCAGTGAATTTGGCTTTTTATAGTTACTTTCTGTGTCTGGCCCCACTTTTATTTTTGTAACGTCACCTTGTTTTCCATATATATATCTCCTCGATTTATTATCTTCCTTCTTGCTACAGTTAAAAAGAGGCAAGTTTGGTTACATGCCACAACATTAATGAACATTATGCTGAATAAAATAAGGCCACCATAAAAAGGCAAATATGTATGATGTCACTAATGAGAAACAATTGGAATAGGTAGGGATCAGAGTTTAACAGTGGCTAGCAGGGGCGGGGGGCGGGGGGGAAGTGGGGGGGGCGCGTGTAGGGAGAGGAAAGAGGATGCGTTCTTAGCTGGCATCTAGTTTCTGTTTAAGAGGAGGGAAAATATGACAATAGATATGGTTACACAGAGTGATTGACGTAATTCTTACACTGAATTATACAGGTAAAATTGTTGCATTGATACGTATTCTATCATTTATATTTTAACACTGCCAAATAAATACACATTTATATACATAATAAATATATAAAATAAGAATCACAGAAGAGCATGACCCAGCCATGCACTTACGTCTCTTTTTCCAGCAGGCATTCCTCATTGGCTCAATTATGAAGTATTTAAGCACTAGTGAAAAGGTCAGTGGTTCAAAACCTCCAGCTGCCCTGTAGGAGAAAGGCATGACAGTCTTTTCCTGTCAAGATTGCAGACCTATGGGGCAGTTTTACTCTGCTCCATAGGACTACGAAGAGTTGCAGTCAGTGTCACAGTCACAGATTCTCAATGAGCTATATCCAGGAATTCAAGAAACTGAAAAGTGGAAATAGAGCAAACAGAATGAAAAATGAACTTGTGAATATGTTTTTATCCTTCATGATATTTAGGCATTTATTATGAAGTCATGAATTTAGTCTTTTTCACAATATAATTCTTTTTTTTTTTTGGTTGTGATTTTCTTTTTTTTAAAAATCATTTTATTAGGGGCTCATACAACTCTTGTCACAATCCATACGCACATCAACTGTGTAAAGCGCATTTGTACATTCATTGCCCTAATCATTCTCAAAACAATTTCTCTCCACTTAAACCCCCGGCATTAGGTCTTCATTTCTCCCCTCCCTTCCCGCTCTCCCCTCCCTCATGAGCCCTTGATAGTTTATAAATTGTTATTTTGTCATATCTTGCCCTGTCCGACGTCAGACAGGGCAAGATATCACAATATAATTCTAAACAACACTTACATAGCGTTGGTTCCGTCAGAATTGACTTGATGACAGAGAAATGGGGTATAGCCTTCATAATAATATAGTTTATCTACAAATAGGAAGGTATTAAGATAGAGCTAGAGCATACACAATATTTGATGGAGTTACACAGCATCCAACTTGATCCAAAATGACTTAAATCCTATTTAGTAGTTACTAGTTGCTGTATAAATTCTGACTTGAATTTATAAATAGATGCACAACTGGCTTGATCCATGTAAGAATATAAAATCAAGTATGTCTTCACCTGGAAAATCTTTCTTCAAGTTCATAGATAAGAATCATTTGTGTTACTATCAGTTATCTAAAAGGTATACTTTTAATAAAAGTTAGCATTCTATCAAGCACACAGCTTCCATGTAACTGGATAACCCAGAAAGTTGTGCTTGTACAATACCCTCTTTCCAACTGAAGACAGGCAGCAATATCTGTATCTATATATATATATAGATATAACAATAGAGTCATTTGTATTAATTCATGCAGTCTTTTTCTCTCTTTGCCCAACTATGATCATAAAGCTCATAATCAGAGATTTTCCTCATTCGTAAAGGCCAGCCTCCAGTCTTGTTAGGTTCTGATTTTTTAAATAGGTACAGCACTGATGTTAATTTTCTAAACACATTCATAAATTTGCTTTGCAAGTGGACAACCATGAAGTGTTGAGCAATCATTAAAGTCACTAATTTCTCTATGAATTTTTTGTAATAGATTTTAAATTTGACTTTTAACAGCTGAAGCTAAATCACCATATACAAGAAATTTTGTAGCTTTTACCTTGTCAGGAAAAGATGCCCCTTTCTCCCTGTGAGGTTTGTATTTTGGAAAACAAGTATCAGGGAGTTTCTGAGATGATCTTGTAGAAACTGGGTCCAGGAGTATAGCCAACCTTTGTTTCCTGAACAACAGATCTCTCAAATGAAATATTCATCTTAAGTCCTAATTGTAGAATTGATCTGTTCAATTGACTCTTAGAAAGAAGGTAAATTTTTATCAAATTTGTACAAGTACATATATTGCTGAATTTCTTAATTCTGGGTCAGCAGTGAGAACCAGATATAATTTTTAAGCATTTCATTTTAGCTTGCAGGAAAAGTTGTGGGTTTGATAGCTTAAGGAACATGCAGAAATATTCTCATTCTGTGTGCAGAAAATTGAATATTAAAACATAATTCTAAACAAGTAAGCATTAAGAAAAAGTCTCGCATCTGTTCCTATAGTCCTATTTATTTATTTTAATTCTACTGAATATCAGACTAGCTTTCTCAGAGGCTATCTGCTTCTTAATGGGGGAAAAAATAAAGTTCTGAAAATCCTGACATTGGTGACAGATAAGGGCTGAAAGTTGTCTTAGTCATGCCTCTTCAGATACCTTAAATAAATGTCAAAGTTGAGATATCTGACTCAATCTTGTTCCATAGGCCTCTGAGACAGTTCTTTCTTATGAAAGACATGTACTCTGTGTTAGATAGGCTTCTCTAGAGAGATAAAACCAGATTGATGATAAATATATATATGTATATATATGTATGTATATATATGTATATATATGTATATATATATTTATATATATGTATATATATGTATATATATGTATATATATATAAATAAATAAATGTATATGTATATATATGTATATATATTTATTTATAAAGATATATATATAACACAAGAAATGAACTGTTAAATTATAAACAGATAGATAGATACACAATACAAGAAATGAACAGTTAAATTATAAAGCAGTACAAATGACTCAGTGCAACTCACTCCCGTGAGAGAGTTGTGAGACACTAGCAGTCCTTCAAGTCTTGAGGGCCGTCCAGTAGTCCTCTGTAGAGAGAGTGGTAGGCTATCCCAGCACAGGATGCAAAACAGCAAAGCAGGTCACCAACTGTCAGCCAGGTCACCAACTGTCAGTCCCCAGCTCCAGAGATGTAAATTTCAATCGTGTGGTCTTAAAGGGATCTCAACTTACAACGACACAGTCCACAGGCTAGGCGTCCCACAGGTAGTGTAGCCTGTAAATTGAGGCACAGAACAAGCAAGACAGCCGCACACTGGTCCAATGATCAAAGAGCGAGAGACAAGAAAGTTGAAGCTCACCAAGTCATTTATCTCTCTGCCCTTCAGTTAATCCCACTCATGTTTATCGACCAGGCTGGCACAATAAACTAACTATCTCATACTCTGATTAGAAGTTTATAGAGTCTTCAGGAATGTATCTGAGTAAGACAAAAAACTATCTATTGATGGCAGAGACATAAAATATTTGTCTTTTTTAATTGATTATTCATATGTGAAAGTTCTGTTGAGGGCTCATATTATGAAAAATTAAATAAATCAAGAATATTTTTGTGGTGTGCAAATAATAAAGACACTTTAAAAATAAAAACAAAATTAAAAATTCAATATTTGATTTTGTTTCCGTCAGACTCAGTGATCTTAAAGGATAACATAGAGGTAGCCCAGAGTTTCTAAGGCTGTACTTCTTCTTTTGAAGGGTGGATGAGTTTGATTAGCAGCTAACAGGTTTACTCAGTGGAACATCGAGTTCCTTTAAGAGTTTGATGAATTCTACCTAACACAGAAGCGTACTCTGATGAAACACTAGAACTCTGGTATCTCGACAGAATCCATGGAAAGTAAAGAATGTCCTTTTACAATGTAGGCAAAGGCATTCATCGATAAGCCAAAGTAACAAATGCACCAACTTGAGTAAACCTCGCAAACACAGATATTTCATAACATTCATATTTGCCGATTACAAAACCCAAACCAAGCTCACTCCCATCAAGTGGATGGCAACTTGTAGTGAGTGACCTGTGACACAGGGAGATGCCCTGGTGACTTAGTGGTTACTGATGGGGCTGCTGGTCCCATTTTGAAACCACCAGCCTCCCTATGGACTTTCCTATTGCCATAAAGGGTGACAATCTCAGAAACCCACAGGGGCAGATGTACCCTGTTGTTACAGTCTCGATGAGTTAGCATGACTCAATGGCAGGGAATGAGTGATCAATAGGACTGGAAAGAGCTGGCCCTGTGGGTTCTGAGACTGTAACTCTTTATGGGGGTAGAAAGCCTCATCTTTCTCCACAGAGAGGCTGGTGGTTTCCAGCTGACTGCCTTGCGGTTAGCAGACCAATGCATAACCACTGTGCCACTTTATAAATGTTGCTCTAAATTATGGAATTAATGATCTCTTTTATGTCAAATCTCAGGGCATCTATGACTTCAATGATAATTTCCTCATAAGATGCTGTTTATAATTTCATCAAATACATTAATCTTTCTATTATAAATTAATATTTAAACATGTAGTTTAAAAATTGAGATTTAGTATCTTATACTGTAAATACTTATTATTATAAGCCAAAGAGACAACAGCTCTTTGGGGACCTCCATATATCCCAGAATGTTAGAAAATCTCATGCAAAAAATTAACAAAGAATAAGTTAATAAACAACTACATAGCAACGACAACAAATGAGGGCCTACGTTTTAAGAGCAGTATGTGCAGTTTTGCTTCTCTGTCATCATGGGCCTATTGGAGTCCCTATTGGAACTTTTAACTGAAGTAACTAACTTCCATTTCACAGAAAGCAAGGATGTGGTCAAGTGCAAACTTTGTGCTGGGTCAAGCATTTTTGCATATGAATGCCTAAACCATACAACTTTACAAACAGCATCTAGGGCATAGAATTTTTTGCAACACTAGTTTTCCTCTCTCAACTCTTTTAAGTAGTGAAAAACATGACATAACAGAATATAATTATTATTGTTGACCATTAAATATGCTTGCAACAACACTGCTTATGATTTCTTAGTCAGTAAATCTTTAAGGCAACAGGCAGCCTTATTTTTGTCCCAGGGAGTGGTTGGTGGATTTGAATCACTGACCAAAGCCTAAGCATCAGTGTCACCAGGCATTCAAAAGATATGTATAGCAAACAGATATGAAAATTACAAAAATGAAGACTAAGTACTAGTTAGAATCATTGAGGATCAGAAGACAATGAATGGATATAGCTAGATGATAGATAGATAGATAGATGATAGATAGATCTATACTATAGATAGATAGTTTAGGAATATTTCATATTGTAATAATTGCTGTAAGAGAAATACATAAGAATAATGATAAAGCATAACTAAAGGTGAAAGTGAGACAGATGATATTGAAGAAAGTGTCATCTCTGAAAATGTATTTCTGAAACTGAGATCTGAAAACAAGCATAAGTGAAAAAGTGGGTGTGGAAACAAGTTAGACTCTAGCTACACAAAGGAGAAAGAAAATTAAACAGTACACTAATCCAAGGGAGATTGTCAGATGTCTCTCCAGCCTTCAGTCTCCTTTATCCTATTGTAAGACCATCTATGCTTCCCGTGACACTCTGCTTCTAGGTAATCCATCACAAAACTCCCGCAGAAATTGCAGACAATATTCACTGTTACGGGGGATTACTAGGGAAGTTAACAGGTTGCCACAAATCAGGATTAGAAAACATTAAAGATACATTGAGTCTGGAGTTCAGAGGAATGGTAAAACTAACCAACCCCTGAGTCAGAGTCCTGTGTAGGGTCACAATGATTTGGAATCAATTCGATGGCAATGAGTTGAGTTATATACCTTATTTGCATGTTCCTAATCAGTTACTGGGTGGGAATTTGCAAGAGTTACACCAAGCAATATCGCTATACCACAAAACTCCAAGGTAGACATTTCTGACAGGGGTTTATTACAGTAGAGCCCATTGTAGAAAGAGTGTTGCTTTTCTAGGAGTAGAAGGAAGAGCATAAATGTACTTTTAGATGAGGTTAGAAATATGGGAACTAGATTGTAGAACTTTTGAAGGTCAAAAGTGTGCTATTATTATAAATTACAGAGAAGACAATTGAAGGTTTATAATCATAGAATGATGGGTTTATATGATTTACTTTTTGAAAGGTCAGTCTTGGCACTGGGAAGGAAATTAATTGGAGAGCAAATAACAGTAAGGAAAATATTACTGCTACGAGAGTCCGAGTAATCTAATGAAGAGAAGATGATGATGCAGACAAAGATAGTGAAAGAACATTTTTTCTCTTTCCTTATTCTAATTTGAAAAATAACTTGAGCCTCTCAACTCACTAGGATTTATCTAGTTCACAAGAGAGCATATCTTTAAAAACATTTTTAATTGTCTTTTCTCTTGCTAACAGAATTTGATTTTCTTATTAATCCATGTTTTATACTGATCATGTAAGAGTCTTTGGCATTTTTTAAAATTAAAACCAAAAAGTTTGTATTTATTTCTGCACTCTATTAATTTTTAAGATAAGCTGCTATTACTTTTCTACAATTCTATAGATAAGAAGTTGTAACTATCTGTAAACCTTTGGTCAAGTTTAAGATTCTGGAAGGTGAGTGATAAAATGAGATAAATACACTTTACCTTTTTCTCATGAACATTATTGAAATGTTCACAAATGGATTAGAATAAGCTTCAGCTAATAGTTGCAAATATAGATTTCTCGTGTCAGACTGAGTTTTCTAACACTAACACTAATACATAATTAAGAAAGAACTTTATAGCAAGGAAGTTTCCCAGCACAATCCAACTCAAGTCCATGAGCCAGGTCAGCTGTAGGCAGGATTAGCAGGAAGGTGAAACCGGCAGGTGGAAGATCACAGGGCGGTAGCTGCAGAGGCCAGTGCATCCAAAGTCCACAGGAACATGGCAGCGTCCTTGTACCTGCCAAGGCCAGTAGGCCATATGGTGTGGTAGCCACAGACATGAGACACAGGACACAGGTGAGCATGACAGAGCGAGGAAAGGGAGAGAGTTCTCCACAGTATATCTTATAAAAATGTCATAGTCCAAGGAGACAGTGCATTTCCTCCAACATCACATGGGTGCTTCAATCGGGCATACAGTCTAACCAAGCTGTGCCCTCTTTCAGATCTGTAGAAACGGAAACTTCAATCACTTCCTAAGCCCCATTTTTAAAATCATAGTAGAATTGTAAACAAAAGCACAAGCTTATAACCTATAGCAAAAAAGGGATAGCTAGCCCTGAAACCCTGTATTCCTTCTGCCCTGGAAGATGCGTTATTTGTCAAAGTTTAATAAATTAAAATAAATGATTCTCACTTTTTGTATATGTGATATGGCTTTTGAATATCATCAATGCTGAATGAGGGACAAGTTGAACAGAATATTGGAATTTATAGACTGTCAGCTGCACTGGATCCTCAAGTTTCTTATTTTGGAACTATAATAAATATATCTCTAAATTACACATTTTAAATTTGCAGTAAAATTTTGTGTTGTCTTTAATACTATGTGATTTCTGATTTTAAGTATGAAAGCTATGTTTATTTAGGTACAATTTGATGCCTGTATAAAGGTAAGCAAAAAATAAGGCTTGGGGCTATATAGAAATTATTTAGGATTTAACAATTTTTGTGAATATGCAATTTTGAATATTTACAGTGATCTCTCTTCCTATTCACATTTTTGTATTTATAAATGTATATTATTATGTGAGTTGTTTGCCTTCAGTAACCAAAACAACAACAGAACAACAAAAGCAAAACCTACTGTCATGACATCTATTCCAATACATAGAGACACTGTAGGATAGATAAAAATTGGTTCTTTTGGTTTCTGAGACTGGAAATCTGTTAGGCAGCTGATTGATTAATGGTTCTCCTATGGAGCATCTGGTGGGTTTGAACACTTGAACTTGTGGCTAGCAGCCCAGCCCTTCCCCCACTAAATGTGTCAGTACAGCCATACCACCAGAGCCTTTTTATCTTCAGTACAGCTTCATAATCGTATTCCTTGGCTCTTATTTTATACTGAAAATGAATGTCCCTCAGGGCTCATGGGTTAATGAGAAAATTAGTTTTTCTTTTCTTTCAGTTCTTTCAGCAATGCAGATAAGCTATTGAATGATGTTTCATAAGAAAATGCACATTACTGCAGATTCATATTCATTTAATTTGCATTTATCTGGCAGGGAAAAAAACAAAACAAATACTGTTTTGGAGTCGGAAATTCTTGAAAAAAACTGTGGTTTGCTTGTGAAGTTTATGAAAATGCATGTATTAATTTTCCCCTGAGATTGTTTTCAATAGAAGAAAAAGCCTTGCCTTTTTTTTCAGTGTGGTAATTTACTAAAGCATTTTCAATTTAAATCAGAAGCAGTAAATTTTATAAAATAAAATATTCCCTTTTAATCACATAAAATAATTTAATGGAGTGCAATTTTTGTGCTTAAAAAGAAAAGTACACACCAAAAAATACCCCAACACTTTTAAAATCCATTAAGTAAATGATCGTCATGTTTCCTTAATTCCATTAGGATTTCCATTAAAATTATTGTAATTTAAAATAATAATGTTCTGAGGCTCTAAGTTAGCATTTTATGTATAAGAATATTAGATACTTTGTTATAAATTCTTTATTTTCTGAGATAGTGCAGAAATTACCACATTATCCTATAGTTCTATGAGACATTATATTACTGAGTAATAAACTTTCTGAGAGCAAAGTAATGTAATGCTATGATTTGACCAGCATAAACATATCTGAATAGTTTATAGCATCATTAATTTGATTTCTTATAAATTATGGAGTGATGTTGAATTGTGTTATTTCATAGATTTTCTCTCTGTTAGAGTCATGGCAATTTAACTCTTTGCTTCATAGAGTAAAAGTATGTCTTTTTATCAGTACTTGAACATCCCAAATTAAGAAGAGCATATGATAGCCTGTCACAGATTTTGCCTTTGATAATTTCTAAATGTCTTTAAAAATTGAAAGATTTCCCTGATAATGGTTGAAATTGCAAAGTTTAGATGAAAGAAATCCGCACTCATAATGCTAAAATATATTTAATGATGGAATGTAACAATCAGGTTCTGTCTTACTCCCTGGTCTTTATTCCTCCTCTTTCAAGACTTCTGGTACCGTGAACTTTGTCGACAAGCTCAGGCACACTCAGCCATTGTATAAATCTTACATCTCTTCAAAAGAGTTTAAATGTTGATAGCTCAACATTAGAGAACGAATCTATCCCTTCTCCCCAATATTTCTCGTCCAACTTGCAATTAGTTCCTCCATTCTGCTAACTGAGAGTCTATCCTGTTTGCCCCTGGAACCCTACCTTATTACCAACAATAAGTAGTAATCCAACAATAGATTTTGCGATGGTCTTTTTAGTTAGAAACTGAACCATTGATCCTCTCTCTCTCATTGCTGGGGCAATGGTTAGTGAAGAGCAAAACTGACAGATTGGAACACCCACAGCAATTCGTAGGCACGCGTAGGGCTGTAGAAATGCTTCACAGAATTTCCAAAGCAAATCTTTAAGGAGGCCGAGTGCTAACAGGAACCAGAGTTAAAATGCTGTCTCCTTCCTAGTCTTGACAGTACAGTAGTTCTGTTTTTATTTTATGAAAATCAATGCATATTGTGGTTGCATTGTGTCTACTGTATATAGAAACCACAATTTACTATTATATTGTTGGTCATTAAAATACTTTGTCTTTGCAATAATGAATATCTTGGCATATAAGCTTTTGTTTTTATAATCATAAACACTGTACACCAGTGGCCTTTAAAATATTTCAGCAATTTCTACTTCAATTTCCTCACAATCTTGCTAAAAATATTTATTAACTTCGATCAACCTCTGTACTTTGTGCCTATCTGCTACTACCCTACCAGTTATCTGCCCTTAGGAGTGAAGTTCCAAATTATTATAGCTTTTGTTCTTTTACTATGGACTTTTAAATGACTTTTTATTATAGAAAATAAAGATGATTGCTATGAAATTTACAATAATATTTTCAATACAATAGATTAAAAATACAAATTAACATTATCAAGTGAAAGTGGTGGAAAGTATGTATTTAAAGAAAATGTTTAAAGAGATTAATACATTTGGTATTTTATCCCCTCACTCATAGGCTTTAATTCATCAGTTATTTAATTAACAAATCCAGTTTCTCTCTTTTTCTCTTTTCTTCTTCTTTTCTTTCTGGTTAACGTGTATTTTAAAGAGCCTTGGTGGCATAGGGTTTTCTGGTGGGTGCTAACCATAAGGTGCACAGTTCTAAACCACCAATCACTCGATGGGAAAGAGATGGGGTTTTCTTTTCTACTCCCGGACAGAATTCCACCCTTGGCAACTCACAGGGACAATTGTTCCCTGACCTACAGAGTCGATAGGCGTCTGCATCGACAGACGGTTTTGGTTTTGGTTTGGAAGGTGGCTTTGCTTTGTTTTTGACTGTGACAGCAGCTAAATAGCATGGCACTTAAG
This sequence comes from Echinops telfairi, assembly GCF_000313985.2. Lineage (NCBI taxonomy): Eukaryota > Metazoa > Chordata > Mammalia > Afrosoricida > Tenrecidae > Echinops > Echinops telfairi. Next base: position 33,661,851 of record NW_022111324.1, on the reverse strand, counting down.
TTTGACCTCCCAAAACCCACTGTCCAACTCTTGGTGACCCGATAGGAGAGATTTGAATTGCACTGTGGGTTTCCCATCTGTCGATCTTTCCAGGAGTAAAAAGCCTTGTCTTCTCCTATGGAGTGGTTGGTGGTTTAGAACAAGCAACCCCATGTCTTGCCAATTCTGAAACTTCTCACCTTGGACAACTCACTTAATCTCTCTAATCATTAGTATCTTTGTGTAAAAATAAAGATAATGATAGTATTTACAGGATTGTTAAAACTCACTTTTGACAATGTGATTACAATAGTTTTATTTTGCCAGTAAATTTAATATTGAAATCCTTCCGTGAACTATCTCCAAGTTAATTTTGAGAGTGATAATGTGGAAAAGGATCATCAAAATTGAAATTAATAATCATGGGTTTGGATTATGGCATTTAAAATGTTCATATACTTTAATACAGGTTAGTGTATCTTTCTGGAAAGCAGTGTTCCGAGGAAGCTGGAACTGAGGAATGTATATCAAATAGGACTCTACAAATATATTTCATAAGGTCATTTGTGTCTTCTTGTGACTTTTAATTTTTAATTGGCATTCTGCTGAGTAATTTTTTTTCCTGAAAAAGAGGCAGTGAGCCTAGGAAACTTGGGAACCCAAGAACAGGGATGAAATTATCTGTTTATTCACCACTTCCCTCATTACTCACTCTCTCACTACTGAACTCCAGCCACTCTGGCCTTTTACACTTTTCTAGAATCACATAAAACTTTCTTCTTTTCCAAGACCTTTGTATATTTCTTGTAAAGCTCTTTGCCTAGAATGCTTTCTCATCTGGCATTTTATTGTTTTCCTTTCTTTTTTTAAAAAAAACATTGTTTGACTGTGATTGATCCTTTTTACATTTTTTAAATTGTTATTGTGAATTAGATGGAGGTTTACCTAGCAAATCATCATTATTGTTTTCAACTAGTAACAGAAGTTGTCAAATTTCCAAATGGCTTGTGTTTTCTCTTCCTCCTCCACCTTCTCCCCAAAACCATTTTTTTTTTGCTCTTCTTTCTCTGTTGGATATTTTCTTCTCCTTCATCCAAGTTAACACCTTTCTTAGTAGCCATCAAAACCTGTTACTTTTGATATGATTTATCCTTTTGTGAGTGACTAACTTCACTCAGCATGTCTTCCAAATTCATTTATGTCTTGAGATGTTTTACAATTCCATCATAATTCTTTGATAATTCACAGTATTCTATTGAATTTATGCACCATCATTTATTTATTCATACTTCCGCTGATGCGCATTTATGTGTTTCCGTTTTCTAGCTATTGGGACTAGTGCTACAGTGAACACTGGTGTGCGTACCTATGTCCATGATTTGCTCCTTATTTTCTAAGGTCTTTAAGTAGGAGGGGGACTGATGCCTCATAATTCAGGATCACATTTCTACCCCAAATGGTTTTGAAGCAGCACCATACCAATTTTCACAGTATTTGTACTGTCTTACACTCCCATAAGTAGTGTTTGAGGGTTTCAATATTTTCACATTTTCTCCAGCATTTGTTATTTTGTGTTTTGTTGAAATTAGCAACCAATGCTGGAGTGAGGAGTTATCTCATGCTGGATTTGATTTGCATTTCTTGAAATACTAATGATCATAAGTACTTCTTCCTGTGATTCTTAGGCACCAGGAGGTCTTCTGGGTAAACTGTTCACACCTTCTACCTGCTTTTTAATTGAATTATTTGTCTTTTCTTGTTGAGGTGTGGAAGTGTTTTTCAAATACATTTCAGAGATTAGTCCCTTGTCTGGCATCTCCTCGCCCTCCCCCACCCTCTACAGTCTGTAGTTCTGTTTTTACTCTTTGGATAAAGTCTCTCGAAGTCTTACTTTTAAAGGGTCCCAGTCATCTATTTTGTCTTCTGCTGCGTGTGTTTTTGTGTATTTATGCCATGTATAAAGGCCTCTCAGTTTGAGCTTATTTTTTTCTCATTGATGTCTTCACAGTTCTAGAATTTACATTTAATTATTTGGTCCATTTTTGACTGAGTTTTTTGTATATGAGGTGTGTAATAGACAAGCTCATATGACCAAATTTAAGCAGAACTGTCACAAGAAGACTTTTCCTTGAGGGCAACTTCGGACCAGTTCCCTCTGACTGTCTTGGCTTGGTCTGAGCTGGTCTGTTTAACATCACAGGTTTCTAAGTGCCCTTAGAGCAATTCTTGTTTACAGTACCCCTCTCTCCTTATCAAGACATGCTGTAAGTCTTTCTCTCAGGGACAGGAGTGATCATTTCCCACCCCTGCTGGGAGGGCAAGTTACAGAGGAAACCCAGGAATGGGATCATGGAACAAGTCGCCTGAAACTTTACCTGCATATAATTTTGTTCTAGTTTGTCATACCACTTAGTGATATATGCATTTTAACTTGCTTTTTCTTCTTCTTTTTGCACTCTCCCCTCCCTGAATAATATCAAAGCGGCTTGGCCAGGGAAGACAGACAGGGCAGCATGGTGAAAACAGTTCCTTTTGAACATTTCCCCCTGCAGTCCAGGCTAGCCTGACAATAAAGACTCTGCATGATTCTAACTGGACACTGTAGTGGTCTTCTTCTAGCTGAAGCCGAAACGGGGTGATGTGTGAATCATTTTTCATTCTTTTTCAAATGTAAATAATATTCTGACAGGAGCATGTTTGAAATCACTATTACTTCTCCATTTAATGGATTTTTGCCTCTGTCTAAAATCAGTTGTGTGTAGGCGAATTGGTTTATTTATGGTTCTCTCTTCTGTTTCATCTGTCTACATATCTCTGGTTGTACCAGTACCAGACTATTTTGATTGTTGTGACTGTATAGTAGGTTTTGAAACAATGGAATAAGAGTACTCATACTTTGCTGTCCTTCTATAAGAGCTCTTTGTTTCTCCTGGGTCTCTTTCCTTATCCTTTAAAGTGGAGGATTAGGTTGTCCACCCTTTAAAGAATGAGACTGGGATTTACATGAGAATAACAAACTTATAGATTGCTTTGGATAGTGTTGACATATTCATATGCTTAAGTCTTCCTAGCAGCCCAGGTGGCGTAGTGACATTGGGCTGCTCATCACCCAGTTAATAGGTTGAAACCACTAGCTGCTCTGCAGGAGAAAGGCAAGGCCTTCCACTCCCGTCAGGAGTTACAATCCTGGGAACCCCAAAGGCGGTCCTGCCTGGTCCCATAGGTCACTGGGTTGGCTGTGAGTTGGTTTCGTGGCGTTTTATCCATGGTCATAGTATCTTCTCCCATTTGTAGGTCTCTTGTGGTTTCTTCCAGTAATAGTTTGTAGGGGTTTGGTTTTTTTTTGGTACAAACCTTTGGATCTCTGATTAGTTTTATTAGTTTTATTCCTTAGTATTTCACTTTCTCTGTGGCGATTGTAAATGTTCTATTGTTTATTTATGTCATTTTCTGAACCCTTTTCAGTTGGATAAAGGAATCTGATCAATTTTTGTATGTTGATCTTGTACTTTTCAAGTATTCCCACTATTTTCCTCCCTAGTTTTTGGATTATCTACATCTAGAATCACACCATCTGTAACTAGAGAGAATCATACTTCTCCATGCATTTGAGTGTCTATGAGTGCCTTTTTGTTGTCTAATAGTTTTGGCTAAGACTTCCAATACAATAGTTAATAAGAGTGGTAATAAAGTGGATTATTGTCTGTTTACTCACAGGGGAATGCTTCCCATTGAACAAGAGGATGAATTTTTTTGTTGTTGACAAATTCCCTTTAGACTGCTATTTGTTAAATATTTTATCAGGAATGTGTGTTCAATTTTGTGAAATGCCACCTTGGCATCAATTGATATGCTCATATAGCTTTTTCCCTTTATTTTATTGTATGATTTTCATTACATAGGTTGTTTCCTAATGTTCAACCATTCTTGCATGCTGGATATGAATCTCAAATAATGATATTTGTGTTCATTTTGTATTCCATTGGCTAGGATTTGGTTGGGATTTTTTGCATCTATGTTCACAAGTGATTATTGGTCTATAATTTTCTCTTCTAGTAATATCTGTCTGATTTTGGTATCAGAGTTACACATCATAGAATTAATTAATATGTTTTTGTCTTATATATTCTTTATACTTTCAGTAGACTTGGTGCCAACACCTCTCAGAATGTTTGTTAGAATTCCCTCAGCAAAACCATCTAGTGGCTTATAAATATATCAAAAGAATATAGTCACAAGAAAACAAACAAAAATAAAATACAAAGTCCAGTCCTACTGCTGACATCTGTGGACATCATGGGGTATAGGCGTATGGCTATGAGGATGGGGCCCACAATCGTCCTGGCAGTTTATGAAAACAAAAGAAATAAGGTGGGAGGTGGACAGAGAAAAAGTTCCATCCGTTCCTCACATCCTTTATCCCCAAGGCAGTCCACGTGACACAGCTTTTGTAGGAGCGGAGTTTTAGAGCTGCTTTGGTGATTACAAGATCATTTTCCTCCCTGCGCATGACTGTGTGAGCTAGCATCCTTTCTGGGAAACCGGGAGTTCCGGGGTGGGGGGTGGGGGGAGCAGGGTTATGCAGTATCTCTTTTGTTAACTTCTTATGCTGTTTGATAGTCCTGCATGGTCCGCTTGTCCTTCTTACTGACCTTGAACCCTCAGGGTTTTGAAGGGAGGGGCACAATCAGCTGCAGAGTGCACTAGATTGGGTAATGTTCACGTCTTCACTCACCTGGGTGTGTTGGAAGCATGAGGGTAGCCCACCACTCTTGACTTGGCCACTGGGCCGCTGGAGACTGCTCTGCACTATGAGTGGAGCTCATTGGTTCTGGTGGGGTAGAGGAGGATTCTTGGTTCCTGCTTCTGATTGTTGGGCTGAGCATGCACATGTTAGTAGCCAGCTGTGAATTTGAAGGTCTGCTCAATGTTCACTTTTAGACTCTGCACTCCAATCTCCCCATCAGTGCATTTGGCTCACTCAACCACTCATTCCTCAGAGATTCAGAGCTCTAGGTTCCCCTCCACATGTTCTTTCTGATAAATGTACAGAGCATGTTCAGTGGCTCTTTCTAGGTTACTACTTACCAGATGCTCTCTTACTCCGTTTCTTCTTGATTGAGGGAGACTTTCCATCTTTTCCATGAAGTCTTGTCTGACTGAGTATCTTCAGTCAAGATACTAGCTAAATAAAGAAAGGAACAAAGGAAATCACAAAGTCATGGTTGATGGGAGATTAATTCATCAAATTATTCATGAGGCCAGAAAAGCTGGAACAGAGCCACACTTGGGACATTTCATTTTGTTAAAAGGAGGACTTACCAACAACATACGTACTAATGTGCTGGACACAAATGATGTATATACGGATGGTGATGAGCTCCTAATAAAATGATTATTTTTTTAAAAAGAGCAAGTATTGCTTAAAATATGTTGAACAATTACCAAATTTCCAAAGAGAAGTAGAATTTCTAACAATTTGATATCTTTCTTATAGTCAGTACTATTATATGACTCTAAAATTTAAATACTAGAAGTATAGAAAATATGTTTATATATTGTAAAACTTCCTTCATCCTAGGCAATTATGGTTTAGAATTGAAAAGTATGCAACATTTTCAGCCAACAGATAATAAAACGCAAGATATGGCCAGGAGCCATGGTGAAAATAAAGTATTAAATCTAAGTTAAAAAAAAAAAAAAAAGGAGGACTTACAAGATTGGTCTAGGGACTTCAGGCAAGGCTGTCAAGGCAAGACTGCGGGTGCATAACCCCTAAGAGAGACTGCCTATTTCTGTGCTGGTTGGAGAAGGGTGGTGGTAATCCACTTCCCAATGCACTCTTCCTGAGGGCAAGTTGGTCTACTTTCTTGGTTAAATTTCAAGAGGAATTCAATGAAGACTTAATCTACATGAAGATTTTAAAAATGGGTATTAGATTTTATTGTCATTCAAAGGCTCCTGCAAATGGGCTGCTCAGAATTTAAGCTTTCAGTTATTTAAGAAAAACTGTAAGAATTTAAAATGTTTCCGTTTATTATTCTGAATAGTTTCCTGTGGTTTTGAATCTTTATGACCTTTGATTTTACATATATACTAGTACATCAGGGATCTCATAAAATGCTTTAAGCTGTACTTCAAAATGATTTATCTGTAAGGATTAAAATTCTAAAAAGAGGGCCTTAATTCAGGGAAACCGATTCTTATCATAAAAATTGAGAAAGGAACTACCAACATGTTGCTTTAAGGCAGGGACAAAGCACTGTGAAGAAAGCAGCAGCGATCAGAGGTCTATCAGAAGTAGAATTGGCACCCTGTTTTTTGGAGGAAGGAAAGGAAGGAACTTGACTAATGTGATTCTGGCTTATTAAAATAAATAGTGAAGATGAAATATACTTAATGTCTGGAGAATCCGTGTTTTGGGTGTATTTATACTTTGAGGTAACAACAAGGCAGTCGGTAGACAGCAGGCATTTATATACTCTCAAGCCTGGGATTTGAGAAAGAGGTGAAAAGCAGAGATACTAACACAATTTGGGTCAGATAATAAGAGGATCTTGAAATAATTTGAAGATAGTGAGAATGAGAATAACACTTTGAAAAACATATACATAATCATTACTGCAAAGTGTCCCTGAGGTTTAAATATGTTTCTCTATTGCTATGAAATTGTTTTCTGCAGACATTTATATATTCCTTCAGTGTCGATGAAATGTAAAGTAGCATGTTAAACTTTGGATCATACTGTCAGAGCAAATACCCAACTGGGGATCAGGGGCGTAATGGTTTTATAGTTTTTATCTTGTTTGGTTTTATCTTTCTTTTCATGTGGGTGGTGTTTTTTTTAAACTTTTCTTTTTTTCTTTGTTTGCTGATTTAACTCCCTGAAAGTATCAGATAGTAGATATTTAATAATGTTCCATTATGAATATCTTTCTTCTTCTCTCCTCTCCTCTTCGCTTCCTGGTTTCATTACTCTCCTTTCTTCCTTCTAATCACCAAGCCATTTAAATTACTTAATAAAAGCTTGAAGATGTACTATAACTGAAGATAAGCATAGAAATGTTGCACTTTCATTATGCTTTTTTCAAAAACACTTCTCATAAGTGAAGTGATTGTGTTTTGCTGTTGATAAGTGCTATCAGCTGGTTCCAACTCATAAACATGATATGAGTAACAGCATCCTTAACAATTGTTATATTTGAGTCTCCTGTTGCGAGCATTACATCAACCATCTCACGGAGGGTCTCTCCCTTTGCTTCTCTGTTATACCAAACACAATGTTCTACTCTAAAAAGTGTTTCCTGCTAACATGTCCTCAATGCATGCAACAAGTTTTGCTCCCCATTCGCATAAGGAACACTCTGGTTGTACTTCTTCCAAAATAGATCTGTTGGTTCTTAAATATTCCTTGGCATGGTATATTAAATATTCCTTGTGTGATAGTTATATAATTGTCAATTTAAGGATTAAACATGTAGGGGTGGACTCTAGCCTGTCAATTAGATCATAGTCAATGAGGCCTCTGTGTGGGCATGACCACATGAGAATTCTGGGAAATCTTGTTCTTCCTCCTTGGCGGTGGGAGGCACCTCCCTTTCACTACTTCACTCCCTGGGAGACATTGCAGCTGATAAGACACATGGAACTACCCTAGTGCCCTGAGCCGGACAAGCCTCGTGGATGCAACCAGACCTCTGAAGCCAGAGAAGCCACAGAGAGACCCCTGCCAGCGCTGAGATGCTTCCAACGCCACTGGACCCAAAGACTATTCTACCCACTGGCCTGTGATCATCCTGTGTTTGGCTTCACTGCATGTTTCTGAGTCTGAAGAGGACTTTATAGATTGGTATCAGACGTATGGGCTAGTATCAGATTAACGGCCTTGGACTGGACTGGGCTGGGATGTTTTCTTAATGTACAATTGCTCTTGTGTATAAACCTCTTCCTTATATACATATGTGTGCCCATGAATTTGTTTCTCTAGTCTACCCAGACTAGCACACCTTGGTACCACCATAATTCAAAAGATTCAGTTTTCCATTGGTCTTCCTTATTCATGATTCAGTTTCATGTATACATTAGGCATTTGAAAATACTATGGCTTGTTTAGGTACACCAAAGTGCTTAGTGTAAAATATTTGCTTTTTAACACTTTAAAAATGGTATTTGCTGAACATTTACCCATTGATTTCATGATTGATTCTTCTATAAGCTTTGATTCTGGATCCAATTAAATATTTCAAATTTCAATAATTTTTCCTTTTATCATGATGTTTCTTATTACAGTTGGGAGGATTTTTTCCCCTTTTTATTGAAGACCAATCCATTGTGAAGACTAGTTTTTCAACCTCATCAGTAAGCACTACCAATTATCTTTACTTTCAATAGCAACTTTATGTTATTTGCATGTGGGTGGTTATTAACAAAGCTCCCTCAAAAACTGATAACACATTTTTCTTCATATAATCTCACTTCTCAGATTATTTTCTCAGTTTACAGACTGAAGATATACAGCAAGCTCTTCGTGATTTTAAACCACGCTCCCTCCCCTCAAGCAACTGCTTTTTTGTGTGGACATTCTACATCATCACAATGAAATGTTCTAGAATTCCTGTTCTTCACAATGTTATCCATAACTTTGGGGAAATGTGTTTTAAGTCAGGTAATGACCATGCCTTAGTGGAAAAGAGAGAAACATGTTGCTAGGTAAGGAATTTGCTTATGAAAATAAAATAAAAGCCAGGATGTCAAATTCTGTTCATTCAAAATAGACATTCAACCAATATTTGTATGTGTCCTGATGTTCTAGTTACTTCTCATTGTCATCAAATCAATCCCAACTCATAGAGACTCTTTGAGAACAGGATTAACTTGCTACTGTGGGTTTCCAAGACCATAACTCTTTACAGGAATAGAAAGCCTCGTTATTTTCTCTTAAGCAGTTGGTGGTTTTCAACCTCTGAGCTTGTGTTTCATAGCCCAAAGTAAACACACTGGGACCACCACTCCTTACTCAAGTTAGGGTCTTATGAGTTTCCTATGATGATGTAAGGATAATCACTGAGTACCATAAAGAGAAGGCCCATTGAGGAACATACCTAGACAAGTGCAAATGACAATAGGGAAAAGACATTCTCAAATAAAGTTGCAATGATCAAATGATAATTTTCAGTGTTTTACATTAATTTAAAAATTTTGAAGAATCATAAGGAATTATTAGCCTTATCTTAAAAATAAGAATAAAGAGATACCTCGACATAAATCGTTAGGGATGGGGAAATGGAACTGTTGTTTCCAGCGGCTGTGTGGTGGTGGTCATTATTATTAATTTTCATCTCATAGGTTCTGATTCCTGGGCACATCTGAGGAGCCTTCTGGTTGCATGTCTTTGTTCTTCTTGCAGTCCATGTGTGCTCTTTATTCTTTTCCAGCACGATCATTCAAATATATGATATCTTTTCCCTTTATGATCGCCAACTTTCACACAGTTGAAGAGACCTTGTCTTGGACCAGGAACGTTTCAGAAATCAAAATTACATCTTTAAAGTAGTCTTTTACAAGATATGTGTCCAATGTAATTTGTTTCTTGAATGCTGCTTTCATGGCTGTTGATGGTTGATACAAGAAGTGTGAATTTCTTGACAATTTCAGTATTTTCTCCATTTTTCATGATACTGCATAACTGGTCCAGGTGTGAGGGTTTTTTCCATTACATTTAAGTGTAATCCACGCTGAAGGCTATAGTCTTCAACTATACTAGTTAGTCCAACTCCAACTTTTCTTCATAGTCCATAAGCATAGTTTGTCATCTGCCTATCACCGTCTGTTAATGAATCTCTCTTTAGTCCTGATGCTGTGCTCCCCTACATATAGCCCAACTTCACAAAGTACATGTTCATCATACAGATTAAATAAATATAAGGAAAGGATACAAACCTAATTCAGATTTTCCAAGTTTAAACCACACAGCAGCCTCCACCCATACCCAGTTATATTTGAAAGAATGCCTCTTGATCTATATACAGAGTCTGAATATGGATAAGCCCATAGCAGACTGTAACACTTGGACAAAAGTCAAGGGATTGCTCCTCAATATTCATTGGTACTTTTAATTACTCATTCAATTAAAATGGGATTAAATTATAGCAGGAATCGAATTAAATTAAAATTTAGCAGGAACCCAGTAAACGTAATCAATGTAAATTTTAATTCTTTGAAATAATGATGACAAAGATTCATTTTCATGTTTTGTAAAAATAATACTGGAGGGACATTGGTATGTCAGTTACACTTTTAATTCAAGTTTTCAATATAGACACATATATTAAAAAAGCAGACCTTGCAGGAAACTTTTGTGATATAGTCTAAATGTTAACGTAATTTTAAATTTTATTTCTGCAATTAGATTTTCAGTTGAGCAGTTCTGCCATTTGTCAGTGTCAATCTCTTGGAAACCCCGTGTGTTTTCCATAATTACTTTCTGAAAATTCAGAGTAGAAGGGATCAATCTGTAAAACATGACTATCTAAACTTTGATAGATTTGCCTTAAAATTTCAGGCACTAAAAACATTAGGAAATCCTTGAAGCTGCAGGAGTTGCTCCATGTGAATATATTGCTCACATTAATTTAAAAAAGTAAAAAAAGGAAGAAAAAGAAAAAAGAAATCTAGGAAATTGCTTTTCAAGATAGAATACTATGAATGGTTCCCTATGATTCTAACTCGTTAATATTATGCAGTACAATCATTTATAATTGATTCTAATTTGTAAAAGCTCACTGAAGTAATGCTTATTATGAATAAGTATATATATATTGTGAATTATTTTTTCAAGGAACTTTTGCACACATTAATTGACAAATGATTATTACCTTTAGCAGCAATTTATAATTAGAGTTTTTTACAAGCAATTTTCTTGTATATTTAAAATAATTCAATTATTTTACTTATGTGGAATAATTCAACTATTTTATCATAAAGGATGGTTCTTGCTTGAAAGAAATTTCAAAATTGCTTTTTCTTATATCATTCATTTCTTCATATATACACATAATCTTGCAGAATAGACAACACGATTTTAAATGGACTGAGAGAATTTAGAACCGTGTTGTATGCTCCACATCCATATGAATTTATGGATAGGAGTATTTTCATAGCTCATCTGGTAATTTTATCTTAGATATTAGGAAAAAAGATTTTGACTTCAAGGGTACAACATTCTAAAGTTAGAAAGAATGTGGGCAAATGCCTAACTCAAGATTAAAGGTAAGAGAGACAGTGGAAAGGCAGGAACATCATATGTATACACATGATGACATACGACATTCTAGTATGCTAGCTGTTTTATATTCAGAAATAATTTTAATTTGTATAGTAATTCCCCAAATAATTATTTAGTACCAAAATAATACTACTATGTTAATTTATAATTCAAAATTATATTCCCCCAAAATGCAGGTCTCTCTTTTAAAATGTATCTAGTGTTTCATATTATATGAACTTTTGAACTAATAAAATTTATGAACAAATAAATTATTTTTTTGAGCAGAATTGGGTACATATATTTACATCATACTAATTCTGAAAATCCATCACTCAGAGACAACCAAATTTAACTTTTAGTGTATTGTTTCTAATACTATTTTACAAACATGTTTTACATAATTAAATGTATATATTTAATTCCAAATAAAAGTTATAATATAAAATTGCCCTTTTACTATATTCTTTATAGCCATCATATTTAATTAATCCATGCAATTTAATAAGTCTACACTATAAGGAATGAGAAATAGGTGATAAAAAAACTCTATAAAATATACAGTAAAATACATGAATTACAGTATATACTTAAGTTTGTCAGTTATACCTTTTCTTTTTTATGATAGATATGGGGCTATAAAATGAGATTGGACATTTTTTGGCTTCTTCTCTGAAAAACAATCTTGAAAATTAACCTTTGGTCTTAGATTTAAAATTTAATTATATATTTCCAAATTAAAGGGTGAATATAAACTTTTACAACCTTCAGATTATATTGTAATATTGAAAAAATGTGTGCATCTACAATTTTTAAGAAGCATGTTATACATATCAATATATATAATTGGAGAAGGTACTTGCAATACTGACATTTTATATGCCAATGCATTTAAAATTTCGCTGATTAAAAATAAAGTGCTGGGCTTTTCATTATTTATTGGCTTTTCATGACAGTCAGAGTTATTGGCTTCCTGTTGAAAGGCATACCGTTCGAGAGATTTCATTGCAGTGATTTTGTTTGAGCCATTTACCTTTCACAAAAGCACAAATCAACACTGTTTGGGCCTAATGGTTATTGATTTAGAAATAATTCTAACAAGTGTAGTTCTTTAAGGTCAAGCAAAGGTTTTGCCAACTTTGTTGTTGGACAACATTGCACATTGCCTGAGCCTCTCTTCACAGTATCCATTTTACTTTATTTGGTATAAAGTTAAATGCTTCCAGTACAAGGAATAAATTGAAAGGCTTTGTCAAAATATGTGCTATTACCTTGTTAAAAATGTGCCTGCTGAGTCACTGAAGTAGGAATTGCCTTCATTTAAGTAAAAGTATCTGACTTTTTTTGAAATAAGCAATTCAGCACTCACTTTCTTAATTTTAGCCTGCTGTCAGTTTCTCAGTTGTTGAAATAAATTGGTCGTTGGATTTGATTGAACATGTAAAAGCATCGTTCATTTATTATTAGGAGGTGTGTTAGTCTCTGTCTCAGGGTTTGCCAGCATTTGTCTCTTGGGTTTTCAGAGCCTTGCCTGGAAATTGTTGAATCACTTTAGACTGAAGCAGTCGATCTCATTTCAATTCATCTAAGTATTCCTTTTTCTAAGCCTTTAATTATTTTCAATCAAAATAAATTTCTTAATCCTTCGAATTCACAATTTTCGTATTCTCTGTCTGCTCTTCAAATGATCCCGTGGCTTTCCATGATCTCTGACTGTCTGAGGCACTTTTCTCTATGTGTACCCCAGGTCCTGGAAGAGTTATTTGAAGTGTCACTTCTTTTTGTGTTTTGCCTTCAGTCTAAGTTTTATTTTATTATTGCACCTTTAGCTTCCTTGAAATGCTACCTCCTCTCATCCATCTTGCCTTTTATCAAGTCCCATTTCTCTCCCTGGTTCACCTCATGTCCCATGGCATTCTGTTTTAAAGAGGCAACGTCATCTTACATACTTCTTTGGTTATTTATTGACACAGCCCTGACATTTCTTTCTGAGTGTGAAAGGAGCAGACTTTCTAACGGTGAAATCCTTGACATGAATGAAATTAATTATTTTTCATTTGGGATATGGTTTAGAGGCGTTGGATTTATTCACTTTATCTAATGTTGAAGCTCTAACAAGATGCTGGATTTGCAAAGGGGATACTTTTACTGCACTTGCTATATACTGCTCCCTTCTCATTTATCCTGCAGGAAAGTATATTAATGGGCAGAATGTCTAGATCTAAGTTTCTGTCTGGTAATTCTCCAGTGATCTGGATGAGGATTATCATACTAAACCACTAGGGGTACCTTTATCATCTGCATTTAAAGGATAAATGGATATCTACAAATCCCTCTAATGAGATATTACTAACATTGTTGATCTCAAATACTTTTCTGACTGAAAAATGTTCTCTTCTGAGAGTTGATACTTCTGAATAGATACAGAATGAAATGAGAGGAAAAGCAGAAACAATTCAGTACTTTTATTTTGGCTTCAGCGTTTTAGATGTAAAACAACATTCCCAAATCAGTTAAGTAACATTAACATAGAGGCTAAGAGACAAAACTTGCACACACGGATACGTTATTTTTCATGGAAAGGGCATGTCCCTTTTTACAAGTGGCTCTGTCATAAATTGGAACAAATAGATAAAAAAATAAATACACCTCCTTAAACCACCACCACCAGCAACAACAGCAAAAATAACAATATAAACAGAAAACCTGCATGCAAAATTTCACCAACTAAAAAGTGAAATATACTTAGTAATCCAGAATATAAAACCGGGAGTGGGGAGGGAGTGGGAAAAATGAGGATCTGATACCAAGGGCTCAAGCAGAAAGCAAATGTTTTGAGAATGAAGATGGCAACACATGTACAAATGTGCTTGACACAATTGATATATATATATATTGATTGTGATAAGAGTTGTACAAGCCCCCAATAAAATGATTAAAAAGTACCAGTTGTGAGTAGATGAATGTATTTAACCTTACTTGACATTATTCAAATTGGTCTAAAATAATATGAATTTTAAAATTCCTTATAAAATAACAAATAATATAGAATAAATGCTATAATAGCATAATTAAAATATCAATAACCTGTTTCTATTACCAATGATAGGAGGTGAATGTGCATTACATAGATAGAGGAATTGAGAGAAATGTGTACAGTCAAAAGTTTGATAAGTTCATATGTAAATAAGAAAATATCAAATGCCATTTTATTTTAGCCATTTAATCTTTGTAAACATTTATTCTTTTAAAACTTTAATTATGACACATTGAATACATTAGGATACTATATAGTGTAAGCAAAAATTAAATTAAAAGGACTAGCAATGCTTTTGTTAAAAAAATTATTTTATTGGGGGCTCTTATAACTCTTATAACAATCCATACATCAGTTGTATCAAGCATATTTGTACATATATTGTCATCATTCTTTCATAAACATTTACATTCTATTTGAGCCCTTGGTACCAGTTCCTCTTTTTACTCTCCCTACCCACCTCCCCTCCTTGTGACACCTTGATAAATTATAAATTATTATTATTTTCATATCTTACACCAACTGCTGCCTCCCTTCCCCCATGGTTTGTTTCCTCCTCCTCTCCCCCCCTCCCCCCTCCCCTCATGGTATTGCTATTCCCATTTATGGTTTGCCTACCTATATAAGATAGGCATGGGAAGCAAGTCCGAGGAGAAAGCAATGAGACCAAAGGTTTTGGAGGGTCTTAGGGGGAAGAGGAGGCAGAGAAGGGAGCAGTTAGCAAACAACATCATAGATTTGGAACAACTAGGGAATTAAAATAAAAAATGATTACAGCACTGATGAAACATGTAAGATTCCTCTAGTTCTTTGAGGCTTCTTCACCCTCCACTATCACGATCCAGTAGACTGGAGTGCTAGCACTGTGTGCTAGACTGGAGCATGTACAGGTAAGAGATAAGAGCTCATGACACACGGAATCCAAGAACAGGAATGGGAATAGCTATACCTGAAGGGTAGGGGGAAGGTGGGAAGAGGAGGGGGAGGAAAGGGGGAACCAATCACAATGATGGGCACATAACCACATACACACTCTCCAAGATGATGAACAACAGAAATCATGGGGGAAGGAGCCAGTAGTCTGTGTATGACATGAAAATAATAATAATTTATAATTTCTTAAGGAGTCATCAGGGGAGAAAGGGAAAAAAGAAGACTGATACCAAGGGCTCAATAGAAGGTAACTGTCTAGAAAAGAGTGATGGCAACATATGTACAAATATACTTGATACAATTGATGTACGGATTATTATATGTGTTGTAAGAGCCCTCAGTGAAATGATCTTTTAATAATAATATAAAAATAAAAAATGAGGAGGACGTAGAGATCCTATGGGTGTTGGAACCACAGCACTCTAGCTGATAGGAATTACTAAGAGGCAGAAGAAGGGCAAGTGCAATGGTGGGAAAGAAGGAAGGTAAAAGGAAACAGAGGAAAGATCTAGGAAACAAAGCTATGTATAGAGGTACAAACATAAGTGTGCGCTTTTGTAAATATATTAATTCATTAAAATAGAGGTATTGGCATAGGCTCATATGTTTATATGGCGATACATTAAGGAAGTGGATGGGCTTTGGGCCTCTGCTCAAGCTCTTCCTCAATGCAAGAACCCTTTGTTCTGTCAATTTGACATTCTATGATGCTCACCCTCCTGGGACGATCACTGAAGACACATGGTTGCACAAGCAAATGTGGTGAAGAATGCTGTGGTCCAGGCTTTCAAAAGATATAGTGTCTGGGGTCTTAAAGGCTTGAAGTTAAACAAGCAGCCATCTACCAGAGAAGCAACAAGCCCACGTGGAATAAGTACACCAGCCTGTGTGATAATCAGGTATCAACAGGGTCAGGTAGCAGACATCAGAAGACACAAAACAAGCAAACAAAAAAACATATTGTTGAGAAAGAAAGGAGTTCAGAGCAGAGACCCCAAACCAATATGTAGGCAATGGGACATCCACTCATAGAAGGGTCACAAGGAAGGGATAAGTCAACCTGGGTGAAGTATAGCACTGATGAAACACACAATATTCCTCTGGTTCCTCGAGGTTTCCTCACCCCCAGCTATCAGGACCCCAATTCTGCAAGCCTGGAGAAATGGGAGGGTTTTTTTGAGTCAAATTGCCAAGTAATTTAAGGCCCAATAACTTCTAGCATGGCAAGAGTGATTGACCCATATATATTTCTGTGTTACCATCTTTATTTAGAAAATTCTATTTTGTTATATGAATGTATTTAAAAAATATTTTTCTTTCTGGAAGTTTATGTTGAAAAATAAATAGAATTCAAATCTGTATAGTGGTCTGGACTGCCTTACAAAGAATATCTATTCTCCCACAGTATAAAAATGCAGAATAACTTTTTTTGCAAGAAAAATCAGAAACCAAGTTTTATTGTTTATTATTGCTACAAAATCATAGACACATCTATTAAACAAAATTATCAACACTTGAAGTTTTTGTCTCTCTATATTCTACTTCTAAGTCTCTGTCTATTTTTTATTTATTAACTTGTTTTTAACTTGTGAATTGCTTGAAAGTTTTCTATTCAACAATTCATCAGTTTTTTATTCAATAATTCATACACATGATATTTGCTTCCTATTTCCATTTTGCTGTCTTTAATAACCTTACTGAACTTAGTCCATGGGAAAGTTATTCCCTTTTGATTCCAAATGATTGGTTATCCCTTGAATTATTGTTTCCCGGAGTTCAATTCCACACCTGCAGTGAGATTCAGTGCAGTAATCTGAGGGTTCCATTTGTCCCCGTTAGACCAGTCAGTCTGGTTTCTTTTGTGATGTTGATTTCCAAGTTTATCTTCCACTCTACCCAGGACATTCTAATATGACTTATTTCAGAGAAATGGTAATTTCACCTGGACAGTATCTAGTTCTTATGGTCGGTGTCAAATAAACTTTTGTTTGTGTGAGCCTTTCTTTTCCCCACTGGAATAGTTGTTCCCATGAATCTTCAATATCTTTTTTTCCAATTTAAATTTTAGTGGCACACAATTCATATATCATGAAATTCATTAATTCAATCATATTAAGAAGAGTTGCACAATTAATCTTAGAACATTATTTTATTCCTTGTATTCACTGCCATTATCTACCTGTTTCAGTCCATCCTCTCTTGCCATCTACCCAAGAAACTATTAATTCAGCCACTGCTGCTATAGATTTACCAATTTCTTTATGCTTTTTTTCTCCGACTGGGGAGTGACCACAGCTGATGACTCTTAAGAGCCAATTAAGGATGTAGAACATTGTCTTTGCAGACCATGCTATGCAACCTTGGTTTTATGTTTGCCTACATAACATTTTGGAAACATGATTTTGAAAAGGAATTATTGAGTCAATTTAAGTGTATGAGGACCAAACGTGTTTCAGCAGGTTTCTGATGGGTAGATGACTATAGGCAAGTTCTCTCAGCAATATACAATCTCCATACAGTGACTTACCCCAAAAAAGGATTAGGATTCATTGTGTTACATGAAAAATGATTTTGAATCAAGGTTAATAACAATTTTTAAACAAAATTCGAGTGGACAACTTCCTGAAGTATTTAAACTCTGTAACAAGTTTTGTGGAATTTTTCCCAACATGGAACACCAGATTTTCTGTGGATCAAGCATTTGAAGGAAGGTTGGAAAGGTGTCAAAGATGAATTCACAGGCGGAGAGATCAGCTCAGAAACCCGATTCTATCTTCCCCTTTGGATTTCTTTACGTGTTTCCAAATTCAAAGGACATTGAAAAAATTACTATTTGAGCCCTTCAGGGAGGCCAAAACTATCGCCTTGACATGGGGTAAATCGGAGAGCAGAGAACAGATAGTGATTAGAGTGATGGACACATTGCCTCCAAAAGTGTATAATTATAGTGGAGGGATAATCAAGAAGCAAAAACTCACAGTTTGATAGGTTTGGTTAATAAAGCGTTCTATGATTTTGTAGAAAACTTTTTTTACTTATTCTCATACATATTTCAAAACCCTTCCTGAAAGGAAATAGAACTGACTCTTTAAAAGCAGTGTGAAGTTTCAGTGGTTTGCAAAATTCCTCCTCTCTCTTCAACTGAGTGAGATGATTCAAGTCTGCTCTCTACTTGGGGGAGAAATAAACCATAAACACCAAAACCAGTCAAAACAAAGCATCTAGCTTCTTAAATATTGTTCTTGGTATATAGAAATAATTTGAAATATCAGTAACAACGCATCATATTTTAAATTCTTATATAAAAGTTACTGGATTTTGCAAATATGTCAAAAGAAGATAGTAATGTGGATAAGTTATTTTATTTCATCCAATATGAAAACCTAAAATAAATGCTTAACACAAGTGGCTCAAAGCTATCTTTTGTCTTGAAATGTCATTAATTTTTTTTAGTTCACACATTCCCTTCACCTCATCTCCAGAAATTTGCACCTATCTCTGATAGCTGGTAACTATGCATTGAAAGCCTGATTATGGAATAGTTTGGCCAAGATCAACATATATTTTAAAAATCTTGGAGTTGTTTTGGTGCTTCATATGTTACCAATTACCTATCCCATCAGAGAAAGTTTATGGTGAATTTGTGGCAGTTGCTCTGCATGTCAGTCTTAGGCTGATGGTTCCCTACAGTGTACTTTTTGCTGACTGTTGCACTTATTCTTTTTGAAGGCTTAAATAATTTAATGTACCTTTCTAGTCTTTTCTAAGTTTTCATAGCTCAACAGAATGCTCAGCACCTCCGAATTCTAGAGTATCCAGAGATACAAAATGTGTCACCCATTTTTATGATTAAACCAACTCATCAGATTCTAAAAGAAGTCAGCACCCAATCATTATATCACATTGCTCATCGTTAAATGTGGCTGGCAAATTATAAACACTTCATACATTTATTTATTGAGTTATTAAATTATACCCTAACTATGGAACCACTCACGATGCTCTCCGTTATAAGAATTAGGAAACAGAGTTTAGAGAAGTTCAATCATCCATCCTAGGGTGTTCACTTTTTAAGAACTGGGACAAAAACTTAAGATTTCAGGCTCAACTTGGTTAGACACAGACAAAAAGATGAAACTTTTCTAGAAAGATGTGCTAAACATGCATTTCATTGAATATCCCTAAAAAGATAAAGGATACAATCATCTGTAAAATATTAAAAAAGAGAGAAAACATAAGGAAAATCGATCAATCAATCAATCAATGAAGCAGTAGTAAAAGTAGTATGTGCGAGCCAGACATTTTGGACATTCTGCCAAGTATTTCATACTCAAGACTCCATTTAGTTCTCTCAGAAACTGTTACCTTTGGTTTTCAGATGTGGGCATGAAAGCTCAATGCCGTTAAGCAATTTGCCCAAGGAGGCAGAGTAAGAGAATGTTAGCATATGGAATCAAACACATACACTATATTACCAATGACATGTCTTCTATAGAATTTCCAATACTGCTATGGCCCTTTTTCTTTTTAATGTGCAAAATAGTTATTTTGGGTGTTTGTTAGACAAGTCTTAGATTTAAATGCTTTGTAATTTATGCTTACTTTCTTAAGGCTTGGGACTTTTGATCTTGAGTTAGTTTCTTTAATCATAATGACTTCTTTTTTACTAGGAAATAATTTTAATCATGTTGCAGTTAAAGATTCAGTTTAAGGAAAATTGTATTGAGCTTTCAATGAATCTGGGAAAATGTACACATGAATGGCATTTAACTGTTTATTTTAGTTTCACAGAAGCTTTAGAATATTTTTAACTATTTTGTTCTTTAAAATAGTGTCTTTTCCACTTGAATGACAATGGTATTTGTCTTTTCATAAAATTACATATTTTATGCAATTAAAAAATTAGGCACATCTAACAGGGATCCCTAGTGGTCCTATTGAATGAGTGTGGGGTTGCTAACTTCAAGATGTGAGGTTGAAAGCACAAAAAGGTTGTATGCTTCCTTAAGGATTCACAATCTTGATAGTGCGAAGTGGAGACCCAAAGCCCATCTGTAGACAATTGGACATCCCCATACAGAAGGGTCACAAGGAAGAGATGAGCCAGTCAGGGTGCAAACGGCACCAAGGAAACATATAACTTTCCTCTAGTTCAGTGGTTCTCAACCTTCCTCATGCCGCGGCCTTTTAATACAGTTCCTCATGTTGTGGTGACCCCCAACCATAAAATTATTTTCGTTGCTACTTCATAAGTGTAATTTTGCTACTCTTATGAATCAGGTGACCCTCTTCATTCAAGGAATTAAAAAGACGTTGCATGGAATGAGGTCGGGTGAATAAGGTGCATGGGGCAAGAGAGGCATGGTGTATTTCCCCCCAAAATTATTCACTGAGATGGGAGCATGAACAGGTGCATTGTCATGGTGGCAAAACAGTTCCCCGTCTACCACAAATTGAGGCTTTTGTGTGTGTGTGTGTCATACACTGTTACGCTATCTTTTCAGAACCTCCAAATAGAAAGCTTGATTAACACTCTGACTAGGTGGAATGAATTAATTCCAAATGCATATGAGTCAACATTTTCTTCCATTTCGGAAGTTGATGGATGTCCAGAATGACATTTCACATTTTCTGAAATGAAAAATCACTTGCACACTTGAGTTTTTCCCATAGCGCTGTCCTTCTAAGCTGAGTTGAACATCACAACAGTTTCTGCATTGTTTTTCCCAGCTGCATGCTGTTCTCTTAAATTGGCCATCACAGAAAAATGAGGATCTAGTGAAATTGCTTTTACAAAAAAAATTTACATTGACCAGAGAGAACCTTTCCAGGTGACAGCAGTGGGTGCACTAACTCAAAGCAAGTTGCTTAATGCTTGCCTAGAAGGAAAAATGTGTACTATGAAAGCTTGGCCCAGTGGACCTTTTTCCATTGTTTTTTGGGGGGATACCTCCTCATAAATCTTTAGAAGATAGCCTGAACTTGAGGAAATCTAATAGGTTTGAACCACTAAGTTTGAGGTTAACAACTCAGTGCCTATCCCAAAATCTTACCAGGGCTCCTCCTACCCCTTGTAAACTCCAAAAACCAAACTCAATGCCATCGAGTTGATTCTAACTCATGGAGGTCTTATAGGTCAGGGTAGAACTGCCTTGGTGGGTTTCTGAGAGAGTAACTCTTTCTGGGAGCAGAGAGCCTCACCTTTCTGCTGTGGAGCAGCTTGTGGTTTCAAATCCATGTAAGTAAACATCAACTAGTGCAGAACAATCAATACAAAATAATGAAGGGGATATAAAATTTTTAATGGGTTGATTCATGGAGAATATGAAAACTTTTCAAGATAAAATTTTTATAAAGATTTCAGATGATCCTAGTGATTTCCAGCCTCATAAAGCTTGATTATTAGACCATATCCTGTATATTGTACATAACTTAAACCAAACAAAGTGGTATTTATTTAAAAGTTCACATGTCACAGAATCCAAGATGGTGCTGAGAATCATGTCAATTTGTTTCCATAAATATCTCTTGCTCCCCTTCTCTGTCATGTCAAATGACCTCATTTTCTTTGATACTTCTTTCTTTAATGTATATATATCTGATATTTCTTATACAGAGTGGTAAGTTTCTAAATAAAGCGAAATTAAGTAAGTACATTGATTTTCAGTTAATATTTCATCTTCAAGAATTACTCAGTCAAACATGTACTAAGGAAGCTACTATAAATCTGTGGTTTTTCTAGTAGTCTGGTTGTACACTGTAATATAAACAACAATAGAAAACACAAAATATTTTTCATATACCCTCTTCTAAACTCAGCATTCACAACCATCAAGTCAGTGCTGACTCACAGTGACCCTCTGTGGGTGTCTGAGACTGCAACTGTTGAAGGGAGTAGAAAACCCAGTCTTTCTTCCATAGAGCTGTTGGTAGTTTTGAACTGCTGACCATGTGGATCATAGATAAACATGTAACCACTAAAGCACCAGGACTCCCTATATACTCTTATTTATATATCACTTATATAATAGTATTATAAGTAGTTCACTTATTATTCTAACTTTTCAATTTCAACAAGTACTTAAAAGGAGGCAGCCATCTAAGTGAGATGTCAATTAAGTCCACGTGGAACAAGCACACCATTATCATTCCTTGAAGGATTTTAAATCATATAATCCAAAATCGAAGGAATAGTATTAGAGCCTAAAGTATGAGAATCTGGTTTGCAGAAGAAGGATGTGATGACAGTGGGAGCTCAAGATACATTTGTGAGAAGTACAATGGAAAGAAGCCTCCGGTGATCTCCCTCTATCCATAGTAGAGGGATGGGAGGAAAGTTGTTACTGAACATGGTGCATTAGAGAGATGGGTAAAGAAGATCAAAGGGACAAGCCTAATTTTAACAGTTAAAGCCTTGTCAGTTAATTCCCTGTCAGATGCATGCTGGACCTGTTGTGGTTTTCAACATTTTCTGTTTTTGTTTGTTTGTTCATGTTAGGGCTTATCTCAGATGTGTTATGTCATGGGGGTCGCCCTCTTGAATTGTGTTATATGTGTTTTTCTGTTTTTGTGTTACATGTTTTTCTGTTTCTGAAACCCAGGATCGATAAACCTAATAGGTACAACAAATAGAGTAAGGGTTGCGGGTGGTGATGGTGGTGTAGAGTGGTGGTGGGGTGGGTACAAGGAAGACGATGTCAAGGCATGCAGAAAAGAAAATGATGTTTAGAAATGGATTGTGGTAGCAATTGTACAGTACTGCTTGATGTGATTGAACTGTGGTATGGAATTATATGATATACGACTATGCATTAACTCCCAATTAAAAATAATTAGTAAAAGGAGGCATTTGTGATAAGAAAGAGGACTTAAATTTGGGGGAATATCTATGAAGACTCTAGCAATTAGCAATTTATTGGATTGCAACAGGAATCATTTGAGTCTAATTATACTTAGTGTTAGGTTAAAGGTTTATGCAGTTGTCAGAGAAGAGCGAGCACCAAGATGTTACTTGTGTCATTCTTCCACAGTAAGTGAGAGACATGTAATCATTGAATTTGTTAAGTCATAAGGGCAGAAAACTAACCTTCTGGGCTCAAGGGGATTCCCCAACAAGGTTGTTCTGACCTTTCTGGTCACTGAAATAAAAACTTTTAAGTTGTGTGAGCGTGTAACTCCCCGTAGAGGCATCATCTTTTGCTAACATCCTCATTCAAGCTCAGCAATCTACAAATTCTGCACTGTCTTTACTGGAGCGTTGAATGAAGCAGCTAGCATTACTGCATAACTTATAGGATTGGTGATGTTTTCCTTTTTTTAAAAAAATTAAGATTTGTGATAAGAATTATGTTTTGATGATGGATTCTACAATCAGAGGATTGAAGTTTCCATTTTTCTAACCAGAAATTTTGTCAAAATTTAATGCTTTACCGAAGTTATGTGGACATTAGCACATACATTAATCAGAAATGACCTCATGCTGGGATTGTGATTATATTCATAAAATGTGAAAGGCGTGGCCCAGTGAGCATGGGGCTAAGTACTGAGTAATTCCTACCTGGTTCATTTTATCCTGCTCTCACAAGAAAGTTGGGAAATGTGATCAAAGTAAACATCCTTCGGAACCAAATATTCTTTTTTCCGTTGACGAAATTAATTATTGCATCTCCTCAAATTCCAACAATCTCCACCTTTTTGAACACATAGCTTATTCACCAGCTCACAATAATCAGGAATGGGAACAGAAAGGTAGTTGAGTAAGTGGGGCATTTGGGACAGTGGGCACTTGTCGTGACCAGTTGTGGCAGAAGATGTCAGCTGGATGGAGTGCAGATTTCTGAGAAGAACTAACTGTGTCCACTGTTGTTTGCAGACACTAACACATGATCCTTCTTGAATAGTGCTTACGGCCACCTGCAACACCATCTGCTTGCCTTTGAAATCTTACTTAAATTCACATACAGCAGTATTTTAAAAACCTACTTTGGTACCCAATTTGATTTGCTTGCAAACATATTACACCAACACACTGATATTTGTATAACTTCTCTAGAGAAATAATTTCTAAAGGCAGACTACTTTCAGATGATGTTTATATAGTGACTTGTACGTACTTTTGTCTAAAGTAAGTTTTTTTTTCTTCATCTAGTTGGCATTAACCGATGTGCCAATATTTCTGCATAAGTTTTCATGGTCTATTATTCACTTGTCAATTTATAAATCTATCTATCCATCCATCTATCTGTGTTAGTCTGGGTAGATTAGAGAAACAAATTCATAAACACACGTATGTATAAGAAAGAGTTTTATATACAAGAGGAATTGAACATTGAGAAAGCATCCCAACCCAGTTCAGTCCAAGTTCTTCAGTCTGATACTAGCCCATCTGTCCCATACAAATCTATAAAGTCCTCTTCAGGCTCACGGAATACATGCAATGATGTAGGATGCAGAAGATCACAGGCCAGTGGCGTTGTAAGCATCTCAGCGCTGGCAGGGGTCTCTCTTTGGCTTCTCTGGCTTCAGAAGTCTGGTTGCGTCCATGTGGCTTGTCTTCTGCTATATCTCCCATGGATTAGCAGAGAGAGGTGTCTTCTGCTTCCAAGGAGGTAGTACCCGATTTCCCAGAATTCTGAGGAGAAGGTCATGCCCACACAGAGACCTCATTGGCTATGATCTGATTGACAAACAAGACTCCACCCCTACACTTTTAATCCTCAAGTTGACAAGCGATTATATATCTACCACATTATCAAAATATTCTGTTGTAACATGAACTCATTTGTCATCAAAGGCCCCAAGTCTACTTCAGCTTTACTTGTCCTCCCTTTCAGTTGCTCAGACCAGTATTCAGATCTGAAGGATAAGGAATGTGGATGTTTTCTTTTTTCCCCCCTTGGAATAATTCTTATTTAATTAATTAATTATCCTGTCGAAACCTCCACTTGTGTTTTGTCTCCCCCATCCCTCTCCTCTACCTTTGCCCCTGGTTTCCTCCTCATCATCACATTTTGGCTCTTGGCGCAGACACCACATTTCTTCTACGTTGATATTATTTGTAGTACTTGTAATACTACTTGTAATATTTTATAATAATCAAATATTACAAATATTTGACATTTGATCTGCTTTGGTGGTGACATTAACTATCTTTGTAAGAATGACTGAGTCTGCTAAGCATAATATTCTCCAGTTTTTCCCATGTCTTGTGGCATTTATGAGCATTGTCATTGTTCTTTCTTGCTGCATAGATTTCCATAGTGTGACTGTCCCAGAGCTTGTTTATCCATTCCTCTAGAGTTGGAGCTTTTGGTTGTCCCGTTTCTGCTATTATGGAAATTGCTGCAATACACATAGTTGCACATATGTCTCTTCATGCTATACTTAGGGTGTATACCCAGGAAAGAAATTGCTGGATCATAAGTCACTTGGCTTTGCCTTTGTCTAAGGAAGTCATATATTGATTTCCATAATGGTAGTATAAGCCTACAGCTTCACCGATCTCTCCACATCCTCTGTAGCATTTATTATTTTCTGTGTTATTGCATTTTTCCAAAAGTGTCAATGTGAAGTGATATCTCTAGGGAAAAACCTAGGGTGGGGCAGATAAGATTTTAGGGTTTTCAGTTTATGTTCACTAAGCATCAGATATCACAACTTGATATAAGCCAATTTTGAATATAATGTTATCTATAATATTTTATTTTGACCCAACAGTGTCAGATTAGTTTCATTGCTTTTTATCACGAGTTGTAGTAGAGTTCATGCCTTCTCATGGAGACCCCATACGTGGGAGAATTGGTCCCCAGTGTTTCTAAGGCTGTTAAACATTTTTTTTCTTACAACTTTCCCTTTGATTATAAATGAACTCTTGTAATTAGAGGTTTTCCTTTTTGAAATTTAACTAAAAGATGGATATTGATTTTGTGGATTTTCTGTTTTGTAGATAAGCTAAATGTATTCTGTAATAATTTTTCATGTAAAGGACATAGTACTATAAAGCAAATAATTTGTATGTAAAAATAATAAGATTTTATCTTAGAAAAAAGAGTACTCTTTTTTTTTCTTTCTAGTTAAAACAGTTTGTGAAGTCACAGAATGTGAAGGGTAACAAGGAGGCTAACCTGTATCTGATTGGTGGTTCACAAATTATAACAGCACAATGCGACAGGTAGAAGGCAGTAAAACGTTTCATGGGAGCCTACACTTGGCCTTGCCTCTTTTTGAAAGAAAGAGGTGGCTTCTACAAATTAATAGAAAAATTCCATTTTCTTATAATTTCATTTTTAAATGAACTTTTAAAGTTTCTACTTAGCTATTGAATTAACCATGGGATTTTCTTTTCCGTACCTTCTACAATCCCATTCAAATAGGCTCCTGACAAAAAATGCGTAGGATTCTCTGATCAAAATCTACTTTGTGTTACATTTTGCATTTCTATTTTGCTAATGTGTATATCAAAAAATAAACACATATTTAAGTATAGAATTAAGTATATGTAAAAATATTTTAGCCATTTTTAATTGCCTAACTTTATTCATTTTGAAGTTGTTTTATAATGAGGTGTAGACGCCAGTGTTTAGAATGGGTGCAGAGGTTTACGCGTGTGTGCAGAGAGAGAGAAAAAAGTTTTAGGGAATGTGTGAAAGTGAAAGTTATGAAGGATTACACGGTATTGTGCTATTGACCAATAGCTTTTCGAGATTCTTTTCAGATTATTTCTTAACAACACGTGCACTCTTTAGAAGATAAACCATTTTATAGTAAACAATTTAATTACAAGACTGCTTTATTATAGTTTTTCTCGAAGTCCTACTTCAAATTCACATTCTGTCAAGGAACTTTTAAAAATGCACATCTGTTTCTTTTATTGAAGTACATTACATAATTAATACAGCGTTTTACAATTATGTGATGTAAAGTGAATGTTGGACGTCACATAGGCACTGAATGGTGATTCCCAATGGGAGAGGTCCATTTCAGAGACTTTTTTATTAGGGGAACTGAAGTGAATAAAATAGGAACAGGCAAAATGAAATTTCCCAGGTTAAGAATAATATTGAAACAGAGATTTTTATATAGGTGATCAACAGCATGGAAGGCCTTTCTATATGAAGAAAAATAAGAATTAATCTGGTGAGTCGCTCTGCTGAACATTTTTAGGAATACATTCAACCTAGGAGATTGACACACAATGGAGGGACTTATTGCAGTTCTATTTTCTCCCAGATTAAACTTGCTTAATAATTAATCTTTAAATTAATTGAATGCACCTCTTGTATATGAATATAATTTTTTATCTGGCTGTATTTCAACAAATCAGAAGCAAGTTACATAATCTTCATTCTAGAAGATGATAACTTTTCTAGATTATTATAAGGAATAACCTTACTTTTTAATTTATCCTAATTATCTTCTCATAAGCTACTGTATCATATTCCTCTTACAATCTAATAAAATGAAGTACTTACCTATAATAGAACAAATTACCATTTTGAATATTCCATGTTTTTGTACTACTTGCTACTTCAGATTTCTTTGCTAATTTAAAAAAAAAGCTATCCTGTAAGATTAGAGCTATTCTACCAAAAGGCCAATATATTACTGTAAAAATTAAGATAATTAAACTTTGACCAATAATTTTCTGAGAATTACTGAATTCACACCAACAGTAAATACATTTCACTTTACCTCGTTTTATGTATTTATTTACTAATGCACTCATCACTAGGAGCTTTTTGCTCTGTTATACTTCAGGTTGCTATGAGTCATGGTCAGCACACCTAACAACAACAAATAATGTTAATATTTAAATATCTATATATTGTTGGGTTGAGTTATTTAAATATTGACAGGCAGAGCCACATATTAATCAAATATAGTTAGAGCAAGAGCCCTTAATACACACTTACAGAAGCACAAATGCACAAAATTTATTTTGGGACATGGTATTTTATAAGAAGAATTGAGCATAATGGCACAGGACAATCTCCTTTTACAACAAAATAGATAATATTTAATATTTAACTTTAATGTTACATTATTTTTAACGTTAATTTGAGATTTCATTTTAATAGAATTTTACTATGTTTCCTGAAAATGTTTTTATTCTTCAGTTGTATTTAGGGATCTTGAAAAACTGTCAGATTCTTAGCAACAGAAAATGGGGTGCATCATGATACTAATTTTAGTTTGTAAAGTAAGCATATCATATACCCCTGATACTTTTTCTCCTATATGTAACTATCTCTAATTTAGGTACGACTCTGGAACTCTGGTGGCATAGCGGGTTATACATCACACTTCTAATTATAAGGTCAGCAGTTCAAAGCCCACTAGCCACTCTGTAGGCAAAAGATGAGGCTGTCTACTCCTGTAAATATTTGATGTCTCAGAAATCTAAAGGAGCAGTTCTACTCTGTCCTATAAGGTTCCTATGCCTTGGAATTGACTGGATGACAGTGAGTGTGTGTGATGACTCCAGACAATTGTCTCTACTTATTGACATTTCCCGATCACAAGTACAAGTTGTTACTGTGGCGAAAGACTCCAATTCTGGCATTAGATGATCAAAACCTGGAAAATCTTTAAGCTGCAGTTTCCTTTTTTGGAGAATGATGAATAATAATAGTATTCTTTGGATTGCATATAATCATGAATTCAGTATTTTACAATTTAGCAATGTTTAAATTTAAATTTCAAAGTTTAACTTAAATATTTAACAACGTTATAGCCCTGGTCTGTGGGCAGCCACTTTGTGACAGAAGCCTTTTTCTTGGCTGTACTGAGTTTAGGTCTCTCTTTGGTTTTTGAAATTTAGCTCGTCAATTCAGTTCCACGGTTATTTCTTGAGCATGCCCAAGTGCCAAGAACTCTTCTAGGTGTTTGGACCAAATGAAAATGTCTTCTCTCATGGGGTTTCTGGGCAAGATGAAAACAGGACTATTATGCAGTATCATCATCTTGTGGACATTTATTGATCAGGTAATGGATTGAAAAGTTAGCGATTTAAAAATACAAAGAAAGTAATGTATACACATTAGCCACAAGCTAAGAACTGTGCTTTAGCTTTATGAATATGTAACTAACACGGATGTGGAGGAAATGAAAGAAAACACTCAATGAAATAAATCTTTGAAGAGGTTCTATAGTTCCCGAACCAACCTAATGGGTTTGTGTATTGAGTTTATCATTACTTAATCAAACATTTGAAAAATACCGTGTGTTATAAAAGGCTATTTAAAGTGCATTTGAGGAAGACTAAAATTGGACTTATGTTTAGTAACATTTTGATTGTGGCTGAATTACAATAGATTAAGACATATAAAATAAGCCTAGATGATGTATATAAAAGGAAACATTCTTTAAATATGTGTTTTGACACTAAATGCTATTACATTCAGATTCCCAGCTTTTTATACTCAAAATTATTTGTTGAATAACCATTAAATGGAAAAGGTTTAAATTATATTTAGGTAGAAATATTCAGTAATATTCCCGTTAAGTACATATTTGTACTTTTTGGTCTTTTTATTTTGTTTTGTCATTCTTGACTGAATTATATATTAACCATCCATTTACATAATTAACAAATTATAGACTTACAATTAGTAGTCACATAACATTTACTTTTGAACTAATACTTAAAATAAGGAATGAGTTTACTTAACATAATGAAATGAAAAATTCAAATAAATGAAAATTCAGAACACTTTTTACCTTGTTCTTGGCCTTCCAAATGAGAGATATGATTGGCGGTGAATGACATTAGAGGGCCCCATCATGGATTAGATTTGACTTCCTCTGGGTGCCATCTTCTGTCCCATCAGTATAGAAGAGTTTAATAGTTCTCAACCCAACATTCATTCTTCCTTTTTCCTTAATAACAGTGTGTCCATCTATGTAATTATACATCCCTGCCTGCTGGCAAATGGAAGTGGCTGTTGAGATAAAGTGGATAGTGATTACTATACCAAAATTACTATACCAAAACAAACAAACAAAACACTCACTTGTTGAGTCAATTCTGATTTATAGTAACCCTAAAGGAAAGAAAACAACTTGCCTTTGGGTTTTGGGGTCTGTAAATCTTTATGAGAGCAGAAAGCCTCATTTCTCCCCAACGAGTGGCTTATGGCTTCATACTGTTGATTCTGTGATGAGCGGCCCTACAGGTAACTCACTGTATCATCAGCCAGCACTTAAAAAATGACAGTGATGCACGTAGAAATATCTCTTCCCTTCTCCTTTTCATTTTCCTCAAATCTTTCTCCAACAGTTACATTTTTGCAGGAAATTGAGGACTGGGAAGATAATGTATGTGGCGAATTCTCTATTCTCATAATTAAGATTCTAGGAGGCCGATTCTGATAGAGGAAGGCCTGCACATGTGTGACATGGTGGTGAATCCCAGTGACATTCTCCAGGTTAAAAACATCCCCACAATATCCCCCACCCAACCCATCCCCTGACCCCACGTGCTAGTGCTACCTCTATGATGCTTACAGGCACATTGCTGCTTCCTATCCACACAGTCATTAAGAGCAATCAGGCTCTACTCTCTGCCCCTCCCAAAGTACAACCAACTCCCTTTAGATACTGATCAAAGATTGTCCCATCTGGTGAGAACTCAGGGACATCCAAGGCTGAGCCAGCTCAGGGGTATCCAAGGTCAAGGTGCCATCTTAACTCCTTTATACTTATGTGATTACCAGGGCTTGCTAGCTCCAAGACTGTATAAGCCTGTTGGAGAATACATTTGCTCTCTCTTGATCTTGACTTCAGGAAAGGTGATCACCTGGCATGCTTTGTCTGTCTCATTATTTTTTCTCAATTGTATGACCGCTTCTTAGGACCCTCTTGGTTGTAAGGCTGGACCTTACAATTTGTGATTATTTATAATAATTTTATAATATTATAAAATAAATTTATAATAATTTGTGATTATTCTGTTGCCTTTGAAATGGAAACCATGCTATAACAATGTTAGCATTAAAAGACAGAAGACTCCTATGTACCTGGTGACTCTAGAGTTGCCAAACAAAGTCTGAGTGTTATAATTTTAAACTTAAATTTTGCATGAGAGGAAATAAGCCTATAGCATATTGAAATAATTTAATTTATAGACTGTTATTAGATGTTAAATGTAATTTCTGGCACCTGAGACAAATACAGGTAATCAATCAATCTTAAAGCATATTAATTATGAAAGTAAGGAAATTATACCACATTAGGCATACAACTTGAGTAGGCTCAGTATCATTCGGTTTAGAAAAAAATTAATACCCTAACTATTATAATTTATCTAAGTTGGGAAGATAGAGGGATATTTTGCAGTCTTAAGAAACAAATTATTAAACATATAATTGTTTAATGAAAACAAAAATACTATTTCCTGACTTTAGAAGC
This sequence comes from Echinops telfairi, assembly GCF_000313985.2. NCBI lineage: Eukaryota > Metazoa > Chordata > Mammalia > Afrosoricida > Tenrecidae > Echinops > Echinops telfairi. Next base: position 33,630,232 of record NW_022111324.1, on the reverse strand, counting down.
AATACGTAATCATGGTATAAGTTTCACTTATTAAAAAAAAAAGTTTAAAAATGGATATTACCAATATATATCCAGTATATATAACTTCTGTTAATGTACTTTTTCTGTCTTTTTAAAATGGGGTTTAAGAGGGTATAATATATAAGTTGCCTTTTTCAAAGAACATTCTAAGATGGGCACTTTTTCTTAACGATCACATTGATGGTGTAGTCGTTTCCTAATAGGTGGACTACCGGTTATATCAGTATTTACTGTTGTTAGCCATCCAGTTGGTGATGAATCATGACTAACGTAGGTGCAATAGAACTAGCCATAGCCCATCTTACAGCATGTTCAGAATGCTTTTCTATATTTGAGCTCATGTTGCAGTCATTGTGTCATTCCATACTGTGCTTTTCCATTTTGCGGGACATTCTATTTCACCAGACATAATATTCATCTCTGGAAACTGGCATATCATGATGGCATGTAAAATGTATAGGAGAAAGATTCCTAATCATCTTCCCTTCCAAGGAGCATCCCGGATGGCTACACTTCTTTGAAGACATATTTCTCTTTACTTCTTGTATTCTGTATATTTCATATTTGCCAACACTCTAACTCAAATGCATCAATAGTTCTTTGGCCTTCCTTTTTCATTGTGGAGCTTTCCTTTGTGTACGAGGCTATTAAAAATACCATGTGACTTGGATCAGTTTAAGGTTTTCATAGTGATCTTTGCTTGTTAACAGTTTGAATGATCTTTTGCATCAGATTTGTCTAATGCAATAGGACATTTTATATTTCTGACTGCTTCTTCCACAGACATTGACTGTGATCCAAGTGCAATGAAACCCTTGACTACTCCAATCTCTTCTCCATTTATTATGGTCCAGTTTTAAGAAGTTTTGTTTCAGGCATAATCTGCATTGATCTTTAATGGTGCTTCACGTTTCTTCACTTTTAGCAAGTTTGTATCAGCTGCGTGTGGCAGGTTATTAACGCATCTTCCCCCAATCCTGATGTCACTTTTTTCCCCCATATAATCCATCTTTCACATTATTTTCTCAGCATGCAGATTAAAGAAGTACGACAAAAGGATACAGCCACGAGGCATGCTTTTCTAATTTCAGACCATGCTGGAACAACTGCCTTTTGGTCTCTGTACAATTTCCTCATGAACACAATTTTAACCATAACAAAACCCAAATCCACCGCCATCAAGTTGATTCTGACTCGTAGAGACTATGAAAAAGAGTTGAGCTGCTTCTCAGTGTTTGGGAAAGTGAAAATCTTTATGGGAGCAGACAGACTAATTTTTCTTTCACAAATAAGTGTTCTGCAAGCCTCATTCTTTTCAATTGTATCCATAGTATTTTATGGTAGACACACACAGGGCATCTGCATAGTCAATGTAACAGGTAACCTCTTTCTGGCGTTCTCTCTGTTCATCCAAGGTCCATTTGATATCAGAAGTGTTATCTGTCTTTCCACCTCCTCTTCTCAACCTAGTTTGCAATTCTGTATTTAAAATAGTTGCATGACATTGCATCTGTAAATAAGATACTTTAGTCTTTCTGTCCCTTGAACAGGTATTTTATAAAATAATGTGAACAACATTAACAGAAGCATCCAACTACATCCTTTTTCTCAGATTAATTTGTATTTATATGCTAAATTCCAAGAAATATAATATTACATTTTCCAAAAAGGCTTTTAGGAGCTATGAATGCATTAAGAAGTGGATAGAATAACTTTTAAAAATAATATTATCCATCTAGTGGAGAAAATATCTCTTTTCTTTTGTACTGTTAGTATATTTGAATGTCTTTTTTCCTCTTTTGTAAATTATATACAAACATTTTAACCTATTTTACTTGCAGTTTGAATTCTTTTTTATAAGATTACTTATGGCAATAAGATTATTAATTGTCTTGGTCATAATGACCATAAACATATTTTTCCAGTTTGCCATTTAGTATTTTATTGTGTTTTAATTTACAGTAGACATTCATTTTTGTTCCCATCATAGTATTGTAGAATTAATTACTCAATTCTTAAGTGGCATGTATAATTTATCACCTATTTAAGGATTTCATAACAAAGTCGTATTACACAGAAACCCATCCCATCTATGAACCTTTTTCCAATATTCATTCAACCTGGAAGGAGGAAGGAGAACTATTTACATATTATTTAGAACTTTTTCTTATTCTCTACTGGGCCTTTTGTTTCGTTTTCCTTGAGCTCTGCTGTTTCATATACCCCAAATCAGAAGACAAACCAGATAATGAATTTCAGATTTACTGGCTAGAATAGATGGTGTGTGGGGCATGGTCAAGTTTAGAGGGCCAGGGCAGCTGTGGTCATTCTCTTCCTGCTCAGCACCACTTTTTCACTCTGTGCTGTGATAGTTTAACTTGGATCCTATTCCCAAAGTATGAGTCCTGGTGGCACAGTGGTTATGCGTTGGACCGCTAACTGCACAGTTAGCAGTTTGAAACTACTGCTTTACTAGAGCTGGGACTTTCTACTCTTTTGATGGATAGTTCTACTCCATCCTATATGGGCGCTAATATTTGGAATCAAGTCGATAGTTTTGGTTTTGTTATTGCCAAAGTCGTTCAAGCTCTCCACATCCACCAGGGCAGATGGTTTCCACCACCAGCTGCTCCACTGTAGAGAGATGTGTTGTCGTTGGTGTTGGGCACCCTTGAATCGGTTCCCAGTCATCCTGATACTGCGGACAACAGTACAAAACACTGCCTAGTCCCACGCCATTCTCCCAGTTCTTGTGTTCCAGCCCGTCATTGCAGCCATGGTGTCAATCCATCTCAATGAAGGTCTCCCTGCGTTTTACCGCCCCTCTACTTTACCAAGCATGGTGTCTTTCTCCAGGGAAGAGTCTCTCTTAATAACATGTCCAAGTTCCTTGAGTTTAAGTCTCGCTATCCTTGCTTCTAAAGAGCATTCTGGATGGATTTCTTTGAAGACAGATTTGTTTACTTTTTTGGAAGTTCATGGTACTTTCAATATTTCTACCAGTACCATAATTTAAATGCATCAACTCTTCTTTGTTATTTCTTACTCAGTGTCTAACTTTCTCATGCATACAAACCTATTTAAAAAATATCAGAACTTGGATCAAGCAGACTTTAGACCTGAAAATAACATCTTTGCTTTTTCACACTTTAAAAGGGTCTTTTGCAGCAGATTTACCCAATGCAACTTATCAATTGATTCCCTGACTGCTGCTTTCATGAGCATTGATTATAGATCCAAGAAGCATTGCAGGGTAATATGGTATTTCATTTGTAAACTTTATGAAGACATGCCATACAGCTTTCCACAGTGGGTGTATGATTTTACAGCCTCAATAGGAGTGCATGAGGGTTCAAGTCTCTCTGTACTCACGCTAGCATGGGTTGTTTTCTGTTTCTGTTGAATTTAGCTATCAGTTCTGGGGTGACAGCTCATTGGTATCTTGATTTTCATCCCTCAAATGGCTAATGGTAATTTTTCCTTATGTGCTTTGACTGTAGGAATGTTTTCTTTGAAGTGTTTGTTTATGTCTTCTGCCCTTTTTGAAAATTGATTACTTATATTTTTCTTATGGAGGTGTTGAAGTTTTCTATAATCGTTAGAAGTTAGTCCCATATCTGATAAATCATTGCCGAATGCCTTTTCCAGTTTGTGGGCTCTTTTTGGACTCATTTGCTGAAATTATTTGCATGTATACACGGGTCTAACTTTTGGGAGTTCCAGTCCTCTATTTTTTTTCAAGAAGGTGTTTGAAACTATAATACAAACTAGCATTTTGTCTTCTGTTTTTTTTATTATTATGCTGGATAGTGTATTTATGCCATGTATTTAAGTTTGTTTTCATGTTTTACTGATTATTTTTCTTGTTCTGTGATTTACATTGCGATCTTTGATCCTGAGTCCATTTGGTATATAGCGTGAGATTAGGATCGTTTTATTCTTCTGCAAATGGATCAATTTTGCCAACATCATTTGTAAAAGAGACTATCTCTTTTACAAATAGTGTGTAGTGTGTTTTAGCATTATGTCAAAGATAAACTATCTGAATGAATTTATTTCTGTGTTATCAACTCTGTTCCACTGATCTCTGTACCTGCCATTGTACACGCTCTGTGTCGTAGGCGGGAGGAAGTGAACAGCCTGTCCCCGAATGGTGTTTGGTTATCCAGGATCTCTTTCCATCTAAAGTGGGTGATTGGCTTTGTCATCTCTTTAACCAATGATGTTGGAATCTGGATTGGTATTGACAAATATATTCATTTTCTTTATAAACCAACCCAGTCAGGTTTTTGCACTGACCACATCCTGAAAGAACTTTTGCTAATCATCAGAAAGTCTTTTATTGCTATACTCAATGGTCAGTTCTCTGCTTACTTTATCTTCAGCAGCATTGCTTTTGTAAATTAAAAGATCATTTTACTGGGGGCTCCTACAATTTGTATTATAATCCATACATCAGTTGTATCAGGCATATTTGTACATAGGTGGCCATTGTTCTTTTCTAGACATTTATTTTTATTGAGCCCTTGGAATCAGCTCCCTTTTTTTCCCTCTCCCACCACCCTTGTGGCCCTCTGATAGATTATAAATTATTATTATTTTCATATCTCACACCAACCAATGTCTCCCTTCCCCCATGATTTCTGTTGTTCTCCCCCCTGGGGGGTGAGTGTGGTTATGTGTTGATCATTTTGACTGGTTCCCTTTTCTGCTCCTCCTTACTCCCCTTCCCCTCCCCTTCAGTTATAGCTATTCCCATTCTTGTTCCTGGATTCTGTGTGTCGTGAGCTTTTATCTCTTATCTATACCTGTGTACATGCTCCAGTCTAGTCCAGAGTAAGAAGCAGCACTGGACTCATGATACTGGGTGAGGAAGCCTCAAGGAATCAGAGGAATACTTTATGTTCTTTGGCTCTCTGCTCTGAACCCCCTCATTCTCAACAACATATTTCTGCTTCTTTGTAGTGGATCTTCTGATGCCTGTTACCAGGTCCTAATGACATCTCATGATCACACTGGCTGGTGTGCTTCTTCCATGTGGGCTTGTTGCTACACTGCTGGATAGCTGCTTGTTTAACTTCAAACCTTTAAGACCCCAGACAATAGCCGGGCACCATCACTTTTTTCACCACATTTTCTTATGCACCCATTTTGTCTTCAGTGATTGTGCCAGGGTGGTAAGGGTGGTGTGTGAGCATCACAGAATGCCAGTTTGTTAGAACAACGTGTTCCTGTATTGAGGGAGAGGATGAGCTGAGGTCCAAAATACATCCTTTTTTTTAAATCCTTTTTTTCTTCCCTTTTTTTTCTTTTTGTCTTTTTTCTTCCTTTGTTGTTTTTTTTCTTCCTTTTCCTTTTTCAGTATTTTGTTTTCTTATTGTCTGGTCTATGTCATTGTTGAATGGGAAGCAAGCTCTGGGAGAAAGCAAAGGGGCCGGCAGTCTGGGAGGGTCTTGTGGAGAGAAGGTGGCTGGGGGAATGGTGTGGTGAGCAAACAACAAGAAAATCAGGGGAACAACTAGGGTATTAATACAAGCAACAAGAAGGATGTAGAGTTCCTGTGGGTGCTGGAGCAACAGCAGTCTAGCTGAGAGGAAGTACTAAGAGGTGAAAGTGGGTACAATGTGATGCTGGGGCAGGAATAAGGCAAAAGGAAATAGGATGGATCCAGGAAACAAAGCTATGGCTAGAGATAAAAGCATAGGTGTGTACATATGTAAATACATTAATCCATAACAATAGAGGTATTGACCTATGTACATATATTTATATGGCAATACACTGAGATCGTGGACAGATTTTGTGCATTTTGTTAATATAATCTATTCACTTGTTTTATAGCACAACATATTCTATTGGTTTCCCTTCTAAAATGTACTGGTTAGCATTTTATAACTCCTTATTCTCACTAGACCTCTAAAACTACAAAGGTCTTGAAGCTCTGATTTCCCCTCTTTTATATCCTTATGCATTCAAAGAGCGGTTTTATTCCATTAAAATCCTATCTTTGTTCTTTTTTATGCTGACAGCATTCCAATTTATACCTCCTGAAAGAAAACACACACAGAGCAACTAGTTCTTGACATGTTTCTGATTAAGCTACTCTAATAGTTTGTAGTAGCTAGAACATCCAACTGTGTGTAATTCAGCTCCTGCCTACCTTGCTCTCTTAAACCTTAAATACACTCTCACTCAGTGATTTCACCCAGAGACCTGAGTATGCTTCCATATGTAGAGTTTCCACTTTTTTAGGCCACTGTAGAAATATTTTTCCCTCTTCACTTCTCCAGTTCATCACATTGTCCACTTTCACATTACTCTGGCAAAAAGTATTATCTGAAGGGAAATATTCACATACATTTTCTCTAGAAAATAATTAAAAGGAATAGCTTGCAACCTCTTTTGCTAAAGAATTATCAGATGTTTTTCTTTTTATTTTACTTTAAGGATTTAAAATATGTAAATATGCAAAATATATTTAACTATTAGATCAAGAATAAAGGAACGTAAAAAATCAACCACAAATTCAGAGAACTATCTAGTAGTAAACATTTTTAAATTAAATTCATTTTATTAATATTTATTTTGCTTAAAATAGAATAAATTAAGTTTTTTTTCCATTTAAAACAGAATTTTTCATCTTCAATATTACTTGAGTTTGGCTAGTTCTAACTGCATATGGCTTTGATTGGAGAGTTAACTCTGCATTGTGAACTTTCGGGTACATCCTTACCCTCTGCACGTTAGATATCAATAGTAAAGCTCCCTGAACATATTTTTGTTTCAAACAAGCATTTCTCTGGGGCTGGCCAAATGTTGCCTGGAGGGTTAAAGCCTCCTCTTCTTTTAGATTTAAAGGTTTAATCTAAATTGTTCTCCGGGCCCTCTGTAGTAAGGGCACTGGGCACTGTTCTATATGATTATCACGGAGGGTCTGATACTTTAACAAGACTATTGGGTACCAAAATGTCTTCAGACACTGTCAAATAACTTTTGGAGGACAAGATTATGATTAGTAAGAAAACTGATGGTAGTATATGTGATAGTGAACGAGTTTTAAATATTCTTTTTTTATTATTCTTTAATTATTCTTTTTTTTTAAATCATTTTATTAGAGCTCATACAATTCATCACTATCCATACATACATCAATTGTGTAAAGCACACTTAGACATTTGTTGCCCTCATCATTCTCAAAATTCACTTTCTGCTTAGCTTCCTGGAATTAGCTCCTCATTTTCCTTTTCCCCTCCCTCCCTCATGAACCCTTAATAATTTATAAATTATTATTATATCTTATCTTACACTCCCCGGCATCTCCCTTCACCCACCCTTCTGTTGCCCATCCCCCAGAGAGGAGGTTATATGTAGATCCTTGTGATCGATTCCTCCTTTCTACCCCCCATCCCTCCCAGTATAGCCACTCTCACCGCTGGTCCTGAGGGGTTCATCTGTCCTAGATTCCCTGTGTTTCCAGTTCCCATCTGTACCGCTGTGCATCCTCTGGTCTAATCAGGTTTGCAAGGTAGAATTGGTATCATGGTAGTTGGGGAGAGGAAGTGTTTAAGAACTAGAGGAAGGTTGTGAGTTTCATTATTGCTGTACTGAACCCTGAGTGACTCATCTCTTCCCCACTACCCCTCTGCAAGGGATGTCTTAAAAATAAGGCAAAAAAAGGTAAACGTAAGCAAACATAACTGATCCATGTACTTTAAATTCATGAGTTATACTTTCTTATCCTTTCTTTAAAAAAAATCATATTATTGGGGGCTCGTACAACTCTTATCACAATCCATCCATCCACTGGGTCAAGCACATTTGTACATATGTTGCCATCATCATTTTCAAAACATTTTCTTTCTACTTGAGCCCTTATTATCAGCTCCTCATTTTCCCCTCCTTCTCCCACCCTCCTTCCCTCATGAATGCTGGATAATTTATAAATTATTATTTTTTCATGTCTTATACTGACCAAGGTCTCCCTTCACCCACTTTTCTGTTGTCTGTCCCCCTGAGAGGGAGCCATATGTAGATCACTGTGATCGGTACCCCCTTTCTCCCCCACTTACCTTCCTGGTATCAATACTTTCATAATTGGTCCTGAGAGGTTTATTTGTCCTGGACTCCCTGTGTTTCCAGCTTTTACCTGTGCCCATGTACATGCTCTGATCTAGCCAGAGCTGTAATACTTACGTTTTCTAATCGTAACTTCACACTTCCAAAATTTCCTGAAAGAGGACATAAAGAAAGACTAGTTTAACTCTCTTGTTTTTAAAGTTTTGAACTGAAATAATCACTGCACAACCTGTTAACTATGTTAATCAAAATTAAATAAAGAACATTTTAAATGAATATACAGTGTGCTTGAAAGAAAGCTTAACTAGATTTTTAACAGACAACACATTAAAAAAAATTACAAACTTCATAAAACCCATTGTTATCAAATCTATTCCAATTCATACTTAACCTATAAGATAGAGTAGAGCTGCATCATAGGGTTTCTAAGACTGTGAATCTTTCTAGATGGGAGACTGCTACAATTCGTCATCCGCAGCTACTGATGAGTTCAAAGCACCAAGCTTCAAGTTAGCTATTGAGTGATTTCACTACTGTGGCAGCATTATTCCTATAAAATAAAAACTATGTAGGCATGAAAAATAGCACACATACTAGCAGGGGGGCAATCCTATTTAAAGGACTAAAATAATCTTTGTAAATAAACGTTTAGTTTTGAAGTTCCTAAAAGTAATAATTTCTCATCCTATTAGAGTACATCAGATAGAGATGTGAGGTCTGCTTATTTTTCTATTAACAAATTCTAATGAATATTTATTGCATACTTACCTTAGTTTAGTTTGCACAGTGTTTGCTTTGAATAAAAGCTAAAGGTCTTTCTTAATAACAGTATTCTTTTTAAGAAGTGAAATTCATGAAGTTAATAAATTCCTTTATAGCTTCCAACTTTTATATAATTTAGGGATTAAATTCTTTATGGACATAAATGTACTAATATATTTATTTTGCCTCATTAGTTAAATAATGCACTATACAAGATGGAAAACTAGAAGTATTCTGATGCTTAAATGGGAAGAATACCCTCTCCTTGTGCGTAGAGTTTCCCCTGGTTACCTGGGCCAATTCAAGTAGTGTGTAATGTGCCTCCGAAAATTGCTTAACGGCTGCAAATATACTTGCTTTTATGATGATCAGAGAATTCAGATCAAGAAACATTGCTAATATCTTAAAGCAAAATAGATATTTAAGATCAGTTGTAATATGGCTTCTAAATGTGACCAACACAGAACCGCGGTTATGCTCATATGAAGTCTTTGATTTTGTATTGAACGCCTTTCATTTTTCCCATGTTAAAGCAGATTTTCTATAATTAAGAGAGAAAATACATGGTGTCTGAGGAAGCAGAAGACAGCTGTGGGTAGGCAGACATTCAAAGTCCTGCTTCAGCTACACCCTATGTGATGTATAAAGACTTGTATCATTTAGGCAAATGGAAGAGTAGCATTGTGCCTGGTTTTGTTTATGCTTGTTCATAGTAGGGTGTATCTCTGAGGTGCTGTGTCACTGGGGGTCACCCTATGAAAGTTATGCTATTTGTTATTTCTGTTTTTTGGTAAATGAAAGCTAGTATTGATGTGTCTATAGGGACAGCAAATAGAACAAGGGTATGGGTGGTGATAGTGCTGTGTGGGGTGTGTGTGTGGGGGGGGGGGGGGTGAGGGGCAGCGGGGGAAGTACAAGGAGAGTTTAGGAGGGTGGGAGAAGTAAAAGGGAGACAATATCAAGGACACCAGGGCGTAAAAGCATGTTGGGAGACTGATTATAGAAGCAATCGTAAAATTATGTTTGACGAGAGGGAACGTATTTCTAGGCAGCTCCACAGATGAATGTTGGCCTCCCACAGTCAATGGTAGCCTTCTGCACACTGGGTTCTCACCATTTAGGCTCTGATACTAGTCCTTCCCTGAGATGAGTATAGAAGATCAAAGGCATAAATCTGACTTGAACAGTTAAAACTTTGGAAATTGATTGTAGTAGCAATTGTGTAATTGGCAGTGAGTGCGGTGAGGTGATTTTAGTCATCTGGATTTTAGAAAATATCTAAATGCTTTTATTTGAACATTAAACATCTGCTGGAATCAGTTATTTTAGATTTGTGAGTTAGCATGGGACATATTTCTATTTTTTCCTTCCAAATATTATACAACAATATTAAAAATGTTTGTGAAGAAGTTCCTGGCTTCTGATAATAAAACTCTATTCTGGGAGAATGCTTGCCTGTTCTCAATACCCGGCTAGATGTCAGAGCAGGACATTATGTATCCCCATTCATCTAAAGCTGTATCAAGTTCTTGAAAATAAAAAAGGAAAAGCCAAACTAAAATGCATTCTATTTTACAACATTCGAGATTGAAATCTGATCTGTCAGGCGATTTATCCAGATCACTCTGATTCTTGCAGTTGTATAAAAACACAGGTTTAGCAGAAGTACTACTATAAGGTGATTTGTGTTAATGCTTATAAAACATGGTTCATAGCCCTGAATAGGATGATGATAGAGAGATGTCTCACTGTGAAACTTTTTATATTGTTCTTTGCTGATTTCTTAGTAAGATCAAAGTGACCAGATCTACCATTATGAATAATTAGCAATAGAATTCAAAATGATTACCCTGAAACTATTTCTTTGTTTTTATTTTTGCAGCTTTACATGCTATTAATTTATAATCTGTACTTCCTAAAATTCAGGTCAGAACTAATCTAGTTAGTCTGAAGATAGCCCAGGCTCTTTCTAATGTAAACTAACTTGGAAATCAGGCTGCAATTGTCTAACTAAAGAAATGGACAAAACAAAACTGTCTTGAGCTATTTGCTGAATGCAACCTAATACCAGTCTAAGTAGATAGATGAAAAGGGCACATCAATCTGACTGACTAATCTTGAGTCTTATTACCTGAAAATATTTGGATTAATTTTGTTACATGCTGTCCTTTTTGTAAGTTACTGCAGCATATCTGGCATGGCAAAAGATGATTGCAAATGAAATCCCCAAATCCAGCTTTGGAATCCAGAGAGCTTGAGCTGAATTGTAAAACAATATGATTGCACATTTTTGCTTTATTTCAGAATATTTTATCTGCCAATTCTGTTCCTTCCATTTGAATTCATTTCTCTTGACTGTGTCTTGCTTGTGAATGTGATACTGCACTGTTACATGGTAAGCACCAAGCAGCATTCTCTGCAACTCCACAGCATCATTAAAGCTCAAATACTCATCATCATTCCTGACCAAGAAATGTGACATTTCCATGATCTTTGAAAATATTTCTTATTATTACAAACTAAGAAATGTGCTGTTACTAATCTTAAAAATCAAGAACTATTGGTGCAGGATGTGGAAGTGCTTTTTATTCACTTAATAAATGGAAGAAGTTTTTTCTTTCTGAATTTGTTTATGTATTTGGAATACTGTATAAACAATTTATAGAATCTGAATTCTCACAATTAAACCCCCACAAAACATGGTAGTATACATCAAGGCTACCTTTCACTTAATGTTTCTAGTTTATAACTATTTTGAAAATAGAGACATAATATATAAAATGCTATATTATGTAATAAAAATGCTGCTGCAAAACAATACCAGAAATCCAGAAAGAAACTTGTATTTAGTAATATATAAATGCCACCATAAAACTGCATGTATTATTAGGGAAGACACTTAATCTTTCTAAGCCTTATTTGCTCACCTATAAAATTGGGTTAATAATTAATCTTCCTTGGCAATCTTGCAGGGCTTTAGAAGGGCTAAATGACATAATGCCTAAGAAAGAGCCTTGAAAACTATAAAGTGCTTTCTGAATGTAAAGTGATATGATTATTAACTACTTTTACTAAAGATTATGTACTCCAAATTTAGCTCTATTTTGTCTCTGTTGCTATGAAAATATTAGGGTTTTTCTAAGCAAATAGAAATAAGCATAATAATAAACAACGTATTGCTTTAAAAAGTTGTGGGGATATGCAATGTATTTTTAAAAGAAATCTAATGATAATAGATCCATTTGTCCATAAAATAAATTATTCTAGAAGTGTGGTACATCATTTTATTGAATTTCGGCCTTGACTTATATGATTTCTTTAGTAGATTCAGTCTCCTTCCTTCAGTAATAACCTTTAAAGTGGATACAATTGTGCTACGGTATAAAATTGGTATTTTGATTTTCAATGGGCTGATGTGTTTTGCATTAGAATTATTATTTTAGTTTACAAGTCATAGTCAAAAATAACCGATAGTTTAAATTAAAGAGCATAGACTTGGAGGTCATTATTCTAGGGTTAGGTAAAAATTTGCATACTTTTCCCCCTGATGTTTAGTCATCTATAAAATTACATAGAGTAATTGTCATGATCTCACAGGACATTTCCGGAGTATTAAATTAGATAATGTAAGTACATTATCTCAAGAACTCTTTTAAAAAGTATACTGCGCAGCCCCAATAAATTGATGAAAAATATATATATATACTTTGCTTTTTGAGCCAAGGATTTTTCCTAACTATTCCTACTTTGGCTTAGAAAAATATATTAAGTAACCAAAAAGTACCAAGAAATGGTTCCACAATAATTATAGGTTATGATGAGGATAATTAAATAAAAGAAAATTAGCATCATATATCTAGTTAACTTGAAGAAAGCAAACCCTAAAATGTCCACGATGCACAGTGTTCCGTACTTCTGGATTCATCCACAGCATCTCCCTTTCATTCTCAGATATCTGTAGAAAGTACATTCTTATTCATGCGTTGATTTATTGCTATGTTGATTATGTTCTCATGCGGTCATTCAATCATTCATGTTCTGTGGACATGGTAACTCAGCAGGTCATGTTTTGTGCTAGGTAAAACGAGAATAAAAGTGCTTCTAAGTATTTATTTTACTTTAGGCAACATGATGTTGCCTCCTCTTCACAAAGTTTTTTCAGGGAATTTAGTTTCATTCATTCAATATGCAATCTCAGAAAATTGGAATCAGAAGTAGGGCTATGCAGTTTTCATGGACTTACCTTTAGAACAAGCGATTATTGCATCAGAAATTCATGGCTTAACTGAACACACAATTAATCGATCTTTCCCATTTAAGTCAGTGTCAAAACTAGATGCAAAATTAGATTTTTAAGATATTCACCTGGCTTCTTTATGATACTGTTTTTTAATGTCAATACAATATTAAACAAGTTTCAAATACATTTTGAATGTGTAATATGTTGATTGAGAATATTTTTGTTCTATGGGACAATGTGAAATATGTCTCTTAATAATAAAGAAATAACTTGTATTAAAAAATAACTAAATGTAAGCATCTTTAAAAAAAAAACTTAACCCACTTCCTTCCTGTGTTTCCTTTTTCCATATATCCTTTTTTTCTTAACTCTCTGAAATTTTCCTTTGTGTAAATGCTGAATTTATCTTAAATCATTGATTATTCAAATGTGGCGGAGTTCTGTTCTAGAATTGAAAGGTAAGAGCCCTGGTCTTGGGGGTTGCACCACTCTCTATCCAACCAGTAAGCAGGTCTCTACTATTAGTTCTGTTTTGTTCTACATTTTTTTCCTACTACATCCAGTGTTTTCTAATGTGATCCTTTTCAGACTAGTAGATGGTGGTAGCCAGACACCATCTAGTTCGTCTAATCTTAGGGTTACTGAGATTGATGTTTGCAACTCTGATGGCAGCTCATGAACTAAGACCCCAATTGCTACTTACTAATTTAGGATGTTGAACAATGCCTTTATGAACAATTGGCCTTAGTATATTCCAAGAACTCAAAGTGCTTGGTTATGTCTAAACAGGTTTCATAACTTATATATGTTCCCTAGCATTCATAAGTATATTTGCAACAGTAATAAACACATATACACAAATATTCTGTCAGACTATAATGTATATATTCATTGGTATAATCATGTTCTCTCTCTCCTGCCTATTAGGTAAAAGCCCAAGCATGTATTCATAGATCTCCACTATTGCAGGACCGCATATGTAACTCCTTGTTCCTGTAACTCTTGTAAGCCTCTTAGTGTCTCCCCTGCCTCTATCATGTTTGCCTAATCTCCCTCATATGGTATATTACTTGACCATTCATCCTATTTAACATTTGTCTACTGTCTACCACATGATTTCCCCTTCCTATGTGCCACTCCATTATAAACATACTTTTAAAATGTTATGGCAGAAAAGTTCATTTTGCTACCTTGAAAGTAGAGTGCTTCAAAAATTTTATAGATTTCAATTTTTTCGTTTGGCCTATTTTATAGAATTGCGAAACATTAACATTGAAATACATATATATTCTATAGAGTATATTGTTTGACTATGTTTTCAATAAGTTCAGCATCAGTATATGAACCTAGGACTTTTTCCCAGCTTTTCTCTGAAGAGGCTGGGTGGTTTTCAGGAGAAAACATCCCCCTCTGCAGATGTCTTCAAAGAGATTTTATTCTAATTCTAATTTTATTCAGAGCTTTGAAAAAAAACCAAATTGGATTATAAAATTGAGAATTGCTACTAAATATAAAAATTATGTAATTGATTTTAGTTTATAATAATAAGAAGATACAAAAGACCATTAACAGTTGAATGTCCATTCATCTAAATATCTGCCATGTGTTAGTCTGGGTAAACTAGGGAAACAAATCCTCAGAAACTCTTATGTATAATAGAGAGTTTTATATAAACGGTAAGTGTACATTAAGAAAGCATCCCAATCCAGTACTGTCCAAGCCCATAAATCCAACATTAGTCCATATGTCTGACACTAATATACAAAGTCCTCCTCAATCTCACTAAACACACTTAAATGATGCTGACTGCAGGAGGAAAGGTGAATCAGTGAGCATGTAAGCATCTCAGCGCTGGCTGGGGTCTCCACACCGCTGCTCCAGCACCCACAGCTGAATGGGGGTAGGCCCATGTGGCTTCTCCTCAGGGATGTCTTGCAGGAAGTGAGCCTGGCCAAGGGGAGCAGGGAACTGGCTAAGGCAGCTGCACCCTCGTCCGACCATCACAAAGCAAGAGACCTGAGAACTCGAAAGGCGAGGCTCACTGAGCCATTTATCCCTCCGCCCTTCAATTAATCTCATATGTGTTTATCAGCCAGATTGGCACAATAAACCTTAACTATCTCATACCAGTTCATAGATATGAATTGCATATACGATTATAATTTTGAAAATGTCTTAAAATTTCACAAATGAAATTGGAGTCAGCTGTCTAGTCTTACTTCAAAATAAATATATGTTGCTTTAATGTCTTTAACTTAAGCTGTTTTTTGAATGAGAAAAGCAAGTAAATATTATCATATATGTTCAGCTTTATTGTTACCTTTATTGAGATCCAGAATCTTTAGCAATGTCTTATATAGATTCATTTTCATATTTAAAGTGTACCTTTATTCTTCTCATGATGGTTGTGATAATAATTTTTTAACTATTAATTAGCAGGGTTTGGTTGTTCATACTATACTAGGAATCTTGCCCACTATAACTAAATGATCTACCAGCTTCCTAGATAATTCCATAATTAAGTAATACAAAGTAGATGGTTTAAAATGAAAACCTTTCCACTGGGTTCTGAATTAAGCTTAACATTCAGAGTTTTAGCAATATTACACTCTTTGTGGGGTTCTGGAAAAAGATTCTTTCTTACTTTCCCCAGGCTTTAGGAGTCCCAAGATTGCTTTGCCTGTGAGACCACCTTCACATAGCCACCTTCTATTTCCACCTTCACATAGCCATTACATCACTGTGCACATGTCTCTGTCTTGTGTTTTTCTTGCAATAAACACACCACTAAGGAGTGAGGCCCATCATTGCCTCATGTTATCTTAACTAATTATGCCTGCAGAAGTCTTTCCATGTAAGGTCATATTTACATGTAGGAGGGTTAATATCTGAATGTATCTTTTTGAGGGAACAAAAATCTACCTATAGAATATTGTAATTATAGTACATGTATATTACATCTTGTTCATAGAAGATAAAAAATATGGAGCAATAATACATGAATCCAGATAGAATGATCAAAAAATGTGGAGCAGAGTCTTAAATTTCTAGAAAAGGGAAAGAAAAACAAATCTGAACAGATTGAGACTGGAGGACTCCCTGAGACTATTACCCAGAGACATTCCTGAGACACTCTTTAAAGGTTTGAGGTGAAACTGACCCTTGAGTCAGCCTTTAAGCTGAAAAATATATCAACTCAAAAATAAAGAATATCCTCTGTGAGTAGCAATTATTTAAAAATAATGATCAGAACGTACTAGGGCATGGTAAATTTGGATAATAGAAATAGAAATGGAACAATAGAACGGAAATAATGAGAATGCTCACACATCGTGAAAAAAATGTAACCAATATTACTGATTATTTTTGTAGAAATTGTTGAATGGGAACCTGAATGGCTGGGTAAATCTTCAATGAAAACAAAAGAAAATATTATTAAAATAGAAAATGAGTGTTTTTTTTAATATTGGTGGTGTGGAAGAACAATACCAAATTGATAGCTTAACGGTTTGCATTACAAACAAAATAAAAGAAAATTTAAAATATATATAATATTGTCTTGGACCAGGCATTCTCAAACTACGGCCCACGGGGTGTTTTTGCCCCGTTTGTATTTTCACTTCAAAATAAGAAAAGTGCAGTGTGCATAGGAATTTGTTCATAGTTTTTTTAAAACTATAGTCCGGCCCTCCAACAGGTCTGAGGAACAGTGAACTGGCCCCCTGTTTAAAAAGTTTGAGGACCCCTGTCTTGGACAATGTTATGTGTTATATATATATATATATATATATATATATATATATATATATATATATATACACACACACACACACACACACAGACATATATACAACATGTGCATTTAATTTGAAGGAAATTATTAGTCCTTTAAATTAATTCTGGTATATCTGGCTATAATTAAGAAAAATCCTGATTCCCATTAATATTTTGCATTCGTTGATATGTTTAAGAAGGTGCTAGAAACCATGCTTATTACACATCAATCCATAGGCATCACTTCTACATAGATCTGGAATGAGGCCCAGATTTTCATTTCTATAAAGTCCTTGATGGTGCTGACACTGCTCTCTGAGGGCCCATAAACCCATTGCCATCGAACAGAGTCTAACTTATAGACACCCTATGAGACAGTGCAGAACTGTTATAGAAGGTTCCTAAGGTTACACTCTTTATAGAAGCAGAGCAAAGATGTGGATCTTTCTTCTGAAGAAAGGGGTGGGTGGGGCTAAGAACCCCTGCCCTGCTGGGAAGCAGCCAAGCATGGGAACAACTGTGTCATTATGGCTCCGAGTTGAGGAGCTGTCTACACTTCGGAAAATCCATGTTAAGTAGACAAGCTTACTATCAACAGAACAAACAGAAAATTAGACAGGCTCCCGGATATAGTTAGTCCCCAGGTTTAGTTTAGTTTTGTTTTGTTTCACCTTGGGGCTTTCTCAACTCTGTGCGCCACAGAAACGTGTCGAAAAGCCTTCCAACAGGCTTCCCTCGGGGCCAGAAGATGCACAAAAGGAGCAACTGGGGTAGAAAGATTTGTAGCAAGAGAAACAAAATTTGCCTTGATCCATGAAATATAATATAGTTTTAAAGGCTGGATTATCTCAGTATAGAACATGCTCTGAATGCTGAACAAATTAGGTTCTAGGGAATTCTAAGATCTGCCTTGGCTAAAATCCGGGTTCCTGAAGCAATACTACTGACAAAGAATTATGAATTCCTTGACGGAAAACAAAACAAAAAACCTCCAAAAACACTTGACTGGTTTAGATTACTTGGATTCATCTATTGAGCTATGGGTATGATCTGTCTTCTCTGTATTACTTGGGCTAAGTTGGATGGGATAGACAACCGTATAAAATCAGTGTTCCATTGAAATGATATATATTTGCTGCTAAACAAACACTAGAAAATATTCCTTCACCATTTTCAGAATATGCAGTAATAACTGATGTGTTCATGCACAAACTGATTGATAAGTATTGGGAGGAAAAACAAGCACTTTATGATGTCAAAGTGATTGTTTAACTCCTTGACTACACAATTATTAAATAACTAGAATTTTCTTCTTTTTAAAAATAATTTTATTGGGGGCTCATACAACTCTTATCACAATCCATAAATCCATCCATTGTGTCAAGCACATTTGTACATTTGTTTCCCTCATCATTTTCAAAACATTTGCTCTCCACTTAAGCCCTTGGCATCAGCTCATGTTTCCCCTTTCTACCCTTCTCCCCCCTCCCTCATGAACCTTTGATAATTTATCAATTATGATTACTTTGTCATATATTACACTGTCTGATGTCTCCTTTCACCCGCTTTTCTGTTGTTGTCCCCCAATAACTAGAACTTTCATTGAATTCCATTTCCTTTCCATGGTGATAGTTGGGTGTCATGCAGAGCACCCAGTGTCACTTTCTTCAGTACATTAATGAGGGAATAGAACTGATTTTGCCCCTTGATCCTATTTTGAAAACCTAAAATATTCATTCTAGTCCCATATACTCTTTCAAAGTAAAATTCTAAGACTTATTTGTACTTTGAATTCCATTTATATGAGCGATTGTTTTTGATTCAGTTTGATGAAAGAATACCTTGTCTCTAGAACAGTGGTTCTCAACCTTCCTCTTGCCATGACCGTTTAATACAGTTCCTCATGTTGTGGTGACCCCCAACCATAGAATTATTTTCATTGCTATTTCATAACTGTAATTTTGCTACTGTTATGAATCATAATGTAAATATCTGAGATGTAGGATGTACAAATTGAACATAATTAAACATAATTAAAGCATAGCTATTAATCACAAAACAATATGTAATTATATATTGTGCCATATGTCTGTGTTTTCCAATGGTCTTAGGCAACCCCTGTGAGAGGGTCATTCCACTCCCAAAGGGGTAGCGAACCCCAGGCTGAGAACCGCTGTGCTAACCTAAGTATTGTGATCACAGTCCAATCAGCAGTGCCTTTGAAAAGACAACTGGAAATCCACTTCCAAAAATCAGTCATAGAAAAAATCCTGTGGAGCAGAGTTTTATTCACATACTCATGGAGTTGCCATGAGTTGCCATTAATATTACAGACAATAGACCAAATTAAGTGGAGTACAGGCTCTTTCCTAGTTTCTGTTAAATAAATTTGTAGGTAGCCAAGTACGTGTGCGTCTTTTTCTTTTTCACTTGTACCTATCTGTACCAGGAGACTAGTTGTGCTCAGAGGGTACTGCATACCCATTACAATTTTTCTAGCTATTAAAAACCCCTGGGAAATTCTATATGAGAGCTATTTTTGTACTATATAATGAATGATATACTTCGATTTCATGGCCAGGTAGTGTTACTTTCATATTGAGCTGAAAACCGTTGTAACTTGTAGACAAGACACAGAGGATCACAAATTAGCTCCCCTGGGAAGACTTTCTATACTGAGCCAGGGGGTTTAGTAACTTTAAAAACAAAAAAGAATCATACATTTTTGGAGAATGCTTATTATTCTTTCTTTCCATCCTTGCGTTATTGTTATTTGTTCTTAGTTTGTTTAGGGGGTAGATATTTGTTTTCTATGTGAGTGTGTGTTTTCAATATTAAAATCATCTTAATTCAAACATTCTAGCAAAATTGTAGGTGGTTTCAGAATTATGTTAATATCAAATATTTTTTTTAAATGCACATGGATTCTAAACATATATTTAGAAAGTATTTTTCCTTTTAAGAGCAAATGATATAAAACCAATCCTGTTCACAAAGAAATCATAACAATCAGAGGAAACTACTAAGAAACGATACTAACAATGTAACCTGCCCAGGAATACACTCACACCTACTCTTCCTGCTGTGAGGGAAGAGGGATAATCGAGGAGAGCCACTGGCCAATAATGGACCAAGAAAGCTTCCATTTATTAAGAGGAGTATTTTTTTCCAGATAAATCAAAGTCTGAAGGCTTGGTAGCAGAGACCCAACAGCCAGAGGGGAAAAACATCCTCCCTATACGAACATTTCCGTTTCCCCACCTGTGGTTGCTAGATGCTGTTGTGTCAGCTCTGACTCACAGCGGCTTTAGGAAAACCAGACTCTAATGCAACTGAGTCCCGAGTCACCTTCATGATGGTTTATAGATCTGCGCTCACAGTTAGTCATTGTGCCAACCCTGGCCTTTGATGGCACTTCACTTTACCAAACAGGATGCCCTTCTTCCAATGGTATGCTTAAAGTCAGTCAGACCAAGTCTTAGACAATATTATTTGATCATAGGATTTTCATTAACTGTTTATCCAAAACAGATTGCAAGGCATGTGTTTACCTAGAAACTGCTGAAATGTACCTATACTGAGTAGCTTTCCTGGTATTTGAAATACCAGTGGTATCGTTTCTAATATCATGGAAACATCTAAGCCACTACAATATGGCAAACTGAGAGTATTGTTATATATTTTATTATTATAACCTACTTCATAATTATAGTGAAATTAAAATAAAATAAAAATGTAAAGTGCTGTCTTCATTGCTTAATAAGTATGCATAATATTTCATGATTAGAGAACATTCTATTTTATCTAAATGACTTATCAGTCAGGTTATTTATAAGAAATATTGGATCACTTATGGTTATTAAAAATAGGATTATAAACTAAATGAGCGAAATTTTCTAGTCAAAGGAAAGATGAATCAATATCCTAAAATCCTTTATGAAAAGGATGTTCTCAAATTCCAATTCATGTATTAGTTACTTGTTTATAATAGTAGAGATTCTGGGCCTGAAGGTCCTGATTTTATAGTTTATTAAATGCAATAGATAATCTGATGCTTAGTCCATAATTCAGTACAGCAGAGGAATTTGGTGTAAGTGTTCAATGGACCCTACTTAGAGAAAAGTTTACACAGAATATGTACAATTTCCTTTTTAGCCTAAATGCTTGCATCCAGCAGGAAATAAATAAATTTCTAGAATCGTGTGTTTCACAGATGAAGGTCAATAGCATAGTAGGATAGAATCTAGACTTAGTAGATGCACTTGAGTCAGACCTAAAGAGCTCACATTTATTAGTTTGTCTGTAGCACCCTACTTAGTATATGAGACATACATTTGATTACAATTTTGAAAACATAAAAATGTGGCAAATTCAGAAACAAAGATAGTGAGAGTTGACACCGATTTTCTACAGTTTTTCATTAATTGATTACCTTACATGGTCTCCCGGGGTAAGCCTGATTCAAGGAGGAAAAAATACAGGGATGAAAGAAACAGGTAAATTGGTGTCAAATCTGCTAAACATAGTTATAGCAAATAGTTCTTCTAGTCTTTTAACATCTACCATAAGGGACATTCTCTGTTTAATCTGTTTCAATTAAATGGGAAGTTATTTTTCTCTCTCTGTTAAAATTCCAGTTTGTCCTACTGTTACTTATGTTTATGATAACTTAGCTATTTTCAGCCTTTAATGTATGACAAGTAACACGTGTCCAATATATGCTTTTCTTTAAATTAAGCAAATTGATTTATAAAAACATACTTCGTTCTTAGTTATCATCTAGTAAAATCATATATTTAAAAGAGTAATTCAAATGTACTTTTGATTAACCTTCAATCATAGCAACAGGTAGTAATTTTAGTCAAAATTATATGAGAAACATAAATAACTGCAAATAATATTTCATATATATTTTTTTAATCACAAACATCAGAAAAATGTTTAGATTCTGTAAGAGCCTGTTCACTACTTTGTAAAACAGATGTATTGGCATATAATTAACCTACCATGCAATTCAGTGGTTTAAAAATAATGAAAGAGGAATACAATCATAACCATAATCAATTTTAGAATCTTTTTTCCCCATTCTTATACCCATTATGATTAGCTCACAATGACCCCCAGAATCCCCTGCCATAACCCAAAGGGAGTAATAATCAAGTTACTGTCTCTATGGATTACCTGGCCTGGGTTTCATATAAAGAAAATCACAGAAAAACTTCAATAACAATAAATAATAAAACACAGATAAACCTCAATCTAAAAGAGAACAGAAGATAATTTAAGTAGTACAAATTGAAAATGGTTCAAAGGGAAATACATAATATGTTAAATTTTAATGTAATTGTATCTGCAGTCATCCACTTTCCATGCACTCTGTTTGAGGGCACGACTACTCCCATCCCTGATCAAGAGTCTGGGAGAAAGATGGAGCTTTCTACTGGGGAAAGAATGACCATCTTGGAAACCCACCAGCAAAGTTGTAGCCTCTCCTACAGTCACTGTGATTCGGCATTGACTCCGTGGCGGTGGGTTGGTTTTTATCTGGATGAATTCTACTCTGTCAAATACACTCTCTCAGAATTGAAATCGACTCGATTGGAGAGGGTCCATGGTATATACTTTTAAGTGTATGATATGATTCTTTGTATAAAAATTGTACTTCAATAATTATAACATATGAGAAATGGTAAACAACAATTAAGACAATACATACTATTTGATAATGAAAATAAGGATAGCAAATTATAGTTCCTTACCTTTTGCTTTGTAATTTTCATTTTTTAACTTAGATTTGCAATATTTCCCTATAGTACAAAACATCATATCTTTAACTATTTTATTGAAAGGAAGAGCAGGGTCCCTCGTATTACTACTTGGCATGTGCTGATTGCATTTTTGGAGTAAGATAAATTCATTAATGTACATTTAGAGAATTTTCTCTTTTTGGCATATGCACATGGATATTCTTTATGGAAAAGTAATTTGAAGAACAGTGCAATGAAACCATTACTAGCTGAAATCAGAGTTATTGGAAATGATGACATTTTAATTGTACTACTCTGTTTAATAATTCCATTTTTATTAAAGAAGGAAATTATATTTTCTTTTGAGGACTCATTAAACACTCCATATTAATGAGACTAAATGATAGTAAGAAAAGACAGAGAGAAATAGCTTAAAGTATTATGAAATGTTTCATTAATGAAGACTAGACACTTAAAGATCATGTATTTTCTCCTCTACTAATGTGTTACTTGAATGAAGCTCTAAAATAATTATTCTGAGCAATTTATCTATAATACTTCACTTTCCCAACTAATAAATTCAAAACAAATGATGTTAAATATTTTGTATGCGTTAAGCTTGATTTAAAAAGAAAGACTTGCCATTTAGTTATTTCTAAGGCAAAATAGTTTTAGTGCCAAGGGAACTTTTAAAATAAAATGCATTACCTAGTTATTTTCAGCTTATTTTTAATTCCCTTAGCTTAGTTTTAGGGAAAGTAGGTACATTAAACTAGCTTTTTAAAAACCGAATTCGTGCATAAGAGCACCAAGCTTGCCATAACATTCATGTTACCATAACATCAACTAATGCCAGCTTGAGTGACCATCATCCAATGGCTGCTTGAGTGACCATGTGATCATCATCCAATGGCTGCTTGAGTGACCATGTGACCATCATCCAATGGCTCCTTGAGTGACCATGTGACCATCATCCAATGGCTGCTTGAGTGACCATTCTCAGAGTATAAATGCACTCAAGGTTTTTAACATTCTCCTAGATATGATGGTTGTGAACTGCAGCTACACATAAGAAAAGTAATTCAAAATTAATATTTTCCATTCTCACATTAAGCAAAAGATCATTATAAAGAAATAGAAGTATGGGAAGATGTGACTATCTAGTTTTTTTGTTTTTTTTTAGAGAGCAAAATGTATCAGTGGTTTCTTGGGGGTGGAAGGGAGGGTAAAACAGGGAGGCTAAACGTGCCAGAAATATCACATTAGTTAAAGGCAGGGTTGTACAGCCAATTTTTTAAAATCAATTTATTGGGACTCATACAATTCATTACAATACATAGATCAATTGTGTAAAGCACATCTATACATTTGTTGCCCTCATCATTCCCAAAATTCGCTTTCCTCTTGGGTTCCCGGAATCAGCTCATTTTCCTTTTTTCCCCTCCCCCTCTCTTCCTCCTCCCCCCTCCCCCTTGCACCTTGATAATTTATAAATTGTTATATCTTATATTATACTGCCCTGCGTGAAGGCTGACTGTCTAGTTTTTTGGTTTCTATTGCATCTCTTTCTCTATTTCTATACCTACTTATCTGTGTCTATTTACTATCTGTCTATATATAATCTACTGATCTATCAATATCCACCTGTTTTTATGCATTGTTCCTATATGTATCACACACATGGATTCCTTGTAAATCCCTGGTGGAGCTATCAGATAAACATTGGAGTTCTAACTGCAGGATCCAAGAGTCATACCCACTAGCTGCTTCACTGGAGGAAGGTGAGGTTGTCTGACTCCGGTAAATGCCTTAGTAACTACATAGGGCTGATACCATTTAGAATTGACTGGATGACAATGGGTTATGATTACGTATCTTGTATCAGAAATTCTGTATTTGTATGTTAGGAAAAGTATATTGAAATATCTGAACATTTTGGTGCTGAATTCTAAAAGAATAAAAATCGCATGCTAATAGATATGTGCTACTGCATTATTTCTCCTTCCCACAAAAGGCTTTCTTACCCACAGAATCTAGGCTGAACTTAGCATCCCTGATAGAAATTCACCAAAAGTAATTCAGAAAATGTGAAACTGAAAAAGAAAGGGGAACAATGACAAGTTGGGGGTATTGTCATTTTCTCTTAAAGTTATTTTATATTGAGAAGAACTTTGGAAAATGAGTTTTTCACAAAACTCTTTGGGCCCACAGTAAGTAAGTGGATAATTTTATGTGATACCGTTAATATTATTTTCACAAAACTCTTACACATACAATAGACTGCATGAAGACTAGCATGGTGAAGAGAGAGGCAATCCTAATTACATGACATTTTAGTTGGGTTTCTTTTGTTAAGTCAGTTTCTGAGTGGTGCAAATGGCTAACTAGCTCTGTCAACCTAGAATGAGCACAGTCAGACTCACTGTAAGTCAGTCCACCCAGAAGCATCTCTTTGAAAAAGTTTGACAGCCTGCTTCTATAGAATCAGTCACCATAAACCCTATGGAACGGTTCTATTCTGACACACCTGGCTTTGCCAGTCAGAATCGGCTTCATAGCAACTGGTGCTAGGATCTTAGGTAAGCTACTTCCCTTTTCTTAAGAGTAGTTTTTTTTTTATTTGCTTGTTTTCCCATCAAAAAATTAGACATATTAATAGTGCCTATTTCTCAGAAGTGTCATGAGGATTGAATGTGGTAATATATGCAGATATAAAGTTTAGTCTTTGGGCTCACAGTAAGTAAATTAATAATCTTATGTAATACTGTTAATATTATTTTCTATATAATTGTAATTATCAGGGCTCTAGTAACCATATTTGATAATATTTATTAAAACTTTTATTACTATACTATTATGTGTATAGTATGAAAACATGTTTATATTACAATTTAATTCTAAAGCCAATTTTAAAGGGAATAAATCATCTGGCACCAAAATATTTTAAAATAATCTCCAGAAAAACCTTAATTTTAGCTTAAGGTATTTGATAAAATTATTTCTTTTTCTTTTTTTTTTTTAGCTTCATACAATCTGCTGCACTGAATAAGTAAAATGGTAATGTGTTGAAGATTAGAGTTATGCACACATTAACATTTCCAGTAAATTATGTGGAAGTGAAGATGAATACTTTTGAAAATTAATTAAAACTGTCTTTCTCACATTAGGTATTGAATTTAAGTTAATAAAGATGACTGTCTTTTATGTTATGAGAAATGAGATAGGTGGTTTTTATCTCTAACATAAACTAACAATTTGTGCTTCACAACATTCGTTGAAGCAATTTACTTCATTATTCAGTTAGAACTCAATAATTTTCTCTCTGTATATACAGTAAACCGTAGTTTCTAGACAAAAAGTGACTAAAGAGAACACTTTACATCACAAATGCCCTAAAAATACTATCCATTTCTAAATATTTAAATCAGATCTTTTCAAGAAACTGTTTTAAAAGAGCCATTTTAAACTCTATTGTTATAGATGACAGACTTTTTTGCTTGGTTTGTTGATTGATAATCTAAGTCTAGATATCTAGAATAACATAGAAAATGCTGTTAAAACCACTATTGATATATTACAAGCACGCTTTACTTTTTGAATCCAAATGCTGAAGATACTAAGAATTTACTTGCAATTACATATCAGAAAATGGCATTCAATATCTATTTTATCTGGTACATACTATGAGGTACCCCATGAGACACAATGACATGTGAGAAATGAATAATCCATGAGCTCTTCTATTCAAAAAACATTCTCTGCATAAAACAGCTTTTCATTTGGGTCCACATATTGCAAAGCAGGAGAGAAATCGGGCTTGATGAGCAATTGATGATCAAGAGAGGCGGGAGACCAAACATTGCTAATGCTTCTCCACAGATACATCAACAATCGTTCACAGTACCATGAAGTTCCTTCTGCTCTGAAACATTTTTGATGATGACCCCTGCTTGAAGGGGGCACATGTCTATGACCCTGTACATCCAGTCCTTCCTGAACAATGGTTGCAACGTTGCCATGACTTAGCCTTGGAAAATTCTTTTTTTTTTTTTTAATCATTTTATTAGGGGCTCATACAACTCTTATCACAATCCATACACACATCAATTGTGTAAAGCGCATTTG
>NW_022111324.1:33580401-33601095 GCF_000313985.2 Echinops telfairi | reverse complement strand
CAATCATCAGTTGATGGGAATTTGGGTTGCTTCCAACTCCTTGCAATTGTGAACTGTGCCGCGATGAACATTGGAGCACAGATATCTGCCCTTGGTTTGTTTCTTACCTCTTCTGGGTAGATGCCCAGTAGGGGAATTGCTGGGTCATATGGTAACTCAATTTCCATCAGAAAATTCTTTCTATGGATTACCTTCAGTGTCTCTTTTCTCTGTTTGCATTCATCGCTGCAGAACACATAGAACTACCTCCTATCTCTAAGTGCGACAACTTCCTTCACTGGGATGCTGGAACTCAACGTCAAAATCATTCTACGTCATTCTGATACACTCCTCATCTGGGAATATCGTTTTGCTCTTCCAGCAGTGAACTGGTTCTGCCCTAAATGCACTGCTTTCCTTTGTGGCCTTCATCAGTGTAGAGGCATTCTCTTTGACGGAGCCCAGGCCTCTTTTATAACACCTTTGGATCACACGTGGGCTGGATGCCCTTCATGCTTCTTTTTCCTTCCTATGAAACATTTCTTCAGATTAGAAATGTACATAATCAGAATCTGATTTCCTAGGCCACTGTCATTTATTCCTGAAAGATTTTAGGTGCTCCTTCATGATGATGCTGCCACATTTTTTTCCTCTCTCATTTGATTTACATTTTCATATAGATAATTCTTCTAGTACACAAATCTCTCAATTCTTTGACATCTCTTCCATTCTGATCAATCCAACGATCAATGTCATGGTTTTACCTACCCAATAATCCATACCATAATAATTTCTTTAATAATGTCATTATCAATTGCTATAATTGCCTCATAATTTCAATTTCAAGAATTTTACCTTTAATCTGCCAAATCTAGTCTCCTTCAAATCTAGAGTTCAACACCTTCTCTCCCCTTTGCCTCCAAAATCTCCCAATTTATATTATTTTTATCATATGATGGCCAGTTTATCCCATGTGAGAAAACACACACACACACACACACAATTAGAATAGACTTTCCCCAAGTCCACCTTTTGCAATTGTCCTCTTAATTCTATCTCATAACATTCACAAAGTTATTTTTCCTCTCCCTCTTCTGTATTAATAATTATTTTCATCCCAACTGGGTACAAATATGCTACTATTGCTGCTATTGGTTAATAACAACTACAAAATTATTTTGTCTAAATACTGTGAATTTCTCAGTTCTTTTGTACAGTAAAATGCAAAGATATTTTCTTGGGCATTTACAACAATTAAATGTTAATCTCAACACACCATTTTGTTCTTAACAATGTCAACAATAATCTTCATGGTGCAAAAATTAGATAGCAATTGATTTACTTAAAATTTAGCAATAGTTTATTATCATTTATTGAGACTTTATTAATGCTTCAAAGTAAAAGGAATTGTTAATTGTGCCAAGTGATGTGCCTGAAGTTTATGCTATCTTCTCCCTAGAAGAAAGAACAATACCTTTGTTTACTCATGAATCACCTTATTCACTTTAATATTGTTGGGTAAGATTATGCATTTACCTTTACAGGAGTCATGGGAACATGTTGACTAACTATTAGCTTCAACCTGGGTTCCTAAACCAATTATTTGCTAGGTATCCAGAAGGGCTTCAATTCTCAGATTTATTTTTGGAGTTGAAAGACTAGTGTGTTAGGCAGGGTTCTCTAAAGAAACAAAACCAGGACACTTATGATTACATATATATAAGAGGATAGAATTAAATAGTTAGAGGAATATAACAGCTAACTAGTCTACACAGCAGTACAGCGGGCTCAGTTCCATTCACTTTTGTGGAAGAGTTAATATACTGGAAGTCCTTCAATTCACGTGGGTTGCTGGGTGTAAGGTCAAGGAAGCAGACCGTGGAGTCTTCCATCAGGCAAGACAGGTAGAGTTTGCCCAAAGGCAGTAGACAGCAGGCTGGGTCAGCAATAATTAGTAGTAAGGGAATAGGTCTCAAAGAAGACTCAAGCTCTAGTGACAAGATTCATGGGTTGGCTTGGCCCACAGGTACTGTACCACACAGGTTCAGGCTGAGAACTAGCTAAAGCAGCAGCCTATTGGTCCAATCACCAGGGAGCAAGAGAAATATGGGATGCTGGCTATCTTCATTTATTTTGATCTCCCTCCCATCAAGCTGCAACCTAACCATACTCCGTCCACATTTTCCTATTGGCCTAGTTGGCAAAATAACCCGATCACAACTAATAATATTTTGTTGTTGTTGAAATTTATAAGTCCTGGTATGTAAGGTTGAACATCTGATCAAAATTAGGATTAGGGTGCAAAAGCAAATGCGGTGAATAAGGCTGGTGGTGTCCAGCTATCAAAAGATATAGTGTCTGGGGTTGTAAAGGCTTGAAGATGAACAGGTGGCCATCTAGCTGAGAAACAACAAAGCCCATATGGGAGAGGCATAACAGCTGGAGTGATCACAGGGTTTTGAAGGTACCAGGTATCTGGCATCAAAGAACAAAAAAATCATATCACTGTGAATGAGGGGGAGTATGGAGTGGAGACTCAAAGCCCACCTGTAGGCAACTGGACATCCTCTTACAGAGGGGTCACAGGGAGGAAGGAAGGACCAGTCAGGGTGCAGTGTAGCAATGATGAAACATACAACCTTCCTCTAGTTCTTAACTGCTTCCGCCCTCCCCTTCTTACCCCGACCCCCCCCACCCCGCCCCACTATCATGATCCTAATTCTACCTTACAAATCCGGCTGGACTGGAGAATGTACACTGGTACAGATAGGAACTGGAAACCTGGAAACACAGGGAATCCAGGACAGATGAACTCCTCAGGACCAGTGGTGAACATGGCAATACCAGGAAGCTTGAGAAAAAGGTGTAAGAGAAGGCGGGAACAGATTACAAGGATCTACATATAACCTCCTCCCTGGGGAATGGACCGCGGAGAAGTGGGTGAAGGTGGACGTCGGATGGTGTAAGATATGACCAAATAATAATAATTTATAAAATATCAAGGATTCACGGGGGAGCAGGGAGTGGGGATGGAGGGGAAAAAATGAGGAATGGATACCAGGGGCTCAAGTAGAAAGCAAATGTTTTGAGAATGATGAGGGAAACAAATGTACAGGAGTGCTTGACACAATGGATGTTTGTGTGGATTGTGAGAAGAGTTGTATGAGTCCCCAATAAAATTATTTAATTAAAAAAATTAGGATTTTATGTGAGGGAATACATGGAGGCATACAGAGAATGGATGCTAGTGTGTGATCACTACAGATATCTTTTCATTCATTTATCCTTTTCTGTGAGGATTGTCTAATGTTCTAACATATCAAATCTTGGCCATGCAAATAAATAAAGCACTAAACTGATTGGATTTGTCAAGGACTTTATCTTGCTTAGATCCCCAATCAATATCCATGGAAACAGCAGTCAAGAGATCGAAAGATATGTGGCTTAGATAAATCTGCTGCACAAGATTCTTTGGAGTATTGAAGAGCAAGACTATTACTTTGAGGACTAAGGTGTGCCTGACCCAAGCCATGGTATTCTTTATTGCCTTACATCAACAGTTCTCAATCTGTGAGTAGTGACCCCTTTGGGGGTCGAACGACCTTTCACAGGTGTTGACTAATACATCCTGCATAACAGATATTTACATTACAATTCACAACAGTAGCAAACTTCAGTTATGAAGTACCAACGGAAATACTTTTATGGTTGGGGGTCACCACAACATGAGGAACTGTATTAAAGAGTTGTGGCATTAGGAAGGTTGAGAACCACTGCCTTACATGCATATGAAAGCTTGGCATTAATGGAGGAAGAATGGAAGCATTTCAATTGTGGTGCTGAAGAATATTGAAAGTACCACGGATGGCTACAAAGGCAAAGTGATCTGTATTGGAAGGCCAGAATACTTTTTAGAAGCAAGGATGTCAAGACTTGGTCTTATATATTGAAGATATGTTGTAGGAGAGACCAATCCTGGAGGACATCAGGTTTGGTAAAGTGGAAGCTGGGCAAAAGAGAAGGCTCTCGATGAGATGGATTGACATCGATGGGCTCGGGCATAGGAAAGGTTGTGAGGGTGGCGATGGACCATGTAGTGTTGCGTTATATTGTGCATAGGGTCTCTGTGAGTCAGCCAACTGGATGGCCCCTAACAATAGGAAAAATGTTAGTCGAGTTTAGTGACCTAGAAGCCAACTCAACCTAAACATTTATAGATCCTCCAGCAGTTCCTATACAGTTAAAATGATATATCTTCCCTCATAATTAACTTCCTTACGACGACGTCTAGTTTTCTTTGCCTTACCTAAAGGTTAGTATCCCAAATAAAACAATATTTCAAATTTATTGTGACAGTGCAGGGTTCAGGTGGCCTATCAATTCCTATAACAAGTGCATTCTAATTCTATGAACGCTGCTGAGGTTTAAATAAGCTTCCATTAGTTTGTGATATGACTTTCCATGAGTAACTGAAAAATTCCAGATCTTTGGCCCATCATGGTTTTTAAGTCAAGTTTTCTCCATTATTTTACGTTTATATTGATTTTCAGAAATTATATTTACAATTTACTTATATCCTTATTAAATGTCATAAATTAGGTTTGATTATTATTGGCTTTCAAATGTACTTTAAGTCTTGTTTCAACTACCAAATAAAATAATTATCATTTTAATTTGATGTCACATTCATATCAGATAAATATACATTAATTGTGTTCTGAAATTAATTAATACCAGTGATCAGAATAGATGAGGATATAACTATTAGAAATCTCTCTCTATGGTAACACTGATTCCTCATGGTATCGTTAAAAGAACATTTTCATTACTGTATTATTATTACTTGCAAAGCATTTTAAACATAAAAATGGTTTGTCCAAATATGTTTTTAAAAAAAAGGAAAATGAGTTGATTCCGGGAACCCAAGAGGACAGCGAATTTTGGGAATAATGAGGGCAACAAATGTATAGATGTGCTTTACACAATTGATCTATGTATTGTGATGAATTGTATAAGCCTCAATAAATTGATTTAAAAAAAAATAGTAACAATTTTACCACAGAATGCTCCATCAAGCATTGGCATGCAGTCGACTCAGGGTCCTCATTACCCAACCACACAGGCGAGAGCCGCCCAGGCATCTTCAGAGACTGTACAATTAATTGTAAGGTTATAATGACCACAGCTAAATAAACTTGAGGTGCAAACAAAATAAGGGAGTTATAGCAAAAAGATTACAGAGATGCCAAGATCATTACAGCTACTTTGTATGCTTTTATTTATACAAACAGTTCCATTATTGTGGTAGACTAAGCCCTTTGAAATGAAATTTTATGTTATATATTTTAATATATAATCCACATTTTGATCTAGAAATATTTCACTAGATTTCATCAAAATTTGTGCAAGAACAAGGAATAATTAACTATAATGATAAGAATTAGCAATTTTTACAACTTAAAATTTTTTATTTTAAAAAATTTGAATTTCCTAAAGGAGATATGTAATCTGTTTATACCCTAGGTTTTTAGAAAAGGGTATTTTCTTAATTTTATTTCATATTAAACTCAAAATAGGAGGTTTTCTTTAAGTTAAGTTTTGATGTTTACATATATGATCCTTTACTGATGAAATTCTCAGAAACAGAAGTTCAAGAAAAGAGAAAATACTTGTAAAGAAATGCAAGAGAAATTTGAATAAAATTTTCCCATCAATAAAATAATGTGGAGTGATAACAAATTTCCAGCTTTCCACCCACAGAAAAGGTGCTCTTAAAATACTATGTAAGTTTTTGGAGAGTCCTTAATCCCTGCATCCCCCTAAAGTAGTTAGGGATATAAACACTCCAGAGCTCTTCCCAAAGAGTTGTATGATGGAGTTAATGAGAACCAAGAATTTAATTTACTAGAATATATGAGGTTGGCATACCAGTAAAGGAAATCTTTAGAATGGCCAATGTGTTACTTTAAAGCAGCGGTTCACAACATGTGGGTCACAACCCCCTTGGTGGTCGAACAACCCTTTAAAAGGGGTCACCTAAGACCATCCAAAACACATAGATATTTCACAATATATAATTACATATTGTTTTGTGATTAATCAGTATGCTTTAATGATGTTCAGTTTGTAACAATGAAAATACATCCTGCATATCATATACTTACATTATGATTCATAATAGTAGCAAAATTACGAAAATAATTTTATGGTTGGAGTCACCACAACATGAGCAACTGCGTTAAAGGGCGCCAACATTAGGAAGGTTGAGAACGACTGCTTTCAAGGGAAGAGTAGAAACTTTCCAGTGTGAAGCAGAAGAAATGCATTTCCCTATAAAAGTGTGTTAGCTCAGGGTTGCCGTTTTACTTGTTTCTCCATCGATGTACTCTTTTCTCATACATAATTTTATGATTTAGGGATTTTTTGGTCATATGTTTAAGAAAAGAGATACATTGATATTTTCTAATGTTAACATACCATATATAATGCTTCTCAGAATTCAACTTAATTCTCAGTCAACAAATAATTTTAACATTTGCAATGTCCGAATCTTATTTCTTACAAATTACTTTTATATTTTGAAAGGAAGAAACATCTTGTCCTTAATATCAAGAACAGAAGCAACAATAACAACAACTAGTACTCTATGTCTACAATTAAAATTGCACTACCTATATAAAATTTGAATTAGCAAATAGAGAATCATAGATATATTTCCATCAACAACAAAAGCAACAAGAATAGCTGCCAAGACTTTTTATGTACAACCAAATATCTTCTTGTATTCAGTTTCCTGGTTTGGAAATTTGGGCATGATTTCATGAGATATCCCAGACATTCCATGGTTTCATTAGGATGTCCTATGAGATATCCAAATATAGTATTTAGCTCTTCTATCTTACTTCCTTTTATTGTGCCCTATGTCTAAAAAGCTTGCAAATAGCCATACAAGGTACAATAATTGGTTTCTATTTATCTGGGGCAATAGAGGAAGAAGAAAAGTCAGAAATAGGAGGAGAAAATGAACATACAGCTAATTACTTCTATGACAAATTGATCTCTTTTGCGATGAGACAGGGATAACTGGATGATGCCCAGCTACATTACTAAACATTTTGATCAAATAATCTGTAAAATAATAATGAGCAAAAGGGAGACAATATAGAACAAAATTTTAAATTTTCATGAAATCTAGATTTTCTGAGGTTATAGAGACTTCCCCACTCCAGAAATGATTATCTTGATATATTTGAAAAATCTTAATTCTTAAATTAAGATATGCCTGAAATCTTAAAGACAAACAATGGTCTAGAATAAATTACTAAAAAATACTCAAAAATATCTGCCTTGAGAATTGTGATTTTTAACATCTATTTATATGGAATCAAATCGACAACAGCGAATTGATGGATTATGTTAGAATAGGGGGCAGTGTGTAAGATAGATTGGACTTTCTCATCCCATGAAGAATTACTGTGTTGGAAACTCACAGGGGCAGTTCTACCCTGTCCCATAGGTGACCCAGAGTTGGCATCAACTCGGTAGGAGTGAAAGAGGAGGCAGTGTGGGAGCAGTGAGTATGTTAAAGGAAGAGAGACAATTTGGAAAAGGCAAGTGAAAATGATGTCACACTTGAAAATGATAACCTGTGTGCTAGTCTGGGTTGAGTAGAGAAAAAAATTCAAAGGCACTCATGTGTGTCAGAAAGAGATTTGTTATATAAAAGAGCAGATGTATATTGAAAAACATCACGGCCTACCCCAGAGCAAGTCCATAACTTTGAAATTAGCCTGTATGTCCAATACCAGTGTATAAATTCCTCTTCAGACTCATGAAACACATGCAATAACGCCAAATGCAGGAAGATCACATGCTGGTGGGTGGAAAGTCTTATGGGTCAATTGGTGGTGGAAGAATATCAGCGCTGGCATGGGTCTCCACGTAGCTCCTCAACTCCAGGGCTATGACTTCATAAGTCTCTCTCCATGTGGCTTGTCAATAGAGAGTTTGTACGTGTCCCATCTCCACGGAGCTATTATTATCTCCTTAGCGCCTCCATATGAGGTCATTAAGTTGTGACCTGATTGATAGACTCACCTCCACTCCTTCACTCTTAAATCTCAAGTTGATAACAAATCATGTAATTACCACAATCAGTATCACAGAACTGTACACACAGCAATTTTTTAGTTTATGTTCTGTTGTGCATATTCTCAAAAACAGCATATATATATTTATATATGTGTGTGTATTTATATTCAGTAATGTT
The DNA here is from genome assembly GCF_000313985.2 of Echinops telfairi. Taxonomy (NCBI): domain Eukaryota; kingdom Metazoa; phylum Chordata; class Mammalia; order Afrosoricida; family Tenrecidae; genus Echinops; species Echinops telfairi. The sequence continues at coordinate 33,592,847 of NW_022111324.1, read as the reverse complement.
TAGAATCTTAGAGCTACTAACAAACAAGATTGTTTCAGTCTTAGCTTTTTGTTTTGTATATTATACTGTTTTGTTTTTATCTTACCCAACATAGAAATATAACAAAAGCAATTATTTTATTTATTTAAAAAATTTTAAAATAATTTTGTTGGGGGCTCGTACAACTCCTATCTCAATCCATACATACATCCACTATGTCAAGCACATTTGTATATTTGTTGTCATCATCATTCTCAAAACATTTTCTTTCTATTTAAGTCCTTGGTTTCAGTTCCTCATTTCCCCCCAACCCTCTCTCCATCACGAACCCTTGATTATTATTTTATCATATCTTACACTGTCTGTTGTCTCCCTTCACCCACTTTTCTGTTGTCCTTCCCCAGGGAGGGGGTGTTGTTATATGTAGATCAGTGGGTGCATGAGCAAATGTGGTGAAGATAGTTGATCGTGCCCAGCTATCAAAAGATATAGCATCTGAGGTCTTATAGGCTTGAAGATAAGCAAGTGGCCACCTAGCTGAGAAGCAACAAAGCCCACGTGGAAGAAGCACACCAGCCTGTGTGTTCATGAGGTGTCGATAGGATCAGGTATCAGGCATCAAAAATAAAAAATAATTGTGAATGAAGGGGAGTGCATAGTGGAGACCCAAAGCCCATCTGTAGGCAATAGGACATCCCCTTACAGAAGGGTCATGGGGAGGAGACAAACCAGTCAGGGTGCAGTATAGCACTGATGAACATACAACTTTCCTCTAGTTTTTTAATGCTTCCTCCCCCAACTATCATGACCCCAATTGTACCTTACACATCTGGCTAGACCAGAGGATGTACACTGGTATAGATAAGAGCTGGAAACACAGGGAATCCAGGAGAGATAAACACCTCAGGATCAATAATGAGAGTAGCCATACCAGGAGGGTAAGGGTAAGGTGAGGGAAAAAGGTGAAACTAATTTTTTTATTAAAGACATTTAATTTTATCTAATAAATTATCATACTGGAAAGGCTAAACATTAATGATTAGATGATTAACAAGAGCTCTGTACATAAAATGCCTCAATTTGAATCTGGGTCCCATTGTTAATAAGCTATGCAGCCTTGGCAATATTGCTTAACTGTGACGTGCCTCAGTTTCCTCATTTGTAAAATGGAGATAGTTATACTAACCACTTTGAGTTACCAAGAAAATTAAGTGAGTAAATGTTAACATTATCTAAGATTAAACAAAGAAATGTTTAAAATGCAAGCTTGTACATAATTAATTTTATTATTTTATGAATTAGTATAATATATAAGTATTTAATTATAATAAATTGTATTTGCTATTTGGGTTGTAAAGAATAATTTAAGAAGTACTTTTCACTTTATCTTACATAATCCTTTGAAGTCAGTATTATTTTTCCTAATTGATAATGAAAAAGAATCATTGGACATGCTGAGTCATTTTCCAATTTACATTCACAGTAAAATGACAGTGCTTTCAAATTTGTTTCACTATTAATGCTTCATTTTTACCTATTAGTAAAAATGTGATTTATTCTATAAAATTATAAAATATACAATAAAAGTACTAACAAGAATGAGTCCTACATAAGGAATACATAGTTTATTAGTTACATAGCCCAGGTCCAATATTCAGCTTTTAGACAATAATTCTTGTTAGGAATATGATTACAATTTAATTTTTATGAGAAAAGTGTTATGCTGGAAATCTAACTCTAATGGTTTCTTGTTTCTATATGTGATAATAATCTTCCTCTATGAATCTCAAGTTAGGTTTGATTGCTATTTTAATAATATCTCAATAAGTTTAGTTTCTTCTGAATCCAAAGCCTACTGAAAATTAAAATTAAGGGGCACTACTTTTTGAATGACCCTCATACAAAGCACCCAGTTACATAGCCTTCTGATAAACATGGGATGAAAGAGCGGGAAAAATACACCCAGGAGTGGCTGAGTGCCAATAGACTCCTTTCAAGGGCTTCCTTTCATTCCTCTGTCCCACCTGCAAGACCGAGAAGATACACATCCATACTGTATCCCTTCTGGGTTGTGAATTTGCCAGACTGAAATGGTGAAAGTGCTTCAAGGACTGCAAGACTGTAGTGGAATTGAAATCGCAGCAGTGTTTGCTTTCTCTGGATTAGTTGTGGCTCCTGCAGGTGGGATCCTCAAGGCCCACTGTTAGGCACACCTGTGCGGATCTTTTACCTTGGAAAGACCCATTTGAGGTGTGCTTTGGCCAATTCTGTGACAGTTCCTATTGGGAGAGGAGATGTACAGTGACAAGAAATTCTTGATATTTGAAAGCATTTGAAAATCATTAGAAGAATATTTGAATTGTCAGATACAGGACAATTTTGACATGTGTTAAAAGGACAAAAATATTAATAAATATGTACTTTGCCTCGGATTGCCAAAGGTAGCCTGTCCATTTCCATGAAAGATTAAAGAATGAGCCACCCCACTACTCCTTAAATAAATTAGATCTTACACAATTTATGCTTTTGGAGAAAATTATGGTTTTGAGTGTTCTTAACTTGTTGAAATGTGATTTTGTTAAGACTTATTAAATGAGCCCACTATTCTAATTTTCTAAGTAGTGGTTGAATTTGCAGTTGGAGCGAGACAAAATATTTTCATTTGTGATAGTGCATTGAGAGGAATAATGTAAATTCCAGGGTTTCTTTTTGTTCTGTTTTGTTGTGTAGTCTAAGAAAGACATGATTGGATTTCTAATTATGAAAGAATTAGGAAAAGTTTAGAGAATAATAATAAACTTATGTCTCTTTAGAAATATTAATTTGCATATCAGTAGTTTGTTTTTGTTCCCTCCTATTTCAAGTCTTTGAAAAGAGCAAATAGAAATAGAAGATTCATTGTAATGCACATTTTAGATTCCCAGAAGTAGTAAAATATTATACTATAAAATACTATACAATAAAATAGATAATAAACAAAGAGCAATGTATTTTCATGCATGCATTCTACAAGGAATAAATTCATAATGAAATACATATATATTAAAATACATATGTATGTTTCATATAAGTACTTATAATTTTTTTTGCTACCAGTAGTTATTTGAGCTTTAGTCCAGAAAGCTATATACCATAAATTAAAAAAAAATTTATGCAGAGGATTAAAGCTTAATATAAAACTTTCTAATATAGAAATTTTCATGTAAATTCTGAAGAACTTAATTTCTACAAGTTATCTGTCTGAAAAGGATGTTGAAATAGTCTTGGAAATAAGTGCTGACCTACATACCTAGGACCTACAAGATATCACTGTGCTTTGAATGAAATTGGGTTATAACATAAGTGAGAATTAGCCGATGGATATAATGAAAAAAAAATTTCTAATCATTGCCATTCATTTACATCATTATTATTTGATATTTAATGAATCTCTGGTAGATTCAGAAAGATGGCTGGCTGAATAAATTGAAGGGCATTCACGTATGTTTATGACTCATTAAAATATTAACACTGCCTAGTAAAGTTAAGATATCCATGTCTAAAAATGACTTAAGACATTGATATCAGTGTATGTTTTCTTTAACTTTATTATCTTTTAAAATATTAATGAGAATTAAACATAATAATAAAAATAATGGAATTATAAAGGGAGACAATATTAATGAGTCCAGGGGAAAAAAGGAAATGTTTGAAAACTGATTGTGGTAACAATTATACAATAATATTTGATATGATTGAACTATGGAATGATATGATATATGTATGAATTCCAAATTAAAAAGAAGCTATTTTTTAAAAATGGGGGTTCTGCTCCTAAAGCTCAGTGTTGGCTTGGTTCATAATTATAAATAGTTCTGGATTTATGGACACGGAATGCTACACCTCGATAGAAACTGTGATCTTTCTGTGTATCACCAATGCCTCTTTGATAAATGAAGAGCTCACAGAGACATTTTTATTACTTCAACTGAAAATTTGTACCAACACTTAAAGGATATCTATAGAGATCTAAATACAGGCATGTACATATGTAAATATATTTACATATGATGATAGAAAAATGGATCTATATACACATATTTATATGTCAAGTGTTAAGGCAGCAGACAGACATTGGGCCTGTACTCAAGTACTCCCTCAACACAAGAAAATATTGTTCTAATAACTTGGCAGCATTCTGTAATGATCACCTTCCCAACAAGATCACTGAAGACAAATGGGTACATAAGCAAATGTGGTGAAGAAAGCTGATGGTGCCCAGTTACCAAAAGATATAGCATCTGGGGTCTTAGAGACTTGAAGATAAACAAACGGCCTTCTAGCCGAGAAACAACAAAGCCCACATAGAAGAAGCACACCAGCCTGTGTGATCATGAGATGTCAGTGGGATCAGGTATCAGGCATCAAAGACCCAGAACAAAAAATCACATTGATGTGAATGAGGGGGTGGGGGGAGGGGAGACCCAAAGCCCATCTGTAGGCAATTGGATATCCCCTTACAGAAGGGTCACAAGGAAGAGACTAGCCGTTATAGGGTACAGAATAGCACAGATGAAACATCCAACTTTCTTCTAGTTCTTTAATGCTTCCTCACCCCCACCCCTCACTATCATGACCCCAATTCTACCTTACAAATCTAGCTAGACTAGAGCATGTACACTGGTACAGATAAGAGCTCACAACACAAGGAATTCAGGTCAGATAAACCCCTCAGGGCTAATAATGAGAGCAACGATAGTAGGAAGATAAGGGGAAGGTGCAGGGAGAAAAGGGGAACAAATCACAATGATCTACATATAACCCCTCCCAGGGGGACAGACAACAGAAAAGTGGGTGAAGGGAGACATCTGTCAGTGTAAGATATGAAAATAATTATAATTATAAATTATCAAGATTCATGAGGGAGGGAGGGGGATAAATGAGCTGATACCAAGGGTTGAAGTAGAAAGAAAATGTTTCAAAAATGATGATGACAACATATGAACAACTGTGCTTGCACAATGGATGTATGTATGGATTGTGATAAGAGCTGTAAGAGCCCCCAGTAAAATGATTGTAAAAGAAAGAAAGAAAACACATACAGAAACACACACACACAACTTAAGAAACTTGATCCAGAGAGATGTAAAGCTTTGTAAATAATGGTAGTGTAGTTAGAGGCCTCCTAGTATGGAAGTGAAGGTGGGGATGAGGGTGGGTGTTGAAACTTTTGATCTCGCCCTGACTCAGTCACCATGGTCCCAAATAGGTTATCAGATTTTTTGAGCCTCTTTTTCCCCCTCATTAACTATTGGCTAACTGGATTTATCTTCAAAACTTCATCAGTTTGTTATAAAATGAAGAGGAACATCACTTAAGAGACACAGAATGGTGTAAATGAAGAAGCGTAGACTTTTCATCAGTATTGTATCAGCAGGCAAGTCACTTATTCTGTATTATAATTTATCACTAATATCGGTAAACTATATAGCCTGTCTACAGTTTGTCACCATAAAATCTCCAAAGCTCCCCTAGCCTGTTTTCTGGTTGGTTGTCCTGCAGTCTGTTCCAGCTTCTTGTGGCCCTAAGCACAACAGAACAACACTTCACCTGTCCTGAACTCTCCCCCAAACTTATGTTCGAACCATCGCTGTAACTCCTGTGTTTGCCCATCTCCTGGAGGACCTTCCTCTCTCTCCCCAACCTTCTACTTCCCCAAGCACAAGGTCGTGTACCAGAGACCGGTTCCTGTTGGTTACCCATCCAATGAAAATGAGATGAAGTCTTGCCGTTCTCACTTCTCAGGAGCATCTGCTTCTATTTCCTCCAACATGTATGTTTGTTCTTTGGACAGCTCACGGTACCTTCACTGTTCTTCGCCGACTGACCACCAATTCAAATGCAAATGCATTGATTCTTCTGCCACTGTCCTAATTCATTGTCCCGCTTCCACATATAAATGAGATCGAAAACATCATGGCTTGTGACATTTTTGCTCCTTATAATGTCAAAGAGGTCTTGAGCAGCAACTTTGTCCAATTCAATACATCATTTGAATTATTGAGTATTGATTGTAAAATCAAATCCTCGACAATGTCACTCTTTTCTCAGATTACAATAGATATTGTCTTTTGTTCCATTTGTGAGGATTTATGTTTTGCTGATTTAGAATGGGTTGTAATCGATACTGCAGGCTGGAGATCTTCATTAGGCTATACGACAAATCCTCTGCTTTAGCAAGTTAAATTGTGTCATCCCATTTCTTCAATCCTTCAGTCACATACATCTTCACATAGTAATGTTTCTTGGACTCTTTGTTCTTTATACAGAATTGATAAGTATAATTATAGAACCCAACTTTGTTGCACCCCTTTCCTGAGTTTAAGCCTTTTCATATCCTTTTATAGTTTTAAAGGCTGCCTTTGATACATGTATAGGTTCAGCATAAGCATAATGAAGTGTTCCCATTCTTCCTAGGGTTATCCAAAGTTTGTTAGGATCCACATGGCTGGATGCCTTTGCATAGTCAATAAAACACAGGTAGCTATCTTTCTGGAATTCTCTCTTTTCAGCCAAGATCCACCTCACATCAGCAATGGCATCTCTCATTCCACATCCTTTTCTGAATCTAGCTTGGATTTTGGACCGCACACTGTTAACATACTGCTATATGTATTTTTCAGTTATCTTCGGCAAAATTTTAACTACATGTCATCTGAATGGTATTGTTTTATTTTTTCCACACTCTGCTGGGTCATCATTCTTTGGAATAAGCATACATGTGAATCTTACAGTTAGTTATCAGGTAATTATTTCCCAAATTTCTTAGCATAATCAACTGAGTACATTCATCGTTGCATCAGTTTGTTGAATATTTCAATGCAATGTCTTAATTCCTGGTGTTATCTTTTTCATTAATGCCTTCAGTGAAATTTGGACTGCTTCCTTTAATACTTACAGATCAACTTACATGTTTCTTCAAAGTGTTCTGCTTTCTTAATTCAGTGTGAGTTAGGTTTTTTGGTGAATGGTCACAATAGATAAAAAATATCACATCTTTCTTCCAGAAACTCTAATTTCACTATAAGATTCTAATTCAGTATCATAGAATTAAATGAAATTATTTGATGACACACACATAAGATATGTTTCTTTAGCAGCTCAGAATTCTAATAACTGCTTACTTCATCAATATCTTCTACCAACTATTAAAGAGCTATAAAAAAAATAATGTTTTAAAAACAGAACTCTTGATAATCTTCCAAAAATCTCTCTTACCCACTCCCTCCTGATATCTCAGCTGCTGCCAATTATCAAAATTTAAAATCATTCTCAATTTCCTTTTTACTATCAATTTATTAACAAATACTTAGCAAAATTTGTAGCCCATCCACTTTAATCCATCTCGTGCCTCAGACTTAGTACAAGATATCTTTATTTCTGACCCACTCTATCATGATAAACAAAGAGCCCTGGTGGCACAGTGGTTGAGCGCTCCTATTTCCTTGGTTCACCACCTGCTCTGATGCAGAAAAACGTCACAGTTAGTTTCCTTAAAGATTGGCCTTGGAAACCATTCTGCTCTGTCCAATGGTTCCACTATGAGTCAGAAGTGACTCCACAGAAATTGATTTCGTTTGGTTCACGTTTCAGGCTAATACTTTGTTTTCCTCCAGGAAGGCAGTTTTAGCTCACTCTAATGTAAATTATATCACATCAACTCCTAGAATAAAAATTTGTAATGATTTTTCAAAACTAAAGGAAATAAAAAATCAATTTATAACAAAAAATTCTTCATGAAGAAGTTTTTCTTCCACTATGCACCACAGCCCATTTATTATATTCTAGCCACTCTGGTCTCTCCTCAGTTTCATAAAAGAATGAAGCACCCTGTATAAGGTTTAAAACTTTGTACTTGCTTATTGACCCAATTTACTTCCCTGGTTAATAGAATGCAAATATCAGCTGGATATTGGACTAAAAGTGGTTTACTTTTTCTTCATATAACAGGACATCTGTAAGCTTCATATAACAGGACATCTGTAAGCTTTCCAGTTTTATTATAATAGATCAATGAGAACTTCCTGTCTGTTACGCTACTATTTTTGGCAAGTCAAAATTTTATAATTAAACTTGTTTTTGTCAGGAACTGTGAAGGGTTTGAGATTCTGCTCTGCTTGTAAAATAAGCAGTTCACCTGCCACAGTTTTGTAGATGATGATAAAAGAGATGAGTCTCTTGAATAAGAGACAGGCCATTATTAAGCACAGGATAGCAGGCAGTAGACGTTTCATGTTTGCATTGTTTCTTTGTCTCTCTCTCTGCTGTGGCGTGTGAAGCAGCTCCTGTGTTATGGTAAATTGACAGAATCAGCTAAGTAGCGAAATTCTTAGAAATGTCCAAGTCTTAAAAAGTCTGCTAGCAAACTTTGCCGTAAGAAACAAATCTGCTATTGAGGGAAACATTATCTCTAGATTCCATGCAAGCAGTCATGAAGAGTTTGATTAAAAAAAATCAATTGTGATAAGAGAGTCAGAAACACTGTTGAGAATGTCTCTCAATTTGCTCATGTTGCAGGATGGCTTCCGCAGCTCCACAATGCCCGTCTTCACATCGCTCTACCAATGCAAGTAGGCAGAATCACAGAAATATGAATCATCTGTACCTCCAACATTTTTGATGAAAGTCTTTCCTAGAGAGCTTTCAGGAAACTTTTCAATAAGATGTCTTGGCCAGAATGTAATCACACTTCTACCTCTACTTCAATTTTTTTTTTTTTATTTCAATTTTTTTTTGTTTTGTTTTGTTTTGTTTTTTTTTACTTCAATTTTTTTTAAAGGAGGAAAGGAATTACTATGACTGACTTACCTCACTGAGACTGGCATAGGGACTACCTTCTATGAGTATGTTTCTTTCTATTAACTATATCAACAACTTTCTACTGAGAAAGAAGGAGGCAAGCAATGAGGAGGCATAGGTTAAGAGAACTATTGAGTAATAGTAATACATGCTTACATTGAATTTCCGTGTATTCGATGTAGTCTCAGGGCTTATATTTCTTCACTGTTCTATCAGTTTGCATAACTGTGCTGATATCAATGTCGCTGTGACTCCAGGTTCTATGCTGCCCATAATTCAAATACCAGAAGTTACTCTTAGGAAAACAGATGGAAGGTCTCCTGAAAATTAGCCAATGGAAATCCTACAGATTTCAACAGCATATTGTCTCACTTGGTTTCTTCGGGAATGTTATCAGGAGGAACCAAACACTAAAGGAGACAACCATGAGGCGACGGGCTCATGAGGTTGAAACCATTTTCAGTGAGCTGGATGCATATGGTAACTGTAGTAATAGAGTCAACTGCGGTTATGATTGTGAGGGTGACACAAAACCTGTCACAGTTTCATGTGCTCTAAGTGCGAGTCAAATTGAAGTCAGCCAACAACAGCAGGGATTTACATTACAGTCATTATTTATTTGCTATTTTTAGTTCACATCCCCAGAGAGCTCATTTGGTAAGTGTTGTGGCTGTTGTCATTGTGCTTTTCGTCAAGCACCCTGAAGCTGAGTTTTCATTCACAGAAACTTCGGATGAGGTAGTAGCGCTGCCATGTAATGCTCTCTAGACTTGCCTTGATGGCAGTGAGTTTGCTTTGGTTTTGGTAAACGTTATGGGAACAAATAACCGATTATTTTTCTCATGCGGTGTCCGGGTTGATCCAAACTGCTGTACTTTTGATTGGATACCAAGTGCTTAAGCATTTATTGCTCCATCAGATCTTCCTGATATTTAAAAAGGAATATGGATTTGAACTTTATTATTATAATTCCAGAATCCATGTTTTTAACTATGAAACTATGCAATCACCATCTCAGCTGTAATAAACTTGAATGTATAGAAATAGCAAGTATCCATTCATTGTGTTTATTGAAATTTTTTATGTGAAGTAATTTTTAGACATATAGAAAAACTGGTGTGATGGTTCTAGAGCTTAATGGTTCCCAGAGTTAGAAGCCATCTAGGATTTGAGGTTGGAAATGTAGCTTGTGACCAAAACACATAGGAGCTTGCTTGAAAGCCAACATAAGGAATTTGGTTTTATTTTTAAAATCCAGAAAATATTTTGGAGAATATTTTGGTAGGAAAACTATGTTTCAAGAATTTTGTTTGCTTGAACTTTCTGTTAATTTGAACTTTCTGTTCATGTGAATTTTCTGTTAATTACTGTCAGGATGATGGACTGTGGACAGTAGATGCAGGTGTGTGTCAGTTAGAATTCGTGTTTGTTACTATAATGTTTTGAGAAGAGATAACAAAGCAGGACAGTGTAACTTATGGCAAAACAATAATAATTTGTGAATTATGAAGGGCTCATGAGGGAGTGGGGAGTGGGGAGGGAGGGGGAAAATGAGCAGCCAATATTAAGGGCTAAAGTGGAGGGCAAATGTTTTGGGAATGACAAGGGCAGCAGGTTTGCATATGTGCTTGACACAGTGGATGTATGTATGGATTGTGATGGGAATTGTACGAGCCCCCAATGAAATGATAAAAAAAAAAATCGGGCAGATAACTTTGAGTTTTCGTTTCCATTTGAGTGCAGAGTAACTCGATTCCAGAGCTTACATACCAGTGGTAAGACATTATTACAGATCTACTTTGTGGAAATACTACTGTTGCCATTCATATATGGCTATTTCTAACTAATGAAAACTTATAAAATACATCTTGGCATGCTAATACACATATAGAACAATTTCACAATTCTAATTTCACAGTTCTAGAAAATTGTATTGAAAAGCTTTGCGCTAGAGTCTGCTTGTATTCTTATTCTGCTTTTTTCTTATCTCCTGGTTAAGAAAGAGAAAATGAATTTTAACACAAGCAAAGTTTCACCTTTTAAAAGAAGAAAATAATTTTGTAATGTACCTTATTTGAATCAGTGAATACCGATACAAATTATATGCTATTTTATGTCAAAAGCTCAACAAAATTCTATCCCCTTATAGATCAATATTATGACTGTTTTATAAGAGGGAAATATTGTATAGTGTTGAAGAAATTAGCTATACCTCCAACTTCATATTATATTCTAGCTGAAAATAGATTTCTGAATATTTTCAACTCTGCTTCTTCATATATAAAACCATATATAAAAGTTTGACAGATTGTTGTGAGAATGAAAGGAACAGAGTTTATAATGCAGTGTCTAGCACATTTAAAATACTGAGTCACAAAGAGATATGTAAGAAAATCAGTAACAGATGGATGGGCAGAGAGAAAAATGGTTTTCATGGCCCAGCTCTAATTTAGTTGTTCCTGCTGCTGCTTCTGAGTACATTTCACAGATCTCACATGGACCTGCCGAGTGAGCGTTCCTTTGTGAAGACTGCATATTCTGGATACGCTGCTATTGCTAGACATCAGGGAATCAAACGATGACTGGAGGAACAGGCTCAGCACATACAAAGGTTACTTAGGATGCCCGGGACTTCCTTCATTGAGCGGCTCTCTAGATGGCCAAGGAACACAGAGGCTATTTCTAGGGAGGGTCTTAAAGATGTCACCCAGGAATCAAAGGATTGACTTGCACCCTCTGTGGCCTCCAATATCAGGTCACACTCCCACTGATTCCTCTCCATTAGTCAAGAATGCCTTCCCAAATGAGACGGTAGCCACAAGCATGTAATGTTGCACGTGAGGAAGTAAGGCTAGCAGGGCCATATTAGTTGCCTATAACTGACAAATACCGTAAGTAACCTCAGCCACTACACTTTTGATGTAAATGCACATATCTCACAACTTATGCTGATTCAACATTTTATAGATGTACAGCATGTTCACAATGATTGCAACAATTGGCTGTGCAAACACTTTTAATAAATGCCATTTTGGGTTGAGTTGAAAATATATATTTGCCATTAGAAAAGTCTATAATTAACATTGTGCCTGATGAAATCTTGTTTTACTTATGATAGAGAACTTATACAATTAAAATTAAGAATGCCATAAAAGTAAATTAAACTTATTACTAGCGGAGAGAAGGCTCTCCTTTGTAGCACAGATGGAAGTTTTTAAATCCGTTAGTCTGCACTTAAGGCGCGCTTTTGCGGCTCTGAGATCATCCCTCTCCTTAATCACACTATCCATTGTAAGAAAGACCAGCCAACCAGCTTCCCTATATTTGTCATCCCTACAAAACTCCTGGAAAATATCAAACATACGATCACTCAGAGCCTCTCCTTTACCCAGGACCTCATCTATCGGTGGTGCTACTTTAGGTATTATTTTTGCTATTTCACACCATGGATTAGGAGGAGTAGCAGACTTATCCATGCTTTGGGATGTTGAAGTAGCATAACCAGTGTTAAGACTAATCAGGCTGGAAAGCCAATTTAAGAAGCCCATATTTATGATTTTATTTCTCTAGAAGCACTCCTGGTACCAAAATGTGTTAGACAGGGTTCTCTAGAGAGATAAAACCAAATT
>NW_022111324.1:33562952-33580066 GCF_000313985.2 Echinops telfairi | reverse complement strand
CAAGCAAGGCAGCCGCACACTGGTCCGATGATCACAGAGTGAGAGACAAGAAAGGCAAGGCTCACCAAGCCATCCATCTCTCCGCCTCTCAGTCAATCCCACCTGCGTTTATCAGCCAGGATGGCACAATAAACTATCTCACTATTATTTATTTATTTTTCCAAACCCTTTTATTAGGAGTGAATCCAGACATCATACCATTCCTTTGTACATGAACAAATGTATTTAGATGAACAACAAACATTCTTTGGCTACAAGTCAGCTCTATGGGTTGATGAACGTTTTCTATAACGTATAATATCCAGTGGCATTTTGTCCTCCCAGCACGTTTGAAACTCCCCAGAGTACCGCTACACTCCTCTTTGCATCCTTTTTCCTGACCTTGCAGAAACTGATCCGCTGAGCTCCTCTGCTCCTGATGCTGTAACAGTCAACTTGCCTCTTCAGAATCATCCTGCTGTCATTATAAAGAAGTTTACATATCTCTGTTGCAAGAAACAGAAGGTGCCTTTGTAAATTTACTTCACTATTCATGAAACACTATTAAATGGATAAGGAAATAAATTAAACTTTGAAGAGGTTATTAGGTAACTTATTTATTTTCTTGTATTACATTCCAGCATTTATGCAGATAAAAGCAAATATTTCTCATTTTCCTTTGCCAGCAGGCATTCTTCATATTTTTCTGCATTATAATTTTCTACCAATTATCCTTTCCCCTTGGAATCAGAGATCTTTTGATGAAGACATCAGACTGTTAAAAATATGTATATATATATATATATACATACATACACATACATATATACACGCACACACATATATTACATTTGACTCCATTGTAGTATATCCTGTAGAAGTGGGAAGAGGTACTCTTTTTCTGGCTTTTTCCACCAGTGTCATTTCAGCATCAAATTCCCCAAAATCTGAGCTTTCTAAATCAAGCCTGACCTTTTAAATTGTTCCAAGGTAAAAGAATCTAACTTATTTTACTTAAGAGTGTGTTCATTTTGTAGATACACCATGCATAAGCTTTAGTTTTTATTCTTGCTCCAGATTTATAAAGAGGCAGGCAGCCATTGGAAATAGAAAACCAATCCCTAAATGTGGTCCCTCCATGGGTATTATGTTCTTCCATTCAAAGACTGAGTGCCTGTTAGTCCTTGGAAAACCACATTTACTACCTAGAAAAAGAAGTAGACTACTTACAGCACACAAACAGTGCACACTGGCTCGTGTGATGTCCATGTGGAGATGGAGAACTTCCATACATGCTTAAAATGCAAGAAGAATACAAAGTGGGACCTGCCTCCAGCCAGTCCCTTCTGGCCAGATACGCTGACTTAGGTGGACTACAAAACTTTGCTACTACTAACATAAACATAAGGCTGCCTACTGAATTCCTCCTCCAACCGTTTTTAAAAATTTTTATCCCCAAACTTACAAAACCAATTTTATTTCAACCAGTCCTTTGGAGGGTTGGTAGTCAATTACTGTAGAAGTATTTATTTCACCCTGATGATATTTAGATGTATTAAGGAATTAGTCAGTGGTGGGGAGGGAGGGAAAGGATTACTATGGTTTGTTCCAAAATGTAAAGATTCCAGAGAGGGGAGAAGCACGGACAAGTAGCCACTTGTCTGAAAGACTGCCTTCTCACATTGGGCTTTGCAAACGCAAGTGCAAAAAGTTTGCTTGGAAAAGTACAAGAGGCTGTATAACAAGGCCACTTGTGTATATATTGTTACATATACAGTCTAAACAAAAAAAAAATGGCAGAAATGGTTAAATGATGGACTGCTATGCATTTAGCACTTCAAATCCTGCATGATGCACCTCAGAAAAAAGACCAAATAATTAACAACTGTCAGAGCAGAGCCCTAAAATCCTATGGAGCACACTCAATCCTACTCTGTGTATGCCATTGCTAGGTGTCAAAATCAACCCCAAGCAGCTTAAATCTGGTGCTGGAAACACAAGAGTTTTCAGTGTTTTATAATTGCAAACCATGCGGTGAGATAAAACATTATCCCATCATCATCTCTTCAGTGTGCAGGTCTTTCTGTACCATGAAAAGTAAGGTCAAATTTTAGCCAATTTGATAAATGAAGAAACATATCTTGACATCACTTTAATTTTTTTCCTAAGAGCCTTTATCTGGCCTTCTTTCTTTTATTCTAAAAGTTTTCCCATATATTCATGCTTATTCCTTTTTCTATATATCCCGTAAAATCATCTTGTTCCTGATACCATGATGAAGTTGTGTTTCTTTGAAAATGGCACATATTCCTTTGTGTTCTGGTATACTTTTTGACTAAAGAATGTTTCATATTTTTCCTCAAATTGATTTTCCAAATTTTATTGTTTATTTCTACTTTTATTATTCAAATTCTGTTGCCACAAAAATAAATTCTTATTTATATCTCCCTCTGGTCATTGTTTCCATAAAAACTATTGTTTACTGCAATTTAATTTCAAACCCCACTACTTTTTTTAAAAACAGTTTTATTGGCACTTCATCTACCTGATGAATAATTCAATGATTCAATCATATCAAGAAGAGTTTAACAATTATCACCACAATTAATTCTAAAACATTTTATTCTTCCTTGTACTCATTATTCATGTAATTTTTTTCATTGAGTCAAAAATATACACAAAAAGTATTCTCCAATTAAACAACTTCTACATGTGTAATTCAGTGTCATTCATTATACTCTTTGTGTTGTACAACCATTATTGATATCCTTTCCAAAATGATTACACCATTAACATAAACTCAATGCCCCTTAAGCAACCACTCTTCCCCCTCCACCTGTGGTGACTGCTGGTCAAGTTTGGTTTCCTTTTTTTTTTTTTTTTAACTCTACTACTTTACTAAATTACTTTATGATTTGCAGACGTTTTTCAGTTGAATCTAGTGGGGTTTTCAGACTTAAATAGCCTCGTGTACTAATATTAATAGTTTCAGTCTTTATATTTTTAAGCTCTCTCTTGGACCAGTTGCATTGATGAAAGTTTCAAGTACCATATTAGAGAATCATGGTGACTACACTATGTCTTTGGCTAGATTTTCTACAGTAGCAAAACAGATGACGCCTATATATGTACATATACAGACAGATTTACATCAAATAAAGGCTCACATAGCTGTGGGTGGGGCTAATTAAATGTTTGTGGCCTATGGCAGGCTGGAACTTGTTCCTAACCCATGGACCTGTAGGGGCTGGTGAACCCAAGTTTCAGGTTTCTGGATGCAGAGGTGAATAAACTCAAGATTGGCAGGTCAAAAGGCAGTCTGTTGACAACTCCTAGGTTCAGCAGGGACTATACAGCAGGCAACTGGTTCGAATGCAAAAAATAAACCCTTCAATATAGGTGATGAACCAGATGCAGGATCCAGGACTACCCCCACCCCCCAAAAAAAATAAAAAATACACTTTTCTATAACAGCCACTTATGTTGGAAATAGATTTCAGCTCCAAGATCTCACCAGAAAGGATTGCTAAGTTTTATCTGACAGAATCTTCACAATCACGTAGTATTTGTATGTTCTGGATGATTACATAGTACTTCCATGTGCCAGTTTGTAGTGTTCGTCTGTCCATACAATGCATATTTAGGAGCAGGACTCTATCATCTATGTATCTGCACTATTGTAGGATATTATCAATCTATTTCCATTGTGTTCCATTTGGAACCAAATGCTAGTGTTGAATTTTGTCTTATTCCCTTTAAATGTCCAAGGAACTTATTTGATTTTTATTCTCAGATATACCAATATTTTGAATTATTAAAACGCTTTCTAATATTGTGTCTACTTCTGTGTTTTCTATGCACTTCTTAGTCACGATAGAAAGAACTCTGGTGGCACGGCGTGTCACTTGTTGGGCTGTTAAGCACAAGAGGTTGAAATCTATCGGCCCTTTTTGGAGAGGATGATGAGCCTTTCTGCTTCCAGAAGATTTGCAGTCTTGGATCCCCACAGGAGCATGCTACTCTGTTTTCAAGCATGACTATCAGTCAGCATTGCCTCCAGAACGATGAATGAGAGTCCTAAGATATTATTTTTGAATGAAGTCCTGAAAGTTATTTTCTGATATTTTACTCTGTTCACTACTATTTCAACAGTTTGTTATGTTTTACTTTTTGTTGTACAATATTAGTTGATGTTTCCTAATAATTTATACTTGCTACAGTGAACAAATAATTTGGAAGGAAATCTTTGTCTAGAGTACTTTAAATGGCATGGAAAAGCATCTGTTCTTTAAAACAGTTTATTCCATCCTAATTCATGTTTCAGAAACGCAAGCTGCCTCAGAAACACTTAGCAACTACAGGGATGATGACAGTATTTTTGTGGCAGCCACATGGGTTCACGCATGCTCTTTTTTGTGCATTTAGGGATTTAACAGTAAAGGATGACCGTTGAAGAGAAAGTCCATTGACACAGATGCTTGTTTTGTTCAAGAGGGTCTTTCTTATGTGTTTTCTATCCGGTACAGGTCTTGGTCTTATGACAGTCAATGCCTTCCAGACCTAAATGTAGCTACAGCCTAAGCATCACAGATCTGTCCTGTGTTTCTAGCCAATCAGTTGATAATCACTTTCTGGATCAAGGAACACGCTGACAACATAAAGAAGAACGTTTTGACACAGAGATCTCAATACAGGTTGTAGCATCACCATTCTCCATCAATGGGCATAGCAACTTGCTTTGCGCTTTAGTGCAGAGTGTGGTTACAGATCTAGCAAGTGTACGAGTGAAAGATGCTGGACTATCGGACTTCTGAGGTTGTTTCAATCACTTAGATTCAGTGATTCCAAAATGTCTGTGGGGATAGGACTTCTGGTATGTCCCATGGGACTACAATAACTCATTTATTCCCTCTGAGTATTGAATAAATAAATCACTATGCCATACTCTAGTTCTGAAATATTGAAGAACTAATACCTACTGAGTGTCTGCCTTAACTGCAGTTTTCAGGATTTCAAACTTCCACATGGGGTCCTGGGAAAGGCACTAGTGCATATTGCCATGTTCATCCATGTGATCACACTTAAGGACACAGAGGTTCTGGGGCAGCAGCATGAGCAAACAAAGTATGAGTGAGGTAGTTAGTTTATTGTGCCAACCTGGCCGATCCACACATGTGGGGTTTATTGAAGGGCGGAGAGATAACTGCCTCAGTGAGCCTCACCTTTCTAGTTCTTGGGTCTCTTGTTTGTGATGGTCAGACCATGGTGCAGCTGCCTTAGACAGTTCCCTGCTTCAGCTGGCAAGGCTCACTTCATCCTTGAGGAGAAGCCACATGGACCTACCCCGATCCAGCCCTGGGTGCTGGAGCAGCCTTGTGGAGACCCCTGCCAGCACTGAGATGCTTACATGCTCACTGATTCAGCTTTTCTCCTGTAGTCGGCGTCATTGCATGTCTTTTGTGAGATGAAGGAGGACTTTGTGGATTGGTCTAAGAAATGTGGGTTAGTATTGTATTTGTGGGCTTGGGCAGCTCTGGGTTGTGATTTTTTTCTTGATGTGCACCTAATCTTTATATAAAACTCTCTCTTATACATGGATTTCTCTGGATTTGTTTCTCTAAAGTACCTAGAGTAATACAGTGAGCTCCGAACTTATCCTTGCTATAAAGTTCAGATTATCTGTGAAGGCCCATGGCTAATTTCCATGCTCTGCCAGGAGGCAGAGACATATCATGAGGATCCAATTTAATCTCTCCCTTTCAGACACTTTCTGTAAGTAGAAACTTCTATAGATGATAGCAAATCCCACTGTACACACGCTTTTATTTATTTTTGTTTGTTTTGCTTTTTGTAAGTTAGCATGGTTGACTTGAAAGTATTTTCAAAAACAAATGTTCTTTTTGGCAACAAATCTTTACTTGTTTGTACAGCTTTGTTATTAGCCCCTCGGATTATGTACATCTAATATTAATTACACATGACTGTTGATATTGTCAAAACTGTAATATCTTAGTAGAAATGTTTTAATTGACTTATTTTAGTCTAATTCCCTACCTGCATTATAAATCTGAATACTCCCTTTAGGGAGAGAGATGGCACTTTTTGCTCCTGTATAGATTTACAGTCTCTGTGACTCACAAGTGTAGTTCCACCCCTTCTAATAGATAGAGTCAATATGAGTCAAAATTGACTGAATGACAGTGAATTTGGTTTGGGTTTATACTTTCTTTAAGTTAATAATGTGTAATAGTATTAATTTTGCTCTTACAAAATAAATTTTGAACATTGAGTAAACTTATTTCACATGATACTCCTAATATTGTCCCTTAGTTGGTCATGGTTATTTCAAGCATAATAATAATATTATCATTAATTGTATAATATGCTATGGAGATTACCCTATAATACTGGAAGCCCCATTGCAACAAAAAAGTGTTTAAATCTCAGTAGCTTCATAATATAACCCTGGAGCCACAATATTTAAGCACTCAGCTGTTAATGAATGGTCAGTGGTTGGAACTGACCAGTTACTGTTATGTAGGAAAAAGATGTGGCAGCCTGTCTCTGCAAATATTGATAGCCTTGGAAACTTTACAGGACAGTTATCATTTGTCTAAGTGCATGACAGGTCCTCTTTAACAGTAGTACAAATATTTCTATAAGTAAAGTTGACTTTATGCAAACGACCAACAGCTTAAAAATCTCCCATTATTTTCTGGATCTTTCCTATCTACCTGCAGCTTATCTGGACAAGCTATGTTTGAGTGTGTCTAGTTGATGTAGACACAGTAGCCATGATCTTTTCTTCCCAAGAGCCATTACATATACCCTTTCATGGGAGTGCTACACTTTCTCTTTAGGTAGTTCAACCAACCAAGTATTCAACCAACCAATACTTAGTTTAACACTAAGTATTATTGAGTGACCAAGGTGTTATGACTCATGGTGACCCCATGTGTCCAATAGAAGTGTGCACCATAGAATTTTCAATGGATGACTTTTTGGAAGGAGATCATGAGGACTTTCTCCCAAGGTGTCTTTGGGTGAACCCCAAACTACAAACTTGAGATGAGTAGTTGAGTGCAAATACCATGCAGGGAATCCTTTTACACACAGATTCCTTTTACAGGCCAACTCCTGTTTTTTTTTTTCAAAGAAATTATCATTGATCTCTCAAATTTTAGGAGGTCCAATGCACAAATATTTGTCCCAAGACGTTGGGCCCTCTCTCTCTCAGTTCCGTGTGTGGAACTTATGATACTTTTCTTAGAATTTTAGTTTTATAATATTTATCATATTTTTTTTAGATCTGTCTCCCTTGGAAAAAATGTAAGATTCGTGAACCCTACACCTTGTGTCTGGCAGCACATCACATCGCTGATTACATCTCTAGCTCCAAGCAAGTGAAGACACAGATGACAATGTGAATGGGAGAATAAATGAAAGAGTGAGTGAATGAATGGATGAATGAATGAAGGGGGGGAGTGAATACAGAGGCTGTTCACAGATTTTTCAAAATCTCTTTCAAAGAGGTCATCATCACGTGGGGTTACTTCATTCTCAGGAGTCAGAGAGGTGTCTTTTTGTTTCAGAATTTCTTGAAAAATTGTTATGTGCGCAAGATGATAACTGGCAAAATCAGAACTAATTTTATTTCACAGTTTGGATATTTTCGTTATTTAATGTCCCACCAGGCAAGTTTTATTTTGTTGAAATATATCAACAACCCCACTTTTCAATGTTCCCTTTGATTGTATTAAAGTGAAAGTTCTGTTGGTTAACTGGTATCAAGGCCAATTTGACTATTATCTGTCCATTGAGTCTCAGCCTTTCCATTTCTATATACAAAGACAAAATAATTCTTCACTTTCCAAATTAGTTTTTAAGACTCATCTTAATTTTGAATTTAAATTGTATTATAAAAGTACTTTCAAAGATAATTTTGAAAGCATTAAGAGCAATATTATATTTTTATTTTGTAATTTCACTACTCTATATCATACTTTGTTTATGACTACTCCAGATGTCTTATAGCTACCAAATCTCTACTAGAATAATAACTTACTAGATTTACTATAATTTAGCATTATAACAGTCACAGGCAATAACAATTAGATTTTGATCCATATTATCTCTTTGGTTCTTAATTTTTTGATGGCCACATTTCTGTCTCCATCCAGAGGTCCAATCGCTTTATCTCATAGTCCATTCCAGTTCATGAAATGAAGACTGATACTGAACTTGTTACTCAGCAGATTCATTTTCATTACTGTATAAAACAAGATGTTCAGAAGAGTTAGGTAGAGACATAAATCCTAAATTTATTTGATACTTGAGGCAAAGAAGAATTGTGTAACAAGTGCTCAGATTTATGCTTGCTAGAGACATCTATCAGGGAAAAAGTCATAAACTGAGCATACAAAATTAAGACAGGAAAAAAAATACCACCTAGGTCCCTGGATTCTAGACTGATAGCGAAATGGGAGGAGCATTCATTTACCAGAAGCAGTTGGAATCTCACTAAAAGTTTGTCTTAAAATTGCTTGAACATTGTATCAGAAATATTACTTTCTTCTTAGGATAAAGATGAGAATTATATTTCCTGTGAAATTATACATCACGATCAGGATACTTTTTTTTCTTCATAATTTTTCCAATGGTCAACAACAATACCATCTTTTAAAATAATTTATTTTAAAATGTTATCTGTATTCTTTCTTAAGATTATAGAATGCCACTTACTTGGATATTTAAAGTAAAAATTCAGGAGTCCTTCCTGATGGCTCTGTAGTCTTCCTCCTCTATATTCAAGCAATCTCCACATACACTAATTTTTTTTTCATGGAAGAAAAACTTTTAATTGCTGTTGCAAAAAAAAAATCTGTATGAAGTAGAGATTGGTTTCAGTGACATTCATTCAGAGAGAGTGTTCTAGAAACCGGAGTTAACTGGAGGTGCACTTCTGGCAGCAATGGAATAGACCAGTCCCAGATGATCTGGCTGAGGCCAACGCCTACTGAGTACGCAAGCCTTGTCTGTGGGGAAGTTTGGGTGATACCTGGAGAAATAGCATGCTGTGCATAAACCACATTGAATTGTTTTCACAAGTGATGTAAAGTTTCATACAGGAAAAGGTTTCTTCTACATGCACGTCAATTTCCCAGCAAGAGTGGCATAGACTACCTAAACACAGAAGAGCGCATTCATGCAAGACATCTAACTCCTTGATATAATAATGCATACAATTCACAATGATGACACTAGGCCGACATCTAGGGCTTCCTGCAACTACACGGTGGTGGCTATGGACAGCACGGGCCCCGGGATCAGAATCTAGAAAGCAGCCACCACCTTCTCTGTGTGTTTTATTTTTGCGTTTTCTCTTCATATTTCTTAATCAACTCTGCTGTTGTTGCTCCTTCTTAGCAAAACTGGTAAAAACAAAGTTGTAATCATTGAACATAGCACTCTGGCAATCAAGACGTTTAAAACCTTCAATCTTCTGGGCGAAGAAAGCACTGTGTGATATTTAGAACTCTGATTTACAAACAGAGTGGTCATACATTTTCCTGGCTTGAAGACTTCCACAACTTTCCTGATCAGGTCATCATAGGAGGTCTGACTTAAGTTTGTTTCAAAGCTAACATAAGAGAATTCTAGTTCTGGAGTGATGTGAATAGTCTAATAAATTCCATCCGATTTCATTCCATTCATTGAATACCCACAAGGATTGAACAGTGGAGCATCAATGACAGAACGAATGACATCCTTTGCAGGAACACCATCTTTCATGGAGAGCTGGTCCATAACTGCTGGGTCCAGCTCACTCATCAGGATTTCCAGGGTTTGGTCTGACTGGCTGATGACTCCACTCTGGGAAATCCAGAGTATATAAGTACCAACAGTCAGAATTCATACGTCCCATACAATACGCTGCTCCATTTAGGAAAACTGCATTAAGAAACTCTATTTCTTCCTGAAAATTCTGGTGTTGGTACCCTTGGTGAGAAGGCTTCATGAAATTCTTATGAGAATAGAAGAAACTTTGAATTGAGTCAAACCCACTGTAGTCCCTAGCAAGCTTCAGCAGGGGAACCAGTGCTTTCAGTAAGAGAGTGGAACCACATGTCTTCAAGATGAAATATCTCTGGGAGGAAAACATGCTACTCTCACTGAGTACATAAGCTTCCTGCTTGTCAGTTTTTGTCACACTTATGATTGAATATTGAACGTCCTTCAAATGTATATCCTACTCAGATCTCAGGGTGGCGTGACATGACGATCCCCAGATCCTTGGTTTGCGTCGGGCTGCTGCCGGGAGAACCAAACCTCCAGCAGCTTCTCGGTTCCTTTGAAAAAATGTGCAGCTTCCATCACCGTGCGACTAGCGAGCAACCAACAGCCGCAGAAAATCAACTAACTTAAATCTCCTCTCCCGCCGCTGTCGCTGCTGCCGCCACTGCGGATTGTTCCAGCTGTGTTTAAAGTTCAGGTTCCCTTTTCCCCACTATAATTTTATATTAACTTTTCTTTAAAAAGGATTAATGAAATTTTCCCGGCTTTTTTTTTTTTTTTTTGTGAGCGAAAGTTGAACGCGAATCTGTGGGAAATAGAGGCAGATACAGTTCAGTCTCTTGCAGTTCGCTGTTTTCCCGTTACAGAGAGCAGAGCGAGCGCTAGCTAATGTCGCTGGCCATGCTGTGTAAGCCCACATACATTAATTTTACCTTCAAGTTTTGTTTATTGCATTCATGTGCCTCCATTTTTATTACTGCTTCTCTAATCAAGACTGTCCTCATCTGTTGACATTAATCAGTAGGCTCTCAAATAATCAAGAGTGAACTCCTTATATCTATCTACCCCCCAAAGAGTAGCCAGCGGCATCTCCAACAAATGTAATATGATCTGTTATGCTTTTTCTTACAATAACACAGAGGATCTCCTATAATTCACATATTACTGTCTAAACTTATTTAAAGATATAAAGATAGCTTAATGAAACTCCTATCTAATTCTTCCACCTCTTGTCTTTCCATTATCTATAATACTGCATTAGGTTCATATTGCTCTATAACAACATACCACAAAGTTAGCAAAATAAAAATTTATTATCTATGATCAAGTATAGACTATTCCTTAGAAATAAGGATGGTGAAACTTTGGGTAACTGCACAAGTTATCAGGAACGTCCAATTGGGACAAAGGGAATAATACATTTTCTTTTCAAATAGAAGGTCGGTAGAAATAAAGGAAATCATCAGTGGGATGAATTAAAACAATAACCAAAACAATGAATTGTACATATAATATTGATCATGAAGATGGCACAAGGATAGGCTGTATTTCCTTGCGTTATTCATTCAGAACTATCCTTATGAGGCACAGCCTACCCAATGGCAACACACAAAATAATGGGTCTTGCATTCAGGCATGGCTGAACTTAACCCTCTGCTCAGTTATCACAAGGTTGAAATCACAGTGTGAACTGGTCCCCTTTCAAGTTCATGGGATTTTTTAGCAGAATTATTTTCCTTGTGATTATAGAACTGAGGTCACTATTCTCTTTTTGGATATTGACTAGGAGCTGTTGCTTTTAAGCCCCTCGTACTTCCACTCTGTATGATTATCTCTGAGTGATGGCTTTATCGCACCTTCACTCTCCAGCCCTCCAGGATGACTCAGAACCTGTTAGGCTTCCCAGGTGGGGTAAGGGAATCAGCATTTTGCTTAATTGACTAAGGGGGATTGATTAATAATCTAATCTAAGATACTTAGATTAGTTGATGAGATTAATAATCTAATACAATAATCTAATTATCTAATCTTGATAATGATCCAAAACTGAAACTCAATGCCTTTGAGTGAATTCTGACTCTTGGCTACCCTATGGAATCGTCCTTGTGCTCTCTGAGATTTCTGCTTTCTAAAGCTTACATTGGCGCAGAAAGATTCATCTTTCGCTCATGGAATCACTTAAGGGTTAAAATTTCTGAATTTTCTCAACGTTAATTCAGTACACCATTAAGACTCCTGTTGATAATGATATACAATTATGTTTAAAGTTCTCTTGTACACAATGGGATAGATGATCCAAGTTAGGAGTTGGGTGGATTGTATGTCCTTGAGGATCCTTTTAGAATCCTTTCTATGACAAATAGGCTGGATTTTGTAAATGTATGAACACCCATACATTTACTTTATGATTTATTCTGCCTAAAACCTCTTTAAATATTTTGCTTCTTGATTACTTCTCATCACTTGAAATTTCACCTAGTCTTAATATCCTAGGATATGCAAAAGAGACCTGGAAATTTTCTTTTGTAAAGATTATAACCAAGTAAATCACATAGAGCAGTTCTACTCTGTATCATGTGGTTGTGTGAATTGAATGTTTGACAACAGTCCTGTCTTTATTTTAAATATCCTGAATAATATATAATAGGTAATTGGTGGCATAGTAACTCAAATGTTCCACTGCTAACCAAAAGGCATTAGACACTTGGTGGGAGAAGGATGTGGGTATCTGGATATGCAAAGATTCATAGCTGTGGAAATCCCATGACAGAGTTCTACTCTGTCCTGCGGTGTTAAAATAATCTCCACAGCTATGATTTTGGGGGTTGAGAAGTTTAAATAATACATGCTTTCCCTGAATTCCTTAGGACCTTCCCACCTTCCTTTTTATATGCTAATATACCATGCTATTATGAATGCCTCCTAATAAAAATCCTGTTTTCTTAACTATGTTTATGACGTTACATCTTTGTAACACTAGTGCCTGGTAGTGTTCAACACATGAGAGCCATGCCATAATACTTGGAGCTGGCTTCACAAGCCCAAATTCATCACATTTTCTTTTTCTCTGTCTCAACTACTTACCGGTATATTCAATAAGTTGCCAATTCCTATTGGTTCTATTTTGATGTACTTTTAAACCATATTCTTCAAATTGGTCCTCTTTTTCAAATTTACATGCTTTAGTCTTGCTTATATAATTCTATGAAACTCAATTAATCAAATTTAACCCTCATAATATTGGTTCATTTCCTAATTATATAAAATAAATATGTATTAAACTAATGTACCTCCAGACGCTAAAAGAGGCACAGAAACATTGAGGTATACATATGCTTTTAAAAATTATAGTGTTAAAGACTAACTACCCAAAGGATAAATAGTATGCATTCTTTGAAGAGTTCCCTGAGACCTGCACTTGAATAGAAGCTTGTATGTGCAGGAGTCTGAGGTCCATACGACTTTCTCTGCCGTTGATTCTGCTTTCTTGGTAGTTGGTTCTTCTTGCTTCTGCTACTTGTTTTAATCTCTTATGTTTCAAATAATATTGACTCAAGGTATAACTGATAAGTCAATATAGTAGGTTGTAGCCTGCCTCATCTACATAACTGCTGCTAATTCTGCCTCCTTAATATCATACAGGCTAAGACAGAGAATAAATAAATCAGATCACAAAACATGGAGGATAATCACATGACACTGAGAATTATGCTCTCACCAAGTTGGCACATGTTTGAGGGGGACATGATTCAGTGCATAACAATCAGCAAACACTTCAAGTTATTTTCACTGTAAACAAAGTTGTGCTGTTTGCATATTTCAGGTTATTAATGAGTGTTCCTACAATCCTGGTGCCACATTCTTCTTCATATTGTCAGCTTCTTGGATTATTTGTTCAGCTTATAGATTGCATAAATATAGTAGAAGAATACAGTCCCCTGCACACCTTTTCCAATTTTCAGCGATCAAATATTCCTTTGTTCTGTTCAGATTTTTACCTCTATTCCCTCTACAGATTTCATATGAACTCAATTATGTATTCTGGAACTCTCATTTCTTAATTTATTATTCACACATTTAATTGACTTCAGATAATTAATGAAAACACAGATAAACATCTTGTAAACATCTGGAGTCCTCTGTATCCAAGACCTACTTAAGATCAGCAGCGATATTCTTTGTGCCATGTTCTCTTCTGTATTCTGCTTCAACTGAGTATCTGCAGCCCCTTTTGAATTAAGTTCAGCAAAAATTTGCTAGTGTTGGGTATTCATGAAATTGCTTCATAACTTCTGCATTCTGTTTGCTCACCTTTCTAAAGAATTGGCACAAACATGAATCTCTTCCATTACCCAGGGAGTTGTGATCCAGACTTCTTGATATAAAATCCGTTAATCCCCAGAGCCTGTTTCTTATAAATGCCTTCAGTACAGCTTACCCTCCTTTTTCAGTTCCTGCGATCCTTGAGTAGAGCCTATTTCCTGAAATCATTGAACATGGACTAATTCTTTTCAGTACTGTGTCTCTGTGTACTTTTTCTTTTGATGCTTTCTGCAGCAATCAATTTGAATTTTCTCTTTCAGTTAAAGATAGACCAATTGTGTTCTTGCCTTTTCATTTTCCAACTTCAGGGCCTTGCACATTTTATTGTCATGCATTACCTAATCCTCTTAGGCACCCATTTGGAATGCATTCAAAAGCTGGTGAGTTAAAAAGGAAGATTGAGAAATAATTGATGCATTTTATTTGGGAGGAATATTGAATAAACCATGGACTAATAGAAGAAGGAATGATTCTGTCCTGAAGGAAGGCTAGCCAGAATGTTCCTTCAAAGCAAATCTAGGACTGTTCTGGCCACTTTAAACATATCATCAGGAGGGACCAATCACTGGAGCAATACATCATACTTTTAAATAGTCGATCAAAAAACAAGAAAGAGAGGCTCCATGAGTTTGAACAACACAATGGATAAAACACCAGGCTCAAACCTAGCAACAATTTTGAGGATTACCAGGACTGGAAAATGTTTTGTTCTGTTATGCACAAGGCCTCTATGAGATGTAGCCAACTCAGAAGTACTTAACAACAGAGTAAGTTACATTGCCTGAGTGTCTCCTTTTACTTCCAACTAAAGAGGCTACTTAATTTCTTGCTGGTGACCAGAAGGGTTATTTAAACTACTACCTCATTTGACATGAAAAACAATTTCTTACTTATATTATCTCAACAGGACTCGGAACAAAAACAGAATAATAAGTGCTTGTATGTGAATTGACTTGTTCCTCCACTCCTAGATTAAATATATCAAATTTAAATAAATATGTGTGCATGAATGTTTACTCACCAATAGTAATTTTTATAAGTGCAGCAAACGCAGGCATCATATATTGCTTTATTTTGAGATCGAAAGAGAAATTATCAAACATAAATATGAACTCACACATTTAGCAGATATGTACTGAGTGCCCAGTATGCTAGAAAGTGGATTTAAAATGATGAGCAGAAGGAAATATACAAACTCGGGTTTCACTGATTATTCATAATTTGCCTCTAGCCTACTTTTCTACTTATTTCTTTCAGAAGATTCAGAAGACGATAATATTTCTGCTCTCCAACACCATCTTTTGTGTTTTAATCCTATTTCTTCAAAAGCTAGGTCCATGAATTTCCCCTTTCTCTTATTCCCAATATGTGTCAGTTTCATGAGTTCCTCCCTTTAACCCTACAAAGAGTGCCGTGCACACTCCTTGAAGCAGGTGTTGCACATCACGAGATCACCTTCATAAAGAACGCTGAGGATTCAGCACCTACGGGTGCTCAGTAAGCAGGTTTTGAATGTTGAGTAAATTAACAATATAGGTCAAAGCAGAGGTCTTCCTTAGACTGCTTTACCATCACATTTATTGTAAAATTAGAATTCATCATTCTTCGCCTCCCATTACCCCTAAATTTAGAGTGTAGTTTGTGCTTGAACTTCTTTCCTAAACTTTGGTTAAAGTGAAAACTAGCCTTTTATTATCTTAATGAAATCAGGAGGTATTTGGGGCCATTAATAGACTTGATTGTGTTTATTGTATTTTTAACAGTTTTCATCATTTTATCTTCTTGAAAATTATCTATTATCCTGTCCTTTTTAAATAGTGCATTCATTTATTATATTTCTTTTTATTTGATTGAGAACTTTTGGCTTGATTTCCATTCACCTTTTTTCTTTAAATATTGATCATTTAAGGTTTTTGCTTTGTGTAAATCTGCCTTCATCTCTAAAATATTCCTCACAAAACTCATTTACATGACTAATATTGCTACCAAACACAATCTTTGATTGTGACTTCCTGTATTTTATGAATGGTAAAAAATTAATATATTAGACTTCTAAGTGAAATGTTGGAGTTTCAGTTCCAGACAGAGACACTTCAGAAAAAAATCTTAGAAATCTATAAAATCAGCCACTGAGAACCCTGCAGGAGCCCTGGAATCCCCATGAGCGTGCACAGTCAGCACGGCAACTGACTAGATCTCAATGGATGCAAAAGATGAGCTCCCACCAGCTCAAACATATTGAATCCTGATGTACCTTCCTCTTGATTGTCCACCTAGGGTCTATCCGATTAGACTCACATGCCAGAAATCAGAAATCATTGATTCCTCCCTCTTATTTCTTCTATGTCTAAGTCCGTGTGGCACCTATGGGAAAAGTGAAAAATGGTAGCCATTCCTCAAGACCATTCACTTCCATTTTCTCGGAAATCATCATAATCTTGTTAATATTCACATTAGAACAAGATGTTTCATGACTATGTGTAAGAAATAAAAAGTTATAATAATATTTCAAAATATATATACTTTATGAATGGTGGTTTATAAATGCTTAACTTTTTACATAACATTAACATGCAAATGTATTCAGAGACCTATTGGTTTTAGTTCTGAACATTCCTTACATCTGATCTTAACTTTATATCCATTCTAATTTGCCCCATGACATGAACATCCCGAATCCAGGATCCCACTTGTTGGAATCGTGTTGGCAACGTCTCACCTACACACTACTTGGTTTAGCGGCATTCTGGAATGAAAAGTCTGTGCTGACGCTCTGCCCTCAGTATGATGCACAGGCTTTCTTTTACTGCACTCTCTATGTCAATTTCATTTAAATTTAGCAATTTTATTGAGTTATGATGTATATGCTCCATTTTGAGGTTTGTTTGTTTTTTAATCATTTTATTAGGGGCTCATACAACTCTCCATACACACATCAATTGTGTAAAGCACATTTGTACATTCATTGCCCTCATCATTCTCAAAACATTTCCTCTCCACTTAAGCCCCCGGCATTA
>NW_022111324.1:33535467-33561869 GCF_000313985.2 Echinops telfairi | reverse complement strand
TTGTTGTTCCCTTGTCCCTGGGTTTGTTAACACCTCTTCCCTTCCCCCCACCTCCCCCTCTCCCATGTTCCCCCGAAACTGTCAGTCCCGTTGTTTTCTCCTCCAGATTGTTCATCCTCATAAAATGTATAAATGAAAAAAAAATTCTAATTTCTTAGTGAAATTGATTTCAAGTCTGCATCAACAGATGCACAAGAAGATATTGGATTGTTTTGTTTTACAAAAAGGAAGACTATGTTGAAAGAATAACTATGGTATATCTAAAGCAAAAAGAAACAACTTTTTAGGAGCCCTTACAGATATTACTATAATTCATAGTGCCGTTAGTAGATCACGCATAATTGTACATTGTTTGTCCTCATAATTTTCAAAACATTTTCTATTTTTTTAAATCATTTTATTGGGGGCTTATACAACTGTTATCACAATCCATCCATCCAGTGTTTGTCAAGCATGTTTGTGCATTTTTTGCCATCATCATTCTCAAAACATTTGCTATCTGATTGACCCCTTGGTATCAGCTCCTCATTTTTTCCCTTCCCTCCTTGCTCCCCCCTTCCTCATGAACCATTGATAATTTATAAATTATTATTATTTTGTCATATCTTATACTGTTCAATTTCTCCCTTCACCCACTTCTCTGTTGTCCAGCCCCCAGGGAGGAGGTTATATGTAGATCATTATCATTGGTTCCCTCTTTCTATCCCATCTTCCCGCCACCCTCCCGGTGTTGCCACACTCACTACTGGTCCTGAAGAGATCATCTGTCCTGGATTCCCTGTGTTTCTGGTTCCTATCTGTCCCCGTGAGCGTCCTCTGGTCTAGCCGGATTGGATTTGTAAGAATTGGAATCATGATAATTTGGGGGCGGTGAGGAGGAGGAAGTATTTAGTAACTAGAGGCAAGTTGTATGTTTCATCGTAGCTACACTTGCTGAGGACAAATGGGTGCATAAGCAAATGTGAAGAAAGCTGATGGTGCCTGACGACCAAAGGATATAGCATCTAGGGTCTTAAAGGCTTGAAGGTAAACAAGCGACCATCTAGCTCAGAAGCAACAAAGCCCACATAGAAGAAGCACAGCCGCCTGTGTGACCACCAGGTGTCAAAGGGATCAGGTATCAGGCATCAAAGAACAAAAAATGATATCATTGTGAATGAGGAGGAGTGCAGATTGGGGTCCCAAAGCCCATCTGTAGGCAACTGGACATCCCCTTACAGAAGGGTCGTGGGGAGGAGATGAGCCAGTCAGAGTGCAGTGTAGCAATGATGAAACATACATTTTCTTTTCTTGAACTTCTTGATATCAGCTCCCCTTTGTCCCTCCTTTCCCCCACACTGCCACTCCCCTGAACCCTCAGTGTATCTTATATTAATATTATTTTTTGCCTTAACTTATATGACCCCATGTATCCATTCTTCTTAAATTCTGATGTTCTTCCCTTCAAGTGGGGTTATCCAGTCATCATAGCCATCTGTTCCTCCTGTCTCTTTCCCCCCACTCTCTTCCCATATCCTCAGGAAGTCAATAATCCCTTTACCGTTTCTGAATGGATAATGTATCTTGAATTTCATGCATCAAAAGATCTTGGATGTACCCACGTGTATATGACGATTAGTGAGCTAAAGCTAAGGCCATAAGAATAGGAGGGGGGAAAGAGTAAAGAACTAGAGGATAGTTCCGTGTTTCATCAGTGCTGTCCTGCACCCTGGCTATATCCTCCCTTCTCTGTGGCCCTTCTGTGATGGATTGTCCAATTGTCTTACAGGTGGGCTTTGGGTCCCCACCTTGGCTCTGTTACTTCATGTCAGTGTGATTGCTTGTTTTTGAACTTTGGATACCTTTTCCCGTTGACAAGTCATGTTCACACAGGCAGGTGTGCTTCTTCCATGTAGGCTTTGTTGCCTCCTTGGCCATCTGTCGGTTTCTTATTGTCTCTGTCATTCAACTATGAATTCTAGGCTTGAGTCATATGGAGATGCTCTTTACCCTCTAAACTTTTTGCTTCATGCTTTAAAAGGTTTTCACACATTGTTCTCCATTCTTAAAATATTTTCTATATC
Organism: Echinops telfairi; assembly: GCF_000313985.2. Classification (NCBI taxonomy): domain Eukaryota; kingdom Metazoa; phylum Chordata; class Mammalia; order Afrosoricida; family Tenrecidae; genus Echinops; species Echinops telfairi. Next base: position 33,559,806 of record NW_022111324.1, on the reverse strand, counting down.
TTTCCAGCTATTGAATGAATATATTTCAAGTATTTTGTGTCACTAACTTTAACTCTTCTAGCAGATTTGTTATGCCTTTTAAAAAAATGCATCTTTAATATCATGTAGATTTGGAACATGCTCCACATTAAATTAAAATGATCTCTTTACTTACTATATTATTTCTCTCAATTTCAAGTACTGTAAGTAAACTACCACTTTTTTTTTCTTTTATAGCTGCTGTGCTTTACACACTGTCTTGTTTCTGAAATACGGACTAGATGTAAATCCATGTCCTCTGTTTCTAATATGAATGCTATTGCCTTTTGACTATTTACCACTGTAATCTGTTTAGCATTTCTGTTACATGTGCAAAATATGATTCTTAGAGAAATTTATAATTTTTACAATCCTCAAACAATGAAAGTTAAGGAAAGAATCCATTTGTAATGCATTCTGAAAATTTGAAGTTCAGTTTTAGAGAGACTTTGGAGAATTAATTATAAATTATTCATCTTATTCTTTATTTTATGTTCTCTATATATACAGTTATGCGCTATGTAGCAGTCATTCAGGCAAAACATAACCACACATATGTCCATGGAGTGTGGAGGAGGGGCTTGCTTTGGAGGGTTCCAGGACGCAAGGTCAGTGTTGAGTTTGTTGTATCATAAACAGCCACACTGACTTGTAGTCCCTAAACTTTGGTGCAACTTGCAGCATGAGCGGAGGTGAGAGCCAAGCTGCAGCTCTCATGGTTTCTATGACAACCTTGACCAGTAACCCTCGAGTCATGGCTTTCGATACACCCCAGTCCTGGGGGGTAGGTTAGAGACCTAAGAGCACCAAAAAAAGTAGACAATTTCAGGTACAAGTTTGCAAAACTTGAGGCTCTAGGAAATAATGGAGAGGCATAGTAGCTTTGGAAGGGGGTACTTTGATATCTGTGCATCAAATATGTACAAACATGTGGTATATGTACTAGAGCTTTCTTAAAAAACTAAATCACATAATGTGCTATTTTATAGAATGTACTATGAGCATTAAGTAATGTATTCCTGAAGTTTTCTCAGAAAATCTGCCTGTATAGCATGGTGGAGGTTGAATAGCCATAAATCCAAGTTGCTATGTTAGTCTTGCTTTTGATATGCTTGTTTTACTGGAATGATTATTAATAGAAACCTTAATATCCAAGGAATTATCATTTGAACTATAAATCATGTAGCCGGTTTAATTACAGGAACATTAGTGATTTAATTAGGGTGTCATACAAACATTTGAAGGACAACACTTATATTGAATAAATCCCACCAATAGTCTGATATAGATACATTTTGAATATAAACTGCCTTTGAAAATAGTTTCAATAATCATATTTAGCAAATGAACTATTTAGCATGTGCTTACATAGGAGAAAGCATGAACAATTTGACAACTTTGTCACAAAGTGAGTTTTGTTTTATACTTTATGCCCTACAGTGAGTTTTTCCTTCTCTTTAATAAACTCTTGATTTTCTGAAACCAGTAACTGTGCACGTCTCCAGCACAAAGGAATCGTGGGCTCTTGCATTCTAATATTTCTAGAAGACACTATACTGAATGGCGATTCAACAGTGTTTCAGGGCTAACAAAGTCAACATCCTAGTGGTGAAAATTTTAAACTAACATGTTTGGGAACTTCATCCTTAAAAATGGAATAAGAATGGTGTCTGACCTCCTCTGACTTCAAAGGAGGAAATAAAAATCAAATTCGACATCAGCCCCCATGGCTGACTCCCATGAGGTCAAAGTAAAGCATGCTTCCACCCATTAAACTTCGTGTGCATTTTTGACACCAACTGTTCCCCGACTCTCCATGCCATCTGCATTTCTCTGTCAGATGCAATCATCTGATACAATGGCCACATACAAGTCACCACACACAGCACACAGATAATACTCCTGACTTTGGGCTTCTTAGTGAAGGTAACAGGTTAAATTTAGGATCAGAAATGGTCAGGATGGAGTTCTTCTGTCACTACTGCCTCTTGTCAGTCATACTTGCAGTCACCACACATCATCTTAGCATATCCCCTTACATCACAGGGCTCTGTAATTTACTACAATAGCCATGTCGAACTTAAAAAGTGATGGACTGGTTCACACAGTATTGGGTGCTGGTAAATAACAAACCCTGCATTCATTACCTAAGGCTGTGGAAGCCGGTGAAATCAAGGTAGATAATCGGCCACAATTCACATCCCAAGAACCAGAGGGCCAGCCAACAAAGACAAACCAGGTTCAGGATCAGAAGGGCACTCTCCATGCCTGGCTCTCCACTCTTGCTGGTGTGAGAACCCACAACCTGCCTCTAAGACGGTGATTGATCACTCACAGCTGAATCATATGATGTAATCAGTATCTTTGCCCACTATGTTCCCTCAGTCCATAAGGGAAGAGTTATTTGGTGAGAGTGACAAAAAATAGTAATCGTTAGAAGAGCCATAAATCCTTCACTGTACTTCAGGCCACTCCTGGCTCTGCTAGTCATTGCCCTTGTCTCACACGGAAAATTGTCTCCATCCCTGCCCTTTAATCATTTTATTGTGAACACATCTAGTATTCTTCAGAAACACGAATGTTTCATCTGGTTGGTCAGCTTCTTCCAAAACTATTTTAATTTCAGTCCTTTCTCTTTATCTAATTTAACTGTGAGAAAATGATTTCCTGACCCCGAGTTTCTCTCCAGGAATGGATACAATGTTATATTTTCTTCATTGCTTAACGAATTTATACATTTTAAAAAAATCTTCAGACAATTTTTCTCCTTCCTTGCATTTATTTTTACCCAAACTTCTAGACTTTCAGAAAGGTTGGTTTAGCTGCTGTGCCATTCCAGATGGCTGGTAGCAAGACCAGCAAGCACTTTTCTTCCAATCCCTTCCCATTCATATGGGATGGGTCACATAGGTACATCACTAGTGACTATCTCGACCACTGGGCTATACTATATTATTCATAGTCAACTCTAACTTTGCCAGATGATGAGAAGACACAATTGATCCCTTCAGTTCCTTAGGAATTCTGGCATATGGATACAAGGGTATAGTCACAGTTTCTTTCTGAAAAATCACCCTGCTCCTGGCACCATGGCATCCAGCAAGATGAAGTATTATTTCAGATCATAGAAGGAAGAACCGTATCATCTTTTCATTCCTCTTCTCCAGATCTTCTTGAGAAATGTAGGCATCCATCAATCTCCCCCGCCCCCGTCATGTTCAGAGTGAGTAGACACACCTGAAGAAGTGTGTGTCTAGCCTCTAGTGCCTTCAGCCTCTAGTGCCTTCAGCTCCCTCCATTTTAGGTAACAAATATTTCATTGTCCATTTCAATTTTCGATCAAACCGTTACACTGATGATGTTGTACACCATGGTGTTTTCATCTAAGGTGAAGGTTCTTGGCCTACTGCTGTACTTGAAAGGGTGTTCCCTGGTCCAAGGAAATATAACCTCATGGCCCAAATTGGCACCGTGTCTTTTATTCCACAACCTCAATTGTGTTTTTTAGATTTTTGCATTCATTAATGAATATGTAAGTCCTTTTCTAAAGTAAGTATCTATTCTGTCAGGACTCATTTGTAGCCACCTGGCTCCACTGGTATCATTTTCCAATGTAGTTGATTGCCATTTATATGCAGGATCTGATCTCCTTCCCATTCTGTGTGGGTGAGAAGCATAGTTTATCCATTCTTCCAATGATGAGCATTTAATGTTCCCATTTCTGCTATTTCAAATAATATTGTGGTTAACATGAGTGTGCATACATAGATTTGTATCATGACTATTATTTCTCGTAGGATGTAGCTTCAAAAATTTGTGGGAAAATTCCATTATCTTTTAATTCCACGTTTTTCCAAAATAATTTTGGGTCCTATTGTGTATGTTGTTTTAGCCTCCAATTTTTCACAATTTGCCTTTGCAACAATTGTGCTAGTCTGGATATATTAGAGAAACAAATCCACAGAAACCCATATGTACAAGAGAGAGTTTTATATAAAGGTTAAGTGCACAGCAAGAAACCATCCTAACCCAGTGCTGCCCAAGCCCATAAATCCAACATTAGCCCATATGTCTGATACTAACCTAAAACGTCCTCCTCAATCTCACAAAACACACAATGACGCCAACTGCAGGAGGAAAGCTGAATCAGTGAATGTGTAAACATCTCAGTGCTGACAGGGGTCTCCATGCAGCTGCTCCAGCTCCCAGGGCTGCATCGGGGTAGGTCCATGTGGCTTCTCCTCAGGGATGTCTTACAGGAAGTGAGCCATGCCAGCTGAAGCAGAGAACTAGTTAAGGCAGCTGCACCCTGGTTTGACCATCAGAAAGCAAGAGACAAGAGAAATTGAAAGTGTTTATTGGCCAGGTTGGCACAATAAATTTAACCATCTCAGCGTCCATCTGCCTTTTCAAAGTTACCTATAGAGTTTGCCTGAAAGATCTATTATTTAGTGTCATCTTCTGTAAAACTTAAACTCTCTTCAGGTTGTAGGCAGAAAATGTCAATATGAGAGTTTTCTTACTTCCATAAATATTTATGCCACTGAAAATCCAATGAGACAGTTTGACTGTGATAAAGAATTGCTATGAGATATAATTGACTATATGGCAGTTAATGACCTATCATACCCACATTTTTTTAAAAGGATGAGGAATTTACCACGAATTCATTAACAAATATACATGCCCATGTTGTCAAGTTCCTGGGGTAAATAAAGTAACCATCATTCATATTTATTTTTAGTTCAATTTATAAGTGGGATATAAAAATAAGCTTTTGTTTTTTAAAATTAATAGAAGCTTGAATAGAAGTTATCCTTGCTGGCCAATGTATTGTGATTACCACCCAATGAGCTTTCCCAGGATGATTGATAAACAAATAACTAAATATATAATTCTATATTGTGAATATATATATGTTTGTGTATATACTCATTTAAATATCCAGTGTCATATTTATATCTATGATAGCTATATACTTGTTGCCATTGGTTTGAGGCTGACTCACAGCAACTTTATAAGACAGAATAAATCCTCCCTGTCATCCTGTCATTTTCTGAGACTGTAACTCTTTATGGGATTAGAAAGTCCCTCAGAGTAGCTGGAGGTTTCAAACTGCCTTATTGTGTATGATGAGGTGATGTCTACTGCTAAAAGGGAGTTATTTCTATAAACAAATATATATATATATATTTCTCTCTCTCTCTCTCTCTCTCTCTATATATATATATATATATATATATATATATATAGAGAGAGAGAGAGAGAGAGAGAGAGAGTCTTACAAGATATATTCCAAGACAGTTTTTTTTAATGAGTTTGGATTTAATACATATAACATCATTCTATATTTCAATCACATAATCATATCAGGTGAAATTGTACAATTGCTACCTCAGTCAGTTTCCAACAATTGCTCTTCTACATGGACTCCTTGGCATTGTCTCCCTTTTAACATCCCCCACCACCACCACTGTACCCCCTCTCCAGAACCCCTTATTCTACTTGCTGTCCCTTTAGGTTAATCAATCCTGGGTTTCATCAAGACTGAAAAACATAATAGCATATAACACAGCTTCAAGAGGGTGGCCTCCACAGACATACCACCTCTGAAATACACTCTACTATGAGTAAACAAAACCAAACAAAATGATGCACCCCTAAAATATGGAAAATTCTGGAAACCAAATCACGTCCAGCCTGCATCATAGGAGCAGATCTCCTTACACAGTTTTGATTGTTCAGATCAGATTTATGCCTTTATCTTCTGGACTCCTCTCTCCCACACACTCTGTTTAGAGACCACCATCCCCCATCCCTCAATTTTAGATAGGGGAGTTCCCAGGAGGCTTATTTCCTATGTCGTTCCACAAATTAATCTCAGGCTTCCCAACATGAATTTTTAAAGCAAAAGCAGTCATTAACTTGGCAAGGTCGGCAAGTGGCCCTGCATAGGTTCTTTTAACTTCCTGGGAGAACTGAAAGCTATGGTGTTTGAACACTGCTCAATATTATTGTGCGGTTTCTAGAGTCCTGATGGCATAGTGGATTATGTGTTGGGCTGCTAACCGCAAGGTTTGAAACTACCTCTTGTCTGCCAGATAAGGATGAGATTTTCTACCCTCTTGGAGATTTACAGATTTGGAAACCCACAAGTGCAGTTCTAGTCTGTCTAGGAGGGTGGCTATCAGTTGAAACTGACTCTGGCAGTGAGAGAGTGTTTGGGTATTTACTAAAGATGATGATTCTTTGTAAACTCTAAAAATGTAGTCACTTTTATTTCTTAACCATTTTAGATATACACAATAATGACTATAGAGCAGGAAGAAACTAGAGGACAATTTTATTATGACTTCAGGATTTTCCAAGAATTTGAGGAGTTATGATTAATTATCCTCAACATCTGGAGATTAATTTGAAAGATGAGCTATGAATATAAGCGAGTTGTTAAGGCATAAATAAGCTGAAACCAGTATGTAGCAGAGCCTGCCAAATTGTATTAAAGTTATTATCTTAGGTGAAATGTGAAAAGTTGGCATATCTTAAGAGGAATAACCAATGTGTCTTGCAAGGCATGCCGCCAGAGTGCTGCACGGGGCAAGGGTTGTGATACCTTTTCTTACATGTGTGGGACATGCTGTCTGGAGAAACCAGTCCCCAGGGCAGGATGTCAATTTTGGTTAAGTGGAGTGGCTGTGAAAATGAGGAAGGGAAGGAAGGCTTCAAGGAGGTGACACCATGGTTGCCACTATGGGCTCAATCTTGAGAACAGTGGTGAGCATGGCACAGGACAGGGCAGCTTTATTTTTCTGTCATTGACTTTTTAAAAAATCTTTGACTTTTATATGGCAAACTGGTGGAAGGCATGCATGCGTTTACACATGAAACTCATCTGGCAGGCTATTTATCATGCGAATGACAGATGGATTTGACCTTATGGAAGATGGTATCAAGAGAGACGGAGAGAAATGGGCCAATTTTAGAGGTCGAAGAAGAACTTTTAGTAAAATACTGTGTGCGCTGAAGACTAGATGAAGAGAAAAATTCTGAAGAATGGCTTATTAAAATTTAGGTAAGAAGAAAAACTTATTTCTTGTGAAAGGAGTGGATTACAGAAACAAAAGGAGATAGAATCTGTAGGTTAGGATTGATGTTTTAATTGAGTGGTCTGTTAAGAAATTTAGATATTATTGTGAAGGCAATAGATAATAATTGATGGATTCTTAAAATGGAAGTTGCATAGTCAGGTTTGTCTTTTAGAACACATTCTAACAGCAGAATGGAAACGCTGTCCAGAACGATGAAGACCTGGAGAGCATTTAAACCATGTTAAAATGGACTTTGCTATGATATGACCCTACTGAGATAATGTCGTGTTATTGGAAATGTTGAAATCAGAAGATTTGAGAGATAGTCATATAGGGTGTAATATATGGAATTTCATGACAAATTACATATATTGGGGTAATGAGACAAAATTGTGAGGTTTTGCAATAGAGCAATTGACATTGTAGCATAAATATTTTTAAAAAAGAGATACATATTATGTACGTAATACATAAACATCACACAAAAGAATGAAACATCACACAAAAGAATGAAAAATTGTGATAGCCTGTTTAATATGAATTATTTTGTTAATATTCATATTTTAAGCAGAGCTACTTAAAATCAAATAATTTTTATTTAACTCTACCATAGTCAAAATTTAATCAAATCAAATTATATCATTTAATGTGAAACCATGCACCTGACACACATCCAGCACCATCTCAAAAGCGAAAAAAGACTCTATTTTACTTAACAGCTAATCAGAGTAGAGTTAGTAATGAATTTTTCGATTAAACAATTATTCCCCTGTTTTAGGTTATACTGAGGAATATTACTGAGAAAATAACCTTTTAACTTTTTATTTTGTGAATATTCTATTAGTAATTATGGGCAATTTTTGTTCTTATATGGCTGAATTTCTTTCCTTGACTGTCATATACCTTATTATAAGGAGCCAAAAATACATAAACTGTGCAGCGGATTTAAAGCAAAGCATGTTCTCTGGGAAGAAACTGCATATACTGTGTATAAAAAAGGAAAAAATTATAACTGATACATGACAAATAACCATTTACAGAAAATCTTGGAAACATTATGCATTTCCATTAATATAATGAAGGGGTGCGTCTTCTGGTGGTATGAGGTAGGAGTACATTGAAAGGAAAGAGATCAGGACAAAACAAGGTAACAGAACAAATTTGAACAAAATGATTGGGACATTGCAAAAATGTTTATCTTGTCTTTAAACAATATCTACTAAATTTCCTTTTACTCTTAATAGAGAAGATAAAGGATGGTTTTGATTTTTAGAGTAAAAGCTTTAATATAAATGTTTAAATCATTGAATGTAATCATTGATCATTGTCAGTGCAAGAAACAGATAACTACTTCGCGTTTGTTTGTTTGTTGGTTATTTGTTTTCAGAGAGGCATTCTGGATTCTTTATGGGAAACATTTCTTTGGATTAGAATATTTCTCAGGTGAGCAGCTTGAACACACCAGCCACTCTCCTGGAGAAATATGGGGCTGTCTGCCTCCTCCAGATTTACAGCCTTGGAAAGCTAAACAGCCAGTTCTACTCTGTCCTGTAGGCTTATTATCTGTTTTCATGGACTCTATAGCAGTGGATTTAATTTGATATTGTTCTTGTTGTTTATTAGTATAACTCAAACGTTAATGGCTTCCTTATTTACCCTTCTATATTTGATTTTCAAAAATACTATTATATGATTCTAAACTTTCTGTAGTGAAGCAGTAACCCTCAATAAGATAAAGTTTTACTACTCCTGATGAAAATGTTGAAGATCTAAAAAATATTTTCTTTAGATAAAATGAAAGAAATTATACAAATGCTCTGAATTCTCTAACTGAGATAGTTAAAGTGTATTGTGCCAACCTGGCCGATAAACACATGTGGGGTTAATTGAAGGGCAGAGCGATAAATGGCTTGGTGAGCCTCGCTTTTCTAGTTCTTGCATCTCTTGCTTTTTAAGCCAGTTCCCTGCTTCAGCTTGCAAGACTCACTTCCTGTAAGACATCCCTGATGAGAAGCCCCGTGGACCTACCCTGATGCAGCCCTGGGTGCTGGCACAGCCTTGTGGAAAAAAATGCCAGCTCTGGGATGCTTACATGTTCACTGATTCGGCTTTCCTCCTGCAGTCGGCATCATTGTGTGCATTTTGTGGGATGGAGGAGGACTTTGTGGATTGGTGTTAGACATATGTGCTTATATTGGACTTGTGGGCTTGGGCAGCATTGGGTTGGGATGTTTTCTGGATGTGCACTTACCCTTTATATAAAACTCTCTCTTATATACAAATGAGTTTCTGTGGATTTGTTTCCCTTGTTTACCCAGACTAACACACTGACCAACCAGACTTTTATGTATTGTAGCATGTGTGCATATATATACACACAAACATATAATACAAAAATATAATATTTATACATCTCAGGTTATCAGCCTATCAAATAACCATATGATATGGCAAGATAAAATATTTCTTTTTATTGGGAATATCCTATTACTTGGTAACAAAAGATTTTTTGGAGAGCTTTATTTTCACATTAATTTGTTTCTTATTTTTTTGTAATAAAAATAACAGATAGAAAAATTTGAGTGACAGTGCTAATTCAATAAAGCAAACAGCAGACTTTTCTTGCAAATTTTCATTATTTTTCAGTTTGATAGTGTATTTTAGTATTGTCTATTATATGTTGCTTTTGCAAATACTACATTTATATTATAGAACTGCTTCTCTTCTAAATTTTGTCTTGTCAGAATTTCTTCTAAACATAAGCTTTAATATTCATAATTATTTAGAACATTCATTGGTAAGATAAAAGGACTTCAATAATTAAAAATTCCATTATCTTTTAACTCCATTTTTCCATGAAACTTTTAAAACCCCTTAGAGTTAAGTTTCTGCAAATAGATCAAAAGATAAGCAAAGTAACTTGCTCTTATCAGACTGAAAAATGTCTAAAATTAGAAAAACTTGCATTCACTAAGTAGCATTTTTTTGTCTATTTGGAAGTTTAAAAAAGCATGTAGTACACACTAAATATACAAGGGAACAAGCCTATACATGTCTGTTTCTGGTTAGAGAAATACCTCAAACGGATTTTAAGGAACATGATGAATGTTGGCACATAGTCATTAGGATCTCACATCATCCTGTGATTTGGGAATATGGATCTGAATGTTCACGTATATTCTAAACTGTGAAGAAAAACAAGTAATTTATTTCAATTCCAAACCCAAACCCACTGCTGTCAGGTTGATTTCTACTTCTAGCAACACTTTATGATAGAATAAAACTGTGTAGGGCAACATAGAACTGCTCCCTCAGTTTCAAAGGCTATAAATCTTTTGCTGCTGTTGTTAGGTAGCATCAAATTGGTTCTGACCCTTAGCAACCTTATGCACAAAAGAACACAGCCCAGCACATGCCCAGTACAGCACCATCTTCACAAGTGTTCCTATGCCCGATGAGCCCATTGTTGTAGCCATTATGTCAATCCATCTCCTTGAGGGCCTTCCTCTTCCTCGCTGCCCCTCCACCCTGCCTGACATGATGTCCTCTACAAGGACCGCTGTCTCCTGGTAACATGTCCATGTGTGTAAGATGAAATCTCACCATCCTTGTTTCTGAGGAGCACTTTAGCCATATTTCTTCCAAGAAGATCATTTTGTCCTTTTAGTAGTTCATGGTACTTTCTTTTTTTTAAAATCATTTTATTGGGGCTCATGCAACTCTTATCACAATCCATACATAGGTCAATTGTGTAAAGCACACTTATACATTCGTTGCCCTCATCATTCTCAAAACACTTGCTTTCCACTTGGGCTCGTGGAATTAACTCCTAATATTTCTTTTGTACCCCCCCCTCCAGCCCTCCTCCCTCCTCCCTCATGAACCCTTGATAATTTATAAATTATTATTTTATCATATCTTACACTGCCCTACGTCTCCCTTCACCCACTTTTCTATTGTCCATCCCCCAGGGAAGAGGTTATATGTAATAGGTTCCCCCTTCCCTCCTCCCTCCCGGTATAGCCACTCTCAGCACTGGTCTTGAGGGGTTCATCTGTCCTGGATTCCCTGTGTTTCCAGTTCCTATCTGCACCACTGTGCATCCTTTGGTCTAACCAGATTTGTAAGGGTACTTTCAATAATTTCTCAAGAAACACAATTCAAATGCATCAGTTCTTCATCAGTCTTCTTTATTGGATGTCCAACCTTCATATGCTTATGAGATGATTGACACTCCCATACCTTGTATCATATGCATCTTAGTCCTCACAGTGACGTCCTTGCTTTTCAAAACCCCGAAGAGAAGAAGTATTTTGAAGCAGATTTACCCAATGCAACAAGTCTTTGGATCTCTTAATTGCTGCTTCCATGATCACTGATTGTGGATTTGAGCAACGCGAAATCCTTGTTAACTTAAAACTTTTCTTCATTTATCATGATGTTACCTATTGGTCCCGTTGTGAGGATTTTGGTTTTCTTTACATTGAGTTGTAATTCATACTGAAGGCTTCAATCCTAGATTTGCATTAGCAAATGCTTCCAGTCCTCCTCAGGTTTACTAATCAAGATTGAATAATCTGCATATCACAGGTTGTTAATAATTAGGATTAGCCTTCCTCTAATCCTAATGCCACATTCTTCATCATATACACCAGCTCTCTGATTAGTTTTTCAGCATAGTTTGAATAAATATGGTAAGAGTATAAAATCTTGTTGCCTAGCTTTCTTGATTTTAAACCATGAAATGGTCCCTTGTTCTGTTCTCACTGTGTAGACAGAGAACGTCTCATGTTTATCTCAAGGAGTGGCTGGACTGTTGGAATCTTCAACTTTTTGCTTAGCATCCCAATGCTCACCCTACTCTACAGCCGGAGTGCCTTTATTTCCTTTAACCCACTGCTGTGGAGCTGATTCTGACACATGACTGCCCTGGAGAGTGTTTCTGGAGCAGAGAGCATCATCTTTCTCCTTCTGAGCAGCTGGTGAGTTTGAACTGCCAACCTTATAGTTAGAAGTCTAATGCTTATTGGACAACACCAACAACATTCCTTTTAATAAATTAAGCAAGCAAATAAACTCACTGCCATCACATTGATTTGAACTCTTAGCTACCTTTAGACAGAGTATATCTCTGACCTATGGGTTCCTAAGAATATAAATTTCCTTCTGTTAGTGACTGGTCATTTCAAACTACTGACCTTGCAGTTAGCAGCACAATGCATAGTACAATGTGCCATATTTAATTCAATAAATATGAATTATACTTCAAAATAAAGAAAACAAAAATCCTTACAGGTAGATCATAAGTAATATCATGACACATGGAGAAACTATTGAAGTGTTCAAGGATTTTATTTTACTTGTATCTATAAAAGACATCCATAGAAGCAATAATCATGTCCAATGTATTGCATTGACAAAATCTGCCTTGAAGGACTTTGAAAGAATATTAAAGGCAAACAAACAAATAAACAAACAAAAAATCTCTTACAGGACTAAGGTGTACTTAACTCAGGGCATAAAAGTCCTCTTATAATGTGAAGCTTGCCAATGGTTGAGAAAAAATAAAATTGTTGAAAACAATTAATATCTTTGAATCATGGTGTTGGGAAAGAACATTAAATGGATCATATACTGCCAGAAACAAACAAAAATGTCTTGGAGGAAACTAAAATCAGCGTGTTCTCCACAAGTGAAGATGGTGAGACACTGATTCACATACTTTGAACATGTGATCAGGAGAAACTGCCATAGCAACCCTGCAAAAGGAATGGGTGCTGGGCAGAGAGCGAGCAAAATTGAGACAGACCTTCAGTGAGATGGGATGACACAGGGCTTGTAACAACAGACTTCAACATAGCATTGGTTGTGTGTCAGTCTGGGTAGACTAGATAAACAAATCGATGGACACACACGTGTATAAGAGAGAGATTTATATACAAGAGCAATTGAACATTGAACAAACATCGCAGCCCAGTCTGGAACAAGTCCACAAGTCCAATATTAGCCCATGTGTCCGATTCGAATCTATAAAGTCCTCTCCAGACTCATGAAACACATGCAATGATGCCGAATGTAGAAGATCACAGGCCAGTGGGTAGAAAGCCTCTGGATCCCTTGGCATTCGAAACATCTCAGTGCTGGCAGGGGTCTCTACATCTCAGCATGGGCAGGGGTCTCTGTATGACTTCAGCACCCAGGGCTGCATCAGGGTGGGTCCATGTGTCTTGTCAGCTGCTATGTCTCCCAGGGTGTGAGCAGAGAGTCTCCAAGGAGGAAATTACGGGAATTCCCAGAATCCTTAGAGGAAGGCTATGCCCACACAGAAGCCTCATTGGCTATAACCTGATTGACAGGCTAGACTCCACCCCTACACGCTTAATCCTTAAATTGACAATTATAACTACCATAGGTTGAGAGAATGATGTAAAAGTAAATAGTATCTCTGTTGTACATGAAATTTCTCTGAGTTGGATCTAACTTCATGGTATCTAACAAAATACATTAATGTGCAAGAGAAAACTCAACTTCAACATAGTTTGAACCCGTGGAAGTTCATTTTCCTCTCTCTGAACACAGCTGTGTGTTCTCGGTACAGGCAAGGTTTATAGGGACCTGGATTGTTCTCATCCTTTGACTCTACCATTCTAATGTTTGCTTCACATTTATTGTCCTCGTTTGCTACCGCAGCTCTGGCTTCAGTAATAATAGCTTTCCCGTTATTAGAAGTAAGGCAGTACAGAATACAAGTTGGTCTTTTGGCAGCTTCTTGTAATTTTCAATAGACTTTCTGTGAGTCAATATTTATATAAATAAGAAATATACATTTCACTGAACAAGTTACATTTAGAATATAGTTTCTGTTCCGTATCTAAGAAGCTCTATGGAATGTTCAGTATAATTAATAATATCATCCATGTTAAGGTTTAATAATTGATGGACACAATGCTATAATGAAGAGCACTGTTCTATTTTTGTTGTTATATTTTTCTCTACCTACTTCACCTAATCTTCTGGCTTCTAAAGCAAACTCTAATATTAAGTTTGGCATCTGCCATTTCCTTTCATTTCCTTCTTTTCCAAATAACAATCTGATTGCAGTGCACCAGAACTAGACCTGACGAATGCAGCTTTTCTTTGGATTGTCAAACTATCACACCTTCTAAGAGAAAATCAACTCTAAGCAAGATATACCGAGTGATAACACTTAACTCATTCCCATGGACTTGACCCCAGTCCAGACAACCCTCTGGAATCATATAGAGATGTTCCTGCGCATGCCTGGTGAGGCGTCCCATGCTTCTGTGTCTTATGCTTGACACAGAGTAAAACAAACAAACAAGACTGGTGGTAGACAGTTGGTTCTACTCACCGAGACTCCACTGTAACCCCACAGAACTGAGTAGAAATACCCATAGGGTTTCCAGGGTTGTAATCTTTGCAAAAGCAGGATGCCACATATTTTTCCCATGAAGTTTGAACTGCTGATCTTTCAGTTAACAGCAAAATGGATTACCAGTGCCACCAGATATGAAGCATATGATACTTCAGATCCAGTATTGACCCCCTTCAGAAGCACACCCTCATGAATTCTAGCAAAAAGGAACCTAATATGAAGTGGAAATGATCTTACATAGATCGAGCTTCTTATTTTCCTGAAAAAGCCTCTGACAGTAATGGAAGTATAAGAGCTATAGGTCTTATAGGATACTGGGAAATACATCCTTATTAAAAAGACAGACAGAAACGTATTTATATCTCACTCTATCCTTAAAAATTTTTGTCAAGATTATTCGAAGTTATTACCAAAAAATTCTACAAAAATTATGTTCTCTAATCATGGCCTTTAGTTTCCTCCTCTTAACTCCAAACTATGTTACAAAGAGAAATTAAAGTTGAATATGCAAAACTTATGTGATAGGCATATTTAAAACAACACATGGCCAGCTGCTAAGCTTCTAAACATCTCTGGAATTTGGTTCCATGATTTGGTTCCAAGATTCAGGGTCATATTTCATAGGAAATTCCAGTTAATTGCTTTAATATTGTGTATAGTGCTTCTGTTCTACATCCTAATTCATAGCAAAGTATCTGGCGTCTTGAAAGCTTGCAAGTTTTCATTAAATTAATTGGTTTCTAGCTGTCTACTGGGGCCTGGGACCCAATTTTGCAAAATTAGCTGATAAAGTCTCTCTCTCTGTAAAGTGGGTATACAGTGGATTTCTTGTGTGTTGTCAATAAACACTCATGATTACCCATCAGTAACCTCATTCAGGATAAGCCATTACACCCCAGTTCTCCCTATGGAGACGCATCAGGTTATGGTCCAAGTTGGAGGTTTATACTGACCCACCAGTTACCAAGAGGAACTGAGCCAATATTGGAGATCAACAATGTTTTGTACAAGATGATGATGGATGCCAGGACACACGGAGATATCTACAGGATTTGGTCCCACTGATGCTGATGGGAGAGAAGGACCTCCACCCTGGTCTATGAGCTGAGAGAAAGGCAAAGTCTTCCCTAGAGCTGGCACCCCGGATTCAGACCTTTAGTCTCCTACTCCGCGAGAGACTACATTTTGCTTGGTAAAGACCTCTACTTATGGCATTTCTGTTAGAGTGGCACTATTTTTTTTTTCTAGCCCTGTGAACATCTGTGTGTGCTATATGAGTAAATACACACACACACAGGTCCTCACAGAAACACAGGGTTTGTTCGGAGGTCAGATGGAAGTCACTGCTGTTAGATTAACTACAGCAGTGGAATCCTAAACCACCCTGATATGCAAGCTAACTGCCAGTGTGACCACCTCTCTTTGTTTACTGTCTCCTAAATTATTCTAAAAGTAAAAGCATCCCTGGTGGTGTGGTAGGCAATTTGGGCTGGTAACCACCAATGTCAACAATTGGAAACCACCAGCCACCCCTCAGGAGAAAGATGAGGTTTCTACTTCCATAAAAAGTTGCAGTCTAGGCAACACACAGGGCAGTTCTAGCCTGTCCTTCAGGGCCCCTCTAAGTCAGAACTGACTTGACTGCAGTGAGTGAGATTTGATTGAAGCAACAGAGGAATAAGGAAAGTCAGGTTTAGGAAGAGAAAAGAAATGTAGTTAATTGAGCAACTGTTCCGCTTGCCATAAGACCAAAACGCACTGGTCTATAGAAAAATCCTGCTGAAAAAGGGGGAGGGGGTTTAAATGGAGACTAAAACAGCACATTTCCATACACTTCAGACTTTTGAGGCATGGCAAGTGAATGAACCCATGGAGCAATAGTTCTGAGACAATCTTTAAACTTAAATTAATCTGAATATCTTAAAATAAACTTAAATAAATCTGAGAACTTTAAAAGTCAAACAATGATTTAACTTAAATACGAAAGAGTATCTACTTTGAGCGTTGTGGTTTTTAAAGAACTTTCTATTTGGAATCAAAATGACAACAAACTTGAGTAATAAGATCGACATTGTGAGGAACACATTGAAACAGGAAGGTAAATAGTAAAGACAAAAGGAAGGAAGGTAAATTTGAGGATTGCACAAATAGCAATCACTATTACTACATTGCACATGTAAAATATTTTGAATTGTCATATATGTCTTATGTAAAGTTCATCGAAGTTTTGAATTATTAAAATATCTGAACAGAATCTAGTTTGAGACATTAAGACAGTTTGAAAAGCACCTTTCAGGGAAATCTGAAATATGCTTACAGTAAATTGAATTAGGAACAAACACTAAATTTGTGGTGAGGCTTGAATGAAAGATTGGTGAAATCCTTGATCCCCCCCAAAATCAAGAGTTTACAAATGGATAACTCCATTTGTTACAAGATGATGTTGATGATTAAAGCCCTCAGCAGCATACCATCCACATCAATTTGTAAAGAAAATTAATTTTTTCCATGTCATAATTGAAGAAGACTGACAACTAAGTGCACAAACAACAGCCAACACCATAGCACCTCAATTGTTTTAGCTTACATAATTCTGACAGAAAAATAAAAATTATGCTTCATGAGTGTCAAAACTGTTAGTCCTAGACACTCTGAAGATAAACACAGAGATTTGAATGACACTTTTATCAAGTAAGATCGTTTCTTGGAAAGGTTATGAAGAGATGAAACCTGGCTTTCCACTACAGAAAACTGCCCCGCGAGGTTTCTCCAGAAAGTCCTCGACCACCTTGGCACAATGCTGCTGTCCCTTCCTCTCATCAAGCCGGGAGACTTCTTGCAAGAGTTTCAATGAAAATGGCTACATCCATTTTATGGTTCTAATTTTGATCCTTCTGGATTGTTAATTTTGTTTATTAAGCTTGAAAATAATATTTAAGTGGCATCCATTTTCAGCACTCGTTATTAATTTTAAATAAACAAAACAAACTACATTCATTTGGCAAAATTCCCAGGATTCTCAGTTCTTAAAAATAGGCTAAATGGCAACTATCATCACTTAAAACATGTCTTGACCTTTATTGAACTTATGCGGGAAAATAAAGTTTACAGTTTTGAAATTTTATCTATTCCATTTTACCACAATTTTTTGAAATTCCCTTATATTCTGAAGTACATATTCCCAATAATAATAAAGAAAGAAAATTATGTATAAAATAGATAAAATTAAGTTGCTTATGAGAACAATAGGAAAGAATACTATTTTCTTGTGCAATTTAAAAAAAATGGATAAATTTGAACATGCTAAAACCCAGACCAAGATGATAGTCATTATCAACTGACAGGAGTTAGTTGACTCATGTACGAAACCTGTTCTTTACCATCTAAGATTGTTATTGAACTGGCCTATTTAATGCCTGTGTCAGTCTGGGTGGAGTAGCAAAACAAATCCATGGATACACTTATGTGTATAAGAAAGAGATTTATATACAAGAGCAATTGAACATTAAGAAAACATCCGGCCCAGTTCAGATCAAGTCCATAAGTCCGATATTAGCCCATCTGTCCAATACCATTCTATCAAGTCCTCTTCAGACTCACGGAACACATGCAATGACGCCGAGTGTAGAAGATCACAGGGCAGTGGGTAGAACTCGTTGGATTCGTTGGTGTTGGAAACATCTCAGCGTTGGCAGGAGTCTCTGCATCAGTGTGGGTCCACGTGTCTTGTCAGCTACTATGTCTCCCAGGGTTTGTCAGAGAGAGAGAAGTGTCTTCCGCCTCCAAGGAGGAAGTACCAGATTTCCCAGAATTCTCAGGAGAAAGCCATGCTCACAGAAGTCTCACTGGCTATCTCCAGATAGACAGCCTAGATTCCATCCCTACCCTCTTAATCCTTAAATTGACACCAGATTAGGTGACTACCACAATGCCACACAGTAGAAACATAAAATTTAGATAACCCGGCTATTTTATAAGAACATATAAATACCTCACAATTTGTTTAATTGCTATGCATGCCACAGAAATAAACAGTAAGATGTTTTATCTTTGATGGACACATTTTGACATGTTGTAAAAAAAGCCTTTCTTCCTCTAAGGTCAGAGTGAAAGAGTGCTCAACTAGGATTGAGATATTGTTCACTCTAAATAAATGTGTTAGGCGGATAAGTAGAAGTAAACTCCAATGTGGTTTGACTGTTACTCTTCATCAGACAGAAATAGACAAATCCTGTCAGATTTGTGTTCAGAGGCTAACTATTGATCTAGAAGCTGGTAGCATGCCTGTGTTGTTTTAAACTAAAAATGCATTATTTCAGATACTTAATCATCCTTAGTATATTGTCAAGAGTCTTGGTGACATAGTTGGCTATGGATTGAGCTGCTAACTGAATGGTCAGTGGTTCAAACTCACCAGCTTCTCTGCTGCCGAAAGAGTAAGCAATGGACTCCTGTAAAACCTTAAAGTCTCAGAAATTCAAAGGAGCAGTTCTACTCCACCCAATGATATTGCTATGAGTGGAAATCAGCTCGATGACAATGAGTTTGAAGTTCTCTGTATTTTATTACAGGGCCAATTAGCTCAATCATAAAAACATAGAGCAATTAGAGAAACTTAGTTCACTGATAAATATTTATCTGTGGAACAATTAGGGAGAAAGCTCTCAGGATTCCCTGTACAGCTACGGAGAATGTGACAGGAAAGACACTTTATGCACAGATTGAGTCTGGATTCAAGAACTTCTAATATCTACAAATTCTTGATATCTAATAACTTCTAATACCTGCCAATATTGTTTCACCAACATTGACTTAGAATCACCACTGAAAAACTTTAATATATGCTTTATTTGATTGCTGTCAATATGATGTTATATAGATACTTATTTAAGAACAATGCCCTTGGTGAACATTCTTTACTATAGCTTAATGATGCATTCATAGGAAAATGTTGGTCTTAGTTTGAAGAGTTTTCTCAGAGAAATAGATTTGGGTGTTCTTTCAGTCTCAGTATGTCTAACTCATCTGGATCCTATTTTAAAAAATTGAAATTCTGTTCCACCCCACCCCCACCCCCTTTCATCAGTTTCATTGTCATTCCTTGGTCATTCCAGTTCTTGTCTCATAGCCAAGAAGGCAGTAAATAGCTCATCGAAATAGACCTATGAACCAGTTCATTCTCCAATCTCTGGGTATTCAATTATGTCTCCTGCTTTAGGCAATCATCAACTAAATTATTTGTCAACACATCGTTATTTTAACGTATGATTGCATTTGGATCTTTTATGGGAAGAATTCAATGCTTGAACTCCTTTTTCACTCCCTATATAATTTGACTACTTTACAATGTGCAATAAAAAACAAAGGGGACATTTCCCCAATTTATATTGGTTGTATTATACTCTGTACTCATTGGCATCGTGTCAATGCGATTCACAGGGATTCTCTGTGGGTTTCTAAGATTGTATCTGTTTGTAAGAGTAGAAAGCCCAGTCTTCATCTCATGAAGATGCTGGTGGTTTTGAACTGCTGACCATGTGATCACAGCCCAATGCATAACCACTACATCAACAGGAAATTAGTTTTATTGGTAACTGGAAATCAATAAGCAATTGAAAAATAAATTAAGCAAACTATTTCAGGCACCTACTAGTCATCTTACTGTTCATAAACACAAAGTTTCAATAGAACTTAAGGTCACTGGGGAAATAAACGAGGTTATAAATTGAAAGAACCTTGAAGTAGTATGAAAATGTATCCTTACTTTGCTAATTTCCAGAAATAGGCAATTTTGGACAAACACGTGTTCCCTGTTCTTAAGCAAATGTTTATTGGAGCCTATTCTTGCCTAGGCTGACAATAAAATTAAAAGACAGACAAGTGACAATTTGTTCATCTCATGACTTAGACTCACAGAATTGGGCAGTGCTTCATTCTGTTATGCTTAGGGTAGCTATGGTTAGGAACCAACTCGATGGATCTGAAAATAACAACAAAAAACAGAACACATATAGATATGAACAAATTTCAGTCATATGATTAACAACAGGTTATCATTCAATTTTATCTGAAGGCATTTTCCCATATCTGTTTTGTACAAATTTTGCTGTTGATATTACTTGGCATTCTACTTATTTTTGATGGAGAAGGAAGAATGGGTGGGCTGTAAATTTGAGAATATGTGGGTGGTCGGTTTGTAATGAAAAAAACCCCTACTATTTTCAAGTCCATTCTGACTCATAGCGACCTTCGTGGACAGAATCCAAATGCCCTGTAGGTTTCCAAGGCTGTAAGTGCTTACGGAAGCTGACTGCCTCTCATTGTCACATTGGTGTGGCTGGTGGAGTTGAACCACTGACCTTTTGGTTTGTAGCCAAATGTTTAACCAACATGTCACTAGAACTTCTTATATAAGCTTGCAAAAAGCTTAAATGCAGAGGCTTAAATTGCCTGAGCAGAAAGTGCCCTCTCTTTGCGTTAATTACATTTTAAAATTAAATGTATGCTAATGCAGAGACTACTTTAATGTACTTCTATAAGCAGATTTCCATACTTTGCAAAAGAATGAATTTAATACTCAACTCTCATTAGAATTTGCTCCAAGAGTTTTAAAAAGATGCACATCTAAGAATCCTATGAAATATGAAAACACAAATTGGGAGAGAATCAGACCATTTGGGAAGTTATTTTTCTCCACCCTTGGGATGTTAATTCTCTGTATATAATATTTTGCTTTTTGAAAATATAGCCTCAACTGCAGCCGCCTTAACAATGACAGTGCAGATGTTTCCAAAATTGGTCCTTATTTCCAGGATCATGTCATGCCTTCTCTGTCATTTGTTTATTTCCCCTCCCCATGTCCACATGGCACGGGGAAACTTGTAATTTTAGATTCTATTGCATGCTCAGAATGGGCATTCTGTAATTAAATTTGAATAATGAACTTGATGGAAATACTAAGCAGATAGGACATCAAAGGAATATCACATAGTTAAGAGGTAATGTCAGATAGTCTGGATTTAAGATCCTATCTGAAGTGCCAAGCTTTTGAAATCTTCAAATATAAATGAAAATTCTACATGATAATTTAAATTGATTCGTGCAGATTAAATCTATAATTTTTGTAGTTTGGCTATGTAGCAAGCACATTAGTATCTATCATCATAACAATTGTCACTAACCAACTGTGAAGAAGGGCTGAAAATAAATATTTCCTCCTTTCCTCCTTATGCTTCCCTTATTAATGGGTGATTTTTAAATATTTAATGAATCATTAATATTTATTGTGAGTCTTCTCTATGCTAATTATTGAGAAGACTGAAAAAAACAGAGGCAGTGCCTAACCTCAAGGTATCTATATTCTTTGGGGGAAGATTTCCAAGCCAATTGAACATCAAAGCATTCTATGATAAGCACTCTGAGTAAGTGTTAAACAAGTTAGGCCTAAGTTCTGGGTGGGTCAAGAAGAAGCATTTAGCTTTGGGCTTTCAGCAATGACTGCTCATCTACTCCACAGCCAGCCGGTGAGTCGGCTGTGACTCAGCAGTGCCATAGGACAGAGTACAAGTGCCCCTGTGGGGTTTCAGGAGATGTACGTCTGGATGGGAGCAGAAGTCCTCTTTCTCCTGGGGTGCAGCTGGGTTCAAACTGATGACCTGATGACTGGCAGCCCAGCCTTTAACCCGCTAAGGCCACCAGGGCTCCCTATAAATGACCATTGGAGATCCTGAAATTTAAAGTGAACCCTTAAGAATTAAGGGGAGTGTGCCAGTTTTAACAGGGGGAAATAGGAAGTGAGTATCCAGACAGACCAAGGAGCTTGTAACAAGTAGCCTTGACCTTAGAGAGATTTGTTAGAATTTTCATTTTAGTTCCATCATCTGTTACACATTGACAAGTAATGAATTGATCTGGTTATGAATACGCATGGGAACCCCTATGCTTTCAAACAGTGAAAGTTGCTTTGAGGTTGATAGAGTTAATATGGCGGTAAATAAACAAAAACAACTTATTGCTATCGAGCCAATTCCGTCTCATAGATCCCCTCACGACAGAGCAGAGCAGCCCCTGTGAGTTTCCAAGACTTACCATTGAGGACGGAAAAAGCCCAGTCCTTCTCCCCCAGGGCTGCTGGGAGTTACTAACTGCCAGCTCCGCACTTAGCAGCCCAACACGTAACCACTTTGCTAGCAGGTTTTAAAGGTAAAAGCATATTATTATTAAAGATTAAAAAAGGTTTTAGGATTTGTTTTGTGTAATCGACGAAACCTCAGCAGAACACTGGATATCAATGTGATTTGCATTCATAATCATAGTTTTGGGGTGCTCCCAGTATGTTCCTGTTATAGCTGTGTTCTTGCATTTGAATAAGGCTGCATATCATTTTATGCTATTATTATTATTATTACTTTGTCAGCATCCTATCATCACTTAACTAAAGCAGTGGTTTTTCCAAACCCCTCAGAGCCATTCACCCCTCCACCCACTCCCCCAATATTTCCATTTCCCCCCAAACAAACTCAATGTTGTCAAGTTGATCCAGACTCATTTTGGTCCTTTGTTTTAACTTTATTTAATTTTTTCAACGGTTTTATTCGTATATAAATCACATATCATATAATTCGATATTTCCACTACATCAAGAAGAGTTGTACAATCATCACAATTAGTTTTCTGACATTGTCTTCATTCTGGCAGTCCTTGTTATAAGCTGCCCATTTGGCCCCCGCCTCCCAGGCCCTCCCCAAGAGCTCATTACTCCAGTGACTGCGTCCCTCGCTGTATCCATCCTGCACCTCCTGGAGTCCTCAGGGGTACTGGTTTTGTGTTGGGCTGTGATCAGTAGTTCGAAAGCATCAGCAGCCCCATAGGACTTTCAACTCACTGACACAGCTACGGTCTTGGAAATGCACACGGGGTCGCTCTGAGTCACCGTTGACTGGTAGCACTGAGATCCTGGATTTCATATTTTAGAAAAAAGCCTTTAAAAGAAACAATGATAAATTAAAACAGATAAAAAACTCAATCAGAAAGAAGCAGAACACATGAAAAAGGTTTAGCAGAGCAGGTCTCCTCCTGCCTCTTCTCTCGGAGGTTCACAGAGCTCTGACGATTCGCAGGCCTTCTGGCACCTTTAAGAAAAACAAAAACAAACTACATGGAAGGATTTCAGTACAGTTGATGGTTACTCTCCCGATGTGCGAATTAAGATCATAGACCTAATAGAAAATAGACATTTTTCTGAACTATTGAATGGTTGTAATATCTGATACGCTGCAATTTCACCATTTCCTGTACTGTCTTACCTGATACTTCTGCAGGCATGGGGTCAGGAATGAGCCAATTTGGAAGTTTACAAAGCACAAGAGTCCTCTCTTCTCCTTCTGATGTCAACTGCACATTTGGAGGGGCCTCATAGAAGTCACTCCACGGTATTATCCTGGTCAGAAACCAGTTGCCATAGATTTGATTCTGCCCTGAGTTTCTGTACCCATGGTGACACCATATGTGTGAGGGGAGAGGTATGCACCACCGGATTTTCAGTAACTAGTTTGTTCACATCACAAACATGTCTGTGTGGACGCCATGCCAACTTCCACATCAGTAGCCAAACATTTAACTGGTTGAGCTCCCTAGGGAATTTTTACAAATGAAGATGAATGAAAATACTAATAGGAAGAAGGGCTAGGAAAAAGAAGCACTTTATGATTACACTCAAATGGAATGCCGTTTTGCTATGATTCTGAATTGACTCACTAGAAGTAGGATTTTTTGCTTGGTGTAGTTGGAATGGCTTCACTTTGTTTGTTTGCCTGTTCCGCGTTTGCCACCCCCCCC
>NW_022111324.1:33526787-33535367 GCF_000313985.2 Echinops telfairi | reverse complement strand
CCCTTGTTTGGTTCAGGTGGTTTGTTTTTTAAATTGTATCTTTCTGACTCCAATTTTGTGTTTTATTTCCATTCTGAGCTGTGAGAATTTACTTCATTCATGGGTACCTTGACATATTTAGGATTGTTCAAGTAAAAGTGAGCTGAATTTGGAATTCTGGAATCATTTTATCAGAGAAAATCTAGATCTCTCCTACAGGAATGACATCAGGGCAGAACAGTGTAGTGAAAGGCAGAGAGAAACATTAGACTGTGGAGGGTTTTTTCAGACCTGGGAATCACAATATCACAAAATTTGAAACGGATCTGACATTGAGTGCTATTTGAAAATGAACAAAGATCATGACTAAAATATTGTGTGGGTTAATGGAATTAGTGAAATTGTCTGAAAATCATGCCAAAATTTAGAATATCATTAGTCATTTGTGGCCATTATCATGACAATGTATGTAATGCACATCCAATACAATTAAATAAAAGACAATTATATAGCACCTGCAGTGTTCACTGCTTCCATTTTGAATTAGAGATCATTTTCATTCTATATAATAGTTTTTTTTAAAATTTCTACTCTGAAGGTACTGATGACATATAGGTTAAAATAATGCTAATTTGTCAAATGTTTGAACTTTCTCCTATGACTAGCAATAATTCACTACTATGTCCATTACTATCATTGCTGAGCTACATTATTTATTATGTTAAACTTTCCTACTACTTCACAGCTATGTGATTGATTATTTGTGAACATTTCATTTTGCGCATATTCATTCTTTTGTGGTCTGATTCTCATCAGAATTCTCAAGATTAATGGGTCATTAGCATCTGGAAATGAGTTATCTCAGTATATTATTATAATTACATTCACTACTTACTAATGAATTTAAAGTGCATTGATATAAAATATGCACAAATGAATTGAAGATAGTAGTAGACAATCAAATCTTCTCTACTATCAGTGCTATTTTGCACTCAAAATTTTAAGATGGTCCTGTAAAACGTAATTTAACAACAGTGTTTCAGACATAACCTCTTTAGTTCCAAATTACCTAGGTACTTATCAAATTAGGCACTTTATAACTATGGACATTGGAGAATGTATTGTCTTGCTTTTGTGTCAGTTTTGCTCAGCTCAAACTGAGCATATGAAAAAGCCCAATTATCAAAAAAATAATTAAATGCACAGAAAGCAGACTTTCATATGGAATAATATAAATATTTCTACCAAAAAAAGAATTATCATCTCGTGATATTTTTAAGAGCAGAGTTCTCTCATTTTCAGCAGTGGGTAAACCTTCTTTGCAATTAAGATTAAAATATACTTTAATTTATCTTGTTACAGTGTGTTTTCCCATATATTTTACAAACAACTTTTCACTGATGCTTATTATGTCTATATTTGACCATGAGTAAAAGATCTACCAATGATATAGTGTACTATGTATAATTTGCTCTTAGATTGTGATCAAATAATTGCTATAAAATACCTGGAGGGACAATATACTAGGTGTGTTAGTCTGGATTGACTAGAGAAACAAATCCACAGACATTCATATGTGTATAAGAAAGAGCTACATAGACAAGAGCAGTTAAATATTGAGAAAACATCCCAGCCCAGTCCAGATCAAGTCCATAAGTTCTATATTAGCTCATATGTCTGATACCAATCTATATAGTCCTCTTCAGACTCACGAAACACATGCAATGACGCTGAAGGAAGGAAGATCACAGGCCAGTGGCTGCAAAGTCTTGTGGATCCAGTGGCATCATAAGCATCTCAGAGCTGGCAAGGGTCTCCACATGGCTCCTTCAGCTCAGGGCTCTTGCATAGCACCATCTGTCTTGTCAGCTGCAATGTCTTGCAGGAAGTGAGCATGTGTCCTGCCTCCAGAAAGCTATTTATCTCCTTAGAGTCTCCAAATGAGGACATCAAGCTGCGACCTGATTGACAGGTTAAACTCTACCCCTTTACTCTTAATCCTCTCAAATTGACAACAGATTATGTAACTACCACATTAGGTAATATCATTTTATAAACAAATATCAGGGAATAAGCGATGTTTTGGACAATTGTAACAAAAAACATACCTTCCATTTGAAATCTTGGTGTGATGCTTCTCATTTTATTGGAGTGAAAATAATTTCATTGTGTTATCTCTCAGATGCATAAGGAGCTTGAAGGACACATGCAACCATTTTATCAATAGTAGTGCTTTCTTGTATTAATTTCTTCTATTTTCTTGACTTTCTCACATCTAATAAATTGAATATTAAACATAATGATAAAAGTAAGAAGAAAAGTAGGAGGAAAGGAATAGGTGGGAGAACTATTATTATTTTCATAAAAGGGAAAACAAGAGGAGAAAATTGACATCATTAATGTTAATATCATTATGATAATAAAAGGAAGAACATGAGGAAGAGGAAGAGAACACTACTAATACTATTATGGTAGTGGTAATGCAATGATAACAGTGAAAGTAGAAATAATTTTAAAACAAATACTACATCTGATACAATCAAGTACTTTATCTTATATCATATTTACCTTGTGATAATTATATTTTACAGTTGAATAATTTGAAATTTGAAGAAGTTAAGAGATGTTCAAATGTTAATTAATTTTTATTAGCAGAATTAATATTCAAACTAGATTTAGCTGGTTTAGATAACATCTTTTCACTGTACAAAGCAGGATTTTTTTTTATTCATCTCATCTGTAACATTCCATTTAAAAATTTACCTCCTGAATTTCAAGTCATCTTAACTTTTCCGCCAATGACTTTAATAACGCGCAAGTTAACATATTCCTTCAGCAATCTGAATTAGTCTCAAATATATGTTCAAGATGTAATTATAATTATTTGTGACTGGAATGTGAAATTTAGAAGCAATAAAAAATATCAATAGTTGGAAACTATGACCTTGGTCAAAGAAATGATGCTGGAGATCATGTGATAGAATTTTGCTGAACTAACAATTTCTTCATTGCAAATTCTTTTTTTATTCCCTTCACAACATAGATGGTGTCTATCCAAGTGCATCTTTCTGGATGGAATATGCAGGAATTTAATTGACTACATATTGGGGGTGGAGGTGGGCTTAGGGATGGAAAAACTCAATTCTATTAGCCAGATCAGGGTCACCTGTAGGACAGATAATGAATTATTCATAAACAAGTTCAATTTGATGGTGAAGGAAATTAAAACAAGTCTAGGAGAATGGAAAAATATCTTGAGTATATCCTTCTTGAATGTAGAGTCCGTTTCAATATTGATTTTGACACATTGAACAATAATGACCATGAACATACGACGATGACAACTACATCATACATGAAGAAAGTTAAAGGTCATTTAAAAGATATGAAAAGAGGAAAAGACTGAAGTGGTTGCTACAAGAGACTCTGAAACTTGCTCTTGAATATTGCATATCTAAAGCAAATGGAATAGTTGAAGTAAAAAGCTGCACTCAAAATTCCAAATAGCAGTTGAACAACGCTGACATATAACTCGGTCATTCCACTCCTAGGTATATATCAAAAGACTTGAATGCAAAGATTCACAGAGATGTGTACACTGTATTTAATGGCATAATATTCCCAATAGTCCAGAGGTGTAAAGACATTAAGTGCCTATCAATAGATAAACAAAATATGGATAAAAATATAGGTCACACATACCGAGGAATACATTCCGTAGAAGAATAAAAAAATAGAGGAACTAAGTCTAGATACACCCTACAATCTGAATGGAGCTGGGAGACATTGTGTTACGTGAAATAAAATCACATTAGGATAAATATTGTAAGATTTAACTTATATAAAAGATTTTAAAAAGATAAATTAGTTGAGACCAAAGTTCATTACCTTGATGGCATAGTGGTTATGCTTTGGGCTGTGATCTACATGTCAGCAGTTTGAAACCACCAGCAAATTCTAGGGAGAAGAACTGGGCTATGTACTCCCATGCAGAGTGACAGTCTCAGAAACCCACCAGGGTCACTGTGAGTCAGTCAGCACGGACTTATTGACAGTGGGGTTGTTTTTTTTGTTAAAGCTTATTGCTAGTTACTAGAAAGGAGAGTATGGTAAAAGAGTGGAGGGTAGTTGTAACAAAAATGTTTGTTTATTATGGGAAGTGTTACATAATCGAGTATTGCAATTGTCAATTAATTGTGTATGTGTAAAATGTGAATTGGAAAACACTGTGTGATATATGGATTTAAAACAATGACCAAAAAATGTAGCTGCTGAGGTTTCTGGGTTCACTTCATGGGATTTGGTTCCTTAGTTTGGAGGTTTAGGATCATGATTTATTGGGATGCCCCCGCTTAATGTGTATACAGTACTTCAGTTCTACCTTCTAATTCCGAGGCCTTAAAAGTTTACCAGCAGTCTTCCAAGACACACGCTTGGTCTCTATTTGCCTAGAACATCTGAAAAGGGGAAGTTTGGAACAGGAGGAAACAGAGTGCAGGAGTCAGCAAAATAGTGCAGCTACTGTTGCATAATATTTTGATCAAAGATGAGATAGAAGAATTTTGATGAAAATGTAGAATATAATTTCAAATTTCATGGACTCCAGACTTTCTGGAGCTTGGGATTGAGATAATACTTAAAACACAGTCAAAATATTCTTTGCAATCTTCTTAAACCAAATAATAGCTTAGCTATTTAGAAAGACATCATACGCCTTAAATATTATTCTCATTTAAGGACTATCTCTAAGGGACCGAAGTTACTACAGCAACTGAAAGATGAGAGAGAAGAACTTTAGAGAGTCGTGTCCTATTGGAGGATGATCAACTCCAAAAAATGAGGATGAAAATGGTTGTCCAACTTAAAGAATGTAATCAATGTCTCAGAATTGTACAACTAGAAAGGGCTGAATAGAAATGTATTTTCTGTGTGTGTTCTCAACAAGAAAAAAATGTTTTCAACAGTTTATGTGGGTAGTCCTGCTCAGTCACACAGGTTCCCTATGAGTCCAGTGGACTCAGGGCAGGGGCATACAACCACATACCGTTTGAAAAGGGGCAAATGGGTGCAGACTGAAGAGCCTTTGAATGTGAGGAGCAAAGGTTCTAGGCGGTTAAAAATTCAATATCTTTAGAGACCGTCCTTTTCATAGAAAGCCCCAACAGTGCGCACATTCGGCAGAATAAAGATCCCCAAAGCTGTCCACTTCCTAATATCTATAGCCTATGAATACCTTAGGTTATGTGATAAAGGTGAAATGAGACTGCTGATGGAATGAAAGATGCTAATTCAGCTACCTTAAAATGAAGAAATTAACCTTCATTATGCAGATGGAGTAATCAGACGATTACTGTTTGGAAGAGTTGAGACAAAAATAAAGAGAACGAGAGGGATGGCAGCATTAATAGGTCTTAACTTGATCTTGCTCCTTTGAAGTTGTAGCAAAGAGACCACAGCCAAAGGAGGTGGACTATATTTATTGCTGTTAAATGTTGTGGTTAGTGCTGTTAAGCTTAAAGTGGCCCTATGTACAACAGATGGAAACACTACCTAGTTCTTGTACCATCCTCACAGTTGTTACTAGACAGGAGCTCAGTTTACAGCCACTATGTCAATCCATCTTGTCGAGGATCCTCCTCTTTTTCATTTTACCAAGCAAAAGCCCTTCTCTAGCCACTGGACTCTCCTAATAACAGGTCCACAGTATGTGAGATGAAATCTCACCATCCCTGCTTCTAAGGAGCATGACTCTACTTAGAAGTTGTATGCGTTCTAATCCACTTAATGGAAGTGAGTGTTAAGTGATATCAAAATCAGGGAGAAGACAATTTTAGGTATCAACATTCCTTTTCAAAAGGGTTATTATGGATTCAAAAGGAGTCAAGGGGAAATAACTGCCTAATTCAGATGTCGAATCAAAATAATTTCTAATATATAGCCTTGATAATTTATTTGATAGATTCTATATCATACATTTTCATGTAAAATTTTAATGAAGCTTAAAGAAATGAAAGAAAATGCCATTCTTTCTCAGTTTTAATTATTCTAAATGCCTTCTTTCATCTGTCATATCTACATGACAGCAACTGCGCAAAGTCTACACTGAAACTCTATGTGATAAACTCTTCAAAGAGCTTTTAACAGTGGAATGACAAATAACAAAACAAAAAAAGGTGATTATTCACTGTTGTTATTACAAAATATATTCTACAATAAAGATGCAGTAAAATTCAGGCCAATGGGCATTTAAAAAAAAAAGAAAAGACAACCCACTCTGCCCCTCTGGAGCGTCTCAAAAGAACAGAGCCTACTGACATGCAAACTGACGCCTTGTGAAACTCATTGACTCCCTAACCCGCAGAACAAGAAGGTAATAAAACGGTGTCATTTGAAGCTTCTGGTTTTCTGGCATCTTGTCACAGAAATGATAGGAGTTTAGTACAATGCAGGTACATACACATCTTAATATAGTTGTTCAATAATGCCCCATAGATGTATGTGTTCATATCTGTGTATTTGCTTGGGTGTATTTGTTTGATTTTCTTTCAACTCTTTCCCTTTGCTGTCCTTTCTTTCTTATTTACATCTCTATCACCGTCTCAAAATAAACGCTTCTTCCAATGGCAGGTTCTAAGGCACATCTTCCACGGTGAGCATGGTAATTCTTCCCAGCGAACACATATGCTCCTCATTCAGATCACATCTTACCTTTGCTTTATCAGCACTTACGTGTATTTTTACTGCAGGATGAATTGGCCTTATTTATTGCTCTCATTTCATAAGTATTTATTCTTTGTTCTATTTGTGCCTTGAATGTATGATGTTTAATAATATTAATAATATTTGCTTTCTGTAATTAAGAACTGGACAGCATTTGTTATACATTCAACAAAACATTATTCTTTAGGATGCTTTGTTCCAGGAAATATGCCTTGAAAGAGAAAGGCATGTCAACGATCCTTTGCAAATTAAATACAATAGGTGCATAAATAGTATTAAATATTATGGCTACCATAGGATATAAAGGAGATTAGATATTTCATGCTAACCAAATATGATACTTAATCTCTCCTAATAAGTTTCACTATGTGTGTAAGTTACCTGCAAACTCTACACAAGTCTCGTCCATGGGTAAATATAAAACAGAATAGGAGTACTTCTTTACAACCAACCAATGAAAAAAACCAAATAATAGATTACAATGACTGATGACTTCTCTGTAGCCTGTAGTAGCAGTTGGTCTTCTGCACTGCACATGCGTAGACCCCAGATTGTGACTTGTATTGCAGGAGCCCAAATCTCTAGGGCAGCTGTTCTCAACCTGTGGGTTGCGACCCCTTTGGGGGTTGAACAACCTTTTCACAGGGGTCACCTGATTCATAACAGTAGCAAAATTACAGTTATGAAGTAGCAACAAAAATCATTTTATGATTGGGGGGGTCACCACAACATGATGGACTGTATTAAAGGGTCATGGCATTAGGAAGGCTGAGAACCACTGCTGTAGGGGGTAACGAAAACAAAACAAAACACCCTACTGCCTGGACATTAGAAATGTAAGTTTTATTCAATAAAGTGTGAAGAAATGGAATGGGAGCCCATTCCAACCTTCAGCTACACAAAGGGAAAAAGAATCCAACTCTACACCAGCCCAATGTCTATAGGAATTGCCTCCATCCTCCATCCTTCTTTATCCTATTCTGTTGGTAACCATCCCTTGATGGTACTCGTTTTCTCAGCTGAGTTCCTAAGTGCTGCAATGGCAAAACAGAACACAAGAACAATGCTAAACTACATACATTTATTATGGAAGTTAATAGGTAACCAGTCAAGATCAGAAAACATAGAGTATGTAGTTATTTTGTCCACAGCAGTATCTCTTGTCAGTCATACCATGAGACATCTCTTTCTGGTAGCCAACCTCTCAACCATGTGAGTGGGTGGCTTCTCCCTTGCTGGGGCTAAGTTACAAAGCACTCTTGCATTGATGAATGCCCACAGTATACCCCACTGTGCAAGTCAGCCGCCTGTGCAAAGGCACTCAGCTTTATTCATTCTCTGGGCTGGGAAGTCCGCAGTTCTATCTCAGGGTACCTGCTGCCTTGTTGCCGTGGCTACACCTTCATGGTCTCTGCTGCCATTGCCGTGATTTCTCCAAGCAGGGATCCCGGCAGAGCAAGACAACTCCCACATCTGGTCCTGGGATTCACTCTTCCTGCTCCTGAGATGTTCATTTTATATCCAGCAGAATGGCAAAACTGACCAAACAGATTCTTTTGGTTTTTTTTGTTTTTTGCTCTGATGTTAATTGACTATATCTCCACAGGCTGACAGTTAACAGTAACTGGGACCCAGCAGCCCTCCTGAGTTGAAGGACTTCGAATATATTAACTGTTCCATGGAAGTGAGTTGAACTGAGCCCTCTGTACTGCTGGGTGGACTAATTAGCTGTTATACTCCTTCATGCTGTATAAATCTATCCATATATGTATTTAAGATATATATAATATATATAACCATAAGTTTACATATCATATAGATATAATCATATGTGTCCTATAATCATATATATATATATATATATATATATATATATATATA
>NW_022111324.1:33525360-33526510 GCF_000313985.2 Echinops telfairi | reverse complement strand
TAGTATATATATATATATAATCATATGTGTCCTAGTTTTGTTTCTCTAGAGAACCCAGCCTAACATGTAGGGCTTAAACAACTGCAATTTAGCTGAGAAGAATTGCTGAATGCTGAATGAAGGTCAAGCATGATAGTTGGACAAGAGGAAAGTTAAAGGAAATATAGGAAAGAAATAGGAACAAAGGACCTTCATAGAGGTATAAATACAGGCAAGGAAGCAAATAGCTTAGTCTTCCCTTGGGAATCACAGGCAGTTTTTCCGCAGGCAGCAAACAGTGGGGCTAGTCAACAACACTCCGCAGCTCAGTAGCTTAGCGAAGCAGGTCCAGATAGGATATTGAACTCAAGCAACGCAAGATGATAAACTCCACCAGCTTCAAGCTCAAGTGATGTACACTCCAACAGCCTGGTGAAGCAGGTCTTGCAGAAACCTCAAGCTTTGGCAACACAATCCCATAGGTAGTGTACCTCACAGGCTGAGACAGAGAACTAGCTAAAGCAGTCACATGCTGGTCTGATCACCAGAAAGCAAGAGAGAGAGGAGCCAGCCTTGCTGAGCCATTTATCTTTTTTCCCTCCAATGAAACTGCAATCTTATTAATTGCACATGTTCCTATTGGCCAGGTTGGGACAATAAACCTACTGATCATAGTTCACCCCTTGCTAACTTGGCACCTATACACAATTTTTTTTCAAATAATTTTATTAGGGGCTCATGCAACTCTTATCACAATCCATACAAACATCAATTGTGTAAAGTGAATTTGTACATTCATTGCCCTCATCATTCTCAAAACATTTTCTCTCCACTTAAGCCCCCAGCATTAGGTCCTCATTTTCCGCCTCCCTCCCCACTCCCCCATCCTTCATGAGCCCTTGATAATTTATAAATTGTTATTTTGTTATATCTTGCCCTGTCCGACATCTCCCTTCAACCGCTTTTCAGTTGTAGTTGTCCATCCCCAAGGGAGGAGGTCACATATAGTTCCTTGTAATCTGTTCCCTCTTTCCTACCCACTCTCCCTCTACCCTCCCAATATCACCACTGGTCTTAAAGGGATCATCCACCCTGGATTCCCTGGATTTCCACTTCCTATCTGTACCAGTGTACATCCTCTGGTCTAGCCAGACTTGCAAGGTAGAATTCA
>NW_022111324.1:33511561-33524670 GCF_000313985.2 Echinops telfairi | reverse complement strand
CTTCTGCTACCTTAATACTAAACCTATAAATATAGGCACATAGATCTATTTCCCCATCCTCATATAAATATATTTGCATATGCTGTACACAATTCTTTAGCCATATATAATTTTAAGACCTTAATGAAATCACACTTATGCCTAACATCATCCATCTATCAATAAATGAAAACATATTGATTCTATTTGTATCTGGTACATCATACATGAACAAAAGAAAAGTATTCAATAATCACATATAAAGAAGATAAACTAACAACCACAACCCTCCCCTTTGCAATTGATCATGTGGTTGTAACTGAGAGGTAGAACTATCTTCTTCTACTGTCTATTCTGTATTACCTTTGCCTTCAGCAAGTACCTCAGCTGGCTGTGGTTTTTTGCCTGGTAGGGTGACCCAGACCTTCATTCCTGATGGGTCTGGGTCATTAGATGTCCTGTCAGGTTTCGGTTGCTATAACTTACCATTTACTTTAATCACAGGGCATGGTAGCACTAAGTGTCGGCTTATGGGGCCTTCTGGATTCCAGACATATTCTTCTTTACCTCCATTATGTAATGCCAGTCCAATTTCTCCTTTGTAATCAGGATCAATCACATGCTCAGTACATTGACACCCATCCTGACCTGTTGATCCAAAGGCATGAGAAGCCCAAAGTGGCCAAGGGGCATTCTCAACTGCCAGTTAAGTGGAATCCATGCTGTGTTTCCAGGTGGAAGAGTTCCTTCATTTGGGACCAGGACCTCCAGGCCTGAAGCACATAGGGATGATGGTACAGGAAGCAAAAATGCTGCAAGTGGATCACTAGGAGTAATAATAAGTGGTGCCACTCCAGCTTCCACCCCTTGGTTCCTGGACCCATGAATTCTGGCTATTGGATACACACCACAATATATTGGCTGCTGGCTTATAGTGTATTCAGCTTCCTGGAGAACATTGCTCCAGCCCTGCAAGTAATTGTGGCACCATAATTGTTTCTTTAGGAGGCCATTCCTATCCAGCCAGCTGCTTCAGGATGATGAGGAACATGATATGACCAGTGGATTCCATGGATATGGGCCCATTGCCACAC
This sequence comes from Echinops telfairi, assembly GCF_000313985.2. Classification (NCBI taxonomy): domain Eukaryota; kingdom Metazoa; phylum Chordata; class Mammalia; order Afrosoricida; family Tenrecidae; genus Echinops; species Echinops telfairi. The sequence goes on along the minus strand of NW_022111324.1, from coordinate 33,523,597 downwards.
TGCATTTGCTGTGAAGTGAGTTCCTTGATCTGAAGCAATGGCTATGTGGGATGCCATGCTGGTGGATGAGGCATTCTGTAAGTCCACGAATGGTGGTTTTGGCAGAAGCATTGTGTTCAGGGAAGGTAAATCCATATCCAGAGTAAGTATCTGTTCCAGTAAGAACAAAGCGCTGCCCCTTACATGATGGAAATGGTCCCATGTAAACAACCCACCACCAAGTTGCCAGTTGATATCCCTGAGGAAAGGTCCCATATCTTGGACTTAATGTTGGCATCTTCTGCTGGCAGATGGGGCATTCAGCACTGAGAGTGGCCCAGTCAGCCTTGGTGAGTGGAAGTCCATGTTGCTGTGCCCATGCATAACTTCCATCCCTGACAGCATGTCCGCTTTGTTCATGTGCTTATTGGGCAATGACAGGAGTGGTGGAGGAAAAAAGAAGTCCCATCTCCACATTTTATCCATTTGATTGTTAGTCTTCCTTTTCAGAGGTAACCCTTTGGTGATCATTCACATGAGACACAATTACCTTTACTTTCTTCACCTATTCAGGGAGGTCTATCCACATACATCTTCCCCATACCTTCTTGTGACCAATTTTCCAATCTTGTTCCTTCCAACTCCCTGACCATCCAGCCAAGCCATTAGCCACAGTGCATGAATCAGTATACACTCCCACATTTGGCCATTTCTCCGTCCAGGCAAACTGAATGGCCAGGTGCACTGCTCAAAGTTCTGCCCATTGGGAGGATTTCCCTTCACCACTGTTCTTTAGGGAGATCCCAGAAAGGGGAGGTAGTGCTGCTGCTGTCTACTTACTAGTGGCACCCACATACCATGCAGAGCCATCTGTAAACGAAACATGAATTTTCTGTTCTTCAGTTAACTTATCATAAGGAGCTCCTCAGGAGGCCATAGGTGAAGACTGGGAGAAGGACGGTTATGTGATGGGAGTGGAGACTATGGGCATTTGGGCCACTTCTTCATGCAGCTTACTTGTCCCTTCAGGTCCTGCTCTAGCTCGATCTCATATATACCACTTCCATTTAACAATGGAGTGTTACTGTGCACATCCAACTTTATGATTCTGTGGGTCAGACAATACCCAGTTCATTATGGGTAGTTCAGGCCTCATGGTGACCTTGGTGGCCCATGGTGAGACATTCAGTCTCCACTAATGCCCAGTGACAGGCCAACAGCTATTTTTTCAAAAGGGGAGTAGTTGTCTGCAGAGGATGGCAGGACTTTACTCCAAAATCCCAAGGGTCCATGCTGTGATTCACCAATAGAAGCAAGCCAAAGACTCCACACCGCATCTCTATGACTGACCACTCAAGCACCATTTGGTCATCTGGATCATATGGTCTCAGTGGCAAAGAGGTTTGCATGGCAGCCTGAACCTGATGCAGAGCCTTTTCTTGTTCTGGGTCCCACTCAAAATTGGAGGTTGTTCATGTCATTTGATAAAGAGGTTGAAGTAGACCACCCAAATGAGTGATATGTTGCCTCTAAAATCCAAAGAGGTTCACTAGGGATTATACTTCCTGTTTAGTTGTTGGGGTGACCAGATGCAATAGCTTATCCTTCACTTTAGTAGGAATGTCTTGACATGCCCCACACCACTGGATTCCTAGAAATTTTACTGAGGTAAAGGGTGCCTGAATCTTTGATAGGTTGATTTCTCAGCCTCTTGCATGTAGATGTCATACCAATGAATCTAGAGTCTTTGATACGTCCTACTTAGTGGGTCCAATTAGTATAATGCCCTCAATATAATGGACCAGTGTGATATTTTTCAGAAGAGACAGACAATCAAGGTCCCTTCGGACTAAATTATTGCACACGGTGGAAGAGTTGATGTACCCCTGGGGGAGAGTTGTGAAAGTGTGTTGCTGCCCCTGCCAGCTGAAGGCAAACTACTTCTGGTGGTCCTTTGAGACAGAATCAATAGCTGGCCAGATCAATAGCTGCTTACCAAGTACCAGGAGATGTATTAATTTGCTCAAGCAATGAAATCACATCTGGAAAAGCAGCTGCAATTGGAGTCACCACCTGGTTAAGTTTACAATAATCCACTCTCCTTCTCCAGGATCCATCTATTTTTGTTTGTTTGTTTTTACAGGCCAAATGGGTGAGTTAAACAGGGATGTGGTGGGAATCACCACCCCCTGCATCCTTCAAGTCTTTGATAGTGGCACTAATCTCTGCAATCCCTCCAGGAATGCAGTATGGCTTTTAGTTTACTATTTTCCTAGGCAATGGCAGTTCTAATGGTGTCCACTTGGTCTTCCTATCATAATAGCTCTTATTCCACATTTCAGGAATTAAAAATGGTGCTTTTTCCAGTTACTAAGTATGTGTATCCCAATGATGCATTCTGGAACTGGGGAAATAATGACAGGATGGCTTGGGGGGCCCACTGGACCCACAGTGAGGCTTACCTGACCTAAAACTCCATCGATAACTTGACCACCATAAGCTCCCCACTCTGACTGGTGGGCTTTTGAAACATTTTAGACCTCCTGGAATTAGTGTCAGTTCAGAGCCAATGTGCAGTAATCCCCCCGCCCCGCCCCGAAAGTTTGGTTATTCCTTTTCCCCCAATGAACAGTCTCTCTTATGAAAAGCCACAGGTCCCTTTGAGGAAGGCTAGAAGAAAGAATAACAGTATAAACCTTCAGTGATGTAGCAGGGTCCTTCTTCAAAGGGACCTGGTGTTCGCTTTATTCAAGGGGTTGTGGGTCTATAAACTGGCTCAGGCCTGGGAATTGATTGAGTGCTCGTGACTCTATTCTGCTGTGGACCTGATCTAGCATTCTTCCGCTTGTATAGAGAATGTAAATATTTAGTAGGTTTCCCATGTGTTTCACTCCTAGGGACACCATGGCTAAGTAGCCAATGCCATAAGTCCACAGGAGACAGGCTGCTTTGATTATTATGGAAACTTTGCTGTTCTTTACAATAACCACGCCCACCCTGTCTCTGTTGATTCAGTGCTGACACCTGCCCTCTACCACCATGGGGACCAGTCAGCCCCATTGTAGGCAAATGTAGTTCACATATGCCAGTTCACACTGTTATTCCTGGTGCACATAAAATAGCAATCACGAGTTTTCAGAGATGCTGGGGCCCACTTCACAACTTGTTCCTTATGGTTGTGGTGAAAGGTATGTCCTTGAGGCACACTCTCTTTGGGTCTACAGGATTATTCTGATAGATCCATTCCTATATACCAATTTTCCTAAGCTTTTGGATGCCTTCTTCTAAAGTGTACCAAGGTAGGTCAGGCACCTCAAGTTGGTCTAACCTAGGCCATCTGGCAGTACATGCTTCAGTGAACCAACCAAAGACACAATTAGATCCTCTCCTAACCTTGATTGCTGAGACATTGAAGGAACAGTCTGTGCTTAGGGGCCCCATATGAAGAAACCCAGACTAGTCTAATGTTGCATTCTTTTTTCCCACTGTCCCACATCCTTAGTAACCATTCCCAAGGATATTCCCCAGGCTTCTGCTTGTACACATTAGAAAACTCAAGTATAGCGTGCACTTCTTCCTCAGTCATCATCTCAACCTCACCTTTAGGAACGTTTTGAGATTTAATTCTAGTTACAGGTCTAGAGGAAATAATGGGTAGTGGGGGTGTTTCCTGGGTGCTCTCAGCAATATCTTGTAAGGCATCTCCTCCAGGAAATACTACCTATGCAGCCCCACCTGGCATTTCAACTTGAACAGTTTGGCTAATCTGCTCAAGTGTGAATTGTTTTACTGATAGTGGATTGATCCCCTAGGGTGGGAGGGGTGGATCTATTGACTGGGGTGGCTCAATTGACTCTAGGGGCTCAATATCCTCCTCTTCTGCATCATCAGCCCATATATTCCTATCGCATGTTTTAGGGTCCCAGTTCTTTCTGATTAATGCCTCTACTTTGATATCAGATACTGTTCTAGATCAGCAACTCATTTGATGCTGTAAATTCAGCTACTTGTATGATGAGACTCTGGATTTGGTTTTTGGAAATGTCAGCTCTATTATGAGAGGAGAGAAGACTCATTTGTAGCACATTCAGAAGCTTTTATGTCTGTTATTCGGCACTTGAGATGTGTTTCTGAGGTTCTGAGATTATCCCTTTCCTTGATCACATTTTCTATTGTAAAGAAGACTAGCCAACCAGCTTCCCTATACTACTCATCCTACAAAACTGCTAGAAAATATCAAACACAGGATCACCCAGACTCTCTCCTCTCACCAGCACTTTATCAAATGGTGGTGATATTGTGGATATTAGTTTGTGACTTCACGCAATGGATTAACACCACCCCTCTAGTAAAAGTGGCAGACTTATCCATGCCTTTAGGAGTAGAGAGAGAGCATTTTCAGTGCTGATAAGCCTAAACAGACTGGAGAGCCAAATTTAGAAGCCTATATTTATGGTCTTGTTTTTCTAGAACCACTCCCGGTACCAATTGTGTTAGGCATGGTTCTCTAGAGAAACAAAACCAGGACACTTATAGATTTATACTGCATGAAGGAATATAACAGCTAATTAGTCCACACAGCAGTACAGAGGGCTCAATTCAACGCACTTCTTGACTGCTGGGTCCAAGGTCAAGAAAGCAGACAACTGGGTCTTCCACTGGGCAATGTAGGCAGTAGCAAACAGCAGGGCAGGTCACCAACAGTCAGCAGCTCAGGAGCTCAGCGAAGCAGGCCCAGATGGAATATTGAACTCAAGCAATTCAAGATGACAGGATCCACCAGCCTCAAGCTCAAATGATGTACACTCCAGTAGCATGGGGAAGCAGGTCTTGAAGGAACCTCAAACTCTAGTGACACAATCCCACAAGTAGTGTAGCTCACAAGTTGAGGCAAAGAACTAGCTAAAGCAGCCACACACTGGTCCAATCACTCAAGAACAAGAGAGAGAGGAGTGGGCCTTGCCAAGTCATTCATTTATTTTCCCTCCAATGAAACTGCAATCTTATTAATAGTACATATTCTTATTGGCCGGATTGGCACAATAAACCTACCTATTAGATCCCAGCAGGCATTCTACAACCTTCTCAACATTGATTTTAGATCACTTGTTGTTCCCTTGTCCCTGGGTTTGTTGGCACCCTCCTTCCTTTTCTCTGCCTTCCCCTCTCCTGTGTCCCCCCTGAACCATTGCTCTAGTTGTTTTCTCCTCTGAATGTTTATCCTGCCTGTCTTATATAAACAGACATGAAAAAGCCAACCAACCAACAAACAAAAAACAAAGAAAAGCCTGTGATTAATTCCAGGTCTGTTTTTTGACATTTATGAGTATTTACTAATTGAGTCTGATGAGGTGCCAAGCCCTGGCTCTCAAGTCTATTTTTGGGAATCCTCGGGAACTCCACTGCTTTGCTCCCCTTGCTGCTCTGTTGTACTCTTTTTGTGTGTTTCCCCAGTTTTCTGGGGTCAGCTCAGGCACAACGCCTGCATTGTGTTTCCAGTGTTATGCCCTGTTGCACTATGGGCCAGTGAGGGGACACTGTAGTAGACTTAGTTTTTATTGAGCAAACTGATATATTAGACAAAAATGGGGTATTTATTAAAATAATAATTCCAGAACTATTAGATTTTTTCCTATTGAGTCTTCTAAGCACATGTAACTAATCTATTTAGAGAAAATACAAAATCAGAGCACACTTTGAGCTAGACCTAAAAGCAGTGAATGAATGAATGAATCTGCACTGGGGCAGGATCCTCAAAGTTTTGCTTCTAGGAAGGGAAATCTTGTCCAATAGTCCTCCACTGGCTTCACAAGGTTCTCTTTGGCACTCTCCTCTACTCTTCCAATCATTTATTACTTTTCAAGTCAATTAATTTCCCACCTATTTGTTATCAGGAACTACATAACACAGGGGTCAGCTAGAACTTCTGTAGTAGATTTAAGGATTTAAAACTTTTTTTTAATCTAAAAAGGTTTGATATTTTTCCTTTTAGCTTATTTTTAGATTTGTGTTCCTTACATTGTCCAAGCATTATAAAGAATCATTATATGGAATAATTTTATGTACAATTTTTAGATTTGCTATAAAAATACATATATTTTAATTATTTATTTTAAAACCCAGTAGCAGATAATTAGTAATGTCTGTAGAAATCTCAAAGGATTATTATAAACTTCTTCCATTCCCAGTGCTGCTTGTGAGCTCCTTCAGTGCTGACCTGGTACTTCTTTTGTGAAGCGGCAGCTCAGGAGGCTCCAAGGCTCACCATGGCTGAAGGGAAAACCCAGAGAGCAGTCAAGACTGAGAACAACAATCATGTTAGTTTGAAGGTAGTGTGGCAGGGTGGTTCTGTGCAGCAGTTTAAGATTATGAGGCATATGCCTCTTGGTAAAGCAATGAAAGCCTAATATGAACAGCAGGGTTTGTCAATGAGGCAGATCTGATTCTGATTTGACTGACAGCCAGTCCATGAGAGAGACACACCTGCACCACTGGAAATGAAGGATGAAGATACAATTGATGTGTTCCAGCATCAGACAAGAGGCGTCTTCTAAAAGGGAGCCTGCTCCTTTCCTCGAGAAAATATTTAAATTACTAATTTAGAGGAGAAGTTTGTTTGGTTTATGTTTTAAAAATATTGAAAACTGATAGGAGGGAACTGAAATTTTGATTTTTCTACTTGGAAGACAGCATCAATATGAATATTTAACTCTGGATTAATGACTCAAGGTGAAATAAGTCATTACAAATGGGATATTCCCATCATTGTTGGCAAAAATTAGGAGTTACTCTTCATAGATTTTTATTTACTATTGCCACAGTGTCCATTTATTTGCCTGACTTTATAAAAACAACAAACTTATTTCAGAGTTTATTCCGGGGCCACCTGCTGTGTTTTCATAGATCAGTAGCACAGCGAATTGAGAGATGACTCTCCAGTAACTTGTACAAATATCACAGATAACACTCAGTGTTAGCAGAGTTTCTATCAGGCAAAAGTGAAGCATTTGCTTTTGGTTTTTCATAGTAGGATTATGTTCTTTTTCCAAAGCTATTCTCTATTTTAATGAAGTTTTAAAGCTATCTGCCCTGCAGCTGCTACTTCACAGAGTGTCCCGTGAGGCTCTAAGAGCAACAGGAATAAAGCAGATTAACCATTTTTGTGAAGTTCTTGAAAGGTCAATGTCTAAAAAAGAGTGAGGCAAATGGGCTTGTTGCTGAACATTCCTTCAAGATTAGAGTCATACTGCCTAGTTTCGCACTGAAGACTGGAGAAAGATTTTTTTTAATTCATTCAAAATCATCTCTACTTCATCACAAAATAAAAATAGTGAAATGAATTTACTAATATATAACTGTGTATACAGAACAATTCATTAATTTTAATCAGCTGTCAAACCTTAACTTATGCATATGAATGATTTTCCCTGCCATAGATGAAAATATAGTGCTAACTTGGTTTTAGCCATTTTTGAGATAAAGTATAAGACAATGAAGTTCCTCTTAACTAAATTTTGCTGCGAACTTTTAATTATCTGAAATGTCATTATTTTTATAGAGTTCCTGGACAGTACCTGTATGATAATTCAGGTACAGCAGACAAAACTCACAAGAAAGAAACAATACCAGTGAAAATAAACTATAAATAATAATAGGTAAATCTAAGTATGATTTAAAATTTAAAAAAATTTAAATTATAATCAATTATGTTTCGGCATGTTTTTTGTTATTTCACATACTCAGATCCACAGATATTTGTTAATCAAATATATACACTTATTTTAAAAATCAGCAGAAATACTGACATAAATACTTTATTTTTTCTTTTGCACATTTAAAGATAAAAGGCTAAGTAGGATTTAGCTTCCCCTTGAGGAGTCCTTGTGGGGTGTAAACTGTTCAACCCACACAGAGTCTTCTGGACGAAAAATCTAATTATCTGTTTCTGTAAGGTCACACACTTGAAAACTTGAAAGAGAAATTGTAGTCTGATCTATGGAGAACCCATGAATATGAATTTACAGGAACAAATTAGTAATTAAACTCACTGCCATCGATTCTACCCTGACTTATATGAACCCTAGGGTGGTACTTTAGGAACTAAAGTATGCCTGAGTTAAGTCTTGCCGATTTCAATTGCCTCATATGCAGAAAGTTGAACATTGAATAAAAAGACTGAAGAAGTATAGATGGTTTGAACTATGGTTTTGGTGAAAAATATTGAAAGTAACATGGACTGACAAAACCAATCTGTCTTGGAAGAAGTACAGCAAGACTACTCTTAGAAGCAAGGATGACAAGACTTCCTCTCAAGTACTTTGGCCATGTGGTCTGGGAGAAACTTCTCTCTGGAAAAGGACATTATGCTTGGTGAAAGAATGAATGTTTAATAAGAAGAAAGCCTGAGACAAAATGGATTGACAAAGTGCCTGCAACAATGGGCTTATGTTAGTCTGTGTAGACTACAGAAACAAATCCAAAGACACTCATATTTATATAGGAAAGAGCTTTATATACAAGAGCAATTGAATATTGAGAATATTGAGAAAACAACCCAACCCAGTCCAGATTAAGTCCATACGTCCTATATTAGCCCATATGTCCAATACCAATCTATAAAGAGTCCTCTTCAGACTCACGAAACACATGTAATGATGTCAAATGCAGGAAGATCACAGGTCAGTGGGTGGGAAGTTTTGTGGATCCAGTGGTGCTGTAAGCATCTCAGCCCTGGCAGGGGTGTCTCCACTTGGTTCCTTTACTTCCGTAGCTCTGACTGCCATCAGGGTAGCTTCATGTGGCTTCTAGTTAGAAATGTCTTGAGGTAGGTGAGCAGAGAGAAAGAGTGTCTCCTGCCTCCAAGGAGGAAATAAAAGATTTCCCAGAATCCTCAGCAGGACATGCCCACACAGAGGCCTCATTGATTATCTCCTGATTGACAGGCTAGACTCAACCCCTAAACCCTTAATCCTCAAATGGACACCAGATCATGTAACTACCACAGGGCACAAACATAAGAAAACATGTAAGTATACCGTGGAACTGGGCAGTGTTTTGTTCTGTTCACCGGGTTGTGCATTAGTTGGAACCCAGTCGAGGGCACTTAATAACAACAACTAATTCACCTTCTTAGCATTTGAAACTTCTACCTACTGTATTCAGACAAATATAAAATTTAAATTTATCTAAATATTCAAGGTATAAAGGACTTTTCATCCCATAGTAATCTTTCTCACTCTTACTGCCTTCGAGTAAATGCTGACTCATAGCCACTACCTGAACTTTCTGATACTATAACTGTTTACAGGCGTAAAAGTCCAGTCTTCCTCCAGCAGAGCTTCTGGTGGTTTCAAACCACCAACCATATGGATCGCAACCCAATGTGTAACCACTGAACCACCAAGCTTCCCTTGGTAATTTTTACTACGTTGAAAATCAAATCAAATAATATGTTGCTCCAGGAAGGAGTTGTGGGCTCACACTGAATCCTAGCTCCAACTTAAGAAAAATTAGTTCTTATGTTGTGGCCTAGTTTGAAATTCACTTTCATGAAATGATCTCCGAAGGTAAGGGTGCTACAGCAAAGTGTGGCACAGAAAGTATATGGTGCCCGGCTGTCAATAAAAATAGTGTCTGGGATCTTAAACGCTTATATTCAAACAAGCAGCCATCTAGGTGAGGAGTAAACTAAGTCCACACGGTAGAAGCACATCAACATGTGTGATCAGCATGTGTGATCAATTATAAAATAAGATTATTGTGAAAAGAAAAGTATCAGAGCTAAAATTATAAACATCCAAATTGTAGAAAGCTATGGAGGAGAGTAGAAGCTCAAAACTCACCTGCAGAGTATTAGTCAGACAGGGCTGCTGGTAGATCCAATCTGGCCAAAGGCAAAAGCCCTGAGCAGCCTTACTATGGGGCAGAGATTATTGAATTCTTGATTTTGCTGGATCAAACTCAATATTTGTCCAGTTGACCTCACCATAGACATGACCTGAGTCTGTTCTTGGTGCAATCATCGCTTAGATGCTTCCATGACAGAAATTTCTTCTCTGGGTTCTTGAATGTGATGGGGGTCTTCTCCCTCTCACACATTATTTGTATTTTTGTCTTTATACTATTGAGATCTTATCCTTCTTTACCACCTTACTAAAATTTATTTTTCATTGTTTACTGTTGGGTTTCCCAGATGTGAAGCACAGGAGGAGGGAGGTACAACGATAATAACTGATACAAGGGGTTATAGGGAATACAGGAGCGGGGGATGGGCTATAGGGGGAATGGGGATTTCAGGATTAAATAATGAAGGTGGGAGGCCAGGAAGGAACCTAAGAACTGATTGTGATTGATTGCACAACATATTTTAAAGGTGACTTAACCGTAGGGGTGGGGGCATGCTCTAAGATGGATGTGGCGCTGATTGTACGATTGAAATATTCAATTTTACGATATATAAATTTTGTGCCAATAAAAATGTTGAAAAAAAATATGTTGCTTCTGCAGATAGCCTTTACCAGTCTACTCATATTTCTATATGAGTCAAGTATTATTAAACTTACACATGCACTGAAACAAAAAAAAATGAAGTTTGCTCCTACTGTGTTCTGAGAGGTTTGAGTTGACTCCCTGGGTGCTATATAAATTGTTTAAATCACCAAAATGCCAGACTTAGCTTGCAGAATCATTTTCTTGAACATTAACTCAATTTTCTAAGAGTTTATCTTTGCAATGCTGAACTAAGGGTGTATAACATGATGAAATAGTTATTCTACGTGGAACTATCAGTGCAAAAATAGAAGAAATGCAACAAAATCTGGGAAAATACCTCTTTTTATCACTTGGCAGAACCTATTTAATGTGGAAGTATAACCAGAAGTAGATATTAACATAATAACATAAGAAAAGTATATATATGATTTAAAAACTCTGCATATAGCCTGTGATAGTGTCCAAGGTTATGCGCCAATCCAAAGGCAACAAAAGTTAACACATTCACACGGCCTAGGCAACTGGAGGTTACTGATATGTTTCAAAGAATTCCTTCTTCTCTGTGGCGGTGGTCGTGGCAGGGCAGGGCTGGCTTCCTTGGATTACACAGATTCTGCCTCTGCCCCTACCAGTCTTCAACATTCCATGGGGATCAACGGAGAGTGATTAGTCATTGGATCCTTTTGATGCTTCCAAGATTACTGATGGTGTCATTTGAATGGCAAGTATTGGATTATGTGGGCTTCATTACATTTTAAAGTAAAGTCATCAATTGTTCATGGTATTCTTTGATGATCTGGTGCTAAGAAATGTTTTGTGAAATTTTTACCTTTTTTTGGTCTGTATCAGATTTAATTTACTCACTTTCAGGAAGTGGTCCTCCTTTAAACTGTTTACTTTGTAAGAAAAACGCAACAAATATTTTCCCTAAATTAGTAGTGTCACTAGAAATGCATTTTGTGACTTCTGTATATGTTTTAGCCGATTATAACCCATAGTGACCATATCTATGATGGAGTGGAACTCTCCCATAAGACTCTCTAGTGTCTACAGAGCAGATCACCGCGTCCTATCTCTCTTGGAACCATTGGGCGTCTTCGACGTGCCTACATTTCACATTACAGCCTATTGTAAACAAAATATTAAGCAACTATTTCATTTTCATTTATCAAATCAAGTAATTATCTAATCTTCGATTTAACTTTATCTGAAGCATACTTAATTGACCACATAGATCTGCATATTATATATTTTACCCAAAGGACAGCCTTGCATATCTAGTGTTCAAGAGAACTGCTGTGTTTTTGTGAACCACTAGAGTTTATAAAATTTAAGGAATAGGTAGAATAACTAGGGAAAACGTAAATGCTGTTGTTTGAAAAATGTCCTAATAGTCCTACATGGCCAGCCCCACTATGAGACGTGATGCCCCTCACTGGCCCATGGCCCTGCGAGGGACAACACCAGTGACACAGTGTGGGAATTGCGCCTGATCTGACACCGCCATGCCGAGGCAAGGCACTGGGGAGGTGCAGCTGAACAGCAGGGGAGGGGAGTAGCAAGATC
>NW_022111324.1:33494324-33509851 GCF_000313985.2 Echinops telfairi | reverse complement strand
AAAAAAAAAAAAAAGAAAGAAAAATGTCCTAATAGTCACTTATTTTAATCATTTCACTTTCATGATGAGAAATAGAATTTAGGCTACTTCCCTTAATAGAAGCCACACCCTGGAGTCTAACAAACTGGAATGCCCTACTCCCTACTTATAGTGCTTCGATGATAGGTTTACTGTAACAGTATTACCTTGCCCTTGTTCTTCCAGGGAGCTCCAAAAAGGTGTTTTCAACCAGTTGTCAGAAATGAGGGGGAAGAACGCTTTGGGTTCTGCTATCCTTGCAGTGCTTTTTGCTTGTTTGTTTGTTTATTTGTTTTTAATCAAATATCAAAGCTAAAGCTCTCAACCATTAAATCACATGGCAGATAAACTGGACAAGTTTAAGGACACATTATAATGAAGATCTCCCGTAGATACTGTAATTCTTTCCCTGGGTTAAAATTATTTTTAGAATATTTTAACTTTTATGTAGAAATAAGGTGAAATTTCAATTCAAATTTATAGTTAGGTGTAAAGACATAAAATATTCTTTGAACTTTGCCAGTGTGATTTCATACACATTTCCAAATATGAGAAGTAAATTTTATTTCTCAGATTGAGTTCTCCTTTTTCATCCATGAACGTTTATAGAAAATTTGAAAATGTCCTGACTATATTCATTTGTGATAAAAGAAACCAAAAGAAATATTGTTTATGGACAGAAGCTTTTAAAAACAAGATTTATAGGGTGGGGTGTGGGAGGTAAGAAAACAGACAATATCAAGTGGCTCCACAACTTAACCAAGCTACAGAGTCACCTTCCCTGGATTTAACCTGAAAGTATTTGATTTGTTGTTGTTGCTGTTTTTATTCAATCAAAAAGTGTTATTAATTTAAAATAAAAACCTGGACCTCCTTAGGTGTGCAGAGGGTAAGGGAAAGTGTGTGTGGCGGGGGAGTGGTGCACCCTTACAATGCTATGGTGATTTATGAGAGAACTGTGAATCTATCATACACTACACCAAACATTAAGAACCCATCAGTAGACATGAAAACCAAAACCAACATGATACACTGGAAAACCAAATTCATTGCCATTTAGTCAACTGTGATCCTTAGTGATGCTAGCTAGGGATTCCGTGGCTGCATATCTTTGGGGAGCAGACAGTTTCGTTTTTCTCCTCAAGCTTCATCGGTTAACTTGAATGGCTAACCTTGGGCTATCAGGTCAATATTTACATGACAGCTGTGTCACCAGAGCTTGGAGTCTTTATAAAATTAAACAAACAAACAAATAAACAACAACAACAACAAAAACCCCAAACACTCACTGTTATTGAATCAATTCCTAGTCATAGTGACCCTATGGGACAGAGCAGAACTCTCTAGGTGGAGTTCCAGGACGCTTTATGGTAGTATAAAGCCTCATCATTCTCTCAAAGGGCACTGGTGGTTTCAAACTGTCAACCATGTGGTTACCAGCCAAACATGTAGCCACTGTGCCACGAGGGATCCGGGGTCTTTATATAGATTGATCAATACCTGGGCGTCCTTGGAATCCATAGATGGTTAAGTGTTTGTGCAATAAACTACATGGGGGGCCATATTTGACCTCCTCTGACTTGCCTATTTCCAAGAAGCAGGGGTCAGATATGCCATATGCCTACACGGTCATGCTTCTTTAACTATTCCATCACGATCAGTTCCTCTTACACCACTCTACCTCTGGGCTGTGTTCTATAAATCCTTGCAATGGCCAAACACAACTCACAGAGAATTCTAATGATTAAGGGGGTTTATTAGGGGAGTAGACAGGTTAACAAAAATTGGTATCAATAAATGGTAAGGATTCAAACATTGGTCCACAGCAATACTTCTCCTCAGCCAGAAATTAGGTCTCTCTCTGCTCCTCACCCTCTCAGCCACGTGACTCCTTGGCCTCTGCCCTCCTAGCTCAGGAAACCCACCTTTCTCTGCCTCACACTCTCATAGGCTCAGCACTGCTCCTCTTGATGACTCATAGTCTCTGGGCCACAGTCTCTGGTGCTTCTTGCCTCAGCCTGTGCCACTTCAGAGACCTGGTACATACTCTTCTCATGACCTCAGGTTTTTATCCCTGTGTCTGAGATGGCTCTTACACACAGTAAGTTAGCTGTGATGGAGATGTGTTTTTTGTCTGTAATAGACATACTCGCAGGAAACAAAGGGTGTGTCTTGATTCATACCCTCTGCTAACATCAGCACTGAATCTCCCTTTAATCTTGCCCATTAGTATAAAACCCAACTCCCTCCTAAATAACATTATATCCAGAGGCATAGAGATCAGACTTATAATACATCACATAAGGAATTATGGCTTAAAAGCTATAGTAACTGACCACATCTCAGCTTGACTAATAACCCAAAATTGGCAGTTAGAGCCGACACAGAGGTTCCATGAAAGAAATGCCTTGTGGTCTTTTGATAGGCTCGGCATGTTCTCACTCATATAGTATGATTTACTTCTATATATATATTGGTTCTAATATTTGTCTAATAATATCATCATTAAAGGGATTATTAAAGATGTTAACAGGTTACAATGCAAGTGACAAATGTTCAAGACACAGTTGTTCATCAAGGCATGTTACAGAGTTATTTCAAGGTTGCTAATCAATGTCCAAAGGGCATGTCACTCCACTATGGGCATCGATTCAAAGGCATTAAACTCAAGCTTTTGAGGTCAGCAAATATAGCTCCCTGAATTAAAGACCCAGAAGCACCCTCTCCAGTAAGCCTCAGCCCAAAGACACTGAGCTCCATTTTTGTGGGTTACAAAGCCCAGCTTCCCCAATAAGGTACCCAGAGGTACCTCACTCTGGAAGCCAGCATCCTGCTCTACTTGTTCTGTAGGTTGGGAAGTCCACAATTCTGTTTCATGCTCCGCCTTCTGGTTGTGCTGTGATCCCTCCAAAGTTATAGTTCTATTCTGGATCCAGTAGGTTCCCTGTGTAGGAATCTAAGGTCCAGAGGATGAACTTCACTCCTCTTGGTACTTATTGTGAGTGAGTTCCCATCTCCTGATTCTCAGAGGGCTTATTTTATACCCAGCAGGGTGAAATTCCAATGATTCTGTTTACATTTACTCCCAAGTTAGCCCTATTGCAATTTTCCTCCACCTTATTACCCAGACCCATGTAAGAAATGTTCCTCAGTGGGAGGGAGTTAGAGATTTTGGCTAGAAGAGCCACATTGAAGCAACGACTATTCCCAAAGCAACAGCCTTTAAAATTCTATACAAAGCAGCTCTACTGTGTGCACACGGGGTAGCTATGCATCGGAATTGATTACCGGAACTTACTTGGTTGTAAATATCAGAAAGGCTCTCAATTCCTGCATCTCATAAATGTTTTGTGATATATAGAAAGCACAGAGCTCAGAGGCTCAAACCTACCCAATGCTATAATTAAAAAAAGAGGCCTTTTTATCTGCTTCAATAAAAATTATAGTTAAGAAAATCTGATCCAGAAGCTCTACTCTGTAAAATATGGAGTCATCATGACTTGGGATTGACTGGATGGTCACTAGTTCAAACTGAATCAGTAAGTAAATTAATTCCCATTTCTCAGAGAACAGACCTGGGGTCAATGGGTTGCAGTCAGCAGGAAGAGGAATAGATTTTAGAGATCACACAATATAGATTTGACACTAGTATGGGAAATTGAACCCCTTTTTCACAGGAAGTGTTTAAATTTGGATATTAACTATTGCATTGGGGATACTTTTGATGATATAACATTAAAATCACTTTAAATCTTGCAAATATTTTATAAACTATTTCACTACTTTAGAATATGGTTCTGTAATTTGGTCATCATTTCCAATCATCTCATATACATTCAAAAACTGGGTAATAAATAAAGAAGAAGAGAATTAATGCATTCAAATAATGATATTATAAAGAATACTGAATATACTGTGGACTGCCAGAAGATCAAATAACACTTTCTTGAAAGAAATACAGGTAGAATGTTTGTAAGTGCAGAGAGCAAGCCTTCCTCTCATTTACTTTGGACATGGAATCAGTATAAACCAATTATTGAGGAAGACCACTATGTTTGGTGATGTAGAGAATCGACCTAAAAGAGGAAGATGCACAGCCAGAAAGATGGACATACTGGTTGGAACCACAATTGTGAGGATGGTGCAGGATGGGGCAGTGTTTGGCCCTGTTGTACACAGTGCTTCTGTGAGCTGGAATGAACTTGACCTAACAAGGGCAACAGCACAGGCTTCTCTACTAAGGTGAGCTCCTGGCCTACTCATCCTTTACTTTTATCTTTATCTTGTGCTATCATGTTGGTTTTCTGCTAACTGAAGTCTCATTATTTTAGAACCACCAGGGCTTCTATAGAATATAAGATTTGGCATTCCATTCTTATAAAGGTCGTAGCCTAGGACACCAATAAGGCATTTCTACTCTTCACCACAGAGTTGCTTCTAGTCATAATTAACTTCGTGAATCGATCACTTTAGCTTCAGGAGGAGAGCTAGTCTTCATCTTACTCACATTAGACATTATCAGGAGAAACTAAACCCTAATTGTTATTAACAAATCTAATTTTAAAACAATCCAATTATGCAAATCAGTTAACATGGGATTAAGTTTATAGTGAGCATTCCAAAGACGGATATGAAGATTTGGTAATAGTTATCATTACTGCCAATAATTACATTAAAAGTTCATTAAAGATACAACAGTGTTTTTCACCTTCATATCCAGACTTTTGTGAATTTTCTATATGAAAAGAACATGTGAAATACATGTTTCTTTAATAATTGGATGCATGAGTACATGTATAAATGCTGAACAAAAATAAAGAAATGACTTAAGATTACTTCAATTCTGAAACTCCAAATGGATTAAGATAGTCTTAATAAAATATTGATCTCCCTGGATCAAGTCATATATATTCCACTGTGTTCCTCATCTATTTTTATTAGGAGAGTATATTTTAAGAAAAAAACCCAGCAAATTAATTGTCATGAATTGCCATTAGAAAAAGTTTGCAGTCTAATTCAAGCAAAGTGAAAATAATGGCTTGCATTTGACATATGTAAAAATATGACTTGAATTCTAGCTATTTAAGGATTGCCAGAAAGGAAATTTGAATGATGTTAAAGGAGAAAAGAACTAGAATGGGGCCTGTTACTCCAGGTAGAGTGCTATGTGGCATTATGCCAGAAGATAGCTGGCAGTAATAAGTGAGGCAACTCTTTAGCAAAGGACAATGGGACAATCACAAAGTACTTCTGGAACAAGGGTGGGTAGAGGCTTAGAATGGACAGATACAGCTGTCTGTATGGTGTTAGGAAAATGAGCACTAATCTCTGTAAATCGCTCCAGGAATGTGATGTTATTTTCCTTTCCTATTGTCCTAGGCAGAGGTAATTCTACTGGCTTCCACTTGGATCTTCGTACCACAATAGTCCTTTTTCCACACATTATACCCGTTGCTGACTATGTTTATTCCTCATATGCATTCTGAAACTTGGGAAATTGCTACAAGATAGGCTCAGGGAACCATTGAACTCACTATGAGATGAACTTGAGCTAAGTCTTCATTAATGACTTGACCCTCATACATCCCTGTTCTGAGAGATGTGCTTTCAGAAGGCTGGATTTTCCTGGAGTTAATGTCAATTTAGAGCCAGTGTCCAGTTATCCTTGAAAAGTGTGATAATTTCTTTTGCCCTGATGAACAAACTCTCTCATAAAAGGTCATAAACCCATTTGGAGAAGGTTGGAAAAAAACTAACAGTAAAAACTTTTGGTGGTCTAAGAGAGTCCTTCCTGAAAGGGGGCCAGCGTTTCCTTAATTTAAGGGGCTTGGGATATATAAACTATGTCTGGGGTGTCATTGGGAGGCCTTGACACTCTGTTTAGACAATTCAAGATAGACCTAGAGTTATCCTTTCAGTAAATATGTTGTAAGTTTCACACCTATTTTACTTCTAGGAGCCAATGAAGTAAGATAAAAAAAAAATAAGGATATTCTGATTCCTCCTTTGACTGCTGTCCATTGTGGTAATTATGCTCACCTCAGAGGAAGACCTGGGATCAATACATTACAGTCACAATAAGAAAAATAGATTTTAGAAAGATAACACAATGTAGACCAGACTCTCTATTATGGGAAATTGAACTCATTTCCCCCAAGAGGAAGTTTTTAAATATTAGTGCCTTGAGGATTAATTAGACTTGGGAATTAATTTAAACTATTCATCCTTTGATTTTGTTTCTCTATAACCACTCTCGGTACCAAATGTGTGCGACTGAGAACACAAAACCAGGGATATCTATGAGGAACATGGCTGACACAGAAGCAGGTTAGGCTAGTCCTGTTCAATTCTGTGGGTCAGATGTTAAGCTGGAGGCTTTTAGGGACTTGTGTAGCTGTTGAGCCAGGAAGCAAAAGACAAGGCAGGTAGACAAACCAGGAAGACCATGTCGGGGGATGCAGAGACAGATCAATTCAAGGTCAGCAGGTCAGATGAGAGCTTCTGTTGACTCCCTAGGTCAGCAGGCAACATGATGGCTGTTGATTCAAGTCTAATGAACTGGAGATCAATGAGCCAGTTGTAGGATCCAGATAAGCAAAAGACCAAAGACATTTTCCACAGCAACTACGTATATAGGAGTAGGTCACAACACTGAAGAAACTTCCCTTTAGTGCACTTTACCTAAATCTTCTAACAAGTGCTTGGCTGCTCAGAGTAGATGCAATCATGACGTTTATTCAGCTTTAAGTCCCAGAGGGAGCATCATCAGGGTATAAATGCCGAAGCACCGAGTATCTTGACTGAGCTAAGTTGACACAGAATGAAACCATCACACATAATTGAATGGATTGGACATTGTTCTGTCTTCTTTATATGATTTCCATTTTTACCCATGATTTATCTTCGTTTGAACTATCTGGCAGAGGACGTCATCATGAGGATATCAGATGGTAGATTTTCACAGGCCAAGCATGAAAACATAAGCATCATTTCCACACATAAGTAATTACCATTAAGCTATTACATGACCACCTCTGACTACAGATATACTAACAGTGTGTCAAGAAAGTCCAGAAAGAGTATGTATGTCTTTGTGTGTGTTTTTGTATATTTAATAAATTCAGCCCCACACTGAACAACACTCAAACACTTAATATAAGAAAAAGAACTCCTTATGATATTGTTGCAACAAATTAGGTTTAAGTTTATGAAGTCTAGAAAATAATAACTTTCATAACTAAGTTAAGACATATCCTAGAAAGCTCATGGGATTGTTTATTATTTGAACAAAGCAGAGTCTGCTTTGCTTGTTTGCTTGTATATTTTGTAATAAGTACTGTGATGTTCAAAAATTCGTAGAAAGTTCTTCAAATTTTGTTAAATACTTAATTAGTTTATAGAGATATATTTAAATATTTAGTAACAAAATTGCTATGTTATTATGAAGTATTATCAGGTGGGCTTGGATGTGTTTTTAATGTTTGTACAACAGAACAAAGCACTGCCTTGTCCTGCTACGTGCTAAAATGTTCATGGGTGAGGCCGGTTTTGTAGCCACTTTTGTCACCATTTATCCCCTTTTTCACTGACCCTCTACTTTGTCAAGCATGATACAATTTTCAGGGATTAGTCTCTCCTGATAATATGTCTAAAGTATTGAGAATCTTGCCATACACCATTCTTAAGAAGCATTCTGACTACTTCCAAGAAAGATTTGTTAATAATTCTGGTAGGCTATTGTATATTCAGGCATAATCAATACACTTTACCAATATCATTATTAAAATGTATCAATTCTTCTCAAGTCTTTCTTATTAATTGTCCACCTTTCATTATACATATGTGATGATTAAAAATTTCATGGTTTGTGCAATACATCATTTGCTTTCTTGATTGATGTTTTAGTAAGTATTGAGTGTGGATTCAATTGAAACCAACTTCTTGACAAATTCAAAAATTTCCCCATTTATCATGATGTTGACTATTGATCCAATTGTGAAGCTTTTTGTTTTAATTACATTGATTTGCAATCCTTACTAAACACTTCAGTCTTTTATTCCTTTTTGTAAAAATCATTTTATTAGGGGCTCATACAACTCTTATCTCAATCCATACACACATCAATTGTGTAAAGCACATTTGTGCATTCATTGCCCTCCTCATTCTCAAAATATTTACTCTCCACTTAAGTCCCTGGCATCAGTTACTCATTGTTTCCCCCTCCCCCCCACTGTCCCCTCCCTCATGAACCCCTGATAATTTATAAATTATTATTTTGTCATATCTTTCCCTGTCTGACATCTTCCTTCACCCACTTTTCGGTTGTCCGTCCCCCAGAGAGGAGGTCACATATTGTTCCCTGTAAGTGGTTCCCTCTTTCCAACCCATTCTCCCTCTACCCTCCCAGTATCACCACTCACACCACTGGTCCTGTAGGGATCATTCGCCCTGGATTCCCTGGATGTCCAGTTCCTATCTGTACCAGTGTACATCCTCTGGTCTAGCCAGACTTGCAAGGTAGATAGAATTCATATCATGATAGTGGGAGTGGGGAGGAAGCATTTAGGAACTAGAGGAAAGTTGTATTTTTCATCATTGCTACATCGCACCCTGACTGGCTCGTCTCCTCCCAGAGACTCCTCTGCAAGGGGCTCCCCAGTGGCCTGCTAATGGGCTTTGGGTCTCCACTCCGCACTCCCCCCATCATTCACTATGGTAAGATTTTTTGTTCTGATGATGCCTTATACCTGATCCCTTCGACACCTCGTGGTTGCATAGGCTGGTGTGCTTCTTCCATGTGGGCTTTGTTGCTTCTGAGCTTGATGGCTGCTTGATTACCTTCAAGCCTTTAAGACCCCAGACGCTATACTTTTTGATAGCCGGGCACCATCAGCTTTCTTCACCATATTTGCTTATGCACCCATTTGTCTTCAGTGATCCGGTCGACACCTCGCAATCACACAGGCTGATATGTTGTTCCATGTGGGCTTTGTTGCTTCTGAGCTAGATGACTGCTTGTTTACCTTCAAGCTTTTAAGACCCCAGACACTATATCTTTTGATAGCAGGGCCTTTGCTAACCTCCATTATTTCTCAGTTCACTTACTTTGGTTATATCATTCTGTTAGTCAATTCACCAGTATTTCAGGCAGTTATGATACAGATGTAGTTAAATCTTTCCTTATTATAGATTTGTGAGTCATCTTCAATTAAGGAAAATAATTTTTTTGAATATGATTCTTCTCTCTCTACTCTCTTTTTTCAAAATAAATTGTAACAAAATGAAAAATTTGTTCTCAGAAACACTGTTTATCTCTTTCCCTATACAACACATAATTTTAGGATTACTTTAGTTCAAGTTAGCATTTTATGTAGACCCCGTCTTAGGTGTCAATTTTTAAATATCATTGCTGAATGCTAGTAACATTCTTACATCTTTTCTGGTGGTATATCCCTTACTGAAACATTTTATTTTTAAATTGAAGCACACAAGTAAGGGCATACATTTATTAATGTTACGCCATTTACTTTTTGTCATCAAAACCGTGTATTTTATTTGTGTTTATTCAGCTCCACTTGTTCCTTAGTCTTATTCCTTCTTGAGGGTCTTACTGATGACAATATACTGCAATTTTTACATAGCTCCGAGCCTGGCTTTTTTCTTTTACCCTGATCCCATGAATACCTGTGGACTTGGTTAATTAAGCTTATTTATATCATTAAACCTATGGCAAACAAAGTATTCCACATATTTTATTGCATATTTACATATGTTATTTATAATATTATAAATAATAGTTTTAAAATACCAATCCATAATTGCCTTCACTAAAAATGATTGTTAATGTATGTAACCTTTTCCCCCCAAAGTAATTAAAGATAACTTCTTTCAAGATTTGGCAAATATTTCATAGCAATATTTTTAAGCATATTGTGAAAATGGAATGAGATGCTTAATTTTTCAGTGATTTCTCAAAAGTTAGTACTTCCCTGGTGGCATAGCGGTTAACTGTTCAGCTGCCCAGAAGGTCAGTAGTTTGAACCCATCATCCAACTCACAGAAAAAGATGTGCTACTCTGCTTCCATAAGATGTACAGCTTAGGAAACTCTTTGGACCAGTTCAATTCTCTCTTTTTTTTTTAATAATCATTTTACTAGGGGCTCATACAACTCATCACAGTCCATACATCCATCATTTGTGTCCAGCACATTAGTGTATATGTTGACTTCATCATTCTCACAACACCCACTTTCCACTTGAGCCCTTGGTGTCAGCTCCTCATTTCCCCCCCTCCCTCTCTGCTCCCCTCCCAAACCCTTGATAATTTATAAATTATTATTATTTTATCATATCTTACCCCATCCGATGTCTCCCTCACCCACTTCTCCGCTGTCCGTCCCCCAAGGAGGAGGCCATATGTAGACCTTGTCATCTGTTCCCCCTTTCTCCCTCACCTTCCCTCCACCCTCCCGATATCGCCGCTCTCTCCACTGGTCCTGGGGGGTTCATCTGTCCTGGGTTCACTGTATTTCCAGTTCCTATCTGTGCCAGTGCACATCCTCCGGTCCAGCCGGATATGTAAGGTAGAATTTGGATCATGGTGGTGGGGTGGAGGAAGCATTTAAGAACTAGAGGAAAATTGCATATTTCATCATTGCTACAGTTGTTATGAGTCATTTACCAAATGACAATGGATATGATATGCTGGACTATTTTCCCCAATATATCATTTTTGTAACTATTACTAATAGTATTTAGGAACTTTCAGAGGAAAATGGCTGGGTTCTATGATTCAACATAAAGTTATTGGGTCTGGAATATGACGGGGAACTCCAAAAATGATGCTCATTTATTATTTTGATTAGAGGGGGATAGTGCATTTAGAGTTCATTCCACCAGGCCAGATTTAATCAAGCTTTCTATTTAGAGGTACTGAAAAGATAGCGTAATAGTATGTGAAAATAAAAGTCTGATATGTGGCAGAAAGGGGACTGGTTTTGACACCATAACAATGCTCCTGTTCACACAGCCAGTTTTGGGCAGAAAACAACATGCAAGAGTGCCCATGCTCTTTACTCACCTGACCTTCCTCTGTTTCCACGAATGAAGAGGGACATGAAAGGACGCAATTTCACGATGAAGAAGAGGTGAAGAAAAAATGAGGGAGGTGCTTGCTGTCAGCCATCTACACAGATGAGTTTCAAAAATGTTTCCAAGAATGGAATAGCAGATTTGACAAATATATTAAGTGTAATGCAGAGTACTTTGAAGGGGATAAGGTTGTTTTAAAAACAGGAAATACATATCTTTGGAAAAGACTCCGGTTCCTTTTTGGGTCCCCCCTGGTATAATTCAGTTAGTATGTGTTGCAGATAGAGAAGTTCTGGTGGCACAGTGGTTAGGTGTTGGGCTGCTAAATATAAGATGACCATTTGAAAGCACCAGCAGCTCTGCAAGAGGAAGAAGAAGCTCTCAACTCCCATAAAATGTTACCGTCTCCAAAATCCCCAGGGACAGGTCCACCCTGGCTTGGAGGGGAACTATGAGTTAGAATTAACTAGATGGTAGTGAGTTTGATTTTTTTCTTTAGTAAGATGGACATATATGATCTCAACCTTTAAAATTATGACATGGCCTAATGGACTGCTACCATATTACCTTTTTTGCTTTATTTATATAGTAGATATCTTAAAATCCTCGTTCCCTCCCTTTTGAGATATTATACAAATTGCATCCCTATAGGTAGAGGTCTTCTAAAAGGATCCCTTTCTTCCTGCTGCTCATCAAATCATGTTACTATTATAATCAAGAATACAATTGACTAGATATTACAATTTCCACTCCTTGACACTTACCAGAATGAAAGAAATTTTAATTCTTCTTCTCTGTGAATGGTCATGGAACAATCATTTAAATTTGATCTTTGTTTGTGTAGAGTTCCTATCTATAATTCCAGAAGTATATTCTTCTGGGTTATATTTGGCTTCTTTTAAAACACTTAATTTTTTTTCTTTTTGCTTTCAGGTTATGCAATGTAGATATTTCTTTTAATGTGACTATGACTGCATTACTCATCAGGCTTGTGCAGTCAAGCTGTGAGCTGCAAAGGGATTGTCTCCTATGTTCTGTTTACATGTAACTGAAGGCTTTTCATTTGCAGTAATTATGCAGCTGTCTCATGATTCTGCCATGCTGGACATGTTTGTCTTGCTTTTGTGTAATCTCATTGACACAAGTTATAAGAATCAACCACATTGAACAGTTAAATAAGCAGTCATAATGCAAATGAGTAAAAGTCTCTTGTGAATCATCCTTATTCTTTTGTGAAGTACATACAAATATGCTAGATACTAAATATTAACAAATGTGTTATTATTTTATTCACAGAGTTGGATAATAACATCAATATAAAAACAAAAATCAAACACACCCGATTCCTCAAGCAAAGAATTGTAAGAGTGTAGTTTTTGCTTTATTTTTATTTTTTGGTCAATATCATGGTTCTTATGAGGCATCATTATTGCTCAGTTTGCTTGCCAAATATGTGGACATCACTTTAAATCATGTTATCAGTTTTATATTCAGTATTCTGTGAGATTGTGAACAAAAAGATTTTAAAGCCTTTCTATATCAGATGACTTGACACAGTAGCTGGAATGATGGACGCAACCATAGCGATAATTCTGAGGACTTCGCAGGACCGGGCAGGGTTGTATTCTGTTGTACAGAACTGACTTGGGGGCACCTAGCCTCAACAACATTGTCTTTAGTTGATAGTTGATAAGCTAACTGGAAAAATAGAATAACAAAAACAAATTTCAGAAATGTCTCAAACAAAGAGAACAGGAAAAAAAACGTTGTTCTTCCTTGCACTTCCCCGCCTTCTTTTCGCATTTTAATGATTAAAGAAAGCATACAAAAGGCATGCTATTGTCATTGGGCAACACATGGCATGTCTATGTACTTTATTTGGTAATTGATGCTACATCTAGAAGTAATTTTTATTTCAAATAATGTAGCACACATTTTGGACTAAAATGATCCTAGGCAAAACTTTGTATGGTCAAATCATGCTTTGGGAGTGTTACTTCATCTGTCTTGTCTTTGTAGACACAGAAAGACCTGAGCGCTTGTCACTTACAGTATGTAAACGTCGGTTATATTAAATGATGTGCTTAATGTTAGGTAA
This sequence comes from Echinops telfairi, assembly GCF_000313985.2. NCBI lineage: Eukaryota > Metazoa > Chordata > Mammalia > Afrosoricida > Tenrecidae > Echinops > Echinops telfairi. Next base: position 33,496,643 of record NW_022111324.1, on the reverse strand, counting down.
TTGGAGCCTCAGTGGCACAAGGGTAAGCTCTAGACTTCTCACCTCAAGGGTTGCCACGTGTAGTCAACATACATCAGAATTAACTCAACAGTACCTAGTGACAAAAATTGGCTACTTATGATGATTTGAGTTGAAAACATACATCAAAATTATTTTCTAATAAAAGTCCATTAAAGAAAATCTTTGATATTTATTTTGTTCCCAAGGCAACGATAATGAAGTATAAATTTAGGAACAGTGATAATAAGTAAACAATATTCTAATATATTTAGTCATTCCTTGTGTAAAACCAGTTGAACAGACACGTTTTTGTTGAGTTCTAATCAAAAGACTTGCTTTATTTAATATTTAAATGTCTACCATTTTGTAAGCTTATAAAAGTCTACAAGTGTCTAATTTCTACTTAGCTAAATTGTATACTTGTGATTTAAACTATATTTTCCTCAGACTCTTATTTGATATATTATCTGTACATGGTTGATTGTAAAGCCAGACATATAAGTGGATCTTTTTGGAGAGGTATGCTTTTTCACCTTACTGAAAACACAAATGTATTTTGTTCATATTGTGGTAATGATTTCTTCCCCTTCTGATGTTTTTATTGACCATTGAGTCTATATGACCAATGTTAGCATTGATTTATTCTTCCTTGACAGCTGATCCAACTCTATTCTTCAATGATTTGACCACTAGATGGTAGGGTTGCTTTGTCTAACTAAGTACTCTGGTATGGTCTCAATGCAGCATAAATAAATTAAAAAAATTTACTTTTAACATATTTATCTTTTATCTTAATAGATTTATTATGAAAGTCAATTTAAATTTGTTAATAAAATATGTAACTAATTGAAGACATATCACAAAGAGGCAACATTTAAACAAACCATAATCCATGGCACTTTTGTTTCTTTAAATCATTTAGCCTATTTTTTGTTAAATGCCTTTGTTCCTTGGTTATTAATTTATTTTCAAGACTTCTAAGTATGTGACTAAGTGATAGATACAAAGTATCGAACAGCCAATATAGCCTAGTACTATCACTCTCTATTAGGAGAGCAGTGAAGTGAAAATTATATAAATAAGCAAGTGGCAGCTAGGTCACCAGAGTGTACATGGTGGTGGTAACACTTTTCAGACTCCATGGGCTGCTAGAGGGGGGAAGATATGCCAGTGAAAAACTAGACAAGCAGGAAAAGAGGGAATGGTGTTTTGAGCTTCCAAAAATGATGTGAAGACGGATGGACCAGGTTTAGGCCTCAAAGGGTGGGACTTAGTTGTTGTATTTGAGGAAGTCTCATACAAGGATTGTCATAAAGGCTTTTTCTTTTCTTTTTGTTTTGTGATTAGATAACGATATATTAAGACGGAACGGCAAGAACAGAACCATAAAACAAGCAAACAAATAAATAACAACTTAGCTGTTATTATTGGAAGAATGTTTTATATCTTCTTGCTCTTCTGTTATAAAACTTTAACTTATGTAATAGTACGAGTCATTAAAATTGTCTACCTAATAACGTGAATGACAGAGTAAATCAGTCAATAGGATGCATGACTCATTATCTGATCTAGCAATTCTAGGGGCGAAAGACAAGTCAGGGACATGATCCAGCTTTATATTTTGAAAATCATTTGGTTCAATGCAAAAGGTTAAATCCTTATTTACTATTTTTCTCTTTTGAACAAAATCATGAAAGTGGATGCTCAATAAAATATCAGATAGTCACAATTCTCACCTTTGTTAGTAGACATAAACGGATATTGGAGCCCATAAGTGCATAGATGTCCTAACATTGGGGGATTGGTTTACATGGGCAGTTGGTGCCAATTAGTAAGCACTTAACATACCTTTCAGAACTTAAAGGATGCACCAGGACTCTTTAAGGTGTTGAAAAGTATGGATGTCACTTTGATTGTGTGTGCTGGCCCAGGTTATTATATTTTCAATGGCTTCATATGCATGTGAAAGTTGGTCATTGAATATCAAAGCCTGAAGAAGAATCTACATTTGAATTGTGGTGCTGGTGAAGAATAGTGAAAGTACCAAGATATTAACTGCCAAAAGAATGAACAAACCTATCTTGGATTAAGTACTGCAAAATGCTTTTTAGTAGAAAGAATGATGAGACTTTGTCTCTCCTACTTTGGACATGTTACCATGAGAGAGCAATCCCTGGAAAAGGAAAGCATGTTTGGCAAAGTGGAGGGCCAAAGAAAATGAGGACGATCCTTGTTCTTTGTCAGTGGCTTGATGTTGTTGCTGTTTTGTTGTACATTGTTGCTTGGTTTTGCTCTGTCTTGTTTTTGTGCATGTTGTTG
>NW_022111324.1:33446796-33493108 GCF_000313985.2 Echinops telfairi | reverse complement strand
CATGAGGGAGGGGAGAGCGGGGAGGGAGGGGGAAAATGAGGCCCTAATGCCGGGGGCTTAAGTGGAGAGGAAATGTTTTGAGAATGAAGAGGGCAATGAATGTACAAATGCGCTTTACACTATTGATGTATGTATGGATTGTGATAAGAGTTGTATGAGCCTCTAATAAAACGATGGAAAAAAAAGATGGATTAACAAGGTAGCTACAACAACGGACTCAGACAGGACAATGATTGTGGGCGTTAGTTCTAGTGTACATAGAGTTGCTATGAGTTAGAACTTTCTCAATGGCACCTAACAACAACAGCAACAACAAAAGAGGATTAGGGAATCATAGTGAACCTACAGGGCAGAGTAGAACTGCCTCTGTGGATTTCTGGACTGTAACTTTTACAGGCATTAAATGCCTCATCTTTCTCTCTGTTAGTGTCTGGTGGTCTTGAACTGCTGACCTTGCTGTTAGTAGCCCAATGTGTAACTCACTACACCACCAGGGCTGAGCCAGAATCAACTCACTGGTAGTGACTTTAGTTTTGGTTTAATTTATTAGAGGATAAATGAGATGAACCATTTTTCCTCTGTCCTCTAAGCAAATAAAAGTAAGTTGGAAAATAGTCAAATGGTGAGTCTGAATTAAGATCTTTCTAGAAGTGAAAGCAACACACCAATAAAATGGCATTCTTGTTAAATGTCCAAAAGTACTGAAAATATTAGATGAAGTGAAAATAAAAGATGAAGCATAAAAGGTATCTCCTGGGAAGAGAGGAAAAGCAATTTATTAATTATATAAAACATGTATGGATAATTTCGCTAGTATTTAAATATTGAGTTGCAATTATGTCCCCCTGTCTAACTTTTTGCTAAGATGAAGAAGCAGGATAGGTATATATATGTAGTTTCTAAAGTTAATCATGTTTAATTAATTCATTCAAATATATACTAAATTTGTACATGTCCGTGAACTCCATGCTTAGTACGAATAGTACTTATGCAGGAACTGTATGCCTTCAGTCCAGGAGGGGCACTAACATATAGCAATCAATGTGCAAACAAAAGTAACATAAATAGTGATATTAATGATGTAGTGCAAGAACACATAACCTCAAACTCCCAACTCATTGCCATGGAGTCCATTTGGACTAGTGGTGACCCAATACATACAGAATAGAAGCACCCTTTTGTGATTCTCAGCCCGTAAATCTTCATGAGAGAAAACAGCCTCATCTTTCTCTTGAGGAGCCGCTAATGGCTTTGGCTTCGGGCTGTGCAATGAGCAGACCAATACTTAACCCACTGTTTCCAGGTGCCCTTGTAGCCCAAAACAGGGTGATTAATTCTGCTCACTGGAACCAATAAAGCTTGTTGCTTCAAAAGACTCAAGGTCAAAACATTAAAAAGGATTGTGATTCAACAATCAGGACTAAGTAAGTGGAATTTCAGGCAGGATTGACACCCTAGGTACTAGTTGGGCTGTATGAAAAATGAACATGCACTATTTGGAAAAGAGCAGTAGTTCAGTGTCATTATTCTTAATGTGACTTTCATAAGATCTGGGTTTCCTTAATGTGTTATCCAGAGAAATTGAAAAAGAGCAAAACTGAAAATTCAAGAGAAAAAGAATCCCTAATACAGCAAAGGGCAAGAAAATGAATCAAGGACTTGTCTCCCATCACAGTGCAGAAAGTAAAGGGCGTGATGACTATTTCTGAGGAAGGTGGAAGAATAAAGCATGGGAGCTATTGCAGACAAGGGACTGTCAAGTGCCTTCTCCCTTATGGTTGCAATTTCCATCAGGACGGTGGAGGAAAGGCCATTATGGAATAGGGTGAGAAGTCTGCGGAAGTCAAAAGTTGAAATAACTGTCCCTGGGGGATGTTTGGGTTCAGAGTAGTGTTATAACTACCTATGAATTTTTGAAATCTAATGTTTATCGACAATTATAGGCCCTGCTTCTTTTAGGAAGAACTTAGAAGTGCTGCTGCTGAGAACAATTGCTTTCTGGAAGGCGATGTATTTTAGGCATATATTAGCATAACAAAACACTCAAACCATTACAAAAGACTTTCTTCATACTCGCCCATGGATATAAAGGAATGCTTAAATTGGCAAATTCAAAATCCACTTGGTGTAAGCTCAGCAATTCTTTCAGAGGTGAATATTACATTGATCATTTGTGTCTAGAAATACAATAGGCTTTGTATTTTGCAGACTCCTTGAGCAGTGGAAAGGAAGCCCAGGGCACTGTGGGTTACACATGGGGCTGCTGAGACCACCAGCTGCCCCGTCAAAGAATGGTGAGGCTTTCTGCTTCCATACAGTTTTACAGTCTCAGAACCCACAGGGGCAGTTCTACACTGTCCGATTCCATCTTTATGAGTTGTAATTGAGTTGATAGCTGTGAATTTTCTTTGTTTCTTTTTGGTTTATGAACAGCAGATCATCAGTTTTAAACCTCCGAGGTTGTCAGGATTTTTGAAAAGTATCCGTTCCATTTATATTTCCTTTTATTGTATCCTCTGTCTAAAACTACTGCTTCCTCCAAGGACTGCTTGCAATCATTGTCTGAGTTCACAGTGACTTCAGCGAAACCCAATGGTCTTGTCTCATAGAATAACAATTAAGAAACCAATGATAGAACCTGAGCCCAATCTTACAATGATAACTTTGGAGAAGTAATTTTTATTCTCAGTGATTGAATCTTCTCATCTCTAAAAGAGTTAATAATTGCAGTTACCTCGTAGGACTGGCAAGATGCCTCTGACGAGCGAATATTCTCTTCGGTGACGAATAAAATGCCATTTCAGTGACCCAACTATTTTTGAGATATTCATGTAACAAACTAATGATCATATTTCTAGTGAGTGGAGGTGGGGACTATGAATCTCTAAACACTTCATTCAACGGCCAAGTTTTCTGACAGCTCTATCATCTTCAAACGTAACAGAGTCCACTTGGTGGATAAGTAAGAGCATGAGGAACACTAATGACAGGACGTAAGGGACCTGTCTTGGAAATAGTTCTCTTCGCTTCATGTGTCTTCTTATGACTAGAACTGAGCAGCCATAAAGACACACTGGTTTTTATGGGAGCTGGGAAATATAATTTGGTTTTGTGTAGAAGACAAAGAAGAAACAGGATTGGTGAATATTTGGTAGTTTATAAAATTCAACCCTTCTATATATAAAATGTATATTTGATTTTATTGTTATTTGTAGTGAACACATCCCAAAGGAAATACGTTAAAATTCCATCTATAATTACTAATATAACAGAGTTATTTCTGTGGGGTCTGGATTCACTCCATATGGTAGGACAACCAATTATCCAAAGAGATAAAATCTCTGGCTAGGAGGCAGGATAGGCATAATCAAAGCTATCATTGAGAATAGGGCAAAACAAAAGCCATGTAATGATTATTGGTCAATAGACATTACGCAATCCTCATCTTTGATATGCTGAAGGTTTCCTAATGTAGGGATAGAGGAAATATTTGGATTAGATTTAGACTCACTTCTCAGGGGCCTGGTGGTGCAGTGGTTACACATGTGCTGTTAAGTGCAAGTTTAGCGGTTTGAAACCACTAGCCATGCTTTAGGGGAAAGAAAAGGCTTTCCACTCCCCTAGAAAGGACAGTCTTGGAAACCTACAGGGTCAGTGCTACTCGGCCTTACGTGGCCACTATGAAATCAACTTGTAGGCAGTGCATTGTTTTATTCTGTTTTTAGGGTTTCTGGAGTAAATTCACTTTCTGTGGTTAACTCCTTTTTGACTCTCATTTTTCTTAAAGTAGATTTTTCCCCAAAGCCTTGCTTTCTGTGGCCATATCAACAAGGAACAATAGGTAGAGTTCCTCTTTTGGACACATCTTGGCTTCTGCAGCCAACTCTTTGTAGCTTATATTAGGCCCCATGTGTTACTTTAAGGCTTAAATAGTTACAGGCTCATGTTATTTTATTTAGTCTCCTCATATCTAAAATGGAGTAATAATTGTAATTGTAGAATGTCTGTGTTAAGGTGATATTATTATAAAAAACAAACTACCTGATTTTTGTTGTTGTTATATTTGTTTTGCTTTGTTTGATCTAGACTTACGGTTTTTTTTCTTTTGTTTTGTTTTTGTTGTTTTATTTTGTTTTCTCAGTACAGATTCCACAAAACCTTAGTATGCATATACTTCACCTGCATCCAGTGCCACATAATCCAATTCAATGCTTTCTCCTGGAACCATAGTTCTCACTACTTCAATACCTCTACTTTCTTGTCCCATGGCTTTCTCTTTCTGGTCCTGATTGAGTACTCTTGAGGATGCCTTTAACAAAGATAGATAATGAGATAACCGGGAAATCCCTGTGTGAGTTTTTGGCTGTTTTAACCTGAATGTAGCAATGTCAATTCCATTCTCATTCATTAGTTAGAGTTTAATTATATAGCCATACCCACCACTGTACTAAGGAGATATGGAAATGGTGTCTGTGTATGGGAGGATATAAAGGGATAATTTTTGAGAAATTAATACTGCCTACCACTAAGATTGAGTTAAAATATGTATCATACTTAAAACTAGGCACAAAGTTTTTATGTTTACAATTGTTATTCTGCTTTGTTGTATTTGACCAAAGCTAATATTTCTACTTCAAAATGTTTATTATTTTTTATTTTAATGTGAGCACCTTATCGTTTTCTTGTCTGTCCTTTTTATCTGCCTATGCTTTAAGTGACATTTTTTTCTATTTTATTAGTTATCTTCTTTCTTTAAGGAACTTGGTGTTATAAACAAGTATTTGACAACAGAAAAAAAGGTTGGTACCTTGAAAACATTTGGTGACTCTACAAGAGAAACCCCTGTTGATCTACTTCAGTAAAGATTATGGGCAAGAATGGCCACATGACCACACTGTTCCTAAGAAACCTAACAACTATACAACAGAATTGTCTTCATAGTCGTATAGCTCACATCGTTTGAACTTATTTCTTTGCTGATGATTCTGAAGAATACTGCTAAACCTTAACTTTCCTTTTGTTCTGGAATAAAACTCCAGATTATTGGTAGTGTGTTCACTTCTTCTGGAATATTCCCCATGCATTTCAAGCTTAGAATATTAAAAGTTGAATACATTGTATTCTGAAATGTACTTCTTATTTTGCATTTCCTTATATCAGCACCATCGTCTTCGCAATTTCATATCAGTATATGTTTCTGTAATTCATCCCTCCTTACCTTATGGTTACAGTTGCTGAATCTGACAGATAAAAATACTTTATTGACTGTCATACTGATTTCTTTGTTTTTATTTCTTCTGTTATTTATTATCCTTTATTTGGTCTGTGAAAATAATCATCTAGCGGTTCTTACTTTCCATGATTCTTTTAAAATTTTTCATAAAATGTCCACTGAAACCTTATACATATATTTTCTTTCTTCTGCTGTTTCTTTTTTATCGGACTTAGTTTTCATGTTCCATCACTTCGTCTTTTTCCAATAGTATTCCATTGTTTAAAAAAAAATATTTGTTCAAATGCCATCTTTATATTAAGCTTAATGTCCATGTTCTTGATTAATAGTCTGACCTGATGGAACTCCAAATGCATTATGCCACTCAGATCAAACAAAAAACAAATGATCATTGTCTTGATCTTTGATTTCACTTGACGAGCTTTTGGGGGATGAGGTGGTGATAGCGTGTTCCTTTGCGGGTCATAGGAGTAGCACATGTCTCATCACCAGTAATCACCTTGGGAAAAGTAGACTTGGAGCCATTTTGTCAAAGCACATCATGTTTCCACTTGATGCTCTTTTCTGGGTCAATCGGAACTCGAGCATACATTTCTCAGCGACCCTTTTCATTCCCAAATCTTCCATTAAAATTCGTGGAACCGAGCACCAAAATGTCCAGATAACTTCCCAGTCTCTTCAATGGCCTGCCGTTTGTCTTCAAGCGCAAGTTCAGGAATTTTGTTGACATTTTCATCCATTCAGGATATTTAGAACGAGGATCATCATCAATGGACATTTCACCTTTTTTGAAATGAGAAAACCACTCATACACTTGAATTTTTTCCCATAGTGCTGCCCTTGTAAGCTATGTTCAAAATCACAATGCTTTCTACTTTCACAGCCACGTACTGTTCTCTTCAATCGGCCATCACAAAAAAGGAGGTTTGAGTGGAACTGCTTTTACAAAAACGTTCACAGTGACAGAGGTCACCTTCACAGGCGATGCCACTGGTTGCACTAACTCAGAGTTGCTCTGTGCTCACCTAGCGGGAAAAATTCAGATAACAAAAGGTCCACTCTCTGGTGCTTTGTTTTTTGGAGGGGTACCTGATCATATACCATATAAATTCATCTACAGTGACATTTTGAAGAAGTCCATCAGTCTGGGTTACAAGTCTCTGTAGGAACTGTCTTCCTTGTCTTTTTTAAAATAAAAATACCTTCTTTCTATATCTTGCTTTTTATGTTTCAGTCTATTTTTCCAAATATATTTTGCTTTATAGTTTAACTTATGTTAATAATATAAATAAAACAAAATTGAAAACAAATATACTCTCATTTCTTGTTTTTTGTGTATGCTTTTCTTTCTAATAATAAGACTTGTTTTCTTATTTTTCATAATTCTTACCCATATAGTTAATATATTAGTTCATGCATTTCTTTTAGTATTCTATTAAAAATATAGCAAATTAGTGGATTCCGGGAACCCAAGAGGCAAGAGAATTTTGGGAATGATGAGGGCAACAAATGTATAGATGTGCTTTACACAATTGATCTATGTATTGTGATGAATTGTATGAGCCCCAATAAATTGATTAATTAAAAAAAATATATAGCAAATTATCACAAAGTTCACTGACTAAAAATAATAGAAATGCGTTGCCTTAAAGTTTGTAATGTCACAAGACCAAGAGTAGTCTTACTGGGTCAGCGTCAAGCTGTCAGGAATGCTGTTGACCTTTCATAGGAGAGAATAGGTTTCCTTCCCATTTCAACTTTCTAGAAGTTCCTGTATCACTAATTTCTTTCCTGTGTCTCCATTTTCAATCCAGAAATGCCTATGTCAGGCATTTTTTTTACAGTTCAATTACAATTTCTCTATTGGACTTCTACCTTTACTTTGAAGGATCCTTTATATATATTGATTCCATCTGGATAATCCAGAAAAATGTTCCTATTTTAAAGAAAATTGGTTAGCAAACTCCATTTGAATGGCAATCTTATTTCTCCCTTATCTTATTACTGAACATAGTCACAGGTTCCAGCGATTACACAGCATATATTTGTTTGGGAAGGAGCCTTTTTTGTCTATACAGCGTTTGTTTCTCCCAGAAACTTTACTGTTTTTTACAGTCTACATTATTATTCCTCCTTTTAGTTGTTGTGAGACCAGTTCCAACTTATAATGTACAGCAGAACCAAACACAGCCTATCATGTGCCATCCCCTTAAATAACGCCATACTACAAACTGAAATCCAGGCCTGGTTGGGTAGTGGTTTCACGTTGGCTGCTGACCAAAAGGTCACAGAAATCGACAATTGCACTGTCTTAATTAATACCCGTCTAATGCCTCTTTTATCGCTCTAGTTGCTAATAGCGTTTGCAATGGCTGCACAGAATGTTGCAACCTGTGCCGCTCGCTGAGCTCCGGAGGGAGGATGGTGGGGAATACATGAAAGACAGGAGACAGAAAGCTGATGCCCTGTGGAGACGTTTCCCCTGATGAGGAGAAGACTCCCCAGCAACTGCAGTGTGCTTATTTATTTATGAAACAGCCTAAGGAATTTTATCACAAGTTCAAGGGGCGAATGGCGCCAGCAACAAGGTGTATAGCTGATGTCTTACAGAATATTATGCTTCAGCTGTTTCCTGGGAAATAGAGAAGGAATGTCTACTTTATCTCAGGCAAGGGTCAGACCATCCAGTGCGTGGGCAGCTTGGGTTGAGCTGTCACCACGTTCAGATGGGACCTTGCTTGAGCCATGGGGAACCTTTCCATGGGGCTTTGCCTCAACTGTGGAAGGCAATGGCCCTATCCTACTAGTTCAAGAAGAAAACAGCTTCGCATCCATCAAAAACTGAGTAAAATTCATATTTGAAGTGTTTATTAAGCAAATTCGAACGTTGTAATGCTAATGAGAAATGCTCAGTTGACTCATAGATCAAGACATATTATAAATTTCTGTCAAGTCTGCTAATAAACACCCAAAATTCCACTGTGCTCTCAGCCTGAACCTGAAACATTCAGCTTGTTTGTGGGTCAACAAACCCTATTCCTGAATTAAGTGCCTAGAGATGCCCCACTCCAATGATCCTCAGCCCAAAGGCACGCAGATCCACATCAGTGGATCAGCAAGTCCCTTCCTCAATCACATGCCCAAAAGCTCCCCACTCTGAAAGCCAGCCTTCTTCCCCAAGACTCTCAGCTTAGATTGTTCTGTGGGTGCGGAAGTCCATCGCTCTGATTCCTAGTTCTGCTGCTGCTCCTTTGATGGCCCAGCTATCTTCCGGGTCACAGTCACAGAAACACAAGGGACAGTTCTGTCCTGTCCTAGAGGCTAGCTGTGAGTTGGCATTCACTCACACCATGGCAGTGAGCGAGAAGTTTGTGGACAGTTAGGATGGAAACGGCATGACGTCAGAGACTGTACCTGTCTTACTATTATGTTTCCTATGTACATAGTAGTTTCTAATAAATACAAGAAATGAATGAATTCATATGCTAAACATGGATTTGAATTTAAAGAAATAGATAAAATCAGAGCCTTATCACTCACAAAATAAGGTTAGAAGACAGGTAATTTCTCAAGTCTCCATTTCCTTAACTACAAACTACATGTTACTAACAGTAACATTTGTTCTTTTTATTTCTAAACACGATTAAATTAATAACAAGAGCTAAAATATGTGAAGAATATTGTTAATTATTACATATTAAAATTATATCAAATAGAATGAAAATCCTGTTTAAACAGTAAGCAGCATGTTATCAAAATAGATTATCATAAACACAGCATGGCAAAAGTTTCCAATTAAGTGTTGTAGACTATGAAAGACGTAGCCGATCACATATGATGTGACATTTCCCAGAAAATAGCACCCATATCCATAGCTATCTCCTGTTATCTGATGATACAAAATGAGATTTAATTTAAGATTTGAGTGAAGTATTTCAGGATTTAATTTAAAAAGTTTTATCTCACTCTTGTTTTCAAAATCTTTGTCTCTATGATGTATCAGAACTCTCATTACTTTAGGAGCAATTTTTTTCAGAAGAAAGCCTGAAAATGATATTGAAATACATTTTTAGGTGGATTTCATTTCCTATTTTAGAAATGAAAAAAATATGACATAAATAGATCCATAAATGAGGTATTCTGAACACGTGGGAAAATCAGCTTTATTCATTGCAACACTCCCAGATAATGTATATTTAGGAAATAATTAAGAATAAAAATGTAAGGTTTTCATTTTCTTTAAAATCCTGTATGGAAGATATAAATGTATTTTGAGAAAGACTATATTTTGATTTCCCTTTATGCTTTGATACTATTCAAAGATTTATTTTATCTCCTTAAAATTCTTGTATATTCACAAGTTCATTGTGAACTACAATTCAGTATTGCTGAATTATAGTTCATTTAAAAATAAGTAGTAATTGTTAATTCAACTTTAAAAATATAACAACTTATAAAAGAGCATCATTTTCTGTTAAGCCTTGGCATCACTGAAAATGTGGTTAACTACTTAAACATAAAATATTAAGTAGTGGTTAACTACTTAAACATAAAAATGCTTCCATTATTAAGTATTTTCATCTAACTGTGACCTTTGAAATATGGCTAATATTCAAACAAGATTTTCCTGGACTTTAATTTAGATATATAAGTTCTTAATTTAAATATTTAGCTAATGAGCAATATTTAATTTTAGTTTTTTTCTTCTGAAAATGTGACCACCATGCCTGTTGGCACGTGTGCACTTATTCTACTGTCACCATCCTGATACGCAGTGTTCAGAACTCACTGATCCTTTCTGGTCTCTGGGGAAGACTCTTCACTTGTTTCATCTGCTTTAGGATGCAAAATTGATTCCAAATCTCAAATATAATGTAAAGAGAGCAGTTATTAAGTTTTCAACAGGACAAAAGACCCATCATCTGGATGAGAGAGACCATGACCATGTGAGATAGTAGAATCCAAATGTTTGCAGAGATTTGGAAACTATAAAACGGACAATGGGGAGCGGGGTATAAAGGTAATTATCAAAGAAGCATGATTGGCAGAAGATTAATGCACCAATGTTCCAGGTAGGAAGTAGAAGCTGGACCGAGACTGGGACACATGTATTATGTTAGAGAGAAGAGCACACAAGATTGATCCAAGTTCTACTTACTAAGCCAGTCAAGAATCAACTCATGACCGTGAAATACCAGTATAGCAGTCTCTATCAAGGACACACACAGACAAATCCCTAAAGCAGACAACCTTCCCTGAAGCTAGTCAGGGGCACTGGATATATTTCACTTTCCAACGCACTTTGCCTGCGGGTGAGACTACTCACATGCCTGATCAATGGTCAGATGGATTTCAATGGAGGCTTAATGCACTTGGAAATTCTGAAAATGAATGGGGGCTTTCCTTGTTACCTGCTTTCTACAACCCTGGAGCTCAAAATTTAAACTCTACTACATACCGGTTTACCATATTGTAATACCAACCATACTTCCCACAGCCCTCCACTTCAATGCTGGGTTGAATAATCTGTTGGGATGGCCGCACGGAACTCATGACAATGCTCAAAATTAAAGAGATTGATGAAGGGAGCTAGCAGGTTACCATAAGACAGAATTAGTAAACAGTCAGGGAACAGTCTTTGGTCCACAACAACACCTCTCCTCAGCCAGTAGCCAGGTCTCTCTCCAGTTCTTAGCCCCTCAGCCAAGTGGTCCCTTGGCTCCTGGCCCCGTGGCTCAGGAAGCCAGCCCACTGCTTTACCTCATGTTTTATAGCTTCCAGATTACTGTTCTGCTCTGTCTCATGATCTCCTTGCCTGAGTCTCCAGGGCTCGGCCTCTGCCAGTAACGGTGACGTGTTAGACAAAGATCTCCAATATACTGCACACGGGTGGTCTTCTTCCCAAAGCGCTAGCTATTCTCTCTCCCTGCCGGGACAGGTCATTCTTACAGCTAGAGGCATGGGAGCTAAAACTGACCAACCCCTTCTATGAGTGCTACACATGATTTGTTTGCACATTTCCAAGCAATCTTTAGGTAGGAGTTACAGAGACGTGGGTGAAAGAGCCATATTAAGAAGCTTAACTCCACTACAAGTCTCTATTAGAGCAACCTTAATTCGGCTACAATTGAAGAACACGTGTCACAGAAGCAGGGTTTTAGGATGCTTAAGGCATTGTGCTTGTTCACTTTCTGGAGGACCAAAGAGTGATTACATTTTCTTTTAGAGCATTTTGGAAAGCAGTCATCCGACACTCAACACAGAGAAATACTTTAGAAAGCTTCACCAAATGGAAGCATCTGCTTAATTCTCTCATCAAACAAGAGTAATCTGGTGAAAGTTTCAATAGAAAATCATTAGGAATCTAACTTTTAGACACAATTTGCCTCCTGACTTCTCTTAAAGTCACGTTTAAGGATGCTCATGTTAATCTTAAACATGTTTAAGGGTGCTCATGTTTCTTTAATGAATAATGTGAAAAATGACTGCATTGACACAGTTAATTCCTCGGAATATTTTGTTCATTTAGTCCTAGTGATGTAGTGGGGGAGTGGTGGGGCTACTCACCTTCAGGTCGATAGCTGCTCTTCATGGGAAAGCTGAAGCGCACTCCACCTACAAAGATCTAGAGCTGCAGAACCCTATAGGAGCAAGTCCGTCCTTGCTGATGGGTTATTCTGAGTCAGTATTGACTCCATGGCACTAAGTATATTAGTATCACCTATAGAAATATCTTAAACTTGATGGAAATCATGTTGTGGATTTATTTATTTTTATGCTTTAATTCCATTTTATCACAACTTTTAAAAGTCCTTCCATACTTTCTATTATGGACTGAATTGTTTCTCCCTAGAATAAGTGTGGGAATCATGAACCCTATACTAGTGGATGTTAACTTTTTACAAAATGAGGTTTGATTTGCATGTTACTTAAACCATATCTAATAAGGTAGGTTATGAACCTAGTGCTTTCTGAGTTACAAAAAGAACAAGCTAGACTCAGAGGCACGGACACAAAGTAGCGGAGGAGGGGAATCAAGTGGTGCATGAGGCTGCTCTACAATTGGAAGGGGAAGAAGGAGTACCAGGAAGAAAGAAATGGACATGGACCGTACCAGGACTCTGATTTGAGCTTCTAGCCTCTAGATCATAAATTTATGTATTTTACAGTCAGTTACTCGTGATATCTCTGCTAGGTCAGGACAAAGTTGCTAAGATGCTTACAGTTATGCTGAATCTGTGTTCAATTCTTTAGTAATATTATTCTTTGAATCCTCAAAAAAAACATTTCTATTTTATCTTTTCGGTAATAGACTAAGTTCTTAACAGTTGCTTTCAAGCACAGTTTTTTCAACTTTTATTATGTGCCTCTTCACATTCCACATTTCAGTAACCTAGCATTAATCTTCATTCCATCAACGATCTCTCCATTTTCATGATGTACCCCGGTCAGTTCTCAGGCCTTTCTCTCAGCCTTGAGTCTTCTCTCACATTTCTCACATCTGAACACTCCTGTCAGTTTCAAGGCGACGTTTAAATGCTGTCTTCCATGAAGCCTTCCCTGATAAACCACATTAAAACAAATGCTCTACTTCTTCAAATTCCTGAATTTGTGAAAGTAGTATGTGAGATTTTCCATTTGCTGTTTTAGTCCATGACACCTTTACTTGAATTCTGATTCCAGACCTTAACTTAATGGGTGCCCAACACATCCTGACGAAAGAGAATCCTAATGGGCATCAGAACAGAATTGTGACTTATACGTTTTTACTGACAGTTTTTAAAAGAAATAGATTACTAGACCGTTCATTAGAATCAAGGAAAATGTAAAAGATAATGGAAAATACTTGGAGTATTGTAGTGAAATATTAAAACACCTCTGGACTTAAAAACTGATTTAATAAGTGAATGTTGAGATGTAAGGGAAATTAGCAGTGTTTAGGACATCTTCTACCTGGATTAAACATGCGGCTTTCACCTGGAATATATACATTCATTGTTTAGTGATTGAAATTTATGGTTTGTGCTGAAAATTAAATAGCCATTGTGCTGTGTCTCCTAGGATAGTATATCAATCTCATTCCTTCTCATCTTGTGCATTTTGTAACCTGTAGAGGAAAGACATACAGGCTACATATACTTTAAGGAAAGCAGAACAATCTGAGCTTTTTGGAGTGAGAAGGTGGGACCTTTGGACTTTTCAATTAGTGCTGTCCATGATGGTACATATAATGCACTCCAAAAGGCAAGGAAATAGAGGAAGACCCAGGAAACTGAAGCAAAATGAGAAAGCTAAGAAAACAAGATTTGACAAGCACATCATTTTGTTTAAAATTAGGCATAACTGATTCTCTTGGCTTTTAAAGACTCCACTTAATAATTGAAAATGGATGATGTGCTGTGCATTTTGTGTAACTTATATATTTTTTCCATAATGGGCTTTTGGACAGACAATAATTTTCAGAATGGTATTTCAATCATTTTTAGGTTTACACAAATATATTTTAGCATTAAAAATACCAGAAAAAATATGCATGTTAGCATATTGTGTTGTTACTAGTGCTGTGATACTTTCTGTTTTGACAGGTCATGCTTATGTTAAAATTACTATATCCTACAACACATATTATTTTTGACAATCTTATTTTGTGATCCAGACAGTATTGCAGATGATGATCAGATTCAGAATTCAGATTTCATTATGGATTAAAATTTTTGTGTGGAAAACAAAAAGCCTGGATTAATAGATACCATCATGATAAATGGAGAAGTTTAAAGTTGTCAAGGATTTAATTTTTCTTGGATTTACAATCAACACTCTTGGAAGCAACAGCCAAGAAATCAAACAATCCATTACGTTTGACAAAGTGTTAAAGTGTTAAAGAGCAAAGTTGCCCCTCTGAGGACTGAATTGTACCTGAGCCAAGCCAGGATCTGTTTAATAGTCTCCTTTGCATGTGAGGGGTGGACGATGAATAAGGAGGACCACAGAAACATGGATGCATTTGAATTAGAGTGTTGGCAAAAGTTATTTCTATTTTCAGTCTTGTTAATTCATTTTCTTTTAAAGCATTCTCTTTCTCAGGTGGTTTATAGACGATGTTCTGTCTGTCTAAATCTCACTTTGTTATCTGACATAGTTCTACAGCAGAAGGACTCCCTGCAGAACTTCCTGTAAGTTTGGTTTATTTTTGTTGTTTTATTATTTTGTTGGTTTCTTATTATGTTGTTAATTTTGTAAAATTCATGTCTATCAGAAAATATTCTAGTTGTGCCTTCTTCTTTGGGAGAAGCCCTGTTGAACGTTTAGTTCTTACTTAGTATTTTTTCAAGGTTTTTGATATATTATAACATTGCTTTCTTGTCAGCATGATTTCTTCTATGAAATCAGAACTCCATCTCATTAGCTACTCTGTAAGAAACCTTTTTCACTAGGGCCTCTCATGATTGCTTCTTTATCTTTGGCTTTGAAAATTTTGGTTATGACATATTTGGGTGACTTTTTGAGATGTATTCTAGATGGGGTTCATTGAGTTTCTTGGATGAATGTCTTTTGTATTTCATGATATTCTGGGAGATTTTTACTATGAAATTTACTAGCAAATCTCTATGTTTTTGTTTTAATTGTTGTATATTTCTTTGTTTTTGCCTCCTCATATTCTGGAATTCTGATCACACATAAAGCATTCCTCTTGTTCCTATCCCACAATTCATAGGATTTATTCATTCTATTTATTGATTTTTCCCCTCATATAAATTGGTTTCAAGTTATTTGTCTTCTACTTCAGTCATCTAATATTTGCTTCAGTTCATTTGCTTTTGCTTCTTGTGATTCTGTCTCTGAAACAGTGTTAATCTTCTAGATTTCTAAATGTTTTCTCATTTTCAATTTATTTTTCTTTAGCTAATATATTATTTTACTGAATTCTTCTCTGATATTATCTGTGATTACTTTTTTTTTTAAAGTCAGTCAGGGGAGCAATCTGGTTTTCTTGAGCTCTGGGAAGGCCTGTGGAGAAGAATTCAGTAAAATGTGAGTGTGGTGGCATAGTGGGTTATTCATTGCATTGCTAACTCACTAACTCTGAGGTTAGCAATTCAAAATTCAGCCAGCTACTCTGACAGAGAGAGATTAGGCTTTCCCTATGAGTCAGAATGGACTTCTTTGCTGAGAATTTAGTTATATATATTTTTAATTTCTTACCAGGTGAAATTCTATTACCCATTTTTGCTCTAGATTTCCAGATACTTTATTTTGGACACTTACTTATACCACCTTATCGTTTTTCTTTAATAGATTAAAAAAAATCATTTTACTGGGGCCTCGAACAACTCATCACAATCCATCCATCCATCCATCCATTGTGTCAGGCACATTTGTACATTTGTTGCCCTCATCATTCTCAAAACATTTTTTTTCCTACTTGACCACTTGGTATTGCCTCCTCATATTTTCCCCTCCCTCCCCACTCCTCACTCCCTCATGAACCCTTCATAATTTATAAATTATTATTACTTTGTCATATCTTATACTGTCCAATGTCTCCACCCACTTTTCTGTTGTCCATACCCTAGGGCTTTAATTGATTTTAAACATTTTGGTGTTGTAGTTATTTGTTGATTATGTGTTGATTTGCTACACTCTATTTTTTTTCTGTGTTTTGTAAGAAATTTTGTAAGACATATCCAGGCAGGCAGTGCAGGCATGCTCCTTACCTGTCCCCCGTGAGTGGAACATCTAGAAGTGTAGGTATAGGTTTGCTCCTTGAGAACAGCGGCTGCAGTTAGCGTTAACAGGTGTTTGCATTCATGCTACCTACTTTGTGCTTTGAGGAAGTGTGTACCTGTGGTTGGGACAAAAGCTTGGCACATTGTCCACGCATGTGTGCACTTTAGATTGCAGTGGCCAAGAATGATAATCTGGAGATCTTTCGGTGAAGCCTTCTCAATCACTTGAGTATTGCAGACATAGGGCTCACCTTGGGATTGGGTTCGTTGGGTGGTTGCTGGCGGTCCAGGGGAACTGTGGGTGTATGGTGCCAGAGAGTTATACCTAGATGTTGTGTAGTGGGGATGGGGGCAAGGGACTGGTAACCCCCTCCCTCACCCCTCTTCACCAGGAAGCCACAGAGGGGAAGCCAGGAACAAAGAACACTTCTCTAGTTATATTTATGGTCTGGGGTTAGTACACTTCTGCGCAGGTGCAGACATCCTGTTTCTGTTCAGTGTCAATCAGATCCAAGGTCACAAAGTTGGGGCTGGTGAGTGATGCCACATTTAGAGTCAAGTGTCACCAACCATCTTCCCATTGGCTTTCCTCTCTGCATGAGCCTCAACCCAAATGACTGCTAGTGAATTATTTAATGCCCTATCATTGACTTCTTCCTTGTTCTGAGATCTCCAGTGCCACCACTTTTCTTATCTACTCCACTGTACTATCCCCTCTCTGATCCAGCTCATATTCCGCTCACAATGTTTCACTCACAATCTGTCTAATCTGTATCTTTGTCCCAATGGGGATTCAATTAAGTTGGCTTTTCCTCATCCATGTGTGTTCGTTTCTGTATCTCAAGGTGGTTGGATGCATCCTAAGACCCATCTCCCTCTCTCTTCTCAGTCACCATTATCATTCCGTATGCCTCTATAAACAGTGTTGAATATACTTCTTCATCCTCTCATTTAAGACTGAGTTCCAGGATTATTAACTATGTGTTTCCCTGGATTGGGCAGAGTGTGTTCCCAGGATGCAGGATGCTCTCTTGTCTCTGATCCTCTTATATATGCATTTTAATACGTGTATCTGTTGTAAATTGAAAATTTTTGATTGGCTGTTTACTCAGTGAATGTATGTTTATTTTGATTGAAATATTTAACATTTATATCCACAATCATTTGTACATTTGATTTTCAATAGTTTGTTTTACCTATGCTTCCTCACTTTGTTTGTTACTTTCTTCATTTCATAATTTTACCAGTTATTATTCTAAGCATTAGTTGCAATCTTATAACCTTTAACACATATGGTAATAAAGTTTAATTTTTACCCATATTTCCTTTTGAAAAATATAAGGATCTTAAAATTATTTAAATCCATTTCCTCCTCAGAATTATAGCCTATAACGTAGATGAGTTTTTGTTCTGTTTTATTGTTTGAGAATCAAATGTTTTATATACAATGCCACTGCCTTTAAATTTACTGTGTCAGTCTGGGTGGACTAGGGAAATGAATTCATAAACATGCATATGTATATAAGAAATAATTTTATATAGAAGGGTAGTTGTACATTAAGAAAGCATCCCAACCCAGTCCAGTCCAAGCCCATAAGTCTGATATTAACCCATATGTAGATACCAATCTATAATGTCCTCTTCTGACTCATGAAGCACATGCAATGATGCCGGAAGCAGGAAGATCACAGGCCAATGGGATGGAAGTCTTCTGGGTCCAGTGGCAGGAAAAGCATCTCAGTGCTGGCAGGGGTCTCTGTGCGGCTTCTCCAGCACCCAGAGCTGCATCAGGGTAGGTCCATGTGGCTTCTCCAGCTCAGGACACTAATGTAGTTCCATGTGTCTGGTCAGCTGCAACGTCTCCCAGGAAGTCAGCAGAGACAGAAGTGTCTCCAAGGAGGAAACACAGTAGTTCCCAGAATTCTTAGGAGAAGGCCATGTCCACACAGACGTCTTATTGGCTATCTCAGGATTGATAGACTAGACACCCCTACACTATTGATCCTCATATTGACACCAGATTATGTAACTACCACATTTACCCATAAGTTTGTAATTCAATAGAAATTTTCTCTAATCTAAATTCAAGATATGTTTGTGAAAAATCTTAACTTTCTTTGCAGATTTGTGCATATTTTAATCCAGAATATTTAATTATTTTCATAGTTGAGATAGTTAAATATCCTACTTTCATTAGAAACATTTTTATATATATTTTTAACTATTATTTTTTGCTATTTCAAAACACAAATATGAGATGGAGGAAGGGAAACTATTTGTAAATTTAGAAGCCTTTTAACATTTTTTAAGCATTAAGCCATAATTACCATTATTGATAAGTAAAACTTACACTTTAAAAAGCATATTTAGTTCCATAAGAGAAAAGTCATTTGAATTACACAAACAATTATCATCATAGTACTATAATAGCCAGGTTGTAAGGAAAGTATGGTGTTTCTTTCTACTTACTACCATTTCTTGAGATCTTTGCAAAATCATATGTATGAAAAGGATCCTGAGGCAGTCAGGAAAGCAGTGAACTGCTAACTTCAAGATCGGCAGTTCAAAACCATAAACCAGTTGATTTTATTTCCTCCCGTAAAGATATGCAGCCTTGGAAATTCTATATAGGGCTGGAATCGAACTGAGGGCACTGGGATTGATTTGATTTGGGTTTAATCTGAAAAATATTCCTGCAGGCACTCTCTGACTGCAGTTATGTCCATAGTCTCATAATATCATAACAGAGTGGAGACTGGTACATATAAAACACAAGTTTCTCTCAAGCAACATATGTATCTCATGTCTCTTGGATACCAAAGGATTGTGTTGTGATACATATTGTCGCATAGCCCATATACATTGTAAAATTTTAAACCTTGCTACAGAAACTTAGATATTTTTATTAAAATGATCAAAATATGAAGTTATTGTTTCTCAGGATAACTTCCTCGTTTGTCTACACATTTCAGAGAGCAGTGCATTTCTCTGACCATTCCTGGGCTCCCTAAGGAGCTCTCTACCTTGCTGTGCACGTCACTTCAAAGGGCTGTTGGGGCTCCCTCAAAGAACTCCACTTTTGTTCCATTTAAAAAGTGCTTTGAGTTCAGGGAACAAAGGACGAAAACAAGCTGGAGCGAGAATGGGGTAATGTTTTCCAATGAAATTCTCATAGCACAAACTTTCCTACCCTCAAAGAATGAGCAGCTGCATTGTCAGTATATAAAATGAAAACCCTTTGATGCACCTTTCCTGGCCTATTTCTTACCAATGTAGTTTTCAATTTCCTTAACACATCCCGGTACTAAGGCAGCGAGAGTGTCTTTCAAGAAACTCTTAAAATAGCTATGTTGGAATTCTCCAAAATAGTAACCTTCTGAATTGACTATCCTACCTTCCTCTTGACAGAACACTTTTGATTGGAACTCGTGTGAGATTGCATTCTCTAGAGAAGCAAAATCAGTGAGGCTTACACGTGTTGTAAATAGAGATACATTTACATCAGGAAATGGTTTACACAGTTTTCAAAATAAGTAAGCCCAGGCCAGTTCAAGTCAGGCTTCTCTTGACTCAGGAAAGCTGATAACCAGGAAGCCGGATGATGAAGCAAAGACCGCCAGGGCACAGGCTCGTGGATGCAGAGGTTCAAAGTGAGTCAAGTGAATACAACACTGGTGGTCTGCTGATGGCTCCTGAGACGAGCAGGCAATGCATCAAGAGATTCAGAAACAAGAAGCAAGATGCAGCTCCCCCAAAAGGCAAAGGGCCAAAGGGAATTTGACTCTGCATGGTCTCTACCTCTCTCTTATTCATAGTGGCTTATGACACAAAGGAGGTGTCACCAGTCTGCAATCCAATTGATAGATCAGTCTCTATCGCTCCCTTACATAATCCCTGGTTGCCGTAATCCCTAGCCATCATAGACCACACCTTGTCATCTTGATAACAGTACATAACTCTTTAACCATTCATAATCACTAAAAAAGTACAATTAGAAAATCAGAATTGCATCTAACATGATACAATTAATATATGTACAACTGAAAATGCACTAACCCCATTTTCATTTTATATTATATTTTATTTTTTTCACTTGATATTTTATAAGTGTGTTAAGCATAAATATTTGGTGTATACATACAAAAAGGAATTACTCATATCAATTATAATCCTCATTTATGCAACTGGCCGTGTCATTGCAGCTGGTATGTAGAATTACCTTCTTGCACTACCACTTTCATATTCCCTTGACCCTCAGGGAGTACCTTGGCTATCCGTAGTTTTACCTTGTAGGATGACCCAAATTTTCATTCTCAGAAAAGCTGGGCTATTAGAATTCATGTCAGAATTGGACTTCTGTAATTTACCATTTACTATAATGACAAGGCATCGTACTAGAGAGGACCAAGTATATCTCCTAGATTCCAGATATATTCTTCTTTACCACTATTATGTAATATTAATCCAATCTCCCTTGGTAGTCAGACTCCATCACTATAGTCAATACAGTGGTAATGCTCTTTGCCGGTAGATCCTGAAGCATGAGAAGTCCAAAATGGCCAGGAAGCATTTCTATGAGTTCAATAGAATCAGCGCTGTGTTTCCAGTGGGGGGCATCCCACCCTTTGGAACTAAGACCTCCAGACCAGAAGAGCAGAGGGATTGCAGGAACAGGAAACCAAAATATGACGAATGAGTCACTAAGAGTATTTCCACACATTGGTTCCTGGATCTGTAAATCCTGACTATTGTAGAAACAGAACTATCTACTGGATACTGGCGTAGCACATATACCGCCTCCTGGAGAACATTGCTGAACCATGGAAGGTGTTGCCACCAAGACAATGCCATAATTGTGTCTTTGGAAAGCCATTCCATCATTCTATCAAGCCATCTGCTTCCAGGTGATTGGGAGTAGGGTGAAACCAGAGAATTTGATGAAATGGGTCCATTGTTGTACTTCATTTGCTGTGAACATAATCCCTTGATCTGAGGTGATGCTATATGGGATATTATGTTGGTTCATGAGACAGTCTTTAAGTCAAATTATAAGATCCTTTCTGCACCTATCTAACTGAAATAGTGAATGAATAATCTGTACTTAGTGGGACTAAACTCAGACTGGTCCAAGTTTATTTTCCTTACCTTATGATCCATAACATTAGCAACATTCCCACACATTTTCTCCAGATGTCTGTCTGTACATATTAGAACACTCTAGCAATTCTTTAGGAGAATAGCACACTTCTTTTGGGTCACCATCTGGGCTTCTCTTTTAGGAATTGTCTTTGATTTAAGTCTAGTTATAGGTCTAGAGGTGGAAGGGTGTTTCCTGGGACCCCAAAGCATTATCTTGTAAGGCATTTGTTTCAAGCAATACTGCAGATACAGCACCAAGGGCCATCGCAACATGCATGATTAGGCTAATCTCCTCACGTTTGGGTTGTGTGTGTGTGGGGGGCATGGGGATGGGTAATGGTTTTCCTGAGACTTGTTACTTTCTTCAGATGAGGGGTTTGTGCTGGAGGCTAGAGTTGTTCAATGGAATCCCGGGCTCAGTGTCTCCATCTTCTGGATTATCATCCTGTGTGTCCCAAACCGAAGTTTCAAGGTCCCATTTCTGGGTTAGGCTGGGTGGCCTAGAGAAACAAATCCATAGACACTCTATGTACAAGACAAAGATTTATAGCAAGAAAGCATCCCAGGACATTACAACTCAAGATCATAAGTCTGATGCTAGCCCACAGGTTCTTCTGCCTCTGCAGACTCATAGCTGCAAGTTGAGGATGCAGCAAAGTGAAGCAAGTAGATCACAGGCTCATGGGGGCAAACTTGTGTGGATCCAAGGTCCACGGAAACATGAAAGGTGGAGGCATGTCTGACCTCTGCTTCATGGCCATAAGGAAGCCAGAGAAGATCAGATATGGTCCTCCTTTCTGTTTTGTAAAATATGCTAAACAAAACATAAACTAGCTCACATTCTTTAGAAGTTCATGAAATCATGGCTAAGGTGCAGAGGGCTGTGGATTGGACCGCAAACTGTGATGTCATTCGTTTAAACTCCTCACAGGATAAACATGAGGATATCTGTTCCCATAATGGCTTACATTCTTGGAAACCATATGGAACAGCTGTGCTTTTCTAATGGATTACTATGGGTGAGAACAGACTCAATGGAACTGATTTGCTGGCTTTCGGTTATTGCCTTAGGACTACACATTCATTTAATTGTTTTCAGGGAAATCATTTCAGAAAACCACTATTTTAGGGAAAAATTATTTCTGTGAATTGTAACATTTACTATTAAATAAGAATATAAAATTTGAGCCATAATATGGCTTGAGGTGATATATTATTTTACAATAATATCCTTTATTTTAAACATCCTAACGAATATTTTATGAACTTCATGCCTAGATTATTCCATCTACATTTGAAATGCAATATTTACGTAACCCATGTATTCAGCCTTCCATTCTTTACTTTCTTACTTGTGTCTGTCTGGAGCTGTTGTATAGTGAATCTTGATTATCTGTGCTCCAGCAAAGGGAACAGTTATTGGAAGTTATTATGTTGTACATTTGACTCTTAAAGCTAGGTCAAGGGCTCAGTCATTTTACTTAAAAGAGAACCCTCTCCTATACTTCCAGTTTTGACCTTAATATAACAGAATATTTTATTACCTGGAAGAGAAAATATCATACATCTTTCTTCTATTGCTCACCTTTATGAGTGTAAAAGACGTTTCAGGAGACCACATATGATGTTGTTACTGCTGTTAGGGGTTTACTAGTAGTTTCTAAGAAATAGAGACAACCATGTGAAACAAAAGAAAACATAGTTGGGTTTTCACAATAGCTGCTATGTTTGAGCCCATTGTTACCGACCATATGTTAATAAGTCTTGTTGAAGTTGTTCGTCTTTTAGGCTGACTCTGACTCTCGTTTGCCAAGCATGATGTCCTACTTTGGTCCATCTTAATAACCTATCTGAAGAATGGGAGACAAACTCTCCCAATCCCCACATTTAGATGCATTCTGATTGTCATTCTTCCAACATAGATCTGTTGATGTTTTCAATTCATGGTGTCTTGAGTATTGTTTTCCAATACCACAATTCAATGCAGCAATTATTCCTTGGTTTTCCTTATTTATTGTTCAATTTTTGCATGATTTTTAGCAAGGATTGGATTAGATACGTCTTATTGTTTGAAGGGACATGGTTTCATTTAAGTCTTTTGCAGTCGATTTTCCAAATAAAAATATCTAGTTTGATTTCTTTTTTATCGCACCCATTGGCACTGATTGTGGGCCTGAAGAAATAAGTAAATAGATGAATAAAATTATTGATAGTGTGAATATTCTCTCCGTTTAACATGATGACACTTATTGGTACAATTGTGATATTTTTAATTTTCTTTATGTTAAGGTTTAATCTATATTGAAGGATCTATTCTTTGATCTTCATCAGTAAGTGCATCAAGTCTTCCTCGCTGAAAGCTGTATCACCAACTGCTCGAGGATTCCTCTAGTACTGATGCTGCATTGTTCCTCATCTCACCCAGTTTCTTAGATTATTTGTTAAGCACAGAGATTGAATAGTCTAAAAAGTACATTCAAGATTTGTAACTATCTTGATTTTAAACCACACACTAGTCCCTTGTTTTTTTGAATGACTGTCTCTTGGTCCATGTATAGATTTCACATGAATGCAATTAAGTGTGCTGAGATTCCTATTCTTCCCAATATTATCCATAATTTATGATGTTTTGCATACTAAAATTACTTTGCACATTCAATAAATTTACATTCAAGAAATGTAATGTAAATTTACATTAAAGAAATGTAAATGTCTGGTGTTCTCTGCTTCCAGCCAAAATCCACCCAATGTTAGTCATAATATTCCTCATTCCATACCTTCATCTAAGTCTGACTTTAATTTCTGTCAGTTCTCTGTTGATGTATTGAGGTGCTCATTTTTTAATTATCTGCCACAAAAATGTTTTACTTTTTTGTGATATTAAGGATATTATTTGATAAATTCCATATCCTGTTGGATCATCTTTTATTGAAATAAGTACAAAAAATGGATATATGTCAATTAATTAGCCAACTATCTCATTTTCAATTTGTGTGTGTGCGTACATGAATGAGCTTGTCCGGCATTGCATCTATTTACTGAACCATCTCAGCTGTTATTCAGTCTATCCCTGTTGTTGTTAGTGGTGGTGGTGGTGGTGGTGGTGATGCGTGTGTGCTAATGCTTTCAGTGAAACTTGCACTTCTTCCTTCAGTACCACTTATTCTTATTCAAATTCTATTTCTTGAAATTGTTGAATGTCAACTAATCTTCTTTTTATTTTTGTGTAGTAACACTCTATTCCATCTATTTTATGTTTTCATATATTTCAATATTTTTCCCATTGACTCCTTTAATATAGCAACTTGAGGCTTGAATTTTTCCTTCAATTCTTTCAACTTGAGAATTGCCAACACAATTTTTTTTAACTCTATGCCTCTACACATTTCATATAATACTCTATTTAATCTTTCCAGTCATGCTTTGAAATCGTCTTTTCAGCTGTTTTACTTCATCATCTGCTCTAGTTGCTTTAGCTACTATGCATTCAAGAACAAGTTTCAGAGCTCTTCTGACATTTATTGTGGTCTATTACTTCTTGTATTTTAGATTACTTTTTAAAACTTTTTCATACATGATGCCCTTCATGTAATCCAACAGTTTGCTGGTCTTTGATTATTAATTTCCAGTGCATCAGGTTTAGTCCTGAAAGGTTTTTATGTTCAAGGTTATATTTCAGCTAATGTAGACTTGCTTTCACGTCTTTAAAAAGACATTGAAAAAACTGAAATATTCATTTTATACTGTTTTATGGATAGTTTGATTAAACCATGAACATAATTCCCTTTTATTTTATTATGCAGTTAAAGAGTTAAAGAGAGTTAAGATGATTTAATCTAAGATAGTAATTTCATGTCGAAAATGGGGAAGCCTTAAGTTACAAAATTAATTGAAGTCATTTTATGCTAATCTCATGTCTCATCATTTGATGGCCAGGAGAGTGTTTGTTTCCTTTTTTACCGGCACGGGGGAGAATACATTAACTATGGCTTCCATTGAATACTAGACACCTGGAGCTCTGCTGCCACTTTGGGTTAGGTGCTGAGCTGCTAACTCCAAGATCCACAGTTCAAACTCAGCAGACAGTCCAAAGAAAACCGATGGAATGCCTGCTTCTTTAAAGAATCATAGTCCTGGAAATCCTAAACAGGCTTGGTATGCATAGGAATTGTGTCCATGGCACTGGATTTGGTGATTTTCTGAGATACTTTTTTGAAGGAATGCTAAAATCATACACACTTATACATCCACACACGCTCTGTGAATGATCCCTAATTCCTTTCACTTCCAGTCTCTCCACTCATATCACAATGTGAATGTTTCAGTGACCTAAAAAAGGGTTATTGCAATTCAAAGTACCCTTTCATATCCCAGGGCCAACACAATCGCTTTCTTTGAACATCACTATGATCATCTCATGTCCTGCTGAGATAAAGTTAATACCTTCTCTTCATCCATTGAATGAAACCCATTTATCCTCAGCAGGTAAGGCATCTATCTGTAACTTCCTCTACTGATGTTACCATATACAAACCCTGCCCTCTCACAAGCTGTGTGGAGTATTTTTAATAATAATAATAAAATGCTCTATTTTTCCACTTCAGTCATTGATTTGTTCCCTTTTTACTGAGTAGATTTCCATCTTCATACTCACTCATGTCCCAATATCTGCATAATCAAATTCATTTCCCTTCATATCTGAGGATATAATGTACTTTTCAACAGTACTTTAATTACCTAGTGCTATTGTGAATGACTTTTAATTACCTGTCAATGAGGGGATGATGTTAAATATCAGAAATTTCTGAGACTGCAAAATACAAGAAGCTCAAAATCATCTAGTGGATCCATAAAGAGGTCCTTACAGGTCACTTCTACATCTATGTGTTGCTAGCAAATCTGTTAGCTTATAGATACACTTTGTTATCTGTTTTCTCTGTGTGTGTCTGTTTGTTCTTACCATATATGCATTTGTATTTTTGTATGTTTATATGTATATTTCAGAAGCGATTAACAAAATCCATAGTACGTAGGTATGACCACATTATCATAACAAAAGAGAGTCCTATTTTAAAACACAAAACTATCCATTGGTAAAGAATCAAGAATTCAGCACATATTTTGAGGGAAAACAATTTAATCCATGAGATAGAAAATAATACCTCTATTCATACATGTGACATAAGGATTTTATCAGCAATTACAAGAAAACTAATCAAAATATACTTACACATTTTAATTATTATTTTATTAAAGAACGCAAATTTTATGTTGAATTATTTTTCTGTTTACATGGATTATTTGATGAAGACCTGTATCAAGAACTTGTTAAATATTTGTGAAGAGCTATAAATAAATCCTAGTTATTTTGAATTCAGTAAGTTTCTTTAACAAACAATAACAACCATTGAAAATGCAGAAGGAAATATTGATATATGAAATTATAATTTTAAAATGCTCATTTTTTCTGATTCTATACTATTCCTAAAAACATTCTGTTAGATAATATTATTATAATGAGCATTATGTATCAGTTAGATACAAGGTTGTATATATAAAAAGAATTGCCAGCCTATTTGTGGTGATAATAGTCATTGGTTAAAATGTTAATGTGTGGACATCACTTTTACTCATCTCAAAGGATGAGGAGAATATATATATTTAATCCTCATGTCAAACCACCCTGAGTTTTAAAAATCCACTTACAATGCAGACTGTGTATTTATGTTCTAACCTGTAATCGTGAGAGCTGGTGGTATAGGGGGTCGCTCCTTGGACTGCTACCTCCCAAGCAGGCAGTTTGAAGCCATCATCTCTGGGAGGAAGATGAGTCTCTCCAGTCTACTCCATGCCCTTCACGATTCAGATCTCAGAAACCCACACAGGGCACGTCTGCTCTCTGAGGTCACAGGTGGCATTCAAAATACAATTTGAATAAATTTGATGGCAGTGACCTTAGTTTTTGGTTAATTATTTAAAAAATATTTTAGCTGTCAATGGAGAAGTCCACCCTGCTAACCCACTCCCTGCATTGTGTAAGAAATAATGACAATTTGCTTCTGTAAAAATTGCGGCCGTGGCAACCTGTGGGGGAAGTTCTACTCTGTCCTCTAAGCGTGACTAGAAGGGAGAAGTGACTCGATGGCCCTTGCCAGCAGCAGCGATTACTAACACGTGGTACAATCTGCATACACGTGTATTGACTTAGTATAATTGTCCTTACCTTCCCACCCCAAACGATGAGGAACACGCACGTTTGCTTTAGCACCAAGGTGGGTTGATTGACTAGCTGTAAGAATAATGGGAAAAAGTATCTATGACAAAAAACTCTTCCTCAAATCAATTCTGACTCATCGGCACCTTATCGGACAGAGAATATTTCCCCCTGTGGGTTTTCAAAACTCTAAGTTGTTATGGGAGCAAAAAGCCTCATTGTGCTCTCCCCCAGAGCAGCTCGTGGACTCAAACTCTTGACCTTTGGTTCGTAGTCTAATGTGTAGCTCGCTATGCTTCCAGGGATCCCGAGGAAATGAAGGAGGGCATTAGCAATAAGAGGATATTACAAATAGTTTATTATCTGGTTTGGACTTATTTTGACTGAGTTGTTGGAAGATTCTAAGAAGCGGGACTTGGTTCTCAATTAGGTTCTCGTAGGAATTAGCAATTAAGTGTATAAGTAGGTATCTTAACTTTAATCTGTAAATCAAGATAAAAGGCATGTGTATAAAACTGTGGTTGATAAATAATCAGTATCCATTCAGACAGAGAGAAGTTCGATCATTTGGGGTTTTTGTTGGTTAATATTTTTTGTCAGTGTTTCACACATGATTACTGAAAATTCCGAGTGTTTTTGATCCATCACCCTTACGGAGTAGCTTTGTCTGGTGTTGATGTTCTGTGAAATTGGTTATGTTCAGCAGAATGCCAAGACCTAGCTAGCAGTGCCAAGCTTGCTCCCAGCTTTGTTCACAATTCATTGATCTAATACACATCGCAGGGAACTGTTCTGCAAAATGAAATTTACAGATAACAGAATGCTTGCAGGGGGCCCTGGAGCGCCGTGACGGTGGTCAATGTTTAATCACTACGCAAAGGGCAGCAGTTTAAACTGACCAGCCACTAAGCAAAGAAAAAGCCTCAATAAAGATGTGCTGGTTTGGAAAACGTACCAAGGGGAGTGGAGGGGTGGTGGGGGATTCTACTTTGTCCTACAGGGTCATTACTGTGAAATTGACTTCACAGTAGTGGATTTGGTTTGATTTTTAAAGGTTCATATGTTTTAATATAAAGTCTTTTTTTGTATTTTGTACTTTTTTTTCTAATTATTTTTTATTTGTATATACTTCACATATTATACAATTTAATCATTCAATTATATTAAGAAGATTTGGGCAATCACCACCACAATCATGGATTTTACCTAATCCGCCCCACCCACCCACCATGCCCCTAGGCAATAATCAATCCAGTTACTGTTTATATAGATCTACCTGTCCTGCGCTTCATAAATCAAAAATCATATGTACTACAAACAGGAAGCAAATGACATCAATCGAACAAACAACAAACCAAAGAAACTTCAATAATAATCACTAGATAAAACACAGAAAAAACTAATTCCAAAATAAAGCATATTAAACCCAAAAACAATGGGTCAAAAAGGGAATCAGATGATAAATTATTACATTTTAACCTGACTACAACTGCCATAATCAATTTTACAATGCTTTTTGTCTGATAACAAGGCTATTCACATCCCTCAACTATGGTCAGAGAATTACTGGAGGCTTATTCGTGTGGGGACCTGCAAATGGGTTTTGGGTTTCCACTGTCATTTAAAACCTTTTTGCACACTTGGTATTACACATTTCTATTGAAGTATGCATTTCTCTGCAAAGAATATTTTAAAATTTAAATATAAACCTAAAGAAGCATTAAAAGTTTTAATTTGGAGATATACTTATTAATCCTATAAACTCTGAATTTACACTGTCTGGACTCGAAACCCACCTACACTATTGAATGATGCTACACAATATTGTACACTAACTGAATATATGGCTAAATATCTCATTGATACTTTATTAAAATTATTTCATGGGAGTATTTTAGATATGTTTAGCAAAACAAAATATATTATGAAAATAATTTCACCCACTTCATTCTTGGCTTTTATGGTATTAGACAATGATAAGTAGACACGTGGCTTATCGTGGTTTATATATTATTTATATTGTGTAGTGCATATTGGTTTTGAGAGGGAAAGTAACTTAATTTGACTGTGTTTTAGTTTCATGATTTATAAATAAATCTAATTATAAATACTGTACAGGTTTATTACAGTTTTCATTGACAGAATAAATGTAATTATAATTGATTGTGATTATTATTATTTTTAAAGTGTATATCATGACTATTTAAAAACAAAAGAGCAAAGAGCAAAATACATTTTATTGTTACAAATACATAGGTATTATTATGATATAAATTACCTGTAATTCATTATAAAACAATGTAATGAATCAAGTATAGATATTTTTAATTTTGAGAACTGTGAATGTGTAAATTTTCTTCTATACAGGTATATTAGGTAGGAAATCTAAATAAAAAAACAAAGCAGTGATTTCTAGTCCAAGTGCTGGATTTTTTAGCATTGAAAATTAAGAAACTAAGCATCATTTTAAAAAGTGAGTGTCAGAATTGTATCAGGAGAGAAATTTTCTTCTTTTCTGGTTTCCTTTTTTTAAAAATAATCATTTTCTTAGGGGCTCATACATACAACTCATCACCATCAGTACATACATCATTTGTGTCCAGCACATTAGTGCATCTGTTGACTTCATCATTCTCACAACACCCCCTTTCCACTTGAGCCCTTGGTGTCAGCTCCTCATTTTCCCCCTCCCTCCCTCCCTCCCTGCTTCCCCCTCCCCCTGAACCTTTGATAATGTATAAATTATTATTATTTTATCATATCTTACACCATCCGACGTCTCCCTCACCCACTTCTCCGCTGTCCGTCCCCCAGGGAGGAGGCCATATGTAGACCTTGTCATCTGTTCCCCCTTTCTCCCTCACCTTCCCTCCACCCTCCCAATATCACCACTCTCACCACTGGTCCTGAGGGGTTCATCTGTCCTGGATTCCCTGTATTTCCAGTTCCTATCTGTGCCAGCGTACATCCTCCGGTCCAGCCAGATATTATTTTATTTAATATACAATGTTATTAGTTCATTAGATTATAACTTAATTATATGAATGATTATTTAAGTTACTAATACTTGGGAAAACAAAATTATATTTGATTTTTATTTGAATTGCTATTTTTTTTATTAGTGAGTGGTTCTAAAAATATCTAAGTTTGGGAGGGGTTTGAAGATACTATACTGTCTAAATCTGTAATTTAGCGAAATGAATGATTTTCCATGGGTGGGACAATCTACTGGCCATTTTCCAATTTGCCATGTTTTCACATATTTCTCATGAATAACTGAATAATGGGAATGAGCCAAAACCAGGGTTGTTAATTCTATTTGGGTGAATTCAGCACCATCTGGACTTCTGGCTTTACTTTCTTTTAATTGACCTAGTTCTTTCAGAAGACTCCTAATCCCTAGTTTATAAATTGGATACTCATTCTCAACCCAGAAAGAGGTCACTTACTAGAATACTTAGATATACATATATATTTTTTCAGAATGAAGCCAATGGAATAAATGACTGGGGCTGCAAGTCCTATTTGTTTTCAGCAACCCAGGGTATGTCATCCGTCTAATAGGAGTTGATCCAGTCCTGATGCTGCGTTCGTCATAAGTCAAGTTCTCTAAGAGAGTAATTTTTCTGCTTCTGACTGGATTACCGTGAACAGAAACAACTGTGATGCATGCCCTTCCTGACTTAAAACCACCAACTCTCCCTTTTTTGTCTGCTTGAGCAACTGACTCTTGGTCCATGACCAGGTTCAGCATGAGCATAAGTAAGCATTCGATAATTCCTATCTGCCCCACTTCATCCAGAGCCCATAAAGATACATAATGGCAACTCTATTTGCACAGTCAATAAATAACAAGGACAGACTCTTGGAATCTTCTGCTTTTAATCAACATCTGTTTGAGAAGAGCAATGATCACCCCTCTTCCACATCCTCTTCTGAATCTTGCCTGAGTTTCTTGCAAATCTCTGCCAATATACTCTTGCCACCATTTTATGATTATCTGCAGCAACCATTAACTTGTATTTGATATTAGTGATATGTGTAGATATTGTCCTCTTTTTATTGGGTCACCTTCCTTTGGGATTAGCATGACCTCCAATTTGAATGCCCCACCAGAGCTCCTTCAAGAACAAACAGCGGCAATGAAACTCCCAATCCTGGCACGTCCAGAGACGTTTACATTTTTATGAGAGCAGGCAGTCTCTCATTTCTCCTGTGGAACAATTGGTGGGTTTCAATCTCTGACCTTATCTTTAGCAGCTCAACAAATAACCCACTGGGTCACGAGGCTCTTTTCCAGACCTCCTTTGGCTAGAAGAAAGGAAAGGAACTGTAGACGCCGAAGTACAGCAGAAAGGATCCTTTTGATGATGCATTCTGTTGCTAGTTGGAGTGCCGTGCTTGGAGGGGTATCAGAAGGACGGTGGCATTAATGTGCAATGCCACCCATGGCAGCCGGGGCTCAGATTCCAAGCCTGGCAGAGTGGCCAACAGTCTGGGATTCAGTTGCAGCCCTCAAGTCACAGCACCGTGTGCAACCCCTTTAGCCTGGGCCTTCTTGCAGCCCCTGGTTTGAATTATGGTGACAGCTGACACGCAATAAGGGTGATTTTGGAGTTAATCATAAAGCATTGTTGTTATGTAGTGGTCTGCAAAATTTTATGGTATAAATAAAGCTGTTTGGAAGAACTCAGCAGAGATTGCTTCCACCAGCACATCTCTCGTGTCTGTCTCGTCTGTGTTCGCCGACTGACTCCTCACCTCCTTCAGGGATCCAGTTCAACCCTCCCGGAGCTGGACTCCGACATATGCATGATTTGTAAGAAGTTTTCAATTTCCAACACAAATAAAGAATTGCTATTTTTATTATGAAAATAAAGGTGTTCATATGGTAATTGCATCTTTCAGAGAAAATCATAGTAGAACTTTATTTTAGTTCACTTATACTTATGCTTTTGGCTCATTTACACTAATCAATAATTATAATATGTACAATTATAATAATATAATCGGGAAAAAAGTATAATAAATTAATTTTCTAATTGCTAAACATGTTAAATTATGTTTAAAATGTATATAGAAAAGTTTGTGTGTCTCTTGTTCTTCAACAAGAGAAAGTCTTTATTAGGGGTTACTTTCTTCTTAAAAGTTATCTTGTATCTGTTTTAACTGGTTTAATATAAAGATAGCTAACCAATTTATATATGCATAGAGACCTGGTGGATTCGTTTTAAGTGTTGGGCTGCTAACCACGAGACTGGTTATTTAAACCCAATAGCTGCTCTGCAGAAGAAGAGGCTAGCTGCCTCTATAAGGATTTGCAGCCTCAGAAACCCTGCATAATCACCACGTGTCAAAATTGACTCAATGACAGTGGGCTTTGTTCTTCGATTCTCTTATTATCAAATATAACTGTGTGAGAGTATATAATGCAGTTTTATGCATATTAAGTGAGAATAATGGCACTGATTTTAATCATTGAATTCTGTGGTATTCTTTCCTTATTGATTGTATAAAACTAACTATTAAACTTCAGAGAGTACCAGTAACAAGTTTAAATTATTCTCAGTCACTGCCTGGCCCCAACATTTAAACATATTTTGAGAATTAGAAACATATCACCAGACCCAAAGCAGATCATTATTTATAATTCTCTGTAACCTAGAACCTATCTTGTTCTTTCAATGATACAATCAAGAGGCTATAGCTAGGTTTTGTCCCTAGTGCTTTACTCAGATGGGCAGACGTTGTCTCCTCAAGCCTGAGCTTGGCAGTTAATTCAAATTACAGTCATCATTATTTGGTGTTCCTCAGAAACCCTGCCTGTAAATATTTTGCTTTGTGTTTTCCTTTCATTGTTTTATTTGTATAGTTTTATTCAGCCAAACTCCATCGAATAATGCTTTCTGTGATTAAACATTTTTCACTACTGTTAATAACATCAGTGAAAATAAGAAGAGCAGATAAAAAGTGTGTGTGTGTGTGTGTGTTAAGGGGCAGGGAGGCAAAAGAGAAAGGATCCTCTGTCCTTTTGATTCTTTGCCAATTGCCTAGCCTGCAGCTGCTTTAAATGCAGAGGCTTCGTAGCTGCTGTCATCCAAGCCTTTAGGAATGTTCTCCTTTACGTGCCAAATGGAAAACAGCATCATTTGTGAGACATGGAAGCGATGCAGAAACAGTGACAAAAGAGCCAATTTTACATTTAACAGTTGTACCTAGTAGAATTAAGGAAAACTAGTATTGATTATTAGTGGCATATCTTAAGATAAGTATAATGTAACTTGAAGGTTAGCACTACTAATGGTGGGCAACTCAATCCATGGCTTTCATGTTGCATATGTTCACAGTGCATTAGAGCTTGACTAATATTTCATTTTAACTTTCTGTTGTGTCTGAATAGGGATAGGATTAAAATTATATACTAATACATGTAATAATGTGGACAGGCTTTAATAAGAGTTGTTAGAGATATTGGTAAGCAACTTTATTTAATGTAAATGAGTAGCTGGACATAAGTCATCTTTTCACAAAAGTATCATCTGATTTTGTCATTTTATTATTCTTCATAATGCCTTCCTTGTGTCATTGAATCCAAAACTTCAAATTTCAACAGTAGCAGATTCTATATTTTGAGGGAATCAAATACATGTGCAGTTTCAAAGGAATCTTAGCAGTTAATGTATTTTCAAATACATTGAGTGCATTTATTTATTCATATAGATATGAAGTGATCATAAGAGAGGTCAGTGATAAAGAGACAATGATATGGCCACTATTTAAATGGAATTTGAAAATGCCCTTTTTGTTTTTCATCCTTTTAATGATGCAGGTCGCAATAAAATGGCAAAAGGTAATGTAAATATTAAACATTAGATGGATACACTTATAGTATAAAAATGCTTGGAAGTCAGATTTTTAGCAAACACACAACTAATCAACTAATAGAGGCTCTTAAGACCATCAAACACATTTTCGAAGTAATGTCCTGGCTGAAATGGTCATTGGTCATTTGTGTGCTTTACCGAAAAAGTGGCTCCACTGAAGGGGCTGAGTTACATTTAGTTCTAACGAGGGTGCCCATTTCTTCTTAAGTCTCCCAAAAGGTATGATAGGCAGATGGTTATGTTGTCCTGAAGGCTGCAAGTAGAATGCAGCATTTAGTTTGACACATTAATGTTCTTATTTAATAAAAATATAAAGCATCTGGATGAAATCCTGAGATGCCTTTAGTTAATTAACTCTTCTAATTAATGACAATCAGACCCAACAGCCTTCTTTCAACACAGTACTCCATTCCACAATGAAGAGGTCTTGTGTAGCAGATTTGCCTAATGTAATACGTTGATTTCTTGACTGCTGCTTCCATGAACATTGATTCGGGATCCACGCAAGATGCAAACAGTTACAATCTCAATCTTTTGTCCATGTACACAATACCATCTATTTGTCTTGTAGTGAGGATTTGGAGTTTTCCTCCACACTGAAGGCAACAGTCATGGATCTTCATCAGCAAGTGCTTCAAGTCTTTTTTCGATAGGCCGACAGTGTTGTGTCATATGCATATCGCTCGCTGTTAATAATTCTTCCTCCAATCTTGATGCCACATTTTTCTTCACATACTCTAGTTTCTCATAGTATCTACTCAGTACGCAGATTGGATAAGAATAATGAAAGGATCCTGCCTTGGCACACGCTTTTCCCGATTTTAAACCCTGCAATACTACCTTGCTCCAGTGAAGTGACTGTCTCTTGGTCCATGTACAGGTTACATAAGACTACAATAGAGTATTCCCATTCCTTCTCAAAGTCTTTCAGAGTTTTTATGATCCACACAGTCAAATGTATTTGCATAGTTAATAAAACACAAGTAAACATCTTTTTTCTGGTAGTCTAGCTGAGAGTCATTATCCATCTGATGCTAGCAATGATTTCTTTGCCAATGATGTTCCATGTCCTCCTATGAATCTTGCTTAAATTTCTGGCAACTCCTTGTCAATCTACTGCTGCAACCATGGTTAAATTATCTTTAGTAAGACTTTACCTGAAAGTTATTGTTTGATAATTTCTGTTGGATCATATTTCTTTCTTCACCTGAAACTTTGTGTTGTTGTTGCCTGAAGAATCTAAATAGATGCTAAAGATTGTGAAACATTGTGAGCTCAGTATTATTCAATCTCTTATTAATCGAACTAATTGGGACAGGAGGCAAGAAGGATTTCACTATAAGGGAAGCACTAACTCACTTCCTGTGAGGCCAGTTTTTCCATGATTCCTCACTGAGTCTGATGACATAATGTGTTTCCAAAAATAGGATTTCACGACTTGTTTCCAAATAATAGGATTTCATAATTTTTTTCCAAAAAATGGATTATATTTTGCCACCAAGTGTGCACCATGTGTGCAAAATATTTACTCAGTGCCCTATGAGGAGGCTTGCCTTATATTTCTCAAAGTATACTGTTCATGTTACTCCATGGTTCACTGTGAAAATATATTTTGCCATATGATGTGTCTTTGAAGTTCTTCACATCTACATAGTATCTCTGAGGTGTTATAAGTTTCTATTCTAAAATGAATAGAGAGGCAGAATAATTAGAAAAAAATGAAATTAATTAGTTACAAAATTTCCCTTTAGAGAAGGATAGAATAGAAGAGTGTGTTTCAGTTGATCCACAGACTTGGTTTCCCTTCACTGTTCGATCCAGCCTAGATGGTATGACTGGGCAGGCACATGTGATTGAGAAGACTCAAGAACCTGTTGTAGTTGAGGGCCAAAAAACTTGAGTGATGATTGAACCGCCAGAAACAGCCTTGATTGTGAGGAGGAAGAACCTGATCAAAACAGGATTATGGACAAGGCCGGGGCTAGAAGGTCTCTTCCAGCATCCTGTGCATCTTGTTCACCTGCCATTCCCTTGGAGCCCAAGGGGCCAACCCTGTCTTTTCTTTCCAAAAAGTTTCTACCGGACCTCAGCGCAATCTATGATTAGCCCCTTGCCACCCATTTCCCATTTTCTCACCAATTAGTCTCTCTGTCTTTTACTTCACCATGGGGATGACATTGCGAAAGGGAAAATCTGTTGGCAACAGAATTCACATTAACTGACCCGAGCAAAGATGTCTGAGCAGTATTAGTCTGTTCCTTAGGCAAGACCAAGAAAGGTGATTAATGACCACCCAAATAGAAAGAGGAGGTCCTAGAGACACCAACTCCATCAAGCAAAACTTCTTGCTCATTCAGTGACAACAGCCTTGCAATACCTACTGTGGCCTGGAGGAGACTCTGGAGAAACCTGAAAGACAGAGCAAACACAGAACCATCATGAGGATACACAGGGGATAGGTGGTTGTTGAAAAATGAATTTCACAGATTGTGAAAATGAGCTGCATGTGTCAGGAGCGTCTGTGTTGATGGAAAGGTAGGGTAGGATGGGAAGGATGGGGAGACAGACTGCTTCAGAAGGAGGGCAGGGAAAAAAAAAAAGGACAGAATATTACCATTTTTTTCTTCTTGTTTTGAGTCATTCTACTTTTAAATTCTATGCATATCAAAGTCCTTTTTATACCTACCTTTCCCTTGGTGCATAATCAGTATAAGCTGTTCAATATAAAGGACTTAATTTTCTACTAAATGGCTTGGGTTGAGACTATTGACTTTAATGAAATAAATTATAAAGGGTGCCCCTCTTTCATATAACGCAGGAAAAAATTACCAGGAACAAGAATCATTGTAATGTAGTGTACCCAGTTAATCTAACTAGTAATATTTTCAAGTCAGATCATTTGGAGATTATGCACTTATCAATGAAAATAAATGTGCCTTTCAGGGAGTTTGGCCGCTGGAAAGTAAATAACCTTGCAGTTGAGAGAAGAAACTTCCTTGGCTCCCCTCTGCCGCTCGCCCCGGAATTCTACCGCAACATAAGACTGTTGGGACGTCGACCTACCCTTCAGCAAATCACAGAAAACCTTATCAAGAAATATGGGACCCACTTCTTGCTATCTGCTACTTTGGGAGGTACGATGCTTTAAAACAATTATCATTATGTGTATTTACATATCAAACTGTATATCAAAATAAAAGTGTAGATTCATTGAGATAGCAGCAGTTAAAATGGCCTTTAAATTATTCATCTATTCAAGGCATTTACTGAGTGACTATTAAACACCTAATTCACGACCACGAGGTAGGTGAATATCATGTACCCTTTTCCTTAAGAGTAATTTTTAGTCTAATAATATACATATATTATTGTTGAGCTTTTTCTTTGTGTTCAAATGAAAAAAAACCAACAACATAAGTGATAACAGTTCAGTCATTGATCTGGACATGGAGAGCAGGAATGAGCTCCTAGGGTGAATAACAAAATTCCAAATGTACATTTTTCATTCCACTGTTGTATTTCTAATTGTTGTGGATTTGCACTCTGAAAAGAGTGATAAATAAGTATATATTGTTATGCATGATGAGAGAGCATAGTGATCAATCATGCTATTCCTTAATTAACTTTGGATTTATAAAACTAAAATATTAATGATGTCTACTATGGTGGGTGGTATAGGATTCATCAATTTGTACATAAGTGAATTATATTTAAGGAGTTATTTGTGTAACGGACAAAGGAAGTCTTTTTCTTAATATTTAAAATATAACTCTATACAATTAATTTTAGATGTGGATTAAAAACAAATATAACCATTACAATTAGAGCTAGATGTTCTGCTACTCTATAATTAAGAGCAAGAAACCCTGGTAGTCAAGGGGTTCATGTGCTCAGTTGCTAACTAAAAGGTCATTGGCAGTTTGCTTTTGTAAGGAAGTATAGTCTTGGAAATAATATGGGGCAGTTACAGTCATCCTATAGGATCATTTTTAGTGTGAATCAACTAGATGTCATTATATTTTTGTTTTTTAAAGTAGTAAAGAGCTTTTAATAATATTCGATGGAAAAGTCACAAAGGCTATCGAGGTGAGTCCCTGTTTTACTGTCAGATTCTCTGTACAGTTACCAAAGCCCACATCTGGGCACCCGGACTCAAGTGAGGAATGGGAGGTGGCACATGGAAGACAGCTGTTCTTCATGTTCCTGGTCTTAGAAGAAGGACCCGTCTTTCTTTTTTGGCCATTCGTGCCTGTAGATAAATCATATGAGCATATTCTTCCAGAATATATCCCAAATCAATTTTTTTCCAAGCTCTACACCAAACTCCCTGAACTAAATCACGATTGTATTATTTTTATTTCCCCCACTTCCAGTGGTCCATCCTTTGCTTGGAATGTTTTAACAAATTTACTTCAGATAATACCATTCTCTCCTTTAATCCAACCCTGGAATGGGCCACTACAAATAAAACCCAAACATTTCACTATGGTTTATATAGAATTCTAGAAATGACCTTACCCTAGCTTACATTCAGACCTTATATTATCTCTCATTTTCCTTCTTTATTCTTCAACCACAGTACGTTTCACACCTTTTTAAAATGAAAATATTACTTTCTTAGACGTCTCCTTCCTCATCCTATCAGTAATAGTCCCAAATAATCCCAATTATTCTCTATCATTGTATGATCTTATTTGGAATATTTCATAGTCTTTATTATGATGTAAAGTTATTTTGTCTAATGTTCCATTATTATCAGTCACTTAGGCATATTTTCTTGAAATCAAGGACTTTGCCAGTGTTTTAATGCTTCACTCCAGTGATTACAATAGTAATTCATGCACAGTAAGTTCTCAACTATTTTTGTTAAATTAGCAAAGTCGTGAGGTCCCTGAGGAATCCTGAAAATAGACTTCTACCTCGGGGAGTAGTACTTGGTACCTCACCAGTACCGGTTGGGGGACATTCACAAAAGTCAGCAGATAGACTGGGAACTATTTATAGGTTCCACCCCACCTCCCAGCCTTTTAAAATGATATATGTCTATCTGTAGAAGATCAGCAGGATAAAGGATCCCAAGGAGAAGGCAATAGGGCCCTTCATTTTCGGGGGTGTGGGGCATGGAAGAAGAGAAGGTTGTGGGAAGGGAACTGGGAGCCAACAAACTCAGGGATGGGGGAACAACCAGGGATCTAAAATCAACAGTGAGGAGGGTGCAGAGTATCCGGTGATGTTTGATTAATTGTAATGTTGCCAAGAGGAATTACTGAGAGCTGAATGAAGGGTGACCATTATAGTTGGACAGGAGAAAAGTAAAAGGAAATAGAGGCA
Source organism: Echinops telfairi (assembly GCF_000313985.2). Classification (NCBI taxonomy): domain Eukaryota; kingdom Metazoa; phylum Chordata; class Mammalia; order Afrosoricida; family Tenrecidae; genus Echinops; species Echinops telfairi. The sequence goes on along the minus strand of NW_022111324.1, from coordinate 33,453,580 downwards.
AGAACTGGAGGTATAAGCTATAGAGAGAGGTATAAACATAGATATGCATACATGTAAATATATTAATATATAAAGATAGGGTTATTGGTCTATGTACATATATTTATGGCAAAGTATTGAGGTAGCAGATGAACTTTGGGCCTCTATTTAAGTCTTCCCCCAACACTAGAACACTTTGTTCTAATAACCCGGCACAGTGTGATACTCGCAATTGTTGAAGACAAAATGGGATAAGCAAATGTGGTGAAGACAGCTGATGGTGCCCAGCTTTGAAAGATATTGCATCTGGGGTCTTAAAGGCTTGATGTTAAACAAGCAGCCATCTAGCAGAGAAGCAACTAAGCCCACATGGAAGAAGCAGACCAGCCTGTGTGATCACGAGGTTAGATGGGATCAGGTATCAGAAGACCAAAACCAAACAATTATATTGATTTGAAGGAGAGGGGTCAATGTGTCGACCCAAAGCCCATCTGCTGACAACTGGACATTCCCTCACAGAGGGGACACAGGGAAGGGACAACTCGCTCAGGGTGTAGTATAGACAGCACTGTCGAAACACACTACATTCCTGATCCTTAATGCTTCCTCTCCCCAACTATCATGATCCCAGTTCTGCCCCACAAATCCTGCCAGACCACAGTACATTGTGTGTATATTGGTACACATAAGAGTTGTTGACACATGGAACCCAGGACAGATACAGCCCTCAGAAACAGTAGCGGGAGTAGGATTTATGGATTATTATAATATCTGTAAGAGCCCCCAATAAAGTGATTTAATATTTAAAAGTAATAAATAAATAAACAAGTTAAATGACCCTTTACTCAGTGACTCAAGTTAATTCACTTGATATCAAAAGTTTATAGCATAAACAGAAAGTAATTGAGGCAAATTTTGGAAAAGAGACACAAATAGAAAACCTGAAGCAAGTCAATGTCCTAGAAAAAGATTCAGAAATAGGGAGAACCGGGAAGCAAACAAGACCATTGCAAACAAATGGGGTAGAAGTTGGAAAATGAGGAGGTCCCTGGGATTTTTTTTGCCATTTAAATTTTCTAGTTAACTTCAAGGAGTTATATGGGGAGAGTATACCTGAGTCAGGAGAGCGGGGAATTCTAGAGATTTTGAGCAGGCATTACTTCTCCATTCCCTATATTAATGAAGTAATCATAATGAAGTAAAATATTGTGGCCAAGAGATTAGATTAACTTGAGGTTAAATCCTGACACCCTCCCCTTAACATTTTTAAAAATCTATGAAAGTTTAAAAATAATTTAAAAATAATTCAGTAATTTATCTGAATAATTTTATTTTTCTTGACAGTCGAAAAGAGTGATTTATCACCTATGTGCTAGGATCATGACAAAATTATGGTTCCTGTAGATCAATGCCATTGGCATAATATACATATCATTTAAATAATCAAGTGTTTTTAAAGTACTTTTGTAATTACAGCAATACAGATAAGGAGAAAAGGAAATAGCACAGTAATTGAGAGAACTATGATTCTATGAAAGCTGTGTTTATTTGCCTTATTAATTTAATTATTAAACCATAAAATGTGAAGCAAAGGTGAACATTAGATTTTTCTCTAAGATCTTCTCTGAAAAGCCCAGTAGTTTGGAAGTACTTATGAGGGGTCAGAAATAAAGCCTGCTGGAAGTAAGACAGGAAGAAAAAGAGAATAGATTTTAAAAAGTCCTGATGCCATTTTGATACTTAGTAACAAAGTTTCTCCAGATTTTTTGATGTAATATTTTACTAGCTTGATCTTATAGTCACCACACTGTACCTTTGAGATTCATCATGGTCTCTGTATTGTGCTTGCTGGAGCCCTGGGGGCCTAGTGGGCCTGAGCTGGGCAGCCAAAGACTAGATAGGTCATCATTTGGAAGCCAGCAGCAGCTCTGTGGGAGAGAGAGGAGGCTTTGCATCCTGCAGTGAGTTACTGTCTCAGAAAATAGGCCCTGTGGCTCAGAATTGATTCAACAACACTGAGCTTTCATTGTTGTGTTTGCCTATAAATCATGGTTCAAGCAATTTCTAGGGTTGCATTTCTACTTTGTGTTCCTTATTCCAATGGTGGCAATATGGAGTTTCAAAATAGTTTTACTGTTACTACTTAAAACCTTGTTTTATTATTTCATCATAGGGAGGTACATGTCTCTGCACATAAATGCACAGAGTTAAAAACTGTTCTCCTGTACGACTATACAGAGATTTGCTTACTATCTAAGAGTTATGTCTGATTTTCACTCTCACTTGCTTTCTAATATCTGAATCATCCTTGCATTTGCAGTCTATGGCATTTTCGGTTTGAATGCTCCTTTTTTCTCTTGGAATGTTACTTATATTTTTATTTAGGAATCTGTTTGGCCATGCTAATAATTCAGCTAAAATGCATGGAATTGTTTAAATAGCTTAAGGATATGAACTAGTTATAATTAAAATGTGCACCGAAGATGATTTCAGGCAAATTTTAAATTACTGCTGTTGTAATTACAATAAGCTTCTTTGTTGGGCTGAGTGTATACTTTCAGCTTAGTACTTTACCTGACTGAACATGAAATTGTATTCATCTATTTGTTTTTCTTTGAATCTTATAGTATTTAACTTGAACTAACCCTCTCCAGCTTAATTGACTAGGACCAAGCAATGCTGTAATAAAAACACATGGAAGATGTCAGTGAATATAAGTTAAGCAAAAAAAGTAAATTTGTAAGATGTTTCCTAACTAACTAGATTTCCTATTAAATTAACACATTTACAAACAATTTGACTATAAAACATCCACTAACAGGGCTAAATTGATAAAAAGAAAATAAAGAACAACTTTTCCCTCCAAGAGTTATTGAGTACATCATACTATTGGCTTTGACATAAAACTTTGAATAGCATACTTGAAATCCTTAATAGGATATTTTATGATAGATAAAGTCGAGATTGAATTACCTTCCTATAGTGAGAGTAAATTATATTAAAAATGTTTTCAATATATATCATTTTCTCCACTTATTTCATTTTATAGATTCTAGACTATTTATCAATATAACAGTTCAGCTAGCTTCTACTTTGGAAAATAAACGCCATCACTGTCTAAATATATAGAATAAACCACTCAATTTGAAGAATCAATCACAAACAAGATTGTACTCCTAGGTATATTGATTTCTAACTATGGAATGTATTTCATTGCTGGTTTTGGAATATATTTCATTATAATACAATATATGATGAACACTGGGAAAAAAGTATATGCGTTTACTTACTGAATAGAGGAAAAATGACTGAATAGAAAATATAATTTGAAACTATTGGGTTTATTGTGAAAAAGGGTGTCCACTGTAGAGTACCAAATCTTGCTTCTGACTCCATTGAACAAAGAACTGAGAAGATAAAGAACATGTAAGGAAGATGGTGAACACAATATTCACGACAAGTATTATAAAAACTATATAAAAATATTTACAGTAACTTACAAGGTGCACTAGAATTGTACAGACGAATCTATCCAGGAATAGCACTGGAACGATGCAGGTCTCTACTTAACAGCTTCCTACAGTGGCAAACAGATAATAATATAGGCTCTCTCAGGACAAGCAAATCCAAAAGTGGAGTAGGCTACAGATTGAAACATGCCCATCCCTTTCCCACATCATTCTCACTGATACTGCATGGACAAGTTAGGAGTGGATGGACAATGAGGGGTATTGAAGTAAATTACCTACCGATTTAGAAGAGTAAAGAGAAAACATATTCAGTAAAAACTGGACCAAAATTATTTTATAAGTAAATAACATTAACATTTATTAACTCATAACAACTTTAAACAATGGTTTTCATTCTGAGGAACAGAAAATATATCACTTGAAATGTATTCTTAGTTGAACAAAGACTTAAAAAGCTATAATTAAATTTCAACAGAAATACCTGCAAATACTGTTTTCCATTTGTATGTCTTCTTAAATACATTTTCTGAAGGTGCTTATAAGAGAATGTATCTCTTGGTTACAATGTTTCCCAATGAAAATATTTATTGTATTTCTTACATCATATATATATAATGCACATATATTAATATAGAATATATTTTGTGTGTTTTTTAAGTCACAATTGATGAGTAATATCCAGAACCTGTTAACCTATTAGAATCATCATTTTTCTTAGAAAATAAATTTCATCTCTATTATCACCCATTGTATACATTTCAATCCTTGAAATGCTCATTTAATTTAAAGGCATTAAAATAAATTTTGTTTATTAGTTTGGTTTGTTTGATTGTTCCTCTGTATATAGCTCTTTCAAAAAAAGAAATCAGAAGTCAGGCAAGAGCACACAATTTGGATAGAATATCAATTTGTTTCGTTTTATGTTTTATTTTCTTGCATTACTATAAGTACAAGGAATCCTGAATATCCTCATCTAATTTGAGAAATAATAATCAATTCTCACTCTTCTCCGTGTGAATTATGTTCTGTATAAAATCTCTACAGATAGTATATAAATCTATGTCATCTACCACCTTCCTTGAAAATCTATTAACAGCTGCCTTTCTCATTTTCACTTGGTCTTGTCTTAGGACAATCAAATTACTTTTGTTTTGGTTTAACTTTGCATAATTAAGAAATTAAAATTTCTTTAAACATGTGTGATTTATTTCTTAATAAAATATGAATACTCACTTGAACATTCAAAATTTCTGGAGCTATGTTTCATGATGAGAATAGATATTGTGTTTTAAGAAACAGAACTAAAATAAAATTTTTGATAACATCAAGCACAAGGGATTTATTAAATAAATAGTACCGAGAAGAATAAGAACCGTCAAAATATTATTTGAAAATAAACATTTTCTACTAATTATAAATCATATCACTTCATCTATATATCCATATATGTATCTATCTATACAACCTGTTTTAGTCATATTTCTTTGTTTATATAGCTGACATGAAAGCAATATTTCTATATAATTTGAATGATTCCTGATCGGGCCCATTCCGGACCATGCAGCCACCTCCCCAAGCTCTCCCGAAAGATAGCCTGCTGGGCTGTGCGGCCCCTTGCCCCCGCCCCTCAAGGCCAGAGCTGGACTGTGCAGTCCCTGCCTCCAGCGTTCCAAGGAGCTTGTCTCTCCAGGGAGGGTCTGTACAGCCCCTTCCCTCAGGTTCCAGGATGACTGACTCACGGACCACATCCTGACTCAGACGCTGCAACTGCAGCACCAGAAGGCCCTCCTTCCCCTTATCAGCACAGACGTCCTTGGCTCAAGCCCTGTATATGTCCCACTGCCTCACGGCCAGGCGCGATTTCCTGACCTAACTCTTGGGGCTCAGAACCCTCCCGGGGCCTCAAGATGCCCCTGTCCTTCTCTGCTCTCCCTTCCCTCCCGGGAGTTCTTTCCCTGCCTCAATAAAATCTTTCTCAACTTCACATTCCTGGCTGAATTCTATCTCTGTTCTGCATCTCCATCTCCAACCTCTCAATTCCCAAGTCCATTATGTACTACAATTACTTTAAATAAATTACATAAATAATATAAATTGATTTTTTAAAGAGGAAAGATTGTTATGTCAGTGTTCTTAATCATCGTGTTCCCAGGCAACAAAGGCAAATGATAAATGTCAAGTTGTAAAATGGCAGAAATTTTACTGTATTGTGTGATATCTTATATAGCACATTAACCTGGAATATAAATTATTAGTCTATTTGTTTGACATACAGCGCTTCACGTATATAATTATAGTGCAAAGATCCAAGACCTTCCCTGAGGGAGCAGTCAGGATCACTGATAAATGCAGACATTTGCCTTGATCATTAAATTTCATTGTAGTTTAGAGCTTCATTTCTAGGATGTGACCCATGGTCCAGCCAAACCAGCTTCACATTGGAGCTTGTTATGAATATATCATCTCAGATTCCATCCCAGATTAATGTATCAGAATCTAAATTTTGACAAGGTCTGTAGGTGATTTATTTGCACATTAAGTTTGAACAACACTGTTTAGAGTATCCATATAAATTTAAAGTGCACTTAACTGCTCTGGAAATTTCACTTCTGAGAATCAGTCTTACAAAGATAATAGCAGGAGTTTGTAAGGATACATAAAAAAAAATTCTCATTATAGCATCGTTTGTTAATAGCTTCACAATTAAAAGCAACTTAAGTATATTTCTCTTGGCACAGACTCAATGCTACCAAACTTGGAACTATTTGTTTCCAGTTCCTTTTCTGCCATTTGGTGTTCTAGGTAATTTTATATCCATATATATTTTATTCTTTTTCTCGTAGTAACTGCTAGTTATTTTAAGATCAATTGTTTTCTTTCGATGTGTTTTCCAAAACATACCTATATTTGTGTATGTGGTTTATCTTCCTATGTGTGTGTGTATATACACATTTGTCAAAACTGTATACAGCTAGCTAATTTCTTTCTATGATTCCCTACTGCTGTCAATTGATTTTATGACAGTGTCCCAAATTTTAATTGTTTTTATATAGTGGACCTTACTTAGTAGAGGTTTCTTTCATTTTTGGGGGGGAGGGTGGGGGGTTCTTGTTGTTATTTGGTTGCTTGGTTTTATTATTATTATTTTTTTTTCTTTTTTAACATTTTATTTTTTATTTTTTTAACATTTTATTAGGGGCTCATACAACTGTTATCCCAATCCATACACACGTCAATTGTGTAAAGCACATTTGTACATCGTTTCTCAAAACATTTTCTCTCCATTTAAACCTCCGACATTAGGTCCTCATTTTTCCCCTCCCTCCCCGCTCCCC
>NW_022111324.1:33415514-33445555 GCF_000313985.2 Echinops telfairi | reverse complement strand
CCTCCCCCTCTCCCATGTCCCCCCGGAACTGTCAAACAACGGGCTTGGTTTTATTATTATAGCCACATCTGTTTCTAAAGCAGCTCCCCAACATAAGCACATACAGACAACTATATTTGAGGGAAGATAGGTACCATCAGGATGGGTAGCCTTTAATATGCTAAACTAAGGAAGAATGGGCATGGGCAGGGAGAATTTCATAAAGATGATACAAACTGAAATCTAGCTTCCCAAGGACAGCAATGACCAACGATTACGAGACAGTGATGGAAAGAATAGCGTGGCCTGTCATCACCAAAAGTAACATCTTTTTATGTTAACAAGTTGCATCAAAAGTAAATCTTTTGAACAGTTGCATTAAAGTCATGTTTGAAATGGTTGTTTTGTGAGAATTCTTTTCCAAGTAGCTGCTTTATTTCAATGAGCTTGCAGCAATGCTTTAGGAAGAGGAATGAACAGAAAATAGCTGCCTGTTAAGGGGCACGGTTTTCCCCTGCATGTAGTATATGCATTTTAGGTCAGGAGACTAATTCAAGGCTGGTGGTAATAATACAAATAAATACAATATCACTATGAGTTTTCTCATGCAATTTGGACATGTCGACAAGAGAGACATTTTCAATCCCTGAAGAAGGGCATTGGACTTGGTAAAATAGAGAACCAGTGAAAAAGAGGAAGACACTGAAGGTGACAAGAAGTTAGATTGTGACTACAGTCACTGCAACAATGGATGCAAAAGTAACAATGAGAATGGCAATTGTGTGGGTTGGCAGAGTTTTATTTTGTTGTACACAGAATCCCTATAAATATGCCTGACTAGATGACACTTTAACAAGGAAATGAATACTGCTTAGTTTAATATCAGGAAATGTGTGGGTCAGTCTTACATTCCTTTATAAGGCTTATTCAATTTGTGTGTTGAGCAAATTACCACAGAACATAGACTATAAGAAGAAGAAAATAGCATCAGGATTGGAGGAAGTCTTATAAACAACATGTGATATGAAAGCTGACTAATTTGCTTCTGAAAGGGAGGAGGACTTGCTGAACTTGCTAATGAAGACAAAATACTGCAGACTTCAGTGTGGGTTGCAACTCAATCAAGAAAACAGGACTCTTCACAGCTATACCACTCAACTATATCATTGCAAATGGATATATCATATATATATACCACATATACATATATATTAAAGTTCTTAGGGATTTCATTTTATTTGGATTTGAAATTAATGCTTATAGAAACAGTAGTTTAAAATAAAATCAAAGAATGCATTACCCGGGGCAAATTTGTTGCATAGGACCTGTATGAACTGTTAAAGAACAGAGATATTGCTTTGAGAACTATGATACATTTGACCCAAGCCGCTATATATTTCAATAAACTTCTATGAATGCAAATGTTTGTCAGTGGATAACGAAGGCTGAAGAATCGGTGCACTTGCATTACAGTGTTGACAAACAATATTGAAGGGGTTTCCAGAAATCTCACATACTTCTGAAATGTTATTAAGAGAGACCAGGTCCTGGAAAAAGACATCAAGCTTGGTAAAGTAGATGGTCAATGAAAAGAAGATGCTCAGCAAGCTGGATTAACACAGTGGACAAAGCAATGGTGAGTACGGAACAAGACAAAGAAGTGTTTTGTTCCACTGTACATAAAATCACTATGATTTGGAGCTGACTCAATAGCACAGCATGAGTTACAATCAACTTTATGCAATGAGTTTTTTGACAAACCCATAAGTCACCTTTATTACAATTGAAAAATAGTACAGGGGCTCTCAAAATTCAGTGCATTATAATTTTTTTTCGGGCTAACATCACTATCTAGCAGCTGGAGGTCCCTGCTATTCTCATATGTGTTTCTTCTAATTTGCGAATTCAGTGGAAGGAGAAGCCTTTCTATCCAACAACCTATTCTTCTGATAGGTGGGAACAAGAGAACAGGTAGAACTTAATGATACCTTTAAAAACTTACACTAGTTTCAGGCACATATCTAGTTCACTCACATTCTACTGATCACAGCTTTCTATTCCCCAATAACAAGATCAAGAAAACTTTGTGGTTGGTAATTAATCCATAGTTGCATATGTGAGTTTTCATCCACAGTGAGTACATCCATAAGCCATTGCAAAGAATTATACAATCTACCACATTATCCTTATTGCTTTAATAACAAGTCATTTTATTCATTCTCCTTCCTGTTTGTGTGTGTATGTGTGATTTCTCTTAATAACTTTAACCATAATAATGTGAAAATTTAGAACATTCAAGTGATCAGTGAGTAGTAGAACAATCTTACATTAGTCTTTCTCATTGTGTCAATCGGGCTTCTACAGAGAAACAGATCCAATAGAGGATTTGTTTTAAGGAATTGGCTTGTGAAATCATGATGGCTGACAGGTCTGAAATTTCTAATAGGGTAATAGGTCAGAAAGTGCAGGTGTTAACACTGAACTTGAGGCAGAATATCTTCGTCTCTTGAAAACCTCAGGTTATATTTTAAAGGCTTTAAAAATGATGGAATGTGGCCCACTCACATTATTGAAGACAACCTTTTATACTTAAATTCAACTGATTGTAGGTGCTAACCGCATGGACAGAATTCATTGACAATAACAAAACAGCTGCAAAAGGGTCTCATCTGACTCATGGCAACCCTGTACATGTCAGGATGTAACTGTGCTCCATACAGTTTTCCAGGGCTGCTTTGTCTCGATTACCAGACCTCTAAGTGAGGTATAGGAGATTAGTGTCTTATTATCTGACTGCAAACTTGACACCTAAGACTAACCAGGATACACTTTAACTTTAATAGATAACTTTAATATCAAGCACATCGTAGGTATCTAATCCTAAATTCCAATCATGATGGTGGTGTGTGTGCCAATAAATGGATTATGCTTGATAGTGACTATCGGATTTAAGACTACACGATTTTTAGAAGCAGATCGGACCTCTTTCTCCTCCCAAGTGGTGAGTGGTTCAAACTGCCACTCTCTGGATGAGGAGCCCAGAGTTTAACCAGCATGTGACCAATCCTAGAATGGCATTAAAATAATGACTTTTTTAATGGCCCACTCTTTCCCATCCTCTATGAAAGCTTTCTTCCATGTGTGCATTTAATGTTCATAAACCACCACGGTATTTTAATTGTAAAAGACACAACTGCATGAATTCTATGTGAAATTACCACATCATTTTATATCATAGTCATTAATCCTTTTCACATTTAACAGAGTCATAATGTGAAATCATTTTCAAAATCACATTCAGGGTTTATAGAATATGTGACTGTCCTTTAGAACTCATGCCATGCTTATGAGCTACAGCTAGTTTAAAAATATGAATAAAAATGACATTTGAACACAGATTTTTTTGTTGATTGAGTAATACTATCTCAGTTTTCAAATCTGAATTCTGAATACTTCCATTTTCATAGAATTTTGATAAACGTTTATTATTGTTTATTTGAGAATTGTTTACAAAAAATTTGAGAATATGATATGTTTTTCTTTCTTTAGCTATAAAAATCTCAAAGCATGTGAAGACCATGGATATTATCAAGTCTGGAAGTTGTGCAGAATTTAGAGAAAAACATCTCAAAATTACCATCTTCTCCAGATAGCTTTAGTGGCCCTTTCCAAACCTAGTATCTATTTAATAATTCGTGATCTATAAAACCAGGCATTGAGCAATAGCTAGCCAGGTAACAGCAAATAATTATCTTGTTTATTGTCAGTAAGGGTTTAAAATAAATGATTCACTAGATAAAAAGCAAAAAGCAAAAAGAAAATTAAAGGAAAACACATTACAGTAAATTAAATGTTACAATATATATATTTTTTTCAAGTTTCATTGAGAGGAAAACATTTGTGTACAAGGATTAATTTTCCACTGCAGAAATGAATTGTGAGCAATTTATGAATTGTTTCTGTATTTCATTATGAGACAGGATAGCATGCTGCTATCATTAATAATTCCAGGCATCATGATTAAAAATTCCATTAAATCCCCAAAACATATTCTTATAGGATTGAATCCAAGTCATCACCTTACAGTGAGAGTCAAACTGCTCCATCGGGTTTCTGAGGGTGAATCTGCATGGGAGCAGGCAGCTTCCATTTTCTTCCCAGGGAAGTTCATGCTTTGAACTGCTGATCTTGTGGCTTGTCGTCCAGTGCAAACCCAAGTAGGTGACCAGGGCTCAAAGTCCAACTCCTGTGGTGAAATTCACGACCTGTGACAACGAGCTTAGAAACAGCGAAAGCCTCCTAATTGACTGAGGCTTGTTGAAGAGAGAAAGAGAGAAAGGCAGCATTTATCGTACACATGATATATGCTCAGCCAGACACTGTATAAAAATCCTATTGGGTAATCTTCCCAAACACTGGAGAAAAAAGATAGTGTTTCTGTTTCAGAAGTGGGAGTACTACGAGTATGTGGAACTTAGCCAAAGTCCCGTAATCTTCAAATAGAGGGATCTGGACTATTGGGGTTTGTCTTCACACATCCTTGTTACCGAAATCCTGTTTTATTTCCCATGGTTATATAATATAACTTCCATAAGTCTTCAAGTCAATGAAATTTGGATATAAATAGCAGGACTAATAGTAAACATATAATAAAAGCTACATTTGGGGGGGGATTCCTGGTTGCCTGCAAATATATTTATTTTTCAGGGTAAAATTAGTGTAAACTATAGTGTTTGGCTGAACATATTTATCTGTCACATAGAAACAAATATGGACATTTTAAAAAATAAAGTCAAATATGTTTTCCTTATCCATTAAACACAGAATGAAAGCTTCTCTTATTCCTGATGATGAATGTTTGAACACATCCTGTAACAGAAAAATTGATTACTATGAAAGGAAATATAGTGAAGCTGACTCTTCTCTCATATTTCAATAGGTGTATTTATATGCCTTAAGAAGGCAAAATTAGTGTTCAATAAATATTGATCAAACCAGTGTTCTGAATTTAATATATTACTGACTACAAGAAAGTATTCGATTTCAATCTTAAAAAGATAAATATTGTGTTATTTCACTTATATGAAAAACCTAGAATTGGCAAAGATGTATAGGTTTGTTACTGGTTACTACTAGTTGGACACTATGAGTGTAGTGTTACTGGTACCAGTAGTTGGACACCACTGGTGTAGGAAGGAAAATCTTTGGTTAGGAAATGCAGTTTTTTTAGGAGAATGGAAAATTTGGCAATAAGCCATGGTGGTCGTTATGCAGCAGGATTCATTTAATAATTTTCATTGAGTTGTGCAAACAAAAGATTGTGAATTCATAGCTGTTTTGTTCTTTATACTTTTACAATAGGAAAAAGTAAAAAATTAAAAATAAACATAAAGAAAAACACACTGTTAAGCTAGCTTCCAAACATAAGGCTCCAGAATAACATGGTGGATGCATAAATTTGAACTTGGAGATTTTATTCAAAAATTTTAGATGTACTTTCTGAATACCCATTTGCTGAATGCAAATAATTGAAAAAAATTTATAGATATAATATAAATGTCATGGATTCAATAATTAACAAAACTTTATTATAAATTAGCAAGGCTTTAGAAATAGAAGAGTAAGCATTCATGACATTCTTTTTCTTTAATTAAAATTTTCAGATATTTCCTAAATTAGGACCAGTAGTACAATGCACCTCATATTTAATTCTACCTATATGCTGTATATAAATAATACTACAAACACTTAAGAATACAACATTGTTCATTGTTTTTTTTGTGTGTGTACTTTCCTTTGGATTTTCAATACATTCCAAAGAGAATGTATGTTCTAAAACCACATTTTAAAGTCACTTAAAATAGTGATTTTTACAAAGGAGAAATGCATGAGGAATGTTGAGCTCTCTTTAGATTTTTTAGAGATGGATGTATTCTATTTAATAAAATGTTTTTTTTTCTATAGCAAATAAATGCCATTGTTTATTTGTCTCTAGTGCTTACATTACACAATAGTACTCAGGATATAAGAGCTCTGCATGCAAGATACAGCCTGAGAATTCTTACTTGCAAAGCAGCACCCTTTACCCTGTTCCCTCTCATCCCAAATTATTTTATACATTTTTACAATGATGTAAGTTTCTTTGGTTTATCCTTTCCATTGTCTGCCTTTCATAGTTTGCATTTTGTATTTTTCCATTTCTTATTAAAAAAAAAGACCATATGTGATCCATATTTTTTCCACTTTGCTTTTATTCTATCAGTAAGCATAAATCATTCTCAATGCTATATTTATGAGTACACACTATTGTACCTTTCTTATATCGATTCCTACTGACAGGCACTTGTGCTGAATGCAAATAAATGAAAAAAATAACCAAAGCTAATATATGTTCTAAACACTATGTTCCAAATGAAAATTGAAAATTATTTTGCATATTTTAGTCATGGTGTTTTGGGATAGATTATTTGATTAAAATCCCTGAGTCAAATATTGGTACATATTGCCAATATCTTCACTACGTGACGTATCATTTTGGATTATCAGCAGCAATTTATCAGAAGTGTAAGTGGCAACAGTGTAAGTTCTCTTCTCTCTTCTTGACTTGAGTCTCTAGAAAGGTTTTCTAATCACTCTTATAGGACTATCGATTTGGGGTGACCTCATCACAATGTAATGAATGGTCTTCTCCCTTGTCTTCCTTCTTGAAGGAGTCACCCACAGCTGAGGTGAGGTCTCCTCTCTCAAAGTGGATTTTAAGATGGCCACATAGTGGGGCAGAGCCCTGTAGCTTAGCAATTATGCATCAGGCTGCTAACTTCAAGGTCAGAAACCACCAGCCAGCTCCTTGAGAGAAAGATGGGGCTTTTTACTCCCATAAAGAGCTACAGTCTTGGAAACTCACTGGGGAAGTTTCCCTGTCCTGTAGTCACTATGCGTACAATTGACTGGTTGCCAAGTTTGGCTTATATAATGGGGTGGTATATGGTACATGGACACTAGGCAGGATCTCTACTACTGTGCTTGGGAGACTAGAGTCGAAGTTTTCGTGACTTGAGAGCAAAAACCTGCCTTCGTCTTCATGTTTCTCCTTGTACTAGTGGATTCACACAATTGTGTCCTTTTGTAATTGACTAAATTCACTCCGCATAATGCTTACCAATTCCATTCATGTCATGAAGTGTTTCAGGCTTTCCTCACTGTTTTTAGGGATGCATAGTATTCCGTTGTGTGTGTGAGTATGTGTGCGTGTGTCAGAGTTTATCTATTTTTCTACTGATGGGCTTTTGGGTTGTTTCCAGATTCTTGCTATTATGAACTGTGATACAATACAAATGAAGTAAGTGTGTGTGTGTGTGTGTGTGTGTGTGTGTGTGTTCTGTCTCTGACTTCTTTGGAGTAAATGCCCAAATGGCATCGCTGGAGCATATGGGATTTCCATTCCCAGTTGTTTTCGGTAGCATCATATTGCTTTCCATAGTGGTTTCCCATGTTTACAAGTCCACCGAAAGTATATAAGATTTCCAATTTGTGCACATCTTCAGCAGTATTTGTTGTTTTCTGTTTGTTTGTTTTAATTGAGCTAACATTATGGGTGCCAGGTGACATCGCTTCATTGTTTTAATTTCCTTCTTCTGGCTGGCTAGTGATCTTTAGCATATTTTCAGGTGTAATTTTTGGTAACCTGCCTGTTTTCATCTTTTGCTCACTTTTTAATTGGGTCATTTGTTATTTTCTTATTGAACTGTTATAGAGTACTGTAGACTTTGGTAATTAGACCCATTGTATCATTGCTAAACTTTTTGCTTATTTTTAACCAATCTGTGGGCCCTTGTCTTATTTTTTAATGAAGTATTTTGATGTACATAAGCGTTTAAATTTTAGTAAATCCCAGGCATCTATTTTGTCTTCCATGATACTTTCTTTTTGTTCTTTTGTCAATCCATGGTACTTTGAATATTGTCACTCACCCATCACAGCCACTAAGCCAAGGCTGGCTCAAAGTGACGCCCCGTGGATTACTGAGACTAATTGTTTAGGGGAAAACAGACCAGTTTTTCACCTGCGGAGCTGCTGGTGGTTTTGAACTCCCAACTACACAACTGTAGCTCAACATATAACCATTACAATGCCGGGGCTCCATATTTTTCCCACAGCATCACGATTCTTCAGGTCCTATACTTTTTTGTACGAACTCCCCAAGTTCATAGAGAGCATATACTTTTCTCACTCCCATTGTGTTGACTCGGACTCATTGCAACCACAAAGTACAGTATTTAACTGCCCTTTGGGGTTTTCAAGACTTTAATTTTTTTTCTGGATGAGACAGCCTCATTTTTCTCTTGGGGAACAGTTGATGGGTTGGAACTGCTAACTTTGAGGTTAATAACAGAGCCCAATATATCACCAGGACACCTCCAAATTTACTATAAACAAAAGTATGGAAAGAAAACATGCACAGGACTTCCATGTCCCACAAGGAGAAGAGCCACAGCTTCCATCTTTGGTCACTATTCAGAAATATCCGCTGAGACTTGGGCTCAGAGATTCCATTGATCTCACCAGATGGCCATGATCGACTATATCCTACGTTCCCAAACTTGGCTGCTCATTGAAATCACATGGAGATCTGTAGAAATGACAGCGTTCTGGGCTTCATTTGTTACTTGATGCATAAAAATTCTAGGGGGAGGGTCTCAGGGATCTGTAGTTTCACCAGATCCCCATTTGATTCCAATGATCAATCAAGTGTGGGAATCTATGGGTTTATAGCCTAACACCTGAGGTTCTGTGAGCATCAGGCTGCATTGATTAACCCAGGATATATATAGCACATCTCCCAAGTTCATAGAAAAAGAGGCCATACTTCTTTCTTCACATCATAGAGTTATACGGATATAATTTTAGTTTGCATACCTCACTCTTTAATAACATTATCTTAAATTTATAAAGGCAATTATGATTTTTGCTTATGTAAAATCTGTTGTTATATTTTATCTATTTTTCTACATTGACCGGGACTTTTCCTGGGATTTTATACACTCTTGGGATGTTATAATTTTTAGTCACTTGTGCATTCTATAGCTTGCAAATATCTCTTCTTAGCATACTCATCCAAGAAAAAAATTGTTCTTACTTATGCTGTTTCGGTGCCAGAAAAAAATAATGATTTCATGTGGCCTAATTTAAATTGATTTAGTACATTTGGAATTTGTCCTGGAATTAAATAATGTTCTTTATTTTCCAAATGTCTAATCACATATTAGCATTTCATTTTTTGAAGCTCATGACTCTACATTGAATTAGTATATCATTTTTATCAAGCATTAAATTTCCATATAAATTTTATGAAGTTTTTTGCTGTTGCATTCATCTATTCATCCATCAAAACTTTATTGTACACGTTTTACAACACCGTTATCATTGTTGTATTACTTGTTGTTACTGGTAGTGGCCATCCACGTGGTCCTGAATCATAATCTCCCTGTAATTGAATGATATAATAGAAGGAAACCTAGTCAGGTCCTCAGCCATCCACGCGGTTGTTCTGTTTGATCCCATCTTTGCAGCCATTGCATCATCCCATCTCATTCAGGATCTACTCTTTTCCCTTGACCTGTTGTATCACCCAATCTGATATCCTTTACCATGGACTAATTCTCCTAACATGTCCACATATGGGAGATGAAGTCTGGGCATTCTGATTTCTACGAGGCCTTCTAACTGTACGTACTCCAAGAAAGATTTGTTTGTTCTTCTGGTAGCTCATTGTACTTTTAATGTTCTTCATTTACAGGTTCCCAAACTTGCATGCTTCCATCCATGCTAATGCCTCCTTTTCAGGGGAAAAAAAAAAATCACTCAGTGCCTGCCCTATCAATTATAAACTTTAATACTATAGCCTACAACTCTGATAAAGTGTAGGTATCTCTTTTAACACACCTCCCCCACTCCTTCCCCAGTGTTCTAGTACCCCGTGGTGGTGGCTTTACTCATTCTGGGAAACACTGGTTTATTGGGACACTCACTCTCCCAGTGACTGGGCTTCCTGTAAGCAGAGTCCTGAGTGTGGGCTGGTGCAAGCTTACCCTGGGGTAGTCTGCTCTCTGTAGGGCCTCTATCGTCGAAGCTCACCTTTTGTCCTTTCTTTTCTTTTTCTTGGGGTTTCTCTTTTTCTTCATGGTCTCAATTACACAATACTCAGTGGGCAGATTTTAAAATGTCATTGAGGGGCCTTGACATTTTAAGCATGCCTGCTAATATAAAGATAACTGTTCATTCTTCAGGATCAATTCTCCCTCAGGTGAGGTGGGGCTAAGTTTGCTTATGTCTATATTCATTTTCCGGTAGCTTCCACATGAATTTTAAGCATTTGA
The DNA here is from genome assembly GCF_000313985.2 of Echinops telfairi. Lineage (NCBI taxonomy): Eukaryota > Metazoa > Chordata > Mammalia > Afrosoricida > Tenrecidae > Echinops > Echinops telfairi. The sequence continues at coordinate 33,435,200 of NW_022111324.1, read as the reverse complement.
TTCTTGCTTCCATCAATGGTGATTGTAGATCCATGTAAAATGAAATCCTTCATTTTATAACTTCAATCTTTTCTTCAATTTTTCTTCATTTATAACAACTTCTATCTTTACTTCATTTATAACAATCTTGCTGATTGGTCCAGTTGTGAGGATTTTGGTTTCCTTTACAATAAATTACAATCCACCGAGAAGCGGTAGACTGATCTTCATCAGCAATTTCCTCAACTCCTCCCACTGTTAGCAAGTAAAGTCAGTTCATCTGCATGTCACAGATTATTAATTAACCTCTCCCAATTCTGATGCCCTGTTTTTCTTAATATAATCCAATTTCTCAGATTATTTTCTCAGCACATGGAATAAATATAATGAAAAGATACAGCCCTGACTCACACCTTTTCTGAATTTAAACTGCACAATATTCCATGTTATGTTTGTCTGAATGTCATTCTGTCTATGATTTGTCGTGAGCATAATTGAATGTTGTGGAATTCCCATTCTTCACAATGTTATATGTAACGTGTTGAGATTAACAGTCAAATGGCTTTCTGTACTCAGTAAAATGCAATACATATTTTCTGGTTTTCTCCTCTCTCAGTCAAGATCCATCTGCTGTCAGCAGTGATAGACCTAGTTCAGGGTCTTTTCTGAGGTTGAGTTTGAGTAGCCTGAGTTCCAGCAGCTCCTTTTTAATGTACTGTTAAGCCATTTAATAATTATTTTCAACAAATGTTTTTCTTGCGTGTGATATTAATGATTTTCTTCAATGATACCTGCTTTCTGTAGGGTCACTTTTTTTATTTTTGGAATGAGCACGGATATGGATTTCTTCCATATCAGCCAGTAGGCCAGGTAATGATCTTCTAATTTATTTGTCTTTTTAAAATGATTTTATATCATTCAATATCCTGCAAATCGTATCCTTTAATATTTCAAATTAAGTCTTGAATTTATTCTTTCAGTTCTTTCATCTTGAGATACATTTTGTATATTTTTCCGGCTAGACTTCCAAACTATAAGTCTTTGTAAATTTCCTCAACTTGTATGCTTTACTTCATCTTTTCTCTCTGCCATTTGAAACTTTCTGCTGAGTTCTTGTACTTCACCATTTATTCCGTTTTATTTAGCTATTGCATGTTCAAGAGCGAGGCTCAGATTCTTTCCTGAGGTTCACTGTGGTCTTTTCTCTCTTTCTTGCCTTTCTGTCAATATGTCATCTCGTGATTTGTCAGTTCTTCTGCCAGTCGTGTTCATTGGATCAGGTCTGTTCTTGAGATGTTCTCTAAATTCAAGTGAGTTATAAAAGAAGATCATATTTCAGCTCTTGTGGATGTGTTTCAGTTTTCTTCAGCTTCAGCATTAACTTATATTTGAGCAATTGATGTTCTGATTGACAGTTGGCTCCTGACCTTGCTTTGGCTAATGATACCACAGATGTCGTCAATGTGATTACTGTGTGTGTCATATGGTGGGGTCTACATGTACAGTTGCTGTCATACATGTTGTTGAGAAGAGGAATGCTCCGTGAAAGCATGATTGCCCAAAGAAATCTTACCCTGGAATCTCTAGCTTCATTTCTATCACTTAGGCGTCTTTTCCAACTAACGCTCCTTCCTCTTTGTTTCACGCTGTTTCATTCCATTCACCGTTAACTATTAATGCATCTTAATCGTATATTTGATCGATTTCAGACTAAAGAAGTTGTTAGAATTTTTATTGTCTTCATCACTAGCTTTTGCTTTTATTCATGAATTGTAATAATAGTTTAATTAATTTCCTTGTAGGCATATAGATGTTATCCTATTACAGACAACATTGTTCTGGTCGTGTTTGGGCCATGCATGTGCCACCATTCTTCATGAACTTGTCACTCCAGGTCTAGTAAACAATGGGATTTTCAGTTTCAAAATAGCCTATATCCGTCTAGCTCAGCTCATTAATGCCTAGCAAATCAATTTGTATGTGTTCCATTTTATTTTTGATGAGTTCCAATTTTACTCATTTCATACTTCCTACATCCCATATTCCAGTTAGTAATAAGGCTGACCGAACTGAAGAGGCAGCTCTTCCCAAATAATGCTTTGAATAACTGCCAAGTTGAGGAGTTCACTTTCTGGCATTATATCAGATAATGTTCCAACGATGTTCATATGATTTGCAGCGGCTAATCCCTCAGAAGTGAAGAACACAGTCCTCATCCCTATTCTCTTCTTCATTGGGAGCTCTGTTAACATGTTTGGCCATGGATGAATCTGCTGGTATTTAAAATACAAGCGCATATTTTCCATCATCATGGCAACAAGCAAGGCAGTACAACACCATGATAGTGCTGGTTTACAACAATATACCTCGATTGTACAGGATTTAAATATGCATTCACATATAAAAATACATAGTTATGCATGTCTTTGTACATGTCTGGTGCTTCCATGTGATTAAGTTTGCATACAGAATGTATCATTCTCACAACTAATTTTAGAAAAATAACAGAAAAGTATGACAATTTAAATGAGATTGAATTAAATGAAATAAATTGAATTAAATAAATTATAATTTAATTCAGAAAATTTCAATGTTGAATATAACTGTTCAAAAGCTATGTCATCCAATATCTAGTATCCATTTTATGACTTTTAGTAATGGTTTATATTTCTGTATAGAGATTTTGAGTTCACTTTGCTATTTTAAATGGATTATTCCAATCATAATTTTAATTAGCTGATATTTGTTTATAATACTTATGATCCACTGATTCAATAATGTTTTTATTATTCTGTTAGCTTACTGTGTTCTATTACTGTCTGCACTAGTTTGTATATTGATTTTCTACTATTTTTGAAACATATAGTCATATTATATTCAAAGAGGATTCTCAGTGGTGGAATGGGTTATGTATTGGGCTGCTAACTACAAGTTCTGCAGTTCAAATCCACCAACCCAAGAGGAGGCTTTATATTTCCTTAAATACATAGTCTCAGAAAACAATAGGGTCAATTCTACCCTGTCCTATAGGGTTTTAATGAGTTGGAAATTGACTCACTGGCAGTGAGTTACTTCTATTGCTTTAACTTTATTCTCTCTTAATATATTTATTAGTATGGTAATAATATAACCAATGGGGGATATATTTTGCTGGTCTGATTTTAATGATAATGACTTCTGCATTTCCCAGTATATAAAATTCTTCCTTGGGGACCAAACAGTATATCTCGTACTTTTCCATCCAATTCTTTAAAATTCATAGTGAACTATAAGATAAAATAGAACTGATTTAGAAATCTCTGGGATTCTAACTAAACCTTGACAAGAGCAGAATGTCTCCCCTTTCTCATGTAGAGCATCGGCTGTGTTTGAACAACCAACCCTTATGGTTAGTAGCCTAATGACCACTGACATCGTTGCTCCTTGGAGTACATCTATTCTTCGTTATTGATTAGCTTACTAGCTATCATTTCACATTGATCTACCATTTCCCATTTTAAAAACTAACAAATAAATCTACTGACTAATTCTGTTCATTTAGGATGTATGTTTGTCTGGCAATAACTGATATTGAAGTATGAGACAAGATAATGCTTACTGTGATGATTCCCATTATGTGTTAAGTTGTCTGGCCTCTGATTGGCAGTGGTTTGACAAATAACTGTAGAACAGTTATTTGGAAGTGATCTAATGATGTAGTCATCTTCCATATTGTCATTTGGTGTGATATATCTCTTCATTTTTATATAGTGCTGTTTTTCACATAACAAACTGGTTTTTGCAACCTATGTTCATAAGTGATGAATGGGTGTATGTATTTTATCCTTTTGAAAAACTCCCAGAACATGCATTGCTATTGAGTTGCTTTAGAGTCATAGCTTCTGAGTAGGATCGAATAATGCCCCATGGAAGCAGTTGTGGATTCAAATTGCTGACTTTGCATTTAGTCCATGAGTGCTTAATCATGCCACCAGGGAGCTGTGAAACTTATCCACTGAATCCTAATCATTCACTGATGCTAATTTACTAAAAACTAGCAGGAATAGTTATTCATTTTATCAATACTCTATAAGAATTGGTAGATTTTCTTTCTAAATCTATTAATACACTAATTTCTATTAATATTTCCCTCATTTCAAACCAGTCTTTCATTCCAGTAATTTTCCATATTTTCTGTAGATTTTCATGCATGTGTATGTTAGTTTTCGTGATTTTGTCTGTCTTTATTTCTGTGTCAATGTTTTTCCTTTATTACTACTCTTATTATGATGGTGTTGTTAGATTTTGTTGATTCTATTACAATTCAGAGCAACTCTCTGTATAACAACAGGATACTACCTAGTCGCGAGTCACACTCACAATCATGGCTGTGTTTGAGCCCATTGTTATAGTCACTGTATCTATCCGTCACATTGAATATTTTCCCCTTTTTCAATGGCCTTTTACCAAACAGCATAAAGACCTTTGCTAATATAATATGATATATACAAATCACTGTTTTATTGGTATTTATCAATTTATCTTTATTAATTTATTTCAACCTTTCTTAATCAAATTTAACTTTTACTTATATTTCAGAGCTGCATTTTGCTTTGTATTCCAATAGGAAATGAGATTGTATAAATTAATATGACTAGTTTTATCAGTTAATTTACAAGGTATTTATGCATTACTATAAATCCAAAATGTGCAAAACACGGCTTCTGGGTGTAGACACTTCTCCTCTCTCAGAATTATGTGATTTAAAAATATTTCAAAAATATAATGCTTAATACGCTCCTCCTCAAAAATAGATTTATTTTTGAAGCAATGTTTCCCTCCTCTGGGCACATTTCTATAACTTCCTGAATTTTATTTCTTAATTTTTTGTAGTCCAGAGTTCATGTTTAATTTGACTTAAACATCCAGTATTTTACCTCTCAGAAAGAATGTTCTGCATTCAAGGAAGAGGTTATTTCTAGGGCATGCATGCAAACTGTGACTTCTTAGGTTATCTTACCGATTTGGGGTGTTGGCTTGTTTTTGTGTACTCTCTCACAATTTGGAATATGTGTGAGTTTTCTCAGATTTACTCACCATTTTAAGTTGTATGCACACAAATTTTCACACAGGGGTCTCCTGTGAGTAAATGATTATTGGGCAGTTTTTGTTTGTTTCTGTTGAATGTTAATTGTGTAATCTCTTTTCACATTCGATGCACCCCCTACAAAGATGTTGACCAAGCACATGTCCTAATACTGCTGATTATGTGACCCACCCACTCTCATTCTCACAGTCTTTTCTTTAGTAATCTTAGTTAATTGGCTTGACTCGCAATATACATGTTGTGATCCAAATACAACCGTGCATATGATTTTAGAAAATAACGTTTGTTGACACTTTGCAAATGCATCAATAGAACTGATAACTTGAAGAAAAAATCTGACTTTTATTTACAATTGAATATTTGGAATAGCCATAGAAATGTCTTATTTTATTTTTAAGTTAACACTGTGCTTAAGGTATAAACCAGATGTGCACTATTTCTACTAGAAAATCACATTTGGCCTTTCCTAAAGCTGGATTCTCAGTTTGTAGGTGGGCACAATGCCACTAGAACAGATGGGCTCCCGAAAGAACCAGAGCAAGCATCAAGTGTGACACTTATGTTCTTGTCGAACATCCAAGGCTGTGGAAGTCTGACGATGTCGGGTTCATATGCACCTGAAATCATAATGGCATTTTTGTCAGCATTTGACTATTGAAAAGCATAGCTTAGTTTTTTATATATTTAAGATTTGCCTTTGGGAGTCCTTTGCCATTTTTCTTGGAGGTTAGTGTCCCCCATGAAGCTTCTTTATACACTATATTTTAACAAAATAGGAGTACATTGGGAACATCTGAATTTGTTACTAACAGAGAAAACGAGTAATGTTAAAGTTTTTGCTTGGTCATTAATTTCATTTTCAGCTGGTTTTTCAAAAGAAAAATCTGGATTTTAAAATTACGTTTTTCAGTTTATGTAAAAGAACCTGTATTGGGTGGCACCTCCAAATAAAACCTAACCAACCCTTGCTTAATTGCATATACAAAGGAAATCTAAGAAGTTATAAGACAGAAATATTTTTAAATGTTCAGTTAATTTTATAATTATGCTTCTATTGTCAAATAAAATGTTATCTAGTAATACAGGATTATGAAATGATTTATGAGAATCACACAGAGGAGAAGCCAGAGGGAAACTCAGAGTTCACTCTTCAGTGGTGCTGATAACTCAATCGAAACGGCTATCCATAAGAACAGCGTCTTCACTTGCTATAACAATCATCCCCCGCTTTGTGAACGTCTGATCAGAATCCTTACCAGTATGCTGCCACAAGCCCTAGTAAAAACATGTGTATGTTAATCAGAGTCTAAAAATCTTCATTAACTTATACACTATAAAACCTGGATTTATTTTATTATATATCTTTAAGATGCCAAGTATACATATAGCGATACACAGTTTTCATCTTAAGGTACAGTTAAAAACTGCTAAAAATAATAATATGCTTTGCCATGTTTTCGTTTTCCTATAGTGTTTTCAGGGAGAAAAATAAAATATGATAAATAAATGCAGTTTCATATTATGGATCCCACTGTAGGAAAGCCAAACTATCTGAGGACATCACTGAAAGCTGGCTAAATCAAACTAGCTCTTCGATGTTCACAAATAACAAGTGAAAGCTACCTCTTGCAGGCACTTGAGAAAACATATGTGAGCAAAAAAAAAAACGCAAACCTCATCCTCCCCTCTTTCCCTGTGGCCATAATCTAGGCATTTCTACCTGAAGATAATTACAATCTAACTGTAAGTGGAAAACAGCATAATTTGAAATATTGTTAATGCAGGAGAGGAGTCGCTCACAATTTTTGTGGACAAGCGGAAGCTGAGCAAACGATCGGAAGGAAGTGAGTCCAGCACCAACAGCTCGTCAGTCACTCTGGAAATTCTGCATCAGCTGGCCGCGTCCTACTTCATCGACAGGGACAGCACCCTCCGGAGACTGCACCACATTCAAATTGCATCCACTGCCATAAAGGTAGGAATGCGGTTCCTCTTGCATTATCGCTTTGTTTTGTTCCTACTTCTAAAATGCATTTCTCTATATTGCACACCTCAGTGATTTAAACTGTATGTTTATAAAAGTATTTTAATATTCCCATTACTTTTGGTTTCCAGGCTCAGCATCCAATAGTATACTTATATATATCTTTGTTTGTTTTCGCTTCTTAACTGGTCCAATATTCTTCATGGACAAGTGTAAATTGAAATACACTGAATTGTACAACTTTAACCTGATGTGTATAGACTCTTTCCAAAGTGTGCTTACATAATTTTGTTTTAATAAAGTTTTACAATTACAATGCAATTGGTATTTATGCATTTAAAAATATTATCTTTTGAAGGAATCTTTGGGTTTCGAAGTTGTCCCTGGCAGAAAAATCATTAAGAAGTCCTAGTTTAGGGAGAATTTTCTGTTCTCTGAACATTTTAAAGTTCAAATTAAAAAGTATAAATGCTTAGTTAGAGTTCTCGAAGTCAAGAAACACCATAATCTACAATGAGTGGATTAACTCCACACATTTAATATCCTTTGCCTTTGGATATACTAATGTTGATTTTCTGAGATTTGAAAATATGGAAGAATAATGGAGCTTTTATTTTCTCCCGAGAAATAAAGGAATAAAGAAACGACAGCCTCAAAGCAATAGAAAACACGTATTTCTCTGGTAGGTCAGGTCAACATGTTATTGTGATGGGCCAAAGGCCATTGCAAAATCAACAGAGCAAAGAGTCAGCACAGCGTGGTCTTTGACTAAGTTAATAAAACCAGACTGCAACATAGAATGTTTGCGTATTTCAAATATACCATTTCATAGTTGATTTAAAAAGAAGTCATTACATTTAGCATCTGACTGCTTTGTGAGACTAAAATTATTATGTGCGTTATTGTGTCAGTTGGCACTTTCTTCTTCAATATTATTTTAACAATGCTAGAAAATGATTATAACCAAAATGTTTTTGGTTTGAGATGTATAGAAAGAATAAGAAGTGATATGTTATAATTTCTAGCTTAAGGGTTAAACAAACATCACTGCAAAGTCTCAGCATACACCACTTCAATATTGTTAGTAGCTATGGTTGGGAAAAATACTTCAAACGATGTAAATTATACAATTATAGTGAATCTTCCTCTGACATGTAGAGTTTATGCTATACTGAGTAATGGAGTATATAAATATAACTTATTCTTATAGATCAAAATAGAGTCAACACAATATAGATGTTTTAGTTAATTTAGAAATAATGTTAGGTAAGATGTTGCTAGAAATATTTAGCTGGAGGTCCTAATGAGAAATAGATTTTTAGGAAATCAATTTTAATAATGTAAGCATTAACTTAAATCAGATTGTGTTTCCTAGTAGAAGACAATATTGTTGTAAGTGTGTTCATTATATGGCTATTGATTTATTTTGTTGAGCACCAACTGGAGTTATACAATAGAATATTTCATTGATACCAAGTAAGAAAATCCATGTAACCATCATGTCACAATGTAGGAAGTATTTGTACATACTTCTTTTCTCTCATAAGAGATATATGTGCCACAAGGGTGTAGATTTTAATGATACATTCTCCAGTATACAATCATTGTTCTGGGTAGTACACCTGGAAATTGTAAAGCCTAATAAACACTCTAAACTAGCAATGGCTTAAAATTAGTCCCAAAGGAACATCATTTTTATAACAAGAATTTTGGTAGGGGAGATCGGCACATTATTATAGCAACATTGCTTTCTCATACCTAAGGGAGTAGAGACTATATTAACTCTCCAAATTGAAACAACTGCAGCATCAACAACAACAAGTTATATAGAACGATGTGTTTAATTTTGGCTTTAAAATGCAACACCAAGCAATGAATGATAGTGATCTCCAAGAGACAGAAAATAACTAAGGTGAACTCCGATTGTTCCAGTATGCAGAGTTTCCAAGAAGCTGTGCAGTGAGAAAGAATTTATGCAGTGTCAAGAGAACATCAATGATTCAGGAGGCAGAGATGAAAGTTCAGTGAACTCTAGAAGGCGAACAGTTACTGGATAGAGAATCATACAGGACAGTGCTACAGAGAGAGTCCCAGTAGGGCATTAGCTGAGGAGGTATTTAACTGAGAACTAATCAGTACATACTCATACACATGAGGAAGATTAAAAAGAAATTCTACAGGACTATCTAGCAGAACTAACACAGAGTCAAGAATTGTGTCCACATCAGGCAGAATGAAAATTTTCATTAGACAATCACTTAAGAGGATGTTACTTGATGTTGTTTCAGAAGTGGGGAATAATTAGTCCAAGATTGGGCATTTATCTGGACACTTTTAAGAAATTATGAAAGCAATTCAATTCCAGAGTTTTGGGGGTAGACCCTCATATGTGTATGTATGATATATATGAGTTGACAGGAAATATTTATTAAGCTATTTGTAGAAAATCTAAATTTCAGGCTCTGCACCAACAATCAAGATGGCTTATTTTATCAAAATCAAAACTGTGCAAGAATTGAAACAAAAATAAATGTGCTCATCCACAGACAGACAGACAGATAGATAGATAGATAGATAGATAAATAGATAGATAGATATAGAGAGAAAGCGAGCTTTTATGGAGCATGTTTCCACATAAGTGTTTACTGTTAATATATCCATGAATGTATCAAAACATAACTAGGAAAAATTATGAAAATGTCTTATCCATAATCAAACACCATAAGTAAATATGTCATTTAGCCTGGGAACTCATGCACATAGTTTTGGGGTCACCTATATCAAATGGAATAATTTAGTCCAAAAAGACAACATTTGAAATCCTAATTTTATAACAGTTGAGATCTTAAAAGCTTATGAATAGCCATCCATGGCACAGCTATCTGATTCTCTTAAGTAAAGAAATATTTGTGAAGACACAGGGAAATGATAGTGAAATGGATTAATGGGCCACATGAACCTCAGTTTCCAGGACCCATAAACCATTAAAACTATATAGTGTCCAGTTACCAGATTAAAAGGAACTGAATTGAGTGGGAGAAAAATGTGTAAAAAAATTAAAAAGTATTGGGGATAAGTTTGGAGATTTGAACCCACTAGTAGTAGCTCCATAGGAGAAAGAAATAGCAATTTGCTTCCATAAAGATCACATTCATGGAAACACCATAGAGCTGTTTTCTTGTGTCCTAGAGAGTCGCTATCAGTTGGTGTTGTCTTGATGGCACTGGGTTGGTTTCTGGTTTATGTTATATTATTAAGGGAAAAGAGATTGAAGCAAACATGACATGTTATCCATATATGCTGAAACATATTTTAAAGAAAATATACTAGCAACAATTAATCTTCATTTGTGTAATTGGTCACTGATTAGTATTTACAATGCCTACGTATGCTACACATTTAAAAGTTCCTTTTTCTCAGCATGTACTTTAGCCCATAATGATTCTTTGCCTGGTGATTTAATCAAAAATGTTATTTTTAAAATGTTTGGGGCATTAGTATTCCTATCTGAATTGTGTTATTACAGATTTCCATGACCTTTATTCACTGGGAATGATAGTCCTAAAAGCTACCCTAAGGAATAATCCATATTCTAGACATACTCTTCCTCACTTCCATCATGTAATAATAACAGACCAATTTCAACTTGGAAATCATGATTAATCACACCCATCAGTACAGCGCCTCCCTTCTATTCTAGTGATTCTGAGGCATTGGAACACAAAATATCCAGGTGACAGTCTTACTCTCACCTTCAATTTAATCATTACTATGTTTCATGATAAAACAACTAAATAGACAACAACAACAAAGTAAAACCACTCATTCCTTTGTAATTAAGACCTCTAGATCAATAGAGCATTACACTGTGAGAATAGAAAGCCAAAAAGTAGTAGTGTATACTAGGAATAATAGGGATTCCAGGAAGAATGATGTCACTCTATTTCCTCCATTATTCCTGAATCCTTAAATGAGCTATTGGGGAAATAGAATCCTATATTTAACACTGATTTAAATTCTCCTGGAAAATTATCCTGCATGGCATTACCACAAAGCAAGCCTTATAATTGAACCTTCAAAAGGCCTCCCTATCATTTTATAAGCTATCCTCCAATAAGATGATGGAGAACATGGTAAAACTAGAGAAATCCATGAATATGGGTTCAACATTACACTGTATTTTCTATGAAGTGAGTTTCTTGACCCGAAGCGACTGTGTGTGAGACAGCACGATGATGGACATGAAGTTTAAAAAAAAATCCTTTATTATAGTTTTAGTACAAGTATTACATGCAGGGCAGAAACGTCTATGCTCAGAATAAGTGTCCATTTCACTACGAGTTATCTGCTATCTTATATTATTGAAGAAGGTCCATGTAAGTGACCTGTCACCGAGTACCTGGCTGATCACCCTTGGAAGTGGTGTGCTGTAGGATACTCGGTGTTCGTCTTAGCTGCTGATTGATTGAGCACTAAGTAGTCATGGGTCTTAGCCATATCAATCTTGACAAGTCAATGTGGCTGTGTGAGTCTTGGTACATTAGAGAAACAAATCCACAGAAACTCATGTATAAGAGAGAGTTTTATATAAAGGTTAAGTGCACATCAAAAAAACATCCCAACCCAGTGCTGTCCAAGCCCACAAGTCCAATATTAACCCACATGTCTGACACCAATCCACAAAGTCCTCCTCCATCTCACAAAACACACTCAATGATGCTGACTGCAGGAGGAATGCTGAATCAGTGAATGTGTAAGCATCTCAGCACTCGCAGGGGTCTCCACACAGCTGCTCCAGCACACAGGGCTACATGTGGGTAAGTCCGTGTGGCGTCTCCTCAGGGATGTCTTGCAGGAAGTGAGCCTTGCCAGCTGAAGCAGGGAATTGGCTAAGGCAGCTGCATCCTGGTGGGACCATCACAAAGCAAGAGACCACGCACTAGAAAGGGAGGCTCACCGAGCCATTTATCTCTCCACCCTTCAATTAAACCTACATGTGTTTATCAGCCAGGTTGGCACAATAAACCTTAACTATGTAAGTGGCTGAGTCCAAACCTTTTTCTCGACCCAAAGTGACATGACACAATGTGTTCATGAGCTCTTTGGGCAATGAAAGAGCGGCTGGAGGAAGAAGTTAACTGGAAAATACATGAAAGTGAACATATCAACTTATTAAAATCTTCCTCTAATGAAGTCATCATAGGGTACATATTTGCATGCTATACAAATACCATCACTTTAAAAAATATATTTAGAGATACCTACTCACAAACTTTTCCTCAGAATTCCTTATAATTGCTGATTTATGTTCTTCCAAAGTTCTTAAGCCCAGTGAAACCAATGGGAACAGCCAACATTCTTTTATACAATTTGACCATTTGTCTTTTAAAGAAAATAGAATATCTTATTGAACTACTCAAAATATGTCTACTGGAAAAATTTTCTTTCACCAGTGTTCTTCATGAATTTCTCAGAAAGTAGTAATATTGCTACCAATATCTACTTTCAGATGCTACCTGTATTTTATATGGTGTGACCTATAAACCAGTCCTGTTTTTATTTTCCTCGATGACTTGATCGTAAGGAATCCCCCAGAAGGCCACAGCTGTCGGCTGAAAGATAGAGAAAGTAATGTGACAGGAGTTGAGATCACAGGCATTTGGACTACTTCCTCATGCAGTTCAAATTTGCCTTCAGTATCTTTTCCAGACTGATCCCCTGCATACTACCTCCATTTGATGATAAAATGTTATGCATACTCAACTTTAAAGGTGCATCGGCCAAGCAATACCTAGTTCTACATGTGTGATTCAGGTCACATTCAACTTCCTATGATGAAGTGTAAACCGAAAGCTGTTTTTCAAAAGAAGAGATGCTATTTCTTAAGAGATATAAAGTTTTTCTCCAAAATCATATGAAACTATATGATGATTCTCCTGTAAGTCCCTGACAATAGCTCCAAAGCACCTTCCCATTCCATGAACCCCTCAGCGCCACTGATTGCTGGTCCATATGACTCACGTGACGTGGCGGCGCAGCTTGCCCAGCAACCGGGGTCCTTTGCAGCTGGCTTTTCAGGCTGCACAGTAAATGGATCAGGGTAGTAGTAACTTGAAGTAAGAAATGCACTCTCCCAAATCCAAAGAAACCCACTACTTTGTATCTCCTCTTCACCTGTAGAAAGGACCAAATGCAGCAAACTCATCTTTTTCCTTAGAAAATATTTCTTGACATAATTCACACCACTGGAGTTCCAGAAATTTTACTGAGGTTTAGACCTATCAATTTTGCTGGATTTATTCCCCCCTATGACATTAATACATTTCCCATAATTGCACAGTGGTTGCTATTTTTTCTTATAGATCCACTCAGAATTATACCATCAATATAATTGAACAGTGCAATTGCTTCCGATAGGGTAAATTGGTCAAGGACTCCACTTACTAAATTATGACATTGTTTTAGAAAGTTAATATACCTTGAGGTAGGACAAGGAAGATAGGTTTCCAGCATTGGAAGAAGAAGAAAATAGCTTCTGATTTTCATGAAATAATGATATTGAAAAACCAAAAGCAATTGGCAAATCTTCAGCTTTATATCATATATCAGAGGACTGTTAATTTCCTCAAGCAGTGAAACCAAATCTGGAGTAACAGTTTCAATTTGACACGTACTAGGTAAATTTATGTTAATTCACTTTGATTTCCTTAAAATGAACTTGTTTCTGAACAGGCCAAATAGATGAGTGGGATGGGTGCGGAAAACCACTAGCACTTAATCTTCCATTGCTCAGTGGTGGCACTGACCTTGACACTGCCTCCAGAAATGTAGGATTGCTTTCGGACTGCTACTTTCATATGCATAAACAGTCTTAGTGGCTGCTTTTAATAATCTATTTCTTTGAGAGTGCCACTACTCACTGTTCAAACTTAGGATATTATTGTTCAGAACCTCCTGGAACTTGATTGGTGTGAAAGGAATAAAAACAAAAAACAAAGTGGTGTGTCTAGGTCCTGAGGAGAATCAGCAGTGTTTTACAAAGAACTACCTCTGGGTAGTTATAATTTACTACTAAAATTGGATTAGAAGACTGTTTCTACTGACAAAAACTCAGAAATATTTATGGACTCAGCATCCTGAACATCGTCCAGATCTGCACATATGCCCCATTGTAATTTTCAGGATTCTGTTTTTTTTTCTCAATTGGTGACTTCATTTTAACATCAGGCATCCTCAAGCTTGGAAATATAATTTGTCTTGTAGTTGAGCTACTAGTAAGATGACACTGAATTTGGCTTCAACAATTTCAATTTTCTGCCCAGAGAACATGGGGTTTTCTTTCAGGATGCTCGTAGAAACTTTACAGTTATTTATTTATCGCTGAAGGTAGTTATTTGTATCCCTGAGCTCATTCTTTTCCTTACCCACTTTGTCCATCCCAAAGTAGAAGCAAATGTCATTATACATGTCAGTTTGCAAAAATATTCTCAGATATCACAATTTATGACAATCAACAACTATGTCCATACAAATGTCTTATTTTGCATATCTCAATTGTTAAATAGGCCATAGACTATCAGTGCTCATATTATTACCATAAGTAAAACCTTAATACATTTTAAATTAATTTGATTTTAGACCCAATTAAGAAAAATAATTAAGAAAATGTATCCTTAACATTCTGCTACTGTAAATGCACATATAATAGACATCTCAGAAGGTAAAAGCAACTGGGAACAAATATATGCGAGGGGTACCCCCACAAAAAATGGGAATTATTTTTCAAAGTTATGCATTTAAATCTCTTTACAAAACAACCTGATTACCTTCAAAGTACCCCCATTACACTAAATACGTGTGCCCAATCTGTGATTCCATTTTGGAAACATTTTTCAAACCCATCTATGTGAAGGACTGACAGCACCTCCCTCGTTTTTGTCTTTGCCTCTTCTGTGTTGTCAAATTGCTATCCTTTCATGTCCCTCTCCAATCACAGAAACAAAGTACCACAGTGTGATGTCACTTGAGTCAGGTGCATGATGCAAGAGAGGCATGCTGTTTTTTGCTCCAAACTGGCTTCACTGAGTTGGCTGTGTGAGCAGGTGCATGATAGTGGTGGCAAAACCAGTCCCATGTGTGCCACAAATCAGGCCTTCTTTTGTCACGCACTGTTATGCAATCTTTTCAGACCCTCTAAATAGAAAGCTTGATGAACAGTTGCAGGGGAATGAAGAGCTAATAATGATGAGTCCAACAACCAAGACAATATTTTAAATCTGATTGTAGTGATGATTGTACAACTCTTCTTGATGTGATTTAATTATTGAATTGTGTGATATGTGAACTATATGCCAACAAAACCGCTTTTTAAAAAGCGGTCTGATCTGGTGGAGTGACATTTTTATCTGTTCGGGAAGTTGATGGATATCAAGAACGAGGTTTGTCATCAGTCTACATTGCACGTCTTTGGAAATGAGAAAGCAGTCATAGCCATGAGATTTTACTGTAGCACTGTCCTTGTAAGCTGTGTTCAACATCGCAACCCTTTCTGCAGGCGCATACAATGAATGCAGGATGGGGGAGGGAGCACTAGAACTGACGGTGATTGCACGATTCATTTTAAAAGTGATTTAACAATGGGAGCCTGGGGGGAAAATGTTCCAGAATTGATTGTGGTAATGATCGTATGATTCTTCTTGATTTTATTGTACTACTGAATTGTGTAATATCTGTATTAAGTACCAATAAGACTGTTATAAAATAAAAATTTTAAATTTTTAGAAAGAAACCTGGAGAGGAAGGGAGAGGAGAGAGAGAGGGAGGAGGGGTAGGAAGGGGAAAGAGAAGGGGAAATAGAGAGAGACTTTGTAAGGAATTGGTTCATGTGAGCATGCAATTTGGTCATATGATTTGGGGGTTGACAAGACAAAAGTTCTTAAGCCAGTGGCCAGATACTCTAGCAGTTATAAGTCCCAAATCTGCAGACTGGAAACTGGCAGGATATTTATGTTACAGAATTGATGTTACAAATTTTCCTCTTAGAAACCTAGTCTTACTCATAGGGCTTCAAAACATCTCAACAGGCCCATCTGTATCATTGCGGGGTTTCTGCTTTATTTTGAGTGACATGATTGTAAGTGTGATTCATTTAAACAAATTAAGTCCATAGCTTAACTTAGAACAGTGTTTATCAAAGAAGTAGCTGTGATACCTATTCAAGTTGGCACAAACAAATAATCATCAATATCTATATATGTGTGTGCATGTGTGCGTGTGTGTGTTTTCCCTTGATAACATCTCTGAAAGAATTAAAAGAGCCTAAATTTACCATCATAGTTTCTGATTTTGTTACTGTAGGTTCAGTTCTGCTAACACAATGAGGAAAAACTAAAAACCTTAGAGCTCCTGAATTGGTACTGACTTTTGAGGACCCTATAGAACAGAGTACAAATGCTCCTTAGAATTTCTATGGCTATAATCTTTATGGCAACAGACTGACATATCTAACTATCATAGAATGGTTGGTTAGTTCAAACAAACAACCTTTACATTAGCAGCTGAGGACTTATACATTGAGGAAGGGGATAATAAATTATATATAAACCAGTCTCTAAATAAAATATTTTGGAATTCTGACTTTTTCCTTCATATTTTGTTTAGATAGGAGTAGTGACTTGCTTAATGTAACTTTTTAAATAAAATGGAGAACCCAGTATTTTGAGAGTAGTGTCCAAATCTATCTTGCAAAGAGCTATGAATTGTTTCTGTAAACTTAATAGTTAATAATTTATTGACACTGGCATGAACATGAACTATTGTCCATATTATTAGAATAATCTTTCTAACAAGACATTGATAATACTTTTTAAGCCTGTTTCCAACCATACCTCTGCTCTAAATTTTAACTGGTCTGTCAACTAGATAAAATGCATAGTTAAATTAATTGTACAAAGTATTTTCCTTTGATATTCAAATATTGTATTTTATGTTTTGGATGTATGGACTTGCTCATGCCAGTGATGTTGAATATGCTGCAGCACTAGAAACATTTTTGTTCTGCTGTACATAAGGTTGCCAAGATCGTACATTGGGGTTGATTCAATAGTTACTATCTATTTAATAACAAGTTCTCTCTGATTAATAACTTCCATATTTATGTGTATATCCAAAAAAATTGGATATATTGTCTCACTAAGGATATAGCACAATATTTGTTGTGTAATATTCATAATATCCTCATAGCAGAAACTCTTCAAATTCTCCAACCTTGGAATGGATAAATATTGTATGCACAAGGTGGCTTGTGTAACATTTCCATTATCTTTAATTGCCTCTTTCTGTGAACACTCTGAAGTCCTCTCATACATTCACATAAGACAATATTACACAGGTTTGTGAATGAATGATCTAGAACTATGGAAAACAATATGGATGCATTCCATAGAACTTATAAACACAATATTGAAAGATATGAGCTAAAAGCCAAAGAAAACATACAGCATTATTCAATTCATAGAAAGTATAACATAAAGCAAAACAAAAAAACATTCTATTAGGAATAATGATGCTGATTCTAATTTTGGGAGATAATTGATGAAAGGGTATGCAGTTCTGGAGTATTTTGTGTTCTCTTCCTTAATCTGGATTCTCATATTTTCAGGTTATGAAACAGAACTGAATTGTTTCCTTACAATATATACACTTTTCCATGTGTACATGTTGAAAAGTAAAACACGGACTTAAATCATATTAGACAAAACTTCCTTGCTTCATTATTTCCCTTTAAAATTTTTCTTGTGACTTGGGAGAAGGCTTGAAGGGTAGATCATCAGTTTTGCATTCAACGGTTCACTCACCTCCTGCTTCAAGTCACCATTGCAGTCCCCTCAACAGAATAGCACACATTCCACTTCCTGCCAGTATTTCCGGTTTCCATTCTGCCTTTCCTAAGCCTCTGAACAGTGGTGATGGTTGTTACATTCCATCAGATCAGTATCAATCCACCGTGACCTTATGAACAACAGAACAAACAGTCCAATTCTGAACCAGCCTCACAGTTGTTCCTGTGCCTGAGCCCATTGTTGCAGCCACTGTGTCAATGTGTCTCATTGAGGCTCTTCCTCACACTCTACGTTACCAAACATGATGTCCTGCTCCAGGGAGTGGTCTCTCCTGGCAATTTATCCAAAGGAGGTAAAATGAAGCCTCTCCTTCCTTGCCTTAAGGAGCACTCTGGCAGTACTTCTTCCAAGACTGTGTGGTTTGTCAGTTTTACAAACCATGAGATTTTCACTATTTGCCCAGCACCACAATTCAAATATATTAATACTTCTTCAGTCTTCTTTAGTCAATGTCAAACTTTCATATGCACAGGAGGTCATTGAAAACACCTCTGGCTTGTGTCAGATTCACTGTAGTCCTCAAAGTAACATGCTTGCTTTCCGATACTCTAAAGAGCTCTGATGCAGCAGATTTACTCAAAGCAACTCATCGTTTTATCTCTTGATTTCAACTTCCATGAGTATTGATTGTGGCTCCGGGCAAGACAAAATTCTTGCTCACTCCAGTTGTCAATCATCATGATGTTACATATCAGTCTATTTGTGAGGAGCGTGCTGTTTTTCCCATTGAGTTGTAATCCTTACTGAAGACTGCCATCCTTGATCTTCCTCAGAAAGTGCCTCAACTCCTCTTCAATTTCAGTGATCAAGGTGTGTTATCTTCAAAGTACAAGTTGTTAATAAGCCTTCCTCCAGTCCTGACGCCACCTTCTTCTTCATGTAATCCAGCTTCTCTGACGATTTGCTCAGATTACAGATTGGATTAGTATGGTAAGAAGATATAACCCTGACACACACATTTCCTGATTCTAAATAATACAGGACTCCCTTGTTCTGTTCACCCAATTGCTTCTTAATCCATCTACAGGTTCGGCATGAGCACAATGAGATGTTTTGGAATTCCCATTCTCAAGGTTATCCATAGTTTTCTATGACCTACACAGTTGAATGCCTTAGCAAAACCAATGAAACACAAGTAAATATCTGTTTGGTACTCTTTGCTTTGCGTCAAGATCCAAGAGAAATCAGCAATGATTTCTCTTCTTCCATGTCCTCTTGTGACTCTGGCCTGAACTTCTGGCAGCTCCCTGTCAATGTATTGCTCTAATGTTTTTGAATGACTGTCAGAAAAATTTTACTTGCATGTAATATCAATGATATTGTTCTATAATTTAAGCATTCTTTTGGGTCACCTTTATTTGGAATAGGCATATGGGTATTTCTTCCAGAAACTTGGCCCAGTAGCTGTCTTCCAAATTTCCTGGTATAGAGGAGTGAATGCTTCCAAAGTGTGTTAGGTCAGGTTGATTAGAGAAACAAATCCAGATACACTTATTGCTGGGTAAGAAAGAGCTTTAAATCTAAGGGTAATTTTATATTGAGAAAACATCCTAGCCCACTCCAGATCTAGTCCATATGTCTTTTTAAAAAAAATCATTTTATTGGGTGCTTTTACAACTCTTATTACAAACCATACATCAATTGTATCCAACATATTCATACATATATATTCCATTGTTCTTTTCTAGACATTTACTTTCCATTGAGCCCTTGGGATCAGCTCCTCCTTTTTTCCC
>NW_022111324.1:33344938-33415414 GCF_000313985.2 Echinops telfairi | reverse complement strand
TCCCTTCCCCTCTGGTTTCTGTTGTTCTTCTCCCTGATTAGGAGTGTGTTGTTATGTCACATTCATTGCGATCTGTGCCCCCGTCCCTCCCATCCACTTTCCCCTCCCTCACCCTTTTGGTATCCCATGTTAACCCATAAGTCCAATACTGGTTCATAAATTTCTCTTCAGACTCATGCAGCAAATGGAAAGATCACAGGCCAGAGGATCTAGTGGATCCATGCTGGTGGAAGCATCCCAGTGCTGCTGCAGGACTCCATGTCGCTCCTCCAACTCTCTGCATGACGACTCAGCAACAGGGGGGTGAAGCAGAGAGAGTGAGAGGTCCACCTCTCCTGATAGCAGAATCAAGGCAGAGAAATTTCCCAGAATCCTTGAGAAGGCCATGCCCACAAGGAGGCATCATCAGGCTGTGACCTGATTGACATCCTAGACTCAACCCCATTCACTCTTAATATCCTCACATTAACTCGAGATTATGTAACTACCACATCAGCTTGTTGAAATATTTCAATTGACATTGCATCAATTCCTGTAGACTTGTTTTTGGCTAATGCTTTCAATGCAGTTTGAACTTTTCCCTTCAGGGCCATTGTTGTGTGCTCATATGCTACATCCTAAAATGGTGGAGTATAGACAAAGTATTTTTGGTTCAGTTGTATTCTGGATCTTTCTATCTTCTCTTGATGTCTCCTGCATCATTCAATATTTTGCCGTTTCGTATATCTCAATATTGCAAGTGGAGACTTGATTTTTTTCTCTTGAGTTCTTTCAGTTTAAGATATGCTGATTCTGTTCCTTCATCCTTTGGGGTTTTCTAATTCTAAGTCTGCACATTTAATTATATTTGTCTTTGTCTTCTAGAGCAGTCCTCTGAAATTTCCTATTTAGCTCTTTGTCGTCATCCTTTATTTCTGTTTGCTTTACCTACTCTACAATTAAGAGCAAGTTCAGAGTCCCTTATCACATCCACTACTCTCTTTTATATCTTTCCTATCTTTTAAATAATCCTCTGTTTGCTTCATGAGTGGTGTTTGTGATTTCCTCCCATAGGTAAGTTCAAGAGAAAAACGGAACAAAAATTAAAACAAGTGTCTGAGAGCCAAAACAGGACCTTGAGTCTGTTCCACCCCAATTTTGAGAACATCTCAAGAACAGACATGATGCATTTAACACTAATGCCAGAAGCCCTGATGAACTCTGGGAGGACATTAAACACCACATCTTAACAGTGTCCCTGGGCTAATGCAGACCTTTTGATCTGAAATGGTTAATTATTCTAACCTGGGGATGATTTTTGTTCCAGACCTTAAGGTTGATAATGTGCCACAGTTCTGTGGACAGTACCTGTCCATCTGACTGACACACCTCTGGGCATGTTTTAGTGAGTTTGAGTTTTGTCCATATTTTTTTCCCTGATTTGATCTAGGACTTTCTAAAGTAACCCCTTAAAGAACAGTTGGCTGGATTTGAGCATTATCCATTTATTCTGTTCTCAGGGTTATGGATACTGACATTTATAATTATCTATTATTATTCCATTGGCTTGATTATTTTAATATGTCTTTAACTTTTAATCACTCTTCTTTCTTCACACTTGGAAAGAACAATAGTTGCACATTAGATGAGATTTTAAGACCCTAATCTCAGAACATCAGAATGTAGAAATTTTTGTGTGTGAAATATGTTATGCCAATTGACCTAGGTATAACCAAAGATGACCATCCTAAGCCCCAGGCCAATTGCTTGTTCTCTTAATGTTTAGGTATGTCTACAGTGCTTCCAGAACTTTATCCACTCTGTGATCCACTACATCCATGGATGCATTTGTAGCAAAGATAAATAGGCCTCTACTAAAATATCTCTTGTCAAAAAAATATATATATTACTTCAGGGCACCCTCCCATAGTTGTTTCTTGTTTTATTTAAAATGCACAAAAATATAAATATTACTGAAGTGGGAGAAATAAGAGATAATATTGTAAAGGAGAAATATAATTTGAAGAGATAATCGTAATTAAAAAAACAATCTTAATAATGAGTATAAAGACTTCCACTAACTGCTATATTGGACTAGTAAAAACCTCTAACAACTCAAATTAAGACATAAAATACTGATGTAGAGTTAAACATTATTTCATAATTTATACAAACATACTCTTTCTAATTTATTCTTAATCATCTACTACCATACCTCACAGGTTCAATCAAAACAGTGGCTTCCCAGTGGGTTAAACCTTGGTCTGCTAACTACAGTCATTGGTCCAAACCACTAGCCGCTTGGCAAATGAATGATTAGGACAGGTTGCCTTCTCCGGTTAGATTTATGGCCTCAAGGCTGAAGCCTTTTTCCTCTGGCATATGGTGCTGCTGTCCACGTCCATGGGAATGAATTGGTACAATGGAGAGAAAAGGTGTTGAGCCACATATTTCGGTCCTTTCAGATATTATTCCCCTGAGCAAAAGAGCGGGGGTTTATAATGTAGACAGGAGAAAGGGATAGATTTTTCTTCACAAAATATTTAGTTTAATATATATATAATTATAAATTATACTATAGAATTCTGATTTCTGGAGGGGGAGCAGCAGATGGCGACCTGATAGGTCGCACCTATCCAGGGCTCCTGCTGCCAGACCAGAATTCTGATTTCTGTATCCATTAATTTTAGTACATATTTTAAAAGTAAGATTTGTTCAAAGCAGGTGTAAAACACAGATCAACAGGCATATGGCTTAACAGAAGAAATAACTTTGATAATATTTATTAGCTTTATAATTATGGTTCTTCAATTCCTCAGAAAGAGTTATTATGTTGGAGGGGACATAAGAGGATAAAAAAAATCATTACTAATTGTTATTTCAGGGAAACCATTATGCTCAGTGTCAACTATTTTTAACAATCTTTGTTTTACCGTCATGAAGACATTTGACCACATGGTTAGTTCTTTTTTCTAGGTCTTGATACTAGAGAATCCATGAATATTTCTAAAGAATAGGACAAGACTTATCCCTCTGAAGTGGAGTTTAAGATGTACTAAATGTCCAAATTTAGCAAAATGATATACATTCCATCATTTCTCATATAAAACTCCGCTCCTCTGCTAGTATTTTCTTTCACATCCTAGGGCTCCTCAATGCAATGAAACATTTTACAGAACACACAAACTGTCGAGGAAATGGCTTGCACAATTGTAGAGGCAGGCAAGTCCAAAATTCACTGTTTAGATGTCAACCTATATGATTCTCCTAATGCAAAATTGATAAGCCAAATGGCAGGCTGTTGACTCACATGGTTGAGGTTGATGGTGAACCAGGTCAGGCAGTGAGCTGCCAGTTCAAGTCCTCAGAATTGAAGGTCAGATGGACAGAAGCCAGAGGCAGAATCCAGAGCAAGTGAACACGTTTTGTAGCAGTTTTGTTCAGAGATGTTAAAGACATGCAAATCAGCTGTAAAGAGGGAGGGAGGCATGGAATCTTACTTGGTTGGCCAAGGAAAGGAGTATGCCAGGATTCATGTCACCAAGATGACTCTCCAAGTCCTGGGCCCAGGATCTTTAAGGTGGTGACTGGCATCAGGTTGCTATTTGTCAGGTAGTTCAGCACAAACATTAATCTTCTGTAAATGCACAGTTGGAAAAGCATTCACAATGATGGTATTTGCCTACTGCCAGGGCATTGATGGAGGTATATTTTCAGGCTTGTGATGTCAGAAGGTCAGACTGAGGATATATTAGTCATTACTATGTATTCCAGGCAGGACAGATCTTGTCTCAATCAGCCTTCAGCTTCTGCTTTTCTTAATCAAGTAGGAACCTGGTGATTTGCCTTTTAAGAGAACAGCTTTAAATAGGAATTTTTTGTTTAAACACAGATATGGTGTTTAAACTTTGTTTAAGATGATGGTAATAGATAATTTTCAAGCCACACCACCAAATAAACTAAGTTATTTACACGAGTCATACCCTTTTACTAAGTTGAGGACTCAAGATGTTGCTCTTAAAACCACCTCAATCCTGGCTCATTAACATAACAGACAAAGCAGTCCAAAATGGGATCATAAATACAAGCATAGAGGCTAGAACTCACATCACCAATTGGAGAGCTATAGAAACAAATTAAGTAATTCATTGCACTATAGGGAAACATCTAGAAACATTTGGAGAATCATCAGTAAAACATCAATTTCTTATATTTTGTGGAGTAAGATATAAATGCTAAAAGAAAGAATAAAAAGTGTGATATTTTTATTGTGCCAAGCTGGCCAATAGGAACATGTGTACTTAATTAGGTCATAGTTTGATTGGAGGGCAAAGAGATAAATGACTTACTAGATTCACGCCCCTCCCTCTTGCTCTCTGGTGATCTGCGTGATCTGGAGCATGCATGCTGCTGCTGTAGCTAGTTCTCTGCCTCAACCTGTGAACTAAACTAACTGTGAGCCAGGCCAACTGCGGATAGTGTTGCTAGAGATTGAAGCTCCTTTGAGACATGCTTCGCCACATTGCTGGTGTGTACACTGCTTGAGCACGAGGCTAGTGGATCCTGTCTCCTTGCAATGATTGCGTTTGAGATCCCACCTGGGCCTGCCTAGCTAAGCTCCTGAGCTACTGACTGTTGGTGGCCCACCCTAATGTTGCTGCCTGTGGGGAGATGCTGCTTGCCCTGCCTTAGGGAGCACTCTGCTGTCTGCTACCTTGACCTTGGACACTGCAGCTCACATGAGTTGAAGGACTTCCAGTATATTAACTGTTCCACTTAAATAAGTTTAACTAAACCCTCTGTACTCCTGTGTGGACTAATTAGCTATTATTTCCATCTTGCTGTGTAAATCTATCTATCTATTTAATCATAAGTGTCCTGGTTTTATTTCTCTATAAAAACCTGCCTAACACAAAGAGTGGAGTCAAAAATTAAACCAACAAAATCATTATGTTTACAAATTATACTCATAATGAATGTATAGAAAGTCTAAACCTTTTGTCAGGCATTTAGATAAAACTGGTAATTTACATGACATGCCACATGAAATTTTAGTTTTATTTATAATATTTAGAAAAATAACAGAAATAAGTAGACTGTTTTCCTGGTTAAAATGCACTTATCACATAGCAGAATTCTATACCCTGTTCACTACTTATAATTGGGAGAATCTCAGATTATTTATACTTTACTAGGATTTTAAAGTTATCTTTAAAATTCTGTATCTTTCCTTTATTCAAAAATGTATCTGTTAATGTGTTTTGCCACTCACTTAATTGTTCATTCTAATAGTTAGCAACATGGATCTTAGACTATATAACTATATAGAAATCCTAGTTCCACCAGTTATTAGCTATGCTATTTGAACTGATTTGCACTCAGTTTCTTGCCTTAAATTCTTCATCCAGACTGCGATGATATAGATTTGTAATGCTTATGAAATAAGTTAATATATGAAAGACTCTTAGAATAATGTCTATCACATAAAAGTGCTATAAAATTGTTTGCTATTGTTAAACACAGTTTTTGTGCACCTATTATATTCCAAGTAGTAGCTTATTTGTCTTTTGATCTCTACCCACTCAAAATTTGTTACAAGATAGGAACTCAATAACTACTAATTGAAATTGAATGAACCTAACTCAGCATGAGCAGAATTGATGATGGTAAAGCAGTCAGAAACTGCAGCATTACCAGAGTTTCATATTGCTAAAATTAGGTGAGTGATTGCAGCGATAGCATGGAAGCTGAAATAGCTTTGAAGTGTCACAGGAATTCCCACAACATTTTCATTTTCAGTCCTGGGATGCCTTCTTCCTCAATAGGGAAGATCTTACAGCTTTTTGGATAAATAGGAAAAGAGCTGACTACTATATTTTGTATACACTTTACTTTACTATGAACAAGCATTTGTTCTTTGTATAATAATTCTGTATAGTTTGCCTCCTTCTTTCCAAAGTACGAAGATCACAGCAAAGCTAATGCAGGAAATCTCACTAGTGGTAATCATGTGTAAAACAATTTTGAGAATCTCACTAGACTTTGGACCACCTATACCACTAATTCTAGAACATATTGCATGATGCTATTTAAAATAGATTTGCTTATTTTGTTGAATTTGCAAAATGTCAATTCTAGTAATAAATTACCTTGGGAGGAAAAAATTATCTTCTTAAACCATGTACAAATCAACTTTTGCTGAATGAACTTTACAATTTATCTGACAACCTTTTTTGTAGATTGACGTGTATTCTCTCATTTCTTGAATGAATAAAAATTCAACTTTTTCAAAGTTATATTTTTATTAATCTTCAGTGTCTGAATACAGAAAAGGCATTTCATAGGAGCTTTTACATTTCTTACATTTTGTATGAGTTCTGGGAAGTAACGTAAAAAGGTGCTAACAATGGGATATAGAAGCATGCATTATAAATTCTTGTTTCTCATGATTAAAAAATAAACTAAAATATATTGTTGTGTTAGACTGGGTTGACTAGAAAAACAAATTCACAGTCACTCATATGTATAAGAGATAGCTGAATATCAAGAAATAATTAACAAAAGAAAAGGAAGAAATATCAAGATAGCATCCCAGTGCAGTCCAACTCAAGTCCGTAAGTCCATAGTTCTTTCTTCAGATGCATGCATTCACACGCAATAATGAAGGAGGCAGGCAGATCAAGGCTCTTGGGTGCAGAGTTCTGTAGATCCAAGGTCAGTGGAAATATGGCAGGACTCCGGCAACTCTCAGGCTCATTGGCAGAACCCCTGCCAGCAGGACAGGAAGGGGAAGTGACAGAGTGGTCCTCCTTATAGAAGGTCACATCCTCAAGGCCACAGCCTCAGCCCTGACCCCACCCCGAGCCAGGAGTGTCTAGTTGACTTACAGTCATCTAAATATCACCATTGTTAAACATCATATTAAATTCAATGAAAGAACAACAATTTACATTTACCACACCCACATTGTCCTTACATGCATTAACCTAAGCATCTAAAGATGATAATCTAACATTATTAGACATAACATGATTTCAATGCATTCAATTTAATTGTTCAGCAGACAAATACTTGATAAAAGGTCCTCTACTTCCTTCTTTCCAAAAGATTTGTGTCTAATACCTGTTTTAACAACTTGCAGAATGTTGAAAAGAGACAACAGAACAGAATAGTGGAGTCACATACACCTGAGTTGGTGTTCAAATTCCAATAGCTATCATTTTTCATCTTGTACAGATGAACTAACTTCTGTATGTATCAGATTAATTGTCTACAAAAGGTGATAAAAATATCACTCTGGTCATTGGGTTGTCATGAAGATAAAAAGAGTAAATATATTTAAAGTGCTTAGAACAGTATTTGGCATATAAAGTGCCATGTAAATATTATATGATTATATCCATAATTATAAATACAAGTTGAAGTAGATACATAAAGGACTCAGCAACTAGCGGTAATCCAGAAGAAGAAGAAATGACATCGGGAAGAGAGTAGGTAAAATTTAGGTACCCTTTCCCCCTCCAAAGAAATTTGAGTATGATTTAAAGGACCAAAGAAGACGTAGGGAAGAGAGGTTATTAGAACTAAGTTATTATTGTAAAAACATATCTATTGGAACTAATGGAAACTCCCTGCACTTGAGATAGAGACTTGGATTTCTGCTGCAAACTATGTATATGTAACCATTATGAAAAGTGGTTTGTAGAAGATTACAAAGGTAGTTCTTAGGCATCAAAAACTTTTATATTTCAATGAATTGATAGCCAACTTTAGTTTTACCTAAATTGTTATTATAACCTGTATTTTTATTTTTAGCTAAAGGAAATTTGGAAAAGTATGAATCTCTAGTCTCTTCCCACTCAAGAAAAAAAATAGTGATGGATGGATGGATAGATAGATAGATAGATAGATAGACAGATTGGATGTCATTTTATCTTTGGGATAATGTGAGAGCTCATGAAGTCTTGTCTTCAAAGGAAATATTTTACTAACTTAATTATCTGCAAGCTTATAGAAAACCATGTGCTTTATGTTCTCCCCTTATAACATCTGGTTAGCTAGAACTCAGAGCATCATTATGGGTAACAGAATAGAACATTGCTGGATCCTATGCTGTCCTCATAATGGCTGATGTTGGAGCCATTTGTAGCTATTGTGTCGATACATCCTGTTGAGGGTTTTATCCTCTTTTCTGGATCCTCTGATTTACTAATGTGATGACCTATTCCAATGACTGATCTTTCGTGATGATTTGATAAAATTGAGATGAAGTCTTACCATCCTCATTTCTAAAGGAGCATTTTGGTATTCTTCCTCCAAGACATATTTGCTTCTTCTCTGGGAGTTCATTGTATACAGAATATTCAAATACATAACAATGTTTTCTATTTTAAAGACTGTTGTTCAACTTTTGAATGTAAAAGAGGGAATTCAAAATACCATGGCTTTGGTCAGATGCCCCTAAGCCAGCAAAATCACATCTTTGCTTTTTTTTTTTTAGTATAGTTTACTTTTTAAAAAATCCCTTTTTACACATTAGAGTGCCTGAGGGCTGAGGGAAATTTGTGTTTCTTGAACCAAAGTAATGCTCAAGGCTTGGCATTCTCTCAGTAAAGTGTGGGAATTGGGAAAGTAGCCAGTTATCATTTTATAAAATATGTAAAGTTTTTAACATCGGCAGACCTCTTGTAGAATTTGATGAAAAAGGTACTCTGCTGGTGGCAAGATGATGAATGTAACAGTGTGAAAGCTGTGCATCAGTGTGCATCAAAGCCTAAGATTTCAAACAATGTAACATGTTTAATTTCTTGAATACTCATTCCATGTTCGTAGAATGCTGCTCTAAGTAGATAGAATCCTATACAAGGTCAATGTCTTCACCATTTACTATGATGTTGTTTATCAATCTATTTGTGAGGATTTGTTTTCTTCCTTATATTCAAGTGCAATCCATCATGAAGACTGTACTCTTCAATCTTCACTAGCAAATTCTGTAAGTCTTCTTTGCTTTTGACACACAAAAATAATTGTCATATATATATATATATCACAGATTATTAATCAATTCATTGCTGATGCCTGATCTTGTAATACAACTGCTCAGATTTTTTTGCTCAACATACAGATTGAATAAATAAGGTAAAAGGATATGAACCCACTACATGCATTTTTCAAATTTAAACTTCTCGGGATCTATGTAAATATGACCCTACTAACATTTGAACCATCAATTGTCTGTCAGTTTGTCGCACTGTGGTAGCTTGTGGTAGCTTGTTGAGATGCTGGAAACTATGTCACTGGTATTTCAAATGAAAACAGGATCACTCAAAGTGAACAGGTTTAAGCTAAGTTCCCAGACTAAAAACAGACAATGAAGAAGAAGCCACTAGAAGTCATATGCATCACTTGAAAGCAATGTGGGAGAATAAAGTCTAAGCCAAGGAAGCGGAACGCCACCACTTGTATTGCCTGAGAATGGGTCTCCAAGTCCGAGGGCACTTGAACTGTGACTGAGGAATTGCCGATTTCTTAGAGGGCAATCAATCAAACCAGGTGAAGTGAATCAGGTGAAGCCCAGGGAGGTGTAGCCGTCAGGATCTTTATTTGCGAATGGGACATGACACATGGCAAGGGGGAAGTGCTGTAAAAATCTGTTAATGGTCAAACTTGGATTGTAGGAAGTATGAATCTATGAAAATTGGAAGCCATCAAAAATGAAATGAAAACACGAAGAATCCACAGAAATCAAGTTGACAACATCTGTGGGAAGACATGATACAGAAGCTCAATAGCCCAGCTCAAAGGAGACCAGGAGCTGAATGTGGACCAGGCCATCCATTTCTCAGATGTAATTTCAGCATAAGCTGAAGAAAAATCTTAAGAGTACATGAAAGTCAAGATACGACTGACTGAGTCTATCTCACCTGAAGGTAGAGAATATCTCAAGAAGAGATTAGCTGAATTCAACACTGATGACAGGAGACCTGATGAGACTACGAAGCCTGTCACTCATGAAGAAAGAACAAAGACAGGGAAGAAAGAAAATAGGAAAGTGTGAGTCAGAAAGGACTCTGAAACTCATTATTAATCATAGAGAAGCTTAAATAAATGGAATAAAAAATAAGTCAAAGAGCTGAACAGACAATCTCAGAGGGTAGCTCATGAAAGCCAAGTATTATAATGAAATGTGTAAGTCCTAAAATTAGAGGAACACAGTCAGCACCTCAGAAACTGAGAGAACTCAAGACAAAATCCACACCTCCATTTTCAATCTGAAAAAAATTCTATGGACAAAATATTGGATGATTCAGGAAGCATCAAGAGAAGATATAAAGAATATACTATACCAAAAAAACACAGTACTAAAAAGAACTGCTTGACCTTCCACCATGTCAGGACCGTTATAATATTTGGACCAGCTAGTATATGAACAAGGACAAGTGGTGCTGAAGGAAGAATTTCAAGCAGCACTGCATGCATTTACCAGAAACAAGGCTCCAGGAACTGAGAGAATGCCAATTGAAATGTTTCAGCAAGCTGATGAAGCACTGGAAGTACTCACTCATCTCTACCACGAAATTTGAAGAGAGCTTCTTGGTCAACTGGCTGGAAAAGATTCCTATTTATGTCTATTTGAAAGAAAGGTGACTGAACAAAGTGCTTGAACTATAAAACAATACTATTTATATCACACATAAGTAAAATTTTCTTTAAGATCATCCAATAATAGTTATAGCAGCACATTGATAGGAAACTGCCAGAGTTCAAGCCGGATTCAGAAGAGGAAGTGGAACAAGGGATAGCATTGCTGATGGCAGATGGATCTTGGCTTAAAGCAGAGAATACCAGAAACGTGTTTACTAGTATTTCATTGACTATGCAAAGGCATTCAGCTGTGTGGACCACAATAAATTGTGAATAACCTTGAGAAGAGAGGGCTTTCCAGAACACTTTATTGTGCGTATTCTGAACTTGGACATGGATCAAGAGGCAGTTGGGTGAACAGAACAAGGGAATCCTGCTTGGTTTAGAAACAGGAAAGGTGCGTGTCAGCTGTGCATTCTCTCACCATACTTGTTAAATCTATGTGTTGAGGAAATCATTCAGAGAAACTGGATTATATGAAGAAGAGTGAGGCATCTGGATTAAAGGCTTATGAACTCCTATGGTATGCAGATAATGCAACCTTGCTTGATGAAAATGAGGAGGAGTTGAAGCATTTACTGATGAAGATCAGGCTTGTAGCCTTCAGTGTGGATTACAATTCAATGTAAGGAAGACCCAAACACTCACATTTGGACCACTAAGGAACATCATGTAATAACATCCCATAATAAATGGAGGAAAGGTTGAAGTTGTCCAGGATTTTGTCTTATTTGGATCCACATCTATGCTCATGGATACAGCAGTCAAGAGATCAAAAGACACATTACATTGGTGTAATCTACTGAAGAAGGTCTATTTAGATTATTGAAGAGCAAGGGTGTTTCTTTGGGGACTAAGGTGTGCCTCGGAATCTCTATTGCACGAAATGCACGGGAAAGCTGGACATTGACTAAGCAGACCGGTACAGAATCAGTTCATTTGAACTGTGGCACTAGAGAAGAAGACCGAAAATACCCCAGACTGCTAAAGGCCGGCTGAATCTGTGCTGGAAGAAGTGAGGCCCGAGTGGTCCTCAGAGGCAAGGAGAGCATGATTCCAACTTATATATTTTGGATATCTTTTCAGTAGAACTATTCCCTAGAGAAGAACATCATGTTTGGTAAAGTGGAGGGTGGGGGGCTGAAAAAAGGAAGGCCCTAAATGAGATGGATTGACACAGTGGCTGGGTCAATAGGTTCAGTCATGAGGACAATGGTTGACTGTCCATTGTGAGGAGGGAGCAGACTGTGCAGTGTTTCATTCTGTTATTCATAGGGTCAGTATGGAGCAGACTATACATGGCACTTAACAACAACACTGTCACATGAGACTGAATGGAATTAATGGCACTGTGTTAGGCAAGGTTGTCTAGAGAAACAAAACCATTCACACTCATTATGCGTAAGAAATGATTTTATAAATAATGTCAAGAAGTTATCTTACATCAGTACGTCATCCCAGGCCAGTGTAACTCAAGTCCATGGGTGTGATGCTAGCTAGAGCCCTCTTCAGACTCAAGTACCTGAAGGCTAATGATGCAGGATGATTAAGTTGGGTGCAGGGAGACCACAGGCCAGTGGGTGCAGACTCCCCTGGATATAATGCTGGTGGGAATATGGCAGGGCACAGACAGCTCAGTGAATGGTTCCCAGGCTCAGCATCCCACTTGGGATTGCCTTCGAGGCAGATAGTGGGTCCCAGAAAATAGAAAGGTCTTCGGCACAGAGGTGTGGGGATTCTCATTTTCTCTTTTATCAGGAGGCCCCATTCTCAAGGAGGCATCATCAGAATGTGACCTGATATTTAGGTTGAGCTACTTCCCTATATTTTCACATATGTTTAAGCTGACATAAAATCGGACTGCCTAACAACAATACTATTTGTTCAAAGAACATGGTTTTTATATATGTTGCATATTTTAGCAACCATGAACTCTACATTGACAACTTCTGAATCCATCCTTTTATAGATAATCATCAACTCAATAGGGTTCTGTCCCAATGACTTAGTGGTAAGCTGGTTCTGAAGTAAGAGAAAAACTAATTTTTTCAGGTGTCATTATTATTGCGATTTATTAGTATCTTTATAAAGCTGAACTTTATGTGTCATTGAATGATAACATGAGGAAATAATGTGTGCCAACATTGGATGCAGTACATATTATTAACAATAGCTGCATCAAAATAAAAACAATCCTTAACTCCAATTCTTCACAAATTAAGGGCTATTTGTATCTCATTTGCAAACACAAGCTTGTTGCTAATATTTTCAATAAACTTAAAAGTATGTTTTCAAAAATTATCATTAAGGTGACTGGCTGCATCTGACCTTCTCTGGCTTGTTTATTGCCATGAGGCAGAGGTCAGATACCTCACAGCCTTCTTTACCCTATTCGGACAGCAACCAGTCCTCTCATGGCACTCTGCGTCTATGCTGGGGTAGACAGTTCATTGCAACAGCCACACACAGATGATACACAATACTTAGCAATTAAATGAGTTTATTAGAGAAGTTAATAAGTATCACAAATCACGATCAGTCACCAGTAAGTATGAAGTTCTTAGTCCACAGGAAGACCTCTCCTCAGTGAGCAGCCAAGTACCTCTGTGATCTTCACTCTCTCGGCCACATGGTCCTCTGTGGTCCAGGAAGCCAGCCCTCCGGTTGCTTTGTCACACAGTGCTGGAGTCCTATAGTCTCAGGTCAGATGAGGAGATGGCACCCTATAGGCTTGGGGCTACTCTTCTGGGTCTCCATGCCACAATCTCTGTTGCATCTGGTCACATCTTGGATGTGACGCTCTATTAAAGTAGTTCTAAAGATTTCCTCAAGGCAACAAAGGGTGTGATTTGGTTTACACCCTCTACTGAAGTCAGGTTTTACCACCCTACTCCATTCATCAATAGAGAACAGTAGCCAAAACGGGATACAGCCACAGAATTCTAGTACATCACATAAAGAATCACGGCTTCAAGGGCCATGAACTACCACGCAGGCTTCAAGGGTTTATTACAATAATTTCACATTTTAAATGCATAAGAATTAATGTTTTGCGCATTATTTTCCCTTCCTTTTATTTTATATACCTAATCTTAGTCAATGAGTTGTGCAGATACAAGAGGTCTTCAAAAAGTTCATGGAAAATTTATACTGAAAAATAATAGAATTTCCCCATGCACTTTTATAAGTCTGATCTTAACTCTGATTTCCATCTTTTTTCTCTATATTCCTGATAGGAACCTCATTTAAACAATTCTTATAATATAGCGTCTCAATGATTTTTCTTGATTTAACTAGATTACGGTCTTAATACAGTTGGCAGTGTGCCAAAATGAAACCTCTGCATACTTTTTTAACAAGCAACAACACTGCTGAGAATGTGGAGCGTTTCTAGCGTCCGATAACCAGTATTGTCCTACAAACAATTATTTTCTAGAATTGAGTGAGACAGTGCTCACGACCCTTTCCTCTTCAGCCTATTCATCATTAAGCTGAGTGATGACAGATAGAGACTAGAATGGTAATGAATGATAGAAACTGGAAAGGTAAGTAAAGAAAGATTCAAAACCATTTCAATAAATGGATAAAACTGATCTTTAAAATATAACTTGTAGTTCAACTACCTTAAGCAGTACTGTACAATTGCTACCAATATCAGTTTCAAAGCATTCTCTTTTTTTGTTGAACTCCTTGATATCATCTCCCGTTTGTGCCCTCTATCCTCCACCAGAACCCCTAGGAAGCTTTTCCCCACAATATTGTTTATCATTTTTCCCTTAAAAAGGTGTGTTTGTTTTGCCATGTCTTATACAATCCAATATATCCATTCACATACAAATCCATTCACATTCAAATTCAATCCCATTGAGTGGAATTATACAATCATTGAACTATGGGATATTATGAACTGTAAAAGCTCCTGATAAAATTATTTAAAAGAATAAAATAAAATATAAGGTATAATTGACAGAAATTCAGAGAGAAGACATCTATCTTTTTCATTATTCTAAGTAATCACCAATTTATAACTGCACCTTAAAATATGAATACTTCTTTTGACCAGATAATTAAGGAAGACTAACCTAAATTTTACAACTATTTTAAAGTAATATATAATATTGACGTACTTTATATCCCATGTTAATGGATATTGTCTCCATCATACTGCTTAAGATTAGCTCAGAGTTTAACTTATCAAAACTCACTAGATAATATGCCTGGCATAGATGATATTTTCCACCTGCTGTCTTTTATTCTAGCTGGATCATAGAAGGTTAAATTAATTTACTTCGAAGTCTAAAGCTCATTTTAAAAGTGAGTCAACTTACTAACATTTCTTCCCTAAAATGTTGCACTAATTTGATATTGTGCCCTAATCGATTTTCTAGCTAGCTTAGACAGAAGTCTGAGTTGACCTTAATTGTATTTCTTTTACTTTTAAACTGAAGTTCCATATTAGCAATTTTCTGACTCACAATTGGAAAATTGTGTCATCTTAAAGATGGTTAGATATTTTCTTTTAAATGTAGAAGTTTCTCTGAGAAATATAATGATCGTGTCAACTTTAAAATATATAGCATTAGTCATTGGTGACTTATGTAAATGGAAGAGGTTAGAGCCTGTTTTAGTTAGGTGTATGAAAATGTACTCTTACTGTCACATAACGAAATGCCTAGAGCCATTTCGTTCAAACTCTCAGACAACTTTACCTTTGGTCCAAGTTACACTTCTAAAATTGAATTATAGCAATAGAAAATTATAATCTAAAATGAAGACAATCATCAATTGCTTTCACCCTTTTAAAATGTATAACATGACTAATATTTTCTGTGGTGCTTATTAAGATAAAAATAATTCCCTGCCTTTTAAATGTGAAGCACATCGTTGTTATTTTAAATTTTATTTAATCAGATTAGAAAACAATTTCTAAGTTGAATTATTAAATTTAGAAATGAAAGTAAAATATACACATAAGATCCTTTAACTTGTTCAGTACTTTAACTTAGTATACATTTGTCCAGAGACCTACACAATTAATTAGTTTATTTGGTGTCCAGAGACCTACACAATTAATTAGTTTATTTGGTGTATATTTATTTAGTATCTCATATACTTTGTGCTAGGCCCACATAAATGAAAAAATGACAACGTTTATCCTGGACATTTTAAAAAATCATTTTATTGGGGGCTTAGTCCACTCTTATCGCAGCACATACATACATACATTGTGTTAAGTACATTTGTACACTTTTAAATCCTTTAGCCTGATGATATCTAATCAGAGAAATAGAGTATGGCACAAACCAGTTTACAAGAAGAACACTGATTGATTCGTATTTAGAGGAGTTTTCAAGGGTGATCCGAAAAATAGAAACTTGTTTTTGAAAGATGTGTTGCAGGATGACAGCATGGAGAGAAAGAGAGGCAGAAGACAAAACATTGGCAAAGGCTCCGGCGTGGGAGAGTGTTCAGCACGTAGAGACTGCAGTCTGCCTGGCCAACTGCTTTGGCTGGTTTTTGAAGAGTCATGTTTACAGCATTTATAATGAGATTAAACGAATTTTTTTCCAATTAAATTCTTTATTTCTGCCTTTAGTCATATCCTTTGCCATGCTTTCAAGTCTGCTATGATATTTGAGTGTTTGCATATTTTTATTTTTTGTGCATAAGCATATAAATCCAGTCAATGAAATGTTACATAACCCAAATAAAATATTGAAATTTGTCTATGTAATGAATTTCTTGGTTTTGCCTTGTGTTTTATTATTGATATGTCAGAAACTTTACTCAGGTAATTATCTTTGGGAGGCTCCAAAATAGCATACTCCAGGGTAGATCATTCTTGAGCTCATGGCCCAGATTAGAGCCTGAGAGCAAAGTCAGCCTATTAGGGGCAACCAGAAGCTGATCCAAAGACCACTAAGAATAAATAAAATTAAAGAATTTTTTGCACCAGTATATTGATTGTGAAATTACTTTAAGGTAGTTATAAAAATGTCTGGAGAAAGCAACTGTGAATCTGTCATTGTTGTGAGGTGCCTTCAAGTTGCCTCTGACTTAGATAACCGCAGGCCCCATAACCAAAAAGACGGGAGGAGCAAGATCGGGGCTGTAGAGCAGAGGGAGATACGGTATTAGGTAACCCTAAAAAAATGGCCAACTATATTGACATGTCAGAAAGAAAAATTCCTCAGGGCGATTTTTCTGGACTGTTTCTCACCAATGTAATTTTCAATTTTCTTAAAGCTCCTTGATAAATCCTCCATGACTGCTTTTCATTCCTTAAAAGTGATGTATCAGAATTCCCACTTTGTAAGAATTCCTTTGGAACCATAACCTCTGAGCTGACCTTTCTGTCTTGATTTTACTTGGCTAAGAAGATCCCTTGAAAGCCACTGTTTTGATTATACTCTTTTGTGAAGGTACCTTAATGAGACTAACACAAGCATACTGCTGGGAGAACTGACTGATACAGACATTGTGTTTGAAATAAACCTGTGCACATATGAACTGAGATCCTAATAGCAATGCTGTTATACTTACTTGTGTGTGTGTATGTGTGCTAGAATTTAGTGACAATCCTTTGCTAAAGGACTTTATCTTAACTTTTTTATGTGAGCATAGCCAATTTATTTCATTTTAAAGAACAAAATGGAAGCAGAATTCTCTTGGTAAAGACCATTTTAAACAAGAAATCCACTCTGCCTTTCTAATCACTTCCAAGTCTGTTGGATTTCTTGTATGCTGTGCCATCAGTTCTCTCGGGCACTTGTTTAATTGGGTGACAAGTGGAAGAATATGACAGCCTCAGTGTGAAGGTTTGGCTAGTCTGTGCACAGGCAGTAGATGTCCTTTTATAAAAAAGAGAACTGACGTCAGAAGCTGCTAATAAGCCTAAGAACTCTGAAATACACTGTATTGCTGAAACTTTAAAAGGCTATAATGAAGACCTATGCACTTTTAATATAAAGTTGTAAGAACATCTTAATAAATATTTCAGAATAGTAATACTAAATATAGAATCATCAATTGGGTAAGACAATATTTTGTGTAAAAATAGTTTAATGGTAATGACACCATATGATTACTTAAGCTAAAGAATGAAAAATATTATAAATAATAATAAAATCATTTTTTCAAACAATGGACACAAGATAAGTCTATTTCTGATATGGTTTCTTCTTGAGTATCTCTATTATGGTACATCATTTTGTATAGAAACCATGGGCTGGCCTTTGGACAGTGACAGATTGTCCCCTGGTGAGCTCTACGTGCACTACTGGCTGTGATGGACTGGTGGCATCCTTGATTCAGGCGTTCTTGTCCTCTTCTGTGGTGAAAGGTGATTTTTTCCCTAGCACTACATACATGTTCAGTTGTTCTGTCAATAGGAAGCAAAATAGACAATTCAGTAAAAAAGTTTTGTATCATCTGGAGCACTAGCTCTTAGTTCACTGCCTGTCTGAAACTCCTGATGATTACCAATTGGGCAGATTGGGGTATTTAGAAATCTACTGTTGAAATAAATTAGGAGTACAGCACAGGGCTCCTTATGGACCAGGCTCCGTCACATATCCCTTTGCCCATAAATCTAGGCAAGAGCCTGAGCTTGTGATTTTAGTGGGACTTCTTTGAGTGAGTTAGAACATTCTGGGATGTACAATCTAACTCCTGTCTTGTTTATTTCATCAAAAGATTGTGAGAGCACATTGAGGTAGAGCGAGCGTTTGGCATTGCTGGGTCCAGCAGTAGTGAGAGCATTTACTTATAATAAACACACAGGAAGCAGTCCATGCAATTAGGGATCAGCATCTCTAAGAGAGAGATAATCTGGGCTGAAGAAATTAATTGAGGCTTTCAGAAAATCTCATTTTTCTCTTGTTATTGAAGGAAAATCTCATTTTTTTGTTGTTGAATGACTGTTATATTGCTTACTTTTTAATGTAACTTTTTGTATTTTTGTTTACTTGGGATAATTGAGTGTTAAAATGTTAATAAAATACTAATTCTTTATGTGATATTTTAGTATAAACCATCAAGAAAATAGTATTTGCATCCTGAAGTTGGTTTTGGAAATATTTTCTATTTTTATTGGCATTTTAAATTTTGAATTCATTTTAGTAACTTCAGTAACTAAAAAAAAAAAACAAAACACTGACATTTTAGGAAGAACAGTAAAGAAAATAAAGCCATTGAATGGTTTGCTTCTTTGGTTTGCTTTCATTTCTAAAATGAACCTGGATATACTGCTTTGAATGATGTTTATGTTTTTGTCTGAAGCAATAAAGCACCTGAGTTCCCCCAAATGTTACTTTTTTTCTGGTCCAGGAGAGGTGACATTAAACCTCAACAGTGGCAGTAACAGTTGTAGTGGTCACCTACTAACACTTTACAAAATGCAAGGAGTATACATGGCCCAGAACCAGGCGCCAATCTGTTTCTCCTGTTTGTAATTGCCCTGGGGCCATGAGGTCTTATTATTTTTATTATTAAAAGGGAAAGTATCAGAAACCTCTAAACCCGTTGTGGCATCATAATAATCTCCCTTGCTACCTCACAGAATGAAACACATGATCATCACTTATACAGCAGTATGTGGTAAGAGTACAAATATATATTTTAGAAGAAGTTTCAGTTTTCTAAATGTATATTCATGTTGTTAGGAACCTAATTAAAGCTGGTTTTTTTTAATCATTCCAGTGATTGCCGTGCTTGTTAGGGTATTTTAAAATATAAATCAAAATAGCAACTGTAGGAGTGAGCTTATACTCTTGGCTTCTCCAAGAGAGAGTGTGACACAATTCTATCCCATGGTAACAGCGTTTAAGCACAAAAGAGTCCTAATGCTATTTGGAAGACTTTTCTAGTTACCTTATTCCATTTCAAACTAAATAGATATTCTAAGAGTCGGAGAAAATTCTGTATTAGCCCTGCGTATAATTTTATGGTTTAGTCTCTGTTCTAAAACACAATCTCAGATTCTCTCTACAAGTTTACACGTGTATACTGTTAGTGTGTGAGTGTTTGATTTTGATGACTGACAATTTGTGAGGTATAAAAATTTGGTCCATCATCACAGTCAGACTTAGACTTATGGTGAAAATCAGTGAAACTGAACTGAAGCATTTGTCTTCCGTTTAACACGCAACTAAAACGTGTGCATTATTTTGAATGTGACTCTCCTCAATCCTTAATAGTTTTCCTTATGAAAATATATGTTGGAACTACTTTGTTTCTCATTTTATTATATTTTAAAATCCACATTTGTATTGATTATTTGTGAATTTTTTTAGAGGTGCGGTCTTGTTGTTCCAAGATGACTTAAGTTGCGTCTCTCTCATAAGGACCCCTCATGAAGAGGCCTCTTGGT
Organism: Echinops telfairi; assembly: GCF_000313985.2. Lineage (NCBI taxonomy): Eukaryota > Metazoa > Chordata > Mammalia > Afrosoricida > Tenrecidae > Echinops > Echinops telfairi. The sequence goes on along the minus strand of NW_022111324.1, from coordinate 33,395,421 downwards.
GCAGTGCTTAACGATTAGCTGCCAAACTGAACAGTCAGTTTGAAAACTGACCAGCCTATTCATAAGCAAAGATTTAAAAAATGGCAATCTGCTTCTTTAAAGATTTGCGACATTCTAAAAAACTTTGGGAAACAGTGATAGCTAATATGAAAGAACTAGCCGATATGAAGCAGTGCTTCTCGGCCCCCCAGGGTCACTCTGAGTCAGAATAGAACAGACAGTAATAGGCCTCCTCCCATGGAACTGCTAGGGGTTTTCAATGGGCAACTCTTCAGTTACAGCCAAGCATGCAATCATTCCCCAAAGAGGGATATTTAAGTGCATGTGTATTATTTAATACAGGGTCCTCCTGGGTGCTCTGATGGCATACTGTGTATGCATTGATCAGCATTTAGAAGCCAAGAGCAGCTGTGCAGGAGAAAAACTTGGTTTTCTACCTGCGTAAACCACTTACGTCTTGGAAACTCACATGGGCAATCCTATCCTGTCCAATAGGGGCGATCCGAGTCAACATCGGCAATGTGGTCGTGGGTTGATTCGCTATTACTTAATATTTCTCTTGAATCACATATTTGTCTTCATTTTTCAAAAGTTAAATCTCCTAAAGTATAACCTCTAATTAGGTATTCTTTTAAATGTGATCCTTAGATGAATGATTCTAATATATTAAAAGAAGTTATTGACTGAAGTTATGGGTACATAGATTAGGGGAAATAGTTAATGACAAAAAGTCATTTGAATGGATAAGTAATTGACAATGATATATGTTCATTTACACTGAATTTGCATTGAATTCTATTTATATTGTTGTATAAAGATTTGAGAATCTTTGAATATTGATTATACATCATTTACTATTTTTAACTGCCATTAATTGGTTGGAGCATGTTCAAGAAAATATTGGCAAGGCAAAGTATACTTCATAGAACTATATTGATTGTGTGTAATTCACTAAATGTTACTACATGTGGAGATAATAGGAAACTTTACATGGACATAATCTCATATATTTTAATCGATAATGTGCTCACTTTCTACATAAAATTTACTAAAATCCATACACTAATTTTATAAATTGAGGAATTATTTGCTAGTGAAATGTTTTATCCAACACAAGATTATTTTTAAAGCTTTTTTGCAATTAATAATGTTCTTAAATTTTTGTTATTGTAAAATGAAACTCCAGAATAATGCAATAAGATAAAAGACTAATAATACATTCTAATTGACTTTGACTCATGATATATAGAAAAATAGTGAAATTACTAGTGAAATAGTGAAATTTAATAGTGAAAAATTAGTGAAATATCACTAATTAGTGATTAACAAAGAAACACTTTAAATTGTAAAATTCAATACAGTTGGGAGAAATGAAAACTGTCAGAAGGCACTGTCATATGAGGGGGTTCAAAAAGTCTGTGGAAAATATTATTATCCTTCATTTCCATTCTGCCACAAACTTTGAAATCCTCTTATATGTATATGTACACTTAAAAAAGAACTATAGAACATGTTGATAGTTTATATGTACAGACCTTATATACTAAATATATGTTGTGTGTGTGTGTGTGTATGTTAAATCGACCTTTCTAGAGGTTCATGTTAGTTTGATAGGTAGATGGTTGTTGTTGGTAAGCATGGCTAGTCAGTTCTGACTCAAAGCACCCTAGAGGAAAAAGAAGGAAACAGTTCCAGATTCCAGGCCATCCTCCCAACTTTTGTTGTATTTGAGCCCATTGTTATACCTATATGCCAATCTGTCATGTTGAAGGTCTTCCTCTGTTTTTTAGTTTTAATGCCGCTCTACTTTACAAAGCACCATGTCTTTTTCAGGCACTAGTCCTACAGGTAACATTTCCAAAGTTATTGAGACAAAGTCTTCTCATTGTTATGTCCAAGCAACACTGCAGCTCTATTTCTTTGAATTTTCTTCGCCAACACCATAATTCAAATGCATCAATTCTTCTCCAGTCATCCTTATTTATTAAGCATATGACTCGATTAAAAATGATAGCTCTACTAATATGTAAATTTAAAAATGATAGGTCTACCATATCATGTTAATAGAAGAAAGAATAGTGTTTTATGACATAATAGAAACCAATCAACACTTGTATTTAGCTTTTTAAAATTCTGGAGTCGAATAAGAATATAAGCATATTCAGGCAGTTATATTTCAAAGCATTAATAAATTAACACTTAGAAGAAAAGCTTATTCATTTGGCACGCTATCAAACTTATATTAACCAGCACATTCATAACAGTATTTATTGTTCATAAGAATGACCCAAGACACTACACAATTCTAATTGACTTGCACATGAACCCACACCAATTAAGTTGTGCTTTATTATAACTGTTTCTTCAGGAGAGACAGCAAAAGTGAATTAGATTGATAGAGCCAAGCAAAGTTTCAAAATATTGTTAACAATAGAGCTTGGGAAGTCAGTATAATATGTTTGGAATGGGTATTTGATTTATAAGACAAGAGTTCCAGTTTTTTGTTTCAGTTTTTATTTTTCTTACATGATACCAAGGTAGCTTGATCACCTCCCTGGGCTCCAATTACATCATTTATATAATTATACTCTTGATGGCTCTAAAATTTTATTTATGCTGCTATTGCATTTTTTCCAAGAGTTTCTCAAAAGAGTCACATACATTAACTAAAGCAATTTCTGTAATGAAGATTTCAAACTAAAAATAAAATATTTACCAATCAATTAAGACCACTCGTGACACAGTGGTTAAGAGCTCAACTTTAATAAAAAATAAGTGAAAACATAGTGACTTAAATCCACTAGCTGCTTCCTGGGAGAAAGATGTGGCCGTCTGCTTCTGTAGATTCACATCTTAGGAAAGCTCGTGGGTCAGTAGTATTCAGTCCTACAAGGTAACGAAGAGTTGTAATTAACTCAAGTTCACTGAGTATCCTTGAACTTGTTTACAATTGTGGAATATCTGTAATCTTCTATATATTATCTATGAATGTGAATAGCGTTTACAGTTAAAAAAGTAAAGAGATAATGCAAACAGCTTTCTAACTGTAATTTTTTCCATAAAATATAAAAAAAAAGTTTGGCAATATAAAGGGCTTAGATATTAAATGATATTTTAGCCTTTTATTTCCTAATTGTATTTACTTCCTCAAAAAATATATTTCTAACTTTGGAAAATACTGCTTCTAATATATCTAAAATTTACTTAAAAATAATGTTCCTAACTAGACTTTTATTTCTCCATAATTTAAGGGTTTGGATTTGAATATTACATTTTTAATTTAATAATCTCATATATTATTACCATGTTTTTCAAGCACCGTAAGCTTAACAACCAAAAGAAATCTTGAATAAATTATCATTAAGAAATATTGCTATTGTTATGTTGCTAAATGCCTTTGTTTATTGTTTTTGTTTTTAAAAATAATTTTATTGGGTCTTTTACAGCTCTTATGATATTCCATACATCAATTGTATCAAGCACATTTGTACAGATGTTGCCATCATCATTTTCTAGGCATTTACTTTCTATTTGAACCCTTGGTATCAGCTTCTCTTTTTACCCTCTCTCACCCACCCCCCCCATGTCCACTTGGTAAATTATAAATTATTATTATTTTCATATCTTACACCAACCACTATCTTCTTTCCGCATTGGTTTCTGTCTTTTGTACCCCTCGGGGAAGGTGTGTGTGGTTATACATCGATCCTTGCGATAGCCTCCCCTTCATCCTACCCTCCTGGAATCGCTTCTCCCATTTCTGTTCCTGAGGGGTTTATCTGACCTCAATTCTGCGTGCCGTGAGCTCTTGTCTGTACCAGTGTACATGCTCCGGTCTAGCAGAACTGAAAGGCAGGACTGGGGTCACTATCATGAGGCATATTGTGTGTTTCATCAGTGCTTTACTGCACTCTGCTGGACTCAACCCCCTCCTTGTGACCCTTCTGTGAGGGGATGTCCTATTGTCTGCCGATGGGTTTTGAGTCTCTGCTCTGATCCTCCCCCCCACTCTTTCTCAACAATACGTTTTTCGGTTTGTTTGGGGTTTTCTGGTGCCTGTTACCTGATTCCATTGACAACTCATGATGGCACAGGTTCGTGTGCCTTTGAATCACTTCTAACTCATAGAAAGCACAGATACAACCATATCCAACACTACCAGTCACGTGCCACCTTTCCCTTTGTTATGTTGGAGACCAAGTTGCAGCCGTTGTGTCCAACCATTCCTGAGAGGATTCCCTATGTTGTTGTTGTCGACACTGTACTTTACACAATATGAGTTCCTTCTCCAGGGAGAGGTCCCTCCTGATAACATGGCCAAGCACTTGAGACAAGGTTCCACCATCTTTGCTTCTAAGAAAAATTCTGTCAGTGCTTCCTCAAAGACAAATATACGTGTTCCCCTGAAAGGCTGTGGTGTATTTAATAGTTTTTGTAAACATCATCATTCAAATGCATCTCTGGTCTTTCTTATTCATGGTATTGCTTTCACCTACATACGAGGAGATTGAATATATCGTCATTTGGGTCAAGTTTATCTTAGTCCTGAAATATGTATGTTTATATAATCTGGTATCGAATTAATTTGATATATGGATTATTCTATATTGACCAATATTTTTACCAAACAGAAATATCCTAAAATCAACAACCTTATAAGGAAAATTGATAGAACAACATATCTTTATTTTACTATGCATTTATAATAGATAAATATCAGTTCTCTAGAATCATTGGGAAGATTTGTCAAAACATTGATAATACAGTATGAGCAAAATGTTTAAATCTTCTCATTTATAGTTTTATCAAACATTTAAAAGTATTGTACATAGTTAAAGGATAGGAAGCTTTTTGTGAGTGTTGTTTGTTTTGTTTTGTTTTTTGGAATAAGGCCATTTGAAATAGACCTCAAATAATAGAATTTGTGAGGTACTTGTGGAAAAATTATGCAAAAACTTAAAGAAAAGAGTTAGTTATAGACAGTGCATTTTCCTGGATGAAAGTAATGATAAAAAATTGTTAGGGATTTCAACTATTACATGTGGATTTCGTATTCTACAACATGGAATTGGAGCAGTTTACCCTTAAATGTTGACATTCTTCTGGTAGTGCTTTGTGTGACTCGTACATCTTCAGGAAAAGGCATTGAACCATAAAATGAAGCCCGCAGGCTACAAAAGACATCCTCTTACAAATGAGGTCGCTTGCCCACGATCATTGAGTCAATTTTGACTCATAGCAACCCCAAACTGGGTTTCTGAGATGCTGCATTTTAATAGGACTGCATGATTTCATCTCACTGCAGAGCAATTGGTGGATTTGAATTCATTTTGAGATTATAAATTCTATGTTTACCTGACAGTGCCAGAAGTTTTCTAATATATTTCTACTTCTCTGTCATAGACTACTTTCTTTTCTTCTGTAACAGAGGTAGACACACACTATATTTTTAACCTGGTTTCTTTGTTGTTGCTATTGATTTCTCTATTCTAAACTACACATCACATTAGTAAATCCACTGCACAAGAACCCTCTCTTTCTCTCTCTTTTTTTTTTTTCACAAGCCTCCTTTAAATTATTGAAAACTAAAGATGTTTCACTGAGGACTAAGATATGCTGAATTAAGCCATAGTATTTCATTTGTCTTATATGTATGTGAAAGTTGGATGTTGCATAAGGACAACCAAAGAAGAATTGATGTATTTGAATGTGGTGCTGGCAAACCATATGGAAAGTTCCATGGACTGCTAAAAAGACAAACCAAACTATCTTGGAAGAAGCAGACCCAGAGTCCTCCTTAGAAACAAGGATGGATCTACATGTGACCTCCTCCCTGGGGGACGTACAACAGAAAAGTGGGTGAAGGGAGACATCGGGACAGGGCAAGATATGACAAAATAATAATTTATAAATTATCAAAGGTTCATGAAGGAGGGGCAGGGGGGAAGGAGGGGGAAAATGAGGAGCTGATGCCAGGGGCTTAGGTGGAGAGCAAATATTTTGAGAATGATGAGGGCAATGAATGTACAAATGTGCACAATTGATGTATGTATGAATTGTGATAAGAGTTGTATGAGCCCCTAATAAAATGATTAATAATAATAATAAAAAAGAAACAAGGATGGAAGGACTTCCTCTGATATTTTTGGACATGTTGTCAGGACAGACCAGCCCCTGGAGAAGGACTTCATGCTTGGTAAAGTGGAGAGGCAGTGGAAAAAGATGAATGTCCTGGAGGAGATGGATTGACATAGTGGCTACAACAATGGTTCAAACATAACAATTGTGAGGATCGTGTAGAACTGGGTGGTGTTTCGGTCTCTTGTACATATGAGTAGGAACCGATTGAACAGAAGCTAGTAATAACAACACCTCAGTGAACTGCTTATTTTGCGTACCATTACTTAAAATTTAGTCATAATGTGGAATATTGCTACTATGCTGTGTTTTAGCTTCTCATAAAGTGTGACCTCAAACAAAATTTGTTTATAGTCTCATTGCAAGGCAAGTTTGAATTGCGATGATCTAAAATGCAGGCACTTCAGCTCTATCTAAAGATAAAACATCATCTCCATTTCTGATATCAGAAAAAGTATGATGGTCTTATTACCTTGATTAGGAGGTTCGGTGTGGAAAATTTTAAAGATAATACCACTAAATGGATCATTGTGCATTTACATTTTAATAGCGAACAGCTTAGTAAAACTTGACATTTTTTTGAAATAGTAACTGTGGGCTAGGAATCATAGTGTAATTACATTGCATGAGTTATAAGTAAGGAGCTTCTTTCTGGTGATACAGCTCCTATATAAAAATTGTACAGTATTTTTAGAATTGGGATTAGAAACACTTTACCTTTATGTTTTAACAAGAAAATTTCCCCTTTAATTACATTATTTCCATTTAGCAATATAGTAGATTTTGTCAAACTTTTTTGTTGTTTTTATTTTTTTAATGTTTTTCATCAAATTGTATTTTCTTTCTCGAATAAATCCTGGTTGAATTAATTTCACAACTTCATTGGATTACCTTGGCATTGTAAGGGAAATAACATCCTTTGAATGTGTAAGAGTTTAGGGAAATTTAACACAAAATATCAAAGATTGTTTATTTTTAAATAAGCTCTGTAACCAATATTTTTATGTAAATAAGCTTCAAACTATACTTTTTATTTATATAACTGCTGCCTAAACTAGATATAAGATAAATGATAAACCACTTTTTGTATATAATGTATTTAATTAGTTACTTATAAACAAGCATAGTAATCAAGACCATAATTATTATATTTACAAGTCAGCTTTTCAAGAAAAAAATTGTGAAATTTTCAGATATGTTCCACATGTAGCTAACCTGTATACATAATAAAAGCTAGTTCCCATTTAGCCAATATAAATTTACCGTGACTATGTGGGCTCCACATGTGTCAGGGTAGAACTGCACGCCACAGGATTTTTACAGTTGTTTTTTAGAAGTTATCTCTAAGCCTTTCACCCAATGTACCTCTGGATGGAGTGAAATGTCTACTCTTTTAGTTAACAGGTAGACACATAAACCATTGAGCCAGCCCCAGGGACATGCACTGCACAACTCCTCTAAAACTTCCTAGCAATACAATCCTTGCAATTGTCCTTAGGATTCAAGACAGAACTCTGCACATTACCTCTCAAAGTTGTAAAGGCTCCCCTGGCTTTCTGAATTCTCCCTTCAGAAATAAGTGAAATATATAAATTGCTTAAAATATTTTCATATGCTGTAAATCATTGCTCAAAACCCTAAAATCCACTAGTAAAAATATATATATTTAACTATTGGTAATTTATGCAAATATATTCACCTATATGTATCATTAAAAACTATAAATTTTGTTAAGAAGAATGGGGATTCCAGAACACAGATCTGTGCTCATGGGGAACATGTTCAGATACAAAATATTTCAAACAGAATAGGAAATACTGCCTAGTTCAAAAACTGGAAAGTTATGTGTCAAACTAAATCCTTTTATCATGCTCATTCAATCTGTATGCTGGGCAATTATTCCTAGAAACTGGAGAGTAACATGGTATTAAAGACATTAAAATTGCAGGGTGGTTCTTTACCAAGTTATGACATGCCAATGATAGTCTTACTTGCTGAATGTGAGGGACACTTGAAACAATTGTTGAAGATCAAAGAATATAGCCCTCCATATGGATTACAATTCAATACAAATAAAACAAAAATCCTCACAATTGTGCCCATTGACATAATTGTAGGTAGAGAAAAGGTTCAAGTTGTGAAAGATTTCTTTTTACTTGAATTCACAATCAACTTTCGTGGAAGCAATTGTCAAGAAATCAGATAATATATTGCACGAGGCAAATAACTTGTTCTGTCACATATTATATATGGAGATCCCAGGACCAAACTTTCGTAGAAGTTGATATGCAAAAGATCTGTACAGGTAGCCTGTCTACATAATTCATTTTTAACAGAGTTAGTATCTTTACAGAAGTGTTTGTATAATAATTTGGCTCCTCTTTTTTCTTTTCATTTATACCAAGTGGGCAAAAGGTATTTTTAAAGTATTCTTGTAAACCTCTTATTAAACCAAAACATCAGAAGGTGAACCTATTTTTCTTGACATATGGTATTTCCCTTTCTCTAATATTTGCCTTCCCCCTAAAGTCTGAGCTATTTCATTGGCAGTATGTCAAAGAAACAGTTTGACATCATCATGGAACTCAAATAATGTGCACTTGATATGTTCTTTTAGTTTGGGAAACATAATGAAAACTGAAGGAGCAAGATATGAGCTATAGAGTGGGTATGGTAAGATTTCCCAATGAACTTATTCTAGAACGGCACTTGCTACCCTAGAAGAATGGATAGTTGCTTTGTTATAATAAGAAGAAAAGAGATTCTTTGGAAAAACTTTTCTTAACTTTTTATCACCATTGCATTTTTTTAATTAAACAAAATAAAACAAAAATTCTTCACAATAAGTCTCCATGATTGTTGTATGTCCATGAAAAAATCCATCAGGATAACGCCCCTTGGTTGCTATAAAACAGTTGCCATAACTTTCTGATCAGACTTCTCTAACTTAAATCATCTTTGAAGTCTTTCTAGCCTTCCTTCAAACGTGATCTATTAGAACACTATTATTTTACGTGGGTAATATTTCCATAAACTTGATACAAAGCTGCAATGATTTTTTAAGCTGTCCATCTGAGTGAAACTAAAATTTTGGTATTAACTCTGACCTCAGAATTATTCTTTTTCAGAAAGCTTATTTTTGAAGTCACTCTAATAGGGTGAGGACTACTGTGTGTATTATTGATGGAATTTCTCTATAGTGAATTGCAGAGACCTGTTTAATCACAAAATTATCTCGAATAAACTGATGCATCTATATATTTAAACCCTGCTAGCTAGCAATACATTTTGACTGTTCCTCATATTTTTTTATTATTATTGAAAAAAATAAAACCAATTTTAAATTTATTTATTTTTAATATTTTATGTTCTCTAATCTCTTACGTTTTTGTTTTTTTCCATCTTTATGGCAATGTTTTCCTAGCTTATGTTGACCTGAGAGAGGTTTGTGGACTAGAGAGAACATTTAGTCCAGAAAAGGTGCCACACTTTCCCAGAAGTTAGACACAAGTTTAAAATATGACAGACTCTCCGTGGTCCAAATTGGACATATACTCAATACATTTGAACTATCATGTTTATTTACTTTTCTTTTATTCTGAACCAAACTAAACCCACTGCCATTGTATCAGCTCGGTAGGGTCACCGTGAGATGTCTTTGCTTATCATCTGTGAATGGAAGCCTCATAAACCCAGTCCTTGGCTCTGCTTCTAAAACCAGAGCTGCCTGCGTGCTCTTTTGTCTCGCTGTTCCCAGGAAGGGTCCCATGCACCTCAGCATGAGAGTGCTCAAAACCAACGTTCCTATGATGCTCTCCACGAGGCGCTTCCTTGTTCCATATAGAAATGCCATTATTTATGCTAAATTTTTCAGACACGTTTATCTCCATCAACTTACACTTTCACCATTTTGCCTTCTTCTCAATTTTAGGTTTTTAACAATACATTTTCTTTTTCAACTACTTAATTTAGACTTTTAGTATCTCCATAAGGGTCTCAGGGTTTTCCTTGCTATGGTTTACTCCTCTCTCTACCATTTCTCTTTAACCTGGTAAATGTCGATATGTTTACACAAGAAACACATTGCTGGGATACAGCAATGAACAAATTAGGCAATATTCTCTGTATGTGCGGAACTTGCATTCTAATGAGAGGTATCAATAATAATCATGATGAGTGAGTAAATGTTATATCACTTTAGAAGGTGATCTGTACTATAGAAAAAGAGAAGCCAAATAATGGGAAAATAAATATGTATGAAAGAGAAAAGAATAGGAAGGTATATGCATTTAATTTTAAACGGACTAGCTCAAGTAGTGAGCGATAACAGAAACAACTGGAAAGAAGGAGTGAGGTGACCAATAAGTTCAAACAGAGGATCCTAACAGGAGCAACAAATCAAAGACCTCGAGGCAAAAGGATGCTTTCTTGTTTGAGGAACAGGCAAGATGGCAGGACAAGGGCAGAGTGAATGAGGAAGAGATGAGGAGAAAATGCGTTCGAACTACAAAGGCTGGGTATTAAGGCGTCTTTTTAGCCTTAAACATGACTCTGGTTTTATCCTGGCTGAAATGGAAAACCATTGTAGGGATGAAAATCAGTGGGGTCATATGATCTGAGTTTCCTTTTGTAAAGATCATTGTGTTTGCTGTCAGAGAATATTTTAAAAACACAAATATAACAGATATACTGCTGTGACTTAAGTATTCTATTTTCATTGCTAATCACACCCAGGAAAAAATTCCAACCTTAGCTTCCTTATCCTGTGCTATTTTGTATCCTAGACACCCATGGAGAGGGAACAAAAAATCACTTTAATATGAAATAATATAAACAATAATGTAATATAAATAATAACATGAAATAAAGTGGCTAACCATGTGTACTGCACACATATGTGTATAGAAAAAGTAAAGGGGAACAGGTAGACGTCATCAAGAGATACTTTGTGTGGGTCTTTTTTCAGGAGATTACCTTGAGGACAGATAACATCCATTAATCCAAGAGGAGAAATGAAACTTTTCTAATCAAGTGAATCAGGTGTAAAGATAACCAGAGGCATAGAATTAAAATGCATAACTCCCAGATGAAATAACCTGCCTGCTGGGGAAAAGCAAAAAAAAAAAAAAAAATCAGACTCTGATGCCACTATAAAGAAGAGGAGTTTGTAGATATCTAAGAAGCGAAAAATATTTTTTCAGCCAGAGTAGCCAGGTAAAGACCTCTGATACCTTGATGAGAGCAAACAGAAAATTCTCCTATCCGTCCCGCCTTGCTCCGTACCTTAAGGAGCTCGTCACTGTTCGAGCTGAGGCAGAAGCCGTGACTTCCTAGGAGCAGCACTTCTGACCCGAGGGGGTTTCCGTTATTTGCCCTGAAGACTCGCCCTTGGCTAGGAGGAAGAGAATGCAATGAGAACAGAGCACAGCGCGCTTCTCTGTATGCATTACCAGTATGTGTTGTTGATGTTTCTCAGAGTTCCATGGTGTTTATTGTCAAATGTTTATTAGTGTATGACAACTACATTGATTCAAAAGTGCACTGAAATAATGAAATTAATATTTTGTTCCTCAGGTAACTGAAACACGGACGGGCCCTCTTGGCTGCAGTAACTATGACAACCTAGATTCTGTCAGTTCTGTTCTGGTTCAGAGTCCTGAGAATAAGATTCAATTGCAAGGTATGTTGGTAAAATTTCATTTTTTATGTAGGAACTTCATTACATTTATCCAATTCTGATTTCTTTTTTATGATTTTAAAATTATATAAATAAGCAAAATGTACGTTGCTCAGTTGTGATAATTCCTATAAAAGTTAACATCTTAGATTTTACCTTTTAAATAATATAGATGACCTAAAGAAAATGTAAATTACTCTTCTGTGAGATAGGTTGATAAAAATATTACACTAATACTTCACTTAAATCCAGTAGCCATCATCGCAGTCAACAACTTTGCTGTGGGTCTGCCTGAGCTTGGCCTTTTGTTTAATAGGTTTTTGTAAACTTTGTGCTCATATTTATGGAAATTGTAATATGAACTGATGACACAATTAGATAATATGATAATCAAGGCTTTATATATCTTCCGGTAGGAAGAAAAGCACTTGAGAATATATTAACAAAACTTTTATTCTTATTATTAAACTTGTAAAATTATAGAATAATGGCAATACTTTATTTTTAAACTGGTTTTGTTAGATGATTCGGTAAAGAATTATATATTCCTAAGATCTTTTAAAATGAAATACACAGACAACTTCCAGGTGCGCGTGGTGAGAAGAGCGTTAGTTGCGCTGACTCAGAAGGTTGGTGGTTGGTGATCACTGTCTGGATTAAGTAGTAGTTTGATCAAAGGGAAATTTTGAGGAGTTTTTGCCAGTCTATATTTTTAAATAATATAAGTTAGTTTCATTTAGATTATGTTTTATATACAAATGAAATTTTAAAAATATTCTATTTTCCTTAACTTTTCAATTTGCAACAATGTTTATTTTGAGTTACTTTGATGTATCCTAAATATTACATGACTGTCAGGTATTTTGAATTATATAAAAGTATGAATAAATTACTTTATATAGTTTACCACTTCAAAGAGTATCCAGTTCATCGACAATAAATTTAAAGTTACTGAAAGAGATTTGTACAATGTAAGTGGAAATTTGGTCTACCAATATGTCTTGTTGTTTTCTGGTTTATTCTTTTCTGTATGCATGCATCGCCTATACATCAGAACATTAACTCTGATCAAAAAGAAAAAAATACCGTGCACGCATTTGGATTTCAATTGTTCTATTATCAAAATTCACTTATTTGAAGATTTCTTAATGCTCACTGTGTGTGAAGAATTATTTTCAATTTTCAGGCGGATGTTAAAAGGACAAAAATTCTTGGAAGAAAAAGCAGTATCAGATTTGAGAGGGACAGCGAGTAGAATGAGTGTTTCAGGAAGGGGGGCTGTCGTGCTGGTGATTGGTTGTGGGCGGGGATGGTAAAGGGGAGAAGATGCCATGTAGCCAGGCAGAAAAAGAATGTTTGAAAACTAATTGTGGTAGCATTTGTACGATAGTGCTTGATGTGGTTGAACTATAGAATGATATACTATAGGTATTATCTCCAAATTAATTATACATTTTTCAAAGAAATGAAAACACTCTCCTTTTGCATAATTATCATTTTTAGTTGTATAATTTACACTTCTATAAATTATGACTAACTCAGAATCTTGCCCCTTTATCTCATCTTTGTCCTACTTTCCATGTATGTACTTTCAATTGTCTATTGCAATTCTATTTTTATCTCAAGAAATAATGTTCAAAGACATTGTCTTTTAAAATGAATTTCAAGATCCTCAACTTTTACATCAACCCTTTCTTAACTCTTCTCTACACTTACAGTCCGGTTATCATCTTGAATCCCCTGGGCTCTTCACCTTTTATAATATTTGTGTTAGGTTGCATTTTCTAGAGAAACAAAACCCAGTACACTCATATATATGTCTGTAAGAAAGGACTTCATATAAAGAAATAAGCACACCCAGGAAGTGTCCCACCCCAGTCCAACTCACGTCTCAGAGTCCCATCCGGACTCGCACAACTGCCCGCCAAGGAAGCCACATAGTGTAGCCGAAGCTGGGAGATCACAGGCAAACGGGTGCAGAGCTGCGAGCATCGTAGGTCTACGGGCACAAGAGAAAGAAAAGTTCTCTAAGCAACTCTCACAAAAAAAAGTCACAATCTCCTGGAGATATCATCAGGCTGTGTCCTGAATGAGAGGTTCGACCTGCCCTTTACACTGTGCATCAAGTTGACATAAGATCTAACCTTCCCAGTAATTCTTTGTTTGTTAAAACTATGCAAACTATTCACCAATTCTAAATAAATATCACCATAATACATGACCTTGGAAGCATTAAGAAGTTGAGGTCAACATATGTGATAGTGATATTATAACATAACTGGAACCACACAAGATATTACGTCTTTTACAGTTAGATAGCTAGAGAATTGATGGGTTGCTTAGTTAGTTGGTTGACAGCAAGATAGATAGATGCATGTATGCATACATATCTGCATATAGGAATTTTTATTTTAAAGTTGTTTTATTTTTAATCACAGTATGAAGTTTTAGAATCAGAGGGTTGTCCTACTTGAGAATCATCTATCTATCTATCTATCTATCTATCATCTATCTATCTATCTATCTATCTATCTATCTATCTATCTATCTATCCATCTATCTATCATCTATCTATCTATCTATATCTATCATCTACCTATCTATCTATATCTATCATCTACCTATCTATCTACATCTATCATCTACCTATCTATCTAATCTTTTGTACACAGATTCCCAGGCATTCGTCAGGAGTTTACATATGTATGCATATGCATAATGTGTGTGTATATATTCTCTATATAAAATTCTATATATATTCTATACATAGATTCCAAAATGGGATAAATCTCAGAATTTAAAACTTCCAATTGTGCTTAATAATAAAACAAAATATAGCAATGCAAATTTCTATGTGAATCTATGTATGTGTGCGTGCATACATCTAAATTCATATACACATACACACACACACACACACTAAAGAGGGGGCTGGCTGAAATCACAACAATTTTCCAGAAAATAATCGTTTTTCCAGCTCACTACTTGTGGTGGGGAGTGGGAGAAAGGAGGGGCAATTGGTGCTGGAAGAGAATTGTATCAGAGGAAAGCAGAGAGCATTGTGAAGAAGCATTGAGAACGACAACCTGAACGGCCCTTTGGGAGAACTTGTCTACCTCTCTACACGAAAACCACCATTCAGAAATAGGAAATGTCAAAGTGAATCAAAGAATATCTGAGTTTGGATGGAAACAAATGAAATTAAATGTTCTCTAGCAGGAAATAAAGCTGATTTAGCTGCTTACTTTGCTATGAAATCTACATTTGTCAAGTAGATTATAAGTAGATTTTTTAGTTAAAAAATTGATGAGCCATAAATATAATTTCAAATTATTGACAAAAATGTATTTAAAATATATAACAAAAATTATAAAAATATTGCAAAAAATATGTGGGAAGTTAAGAATACCTAGTGGAGCAGTGGTTTTGGTGTTGCATCTTTTTTAACCCTTGGGATGTTAACTGGAAAGTTGGCAGTTTAAACCCACCAGCTGCTCAGCTGGAAAAAGATGATGTTATCTGCCGTTATAAAAATGTATGTTCTTGTGAACCATATACAAGGCTGCCATGTGTTGGAAACAGCTCTTTGCCATTGAGATTTGTTTTGTTCTGCATTGAAATTATTATTTGTTTGTTCACGTGTGCTCTGAGTGTCGCATGTCAAACAAGGTGCCTCTAAGTAAAAGTGTAGCAGAGGTATTACAAGTCACCTCACCAATCTGCGTAGTGACCCTCGTTCATGCATTGGAGGTAGGGATGAGGGGCCATGGGGAGAGAAAGAAATCCCCAGAAATGGAGAAAGTGAATAATCCTTATGACAAACACATTGCTTTTCAAATAAGATGGTTCTTAATGTTTTATTTCTGTAAACTTGACAAGACACAGGCTACTTATTTGATAAATGATTTAATATTATGAATGATGGGTTATTATGCAAAAATGTTTCTTACTAAAATTTAGTAATATTGTTAATAAAACTATTTTATTCCCATGTATTAACTTATTGGAACATATTTCCTCAGTGTTTACATATGTATAAACAAAAATTAGGAAAATAATTCGTGCTCTCTCAAGTGTCCTAACAAAAAAGAGAGATAAAAACTAATTAGAGATAAAAAAAAACAAGTTATTCAACAATCCCATATGTTTTCAATAAGCAAATTAAATTTGGCTTTAAAAATGATTTGTTAATGTCCAAAATAAAAATTTAATTCTTTAGGTGGTTTATTCTCAAAATAGTAATAGTTAAATTCAAATATAATTTACTCTTAACATGTATATAAATTTCATTTTCTTAGATTTTATATTATTTGTATTCTTAAATTTATATCTATTAGGAGAAATACCAAAGAATTTTTGAAAAGTCCATGGAAATATGAAATAAAAACATTGAAACTTTTAAATGAAATTTTTTGAAGCATCTTGTATATAAATATTTCAATTTATTTATTTTTGCACATATTATAGATGATGAAGGAAAGGCATTATGAATAAAATATGCTATATTTTGAAACACTGTAAAATATGTACGGGGGATCGAATGAAAGCCTGACTCGAAGGAGGACCCACATAAACCTAACCTAAGACCCACTGCTCAGTCTGTAGCAATCCTAAAGGACCGGGTAGAACTGCCGGAGTCTTCAAGGCTCCTAACGCAGACAGCCTCGTCTGCTTCTATCCTCGTGACTCGGGTGTGTTTGAACCAAGTCCTAGGGTGAGCAGCCAGACTCTAACCCATTAAGGAACTAAGACTTCTTTTATTCACATACATACACAGAATGTTAAAGATGAACTTTAGTTCTACTTTACGCACAACTTTTAGATTACGTGCCTAAATCACTTTATAATCTATTTAGCACATAAAAATGTAATAAATGTGGTTCAATTCTTTTATTTAAATAAACATCTTTACAAATAAACATTGATATATCAGAAGTTTTCTACATTAAGTATATTTAGATATAATGAAAAAATTAGCTGACAACCACGTGGTATTCAGAGGAGTGCTTACTTTCCCCAAACAAATTATTTTAGAAATTAAACGTACACTGCACCAAGAATTCACCAAAAGTTAAATGAGTATATAAAAAGGTAATCAAAATAGATGTTGGTAAGCAAAATAGCTATGAAGTGGTCTAGTTAGTCACTTAAGTATTACAATTGAATATTGTTTTCTTGCTACAACCTCTTTTTGTGTTTAATTAAAATTGCTTAATAATTTTTTGGACGTTTCTCATCAATTTCATAAGCTCATTATTCTCATTCTGAAGTCCTTATGAAATGCATTTTAAGCTTTTCCCTCTTTACTTATATCTTTACATCCTGTTGTCTTTTCATTTTCCTGTGTTAATATTTTTTTTAACACTTCAATTTACTAGTTATCTCTATCTGAGTCTAGTCTACTAGTTAGTGGGGAAGTGAAATTTAAAGATATATAATGAAAAATGCTCATAAATGATTTGAAGCAACCACAAATATATCAACATGTATTAACAATTTATATTTTTATGTTTGTAGATTATCTATTTTGAGTTTTTTTAAATTTCCTGTTCTATGCAATGTGTCACTTAATTTTTTTTAAAACATTTTATTAGGGGCTCATACAACTCTTATCACAATCCATACACACAACAATTGCGTAAAGCGCATTTGTACTTCATTCTCAAAACATTTTCTCTCCACTTAAACTCCCGACATTAGGTTCTCATTTTTCCCCTCCCTCCCTACTCCCCCCTCCCTCATGAACCCTTGATAGTTTATAAATTGTTATTTTGTCATATCATGCCCTGTCCAATGTCTCCCCTCACCCCCTTTTCTGTTGTCTGTCCCCCAGGGAGGAGGTCACATATAGTCCCTTGTAATCGGTTCCCTCCTTCCTACCCACTCTCCCTCCACCCTCCCTGTTTTGCCACTCACACCACTGGTCCTGTAGGGCTCATCTGCCCTGGATTCCCTGTATTTTCAGTTCCTATCTGTAGCAGTATAACTCCTCTGGTCTAGCCAGACTTGCAAGGTCAAATTCTAGTCATGGTAGTGGGAGCGGGGAGGAAATATTTAGGAACTAGAGAAAAGTTGTATTTCTCAGCGTTGTTACATTAATTTTTGATCATATCATTGAAATTAATTTTTCCTAGAAGTTTTATAGCCTCTGTATCTTAATAAAGGAGCCCTGCTGGGTATGTGCTGGAATGCTAACCACAAAACTTGCAATTCAAGCCAACAAGCCAATTAAACACATAGAAATTTGATTGAAAAGCAGATAAGGCTGCCTGGTCCTGTAAAGATTGACAGCACTGAAATCCCAATGGGGTAGTTCTATTCTGTCCCATAAGGTCACGATGAGTCAATTCAATGGCAGTGGTTATAGTGGTTATATCTGAATAACCAGTGGCTAAATTATTATCATGTATTTTATTAGTTTCTTATATGCTTATTTTGTTTAATGAATTCAAGGTGCAGTGTGGGATAATTTCTAACATAATTTAAAATTCACAATGATGCTATCGTTCCTCACTGCCTGTTTGCCTTTGGCTCTATTAGGAAGTGGTACATTTGAACAGAGCTGTGAAATTAGCTTTCAGAACTTGTGGAGACAAAGTGTACTTAGTTGTTTTTGTTGTTGATAGTTTATTGTATTTATTTTATTATTTGTTTGTATTTTCCTCCTTGCATATGTACACCATAGCTTGTTAGAAACTTCAAGAGTTCCTGTTAACCTGGAAAAATCCTGAAGGAAAAAATTAGGTCCACTCTTTGTTGCAGAAAAATCCTGAAGGAAAAAAATTAGGTCCACTGTTTGTTGCAGCCCCTAATAATTTCCTTCTTGCATATATGTCTATAATTCTAACCACCTATTGACATTATGGTGATTTTCCATATATTTCCCATATTTTTGAGGAGTTACTTCTTTTGAGAGAGCAGATTTAAAATGAACTAGACCTCCAACCCGAGAACCCTCTAATATTTGTCTTGCCTTACCGGCTAGCTATCTCAGAAATCACGAAGGCTCAGACCTAAGTTCCTTAAACTTTGTTTCGGCATCATCTACATCTGCTCAAATTACAGCATCAGTATTTCTAAACTATTGTTTTTGTAGATTTTTAAAAATTCCCTGCAGCTCCTATTGGTACTCTGAATTGTGTGCAAAGTAATTCAAGCTATGTCTCTAGGTATCATTTATAAGAGCGATGCAGTTCTGAAAGTCTAAAGTTCTGTATGATCCATCCCGGGACCTCATTTCCCCAAAGTTTTATTTTTAGTGCAATTGTACAGAATGTCTGTTCCCAACTTTGAATTTTCAATACTATCAATATTATATATTTATATCTTTATAACAGAAACGTTTATGTGTCTTTTCTTGCCACCAATCGATTCTGTGCAAATTACTTATCCAAACTTCTCTTTTTCTGCAAAAGCACTCTCATCCTCCAGGTGGGAAGTTGCAATGAAGTCATTTATCTTATGACTTTGTTAAGATTATTTGATATGGGGAATTCCCTTAAAATTAAATTTGCAATATATCAGGGGGGTTGGTATACCTGCTCCATACACAATTTATATGGAGTCCTGGATCTCATTAGGATAGGTACAGTTATTCAATCTTTTTAGCAATAAAATTGGATCTTCATATGAAGACATGTAGATGTATGTACTAATTGAAATATACATTAATGAGAAGCACAGTTGAATGCACACTAATGTGATAATCAATAGGACTAGGAGAGATTTAAGAATTCATCTTTATCATGTTATCCTTATGCCATTTGACACAGTTCATCTGCCTTACAGCAAAAAAAGTACCATCTAATAGATTACCAGTCCTCTTCGTCTATAACATTAAATGTTTGTCCATCACCATTTTCCTAGTTTTCTGACTGCCATTGAGTACATTCTGAACCATTTGCAGCCCTTTAAGACAGACTGTTACTACTCCTGTATGTTAGTAAGCCTCTGTGTTACCTTAATTGTTATTCTCTATTTTACTTTTTTGGGTTCTAGTATCCATTGCAATGGCCAAACAGAATGCAAAGACATAATTCATTATTAAGGAAGTTGACAGGTTTCAATGCCAGTGGAAATGCTCAGCATTGAGTTGTTAACCAGGACATTTTATAAACTGTTTCAAGGTCCACTAATAAATGTCCAAAAGGGTATCCGACTCTGCTACAAGCCTCAACCCAACGGCATTCAGCTCAAATTCTGTGGGTCAGCAATCCAGCTCCCTGAATGAACTGACCAGACACCCCACTCCAGTAAGCTTCAGTCCAAAGGCACTTAGTTCCACTGCTGTGGGTCAGTAAGCCCAACTCCCCTGATTGAGAGCACCCTATCTTGCAAGCCAGCCTCCTGAACAAATACATTCAGATTCGCTTGCTGCATGGGTTGGGGAATCCATCACTCAGTTCCATGCTCTGGCTCCTAGTTCTGCTGCTGCTCCTCTGGTGTTAAAGCGGACTTCTGTATCCAGGAAGTTCACTGGACAGGAATCTCCGATCCAGATGATGGGCTCCATACTGGCTATTGCTGGTAATGAGATAAATCCTGCTTCTCAGAGGAATCATTTTATACACAGCAGGATGGCATTCCTGGGAATCCTGTTCACAATTCCTCACAGGTGAATCTCATCAATATCCCCCCCCACCACCCTTTCTAACCAGACCTTTAGAATAAGGTCGTTTGGTGGACGTTAGAGGCTTTGATTAGAAGGGCTGCATTAAATAATCAACTGCTGCTGCAGTCTTAGATTTCTGAGGAGTGACTGGTGGTTTTGAACTGATGATTGTGTAGTTAGCAGTCCAATGTGTAACCAGCTATGCTACCAGTTCTCTTAGTTTGGATCTCTCTGATCTTCTGGGGCAACAAACTCCCTTCCTTTGCACCTTCTACTTTGAGCAGGTATCACTCACAGTACCCTACTAAGATAAGTCAAAAGCCTTGCTAGGTCTGAAGCTTATGCATGCATGGATTTATCCAATGCAAAAAAGTGTTTGAAGATGGCTCTGAGCTCAGTGGATGGCTGAAGTTAGATTATCTCAATAATACACTTGCTTAGTTTCCTCATGCCTTCAAAATAGTCAATATTTTTTGTCAAAGAAAAAATATTTTGATATCAAGGCTAAATTAATATGTAACAAGTGTACATATTCAAAAATCATTGTAGCTTTGCAACAGTTTATGGGATTACTAGGCTATATAAAACAACAGTTTTTGGGTGGACTAAGTATTTTAAGGAAGATTGAGAAGACTTGATTGAGCAGATTGAGAAGTTGGGATCTGTCTTTCGTCAATGTTTTAAAGCTGAGCTAACATTTTAGCTTCAGGAAGGTTTTGGCTGGATAGTTACCAAAATCTTTTCATGAAGATGATCCAGCGCAAAGAGCTAATCTTTCCATCAGTCCTTTAAGCAAGTTCAAAGCTTATGAAGATAAGTCTGTGAAATTAATTGTAATGATTGCTACGTCTTGAATTTACAAATCTGATACAGAGAGCAATGTCCAATTCAAAAGAGTGGCTTCCAAAGGGATATCTGCTTGGTCAGTGAAATGCAAAGCAGGAAGACCAGCTCAGAAGGTTATGGCAGTGTTTTTTTTTTAGGATTCCAAACGTGTAACCTTGATTTATTTTCTTGACAACACAGGATGATCATTGGGGCTAATTATAAAGAAGTTTTAAGAATATTGAAAATACCGATTGCTAGGAAAGGACCAGGAAAGTTGCACTGCAGGTTTTTTTCCATAATGATAATGTACTTGCTCATTCTTGTCAAGTCTCAGGGTATGGCATATGAGAATGTCGTTGGGAAACCTTACCTCTTCTACCCTATATCCCTGATTATTACCCTTCATATTTCTTTGTGTTTTCAAAACTCAAAGAAACCCAAACTGCCATTTTAACATGATATTAATCAAAGAGTATAACATTTTGTGGGTTGATTTAATGATATGAAAATACCACCATCATAAAGATTTAGACCTAGTAGGAAGATAGTTTCTCATTGTTTTTTTGTTTGTTTGTTTAATAAAGATTTCTATGATTTTGTCTTAATACTTACTCATGCATACTTTAAAGCCATCAATTTTTAAATTCTAGTGAATGATTTTCATGTAGTTCACAGAGATAGGACCTCCAATCACTTTCCTCCAATGTTGTCATCATTCTGAGGTTAATGGGAAGTAGCTGTAATGACTCAGGATATTGGTCTTCGATCAGGACAGTTCTTGTGTGTGTCCATAGACAGGCCTCTGCTGGGTTCTGGCTGCTGCCTTGCTTTGGCAAGTGTTACAGCTCTTTAGTTTTAAAACACGTGCAGAAATGTGTTACTCCCCTAGGAAACCTGAAGGTACTTTGTGGTCTAGCCCAGGGATTGGGGACTCAGGGCAGCTGTCTGCAGGTTCTGTGTCACTGCTGTCTGTGCTGCTGCTGTGCGTGCCATGGCCATCTTTGCCATGGCAACCTCCTGTGTGACTACGCTCTTTACTGTTACAGCTCTCCAGTGTACAACTCTCAGTCTCCTGGATCCAGGCAGTCTCATCACAGGGACCCGAAGGGCATTCTCTGTGCTGTCTCTTTTGTTGATGGTAGTGAGGTCTGCCCTCCTGAAACCCGTGACTTTGGCTGTTTTTTTAAAATCTGGTCTAAACTCACTACCATCAAGCTAATTGTATCCCGTAATAACTCTGCAGGACAAGGTTGAATTTCCTTTGTGGGTTTCTAAGACTGTAACGCTTTACAGGAGTAGAAAGCCGTGTCTTTCTACACAGAGAAGCAGGCAGTTTTGAACTGCTGAATTTGTGTTTAAGGTACCAACATGTAAACACTACAGCACTAGGGCTCATGTATCTTATTTGTATAACTATTTTTTTTCTAACCAACTCAACAATTGCATGCATTTAGCCTATGAACCTGGAAACAATACTATCAGTCACTAGTTTTCCAACATACCCAACACTTTATTTGTGTGTAATTTTGTTAATATATAATTTCTGTATGAACAGTTTATTTTTCAAGTTAAAAACTATCTCTGTGTTAAACAATGTTCAAGTGCTATATTTTTCATGTCAGCTCAGCCCTATACTTTGAGAATTATGCATACTGTGCAAGTTATTAAGTATAGTTAACAATATAACTTCTTTTATTTCAAACACACACACACACACACACACACACACACACACACACACACACACAGCCCTGGCTGTGTAGTGGTTAAGCATTGGACTGCAATCTGCCTGGTTGGCAGTTCAAAACCACCAGCAGTTCCTCAGGAGAAAGACTGGGCTTTCTACTATAAACAGTTATAGTCTCTGAAACCAAGAATAGGTCACTATGAGTCAGCATTGATGCCCTGGCAGTGAGATTTGGGGGTTTGGGTTTTTTTTTTGTATTTATACATCTTGCAAGTACCTTAAGAACAAGAACTACACTTTTGTTTTCTATATATCTTACATAATAAATAGCAATTCTCTATCAAATGGAAAGATTTGATAAATATTTCTATTGTACTTGAAATGAACTGTATCTATGTTGGCTAACTATTTGGGGGATTGTTTGGGGAAAGAATGGGATACATGGCTTTAATTTGTAAGATATTGGCAAAGACACTTGTATATCCTTCCTAAGTTTTTTTTCCTTTAGCTGATTTCACAAAAAGTAGTTGAAAAGTTTGATTTTTATTTAGGAAAATAAGTTGTCATAAATTTTTTAATTAAATTTACTTTAAATGGTAATTTGCAAGATCAGCAGTTTGCCTCTATCAGCAAATTGGCTTTGTGTGGGGGAGAAAGGTGAGGCTTTTTGCTCCCATAATGATTGATTGCAGCCTGGGGAACCCCAAGGAGCAGTCAAGAGCCTGACCCATATGGTCGCTATGATTCAAAATTGACTCAGTGGGAGCGGCTTACTTGCATAGTTCTCTTTCATTTTTTGGATGTACTTTGAAATGCGGAAATGCAAACTATACACATTTTCCTAAATAACACAAACCCGGAGAAATCTCCAAATATTATTTTAACACTGTACTTTCTTTTCATTTTAATAGTCGCCTTAAGACATAGTAACTTTATCCAATGCATATAGTGCATAGAGTCAGCACATATTGAAAAAAGATTTGCAATTGTTTTCAAACTTAGATGGTTTTCTAATGATAATTTAAAAATATGCATATGTTCATGTTTAAATATTATTAAACATTTAAACATTTTGTTATGGTAAATAAGTATGTAACATTTTTTCTTGAAAGATACACTAATTTGCTCCCTCTCGTTGCTCTCTAAGGGCTTCAGGTTCTCCTCCCAGACTATCTACAGGAGCGTTTTGTGCAAGCAGCTCTAAGCTACATTGCTTGTAATTCGGAAGGAGAGTTTATCTGCAAGGACAATGATTGCTGGTGTCACTGTGGCCCCAGATTTCCAGAATGCAACTGCCCCTCCATGGATATTCAAGCCATGGAAGAAAATCTTCTTCGAATAACTGAAACTTGGAAAGCTTATAACAGTGACTTTGAAGATTCAGGTAAGACATTTAAGTTTTGACTTGTATTGGAAAAACTGTTTTACTTTCGTGGGGAAGCAAACAAACAATGTTTTCCATTGCATCATTTACATTTTAAATCAGCCTTCACATTTTTTCATTATTACTGGTTATTCAGTACTTTACTCTGTGCATATATGGTGCTTTCTTTATTTTGGGGTGCTTAAGGCATTAGAATATGGGCTGCTTTTGAGCATTTATATTAATCATTTATATAAAAAGATTGTGCTTTTTTAATACAAGCACCATGTGAGACCATCTGAGACCTCTGAAATATTCAAACACTTCCACATCTTTATCCTTTAGAGGCTTGGTAAATTCAAACCATACATTTAGATTCACAGCCAATGCTTTGACTGCTGTGCCACCAAGAATCCTTAAATGATAGTTAATAATAGTTTTCAATTTTAGTAATTTATATAGATATATAAATTACTAAATTTATATTATATTATATATATATATATATATTGGGAAAACATGTCTAGAATCAGAAGCTCTATCACTTTGCCATTGTTAGAAAACCTCATTAATTTTTATTCTTAGGCTCTTCTGTTAGATATTTCCCAATTAAATACTCAGAAATTATGTATTAACTGTTAATATTAAATCATCTGACATGTGCTGTTCATAAAGAACCATCTGTTACTTAAAAATACCATGGAATATTGTATTTTAGACAAATATCAAAGTTTTGTAATTTTCTCAGCCTAACTTAAACAAGCCAATATCACAATGTGTGATCAGTTATATCAATGAATCCTGATTCCTAATTTGGGGGACTTACTTAAATAGGCTGTTGTTCTATTTTTCCAAGAAAAAAATCACCTGAAAGGACATCTGGGACTTTGTTTCCAGGAAGGATTAATTCAGTGGCAAAACACATGATGAACAGTTAGAAGAATATATATTCATTGTGAATATATATTCTTGTGAACACACACACACACACACACGCGCGCGCGCGCGAAAATTTATAAGATGAAGTCTTGCCATCCTTGCCTCTAAAGAGCACTCTGGCCTTATTTCTTCCAATATAGATCAGTTTATCCTTTTAGCAGTTCATGGTACTTTCAATATTCTTCTCTAGCACCAACATCGAAATGCATCCATTCTTC
Organism: Echinops telfairi; assembly: GCF_000313985.2. NCBI lineage: Eukaryota > Metazoa > Chordata > Mammalia > Afrosoricida > Tenrecidae > Echinops > Echinops telfairi. The sequence goes on along the minus strand of NW_022111324.1, from coordinate 33,369,960 downwards.
TATGGCAGTCTTTATTGAATGTCCAACATTCACCTGCATATGATGCAATGGAGAATACCATGGCTTGGATCAGGTATACTTTGTTCTTCAAAGTAAAAATCTTTGGTCTTCAATGCTCTAAAGAAGTCTTCTGCAGCAGATTTATCTAATACAAAGTGTCTTTTGATCTCTTGATTGCTGCTGCTTCCATAAACATTGATTGTATCCAAGCAAGTCAAAATTCTTGACAACTTCTAAAATTCCTCCATTTATCATGATGTTACCTATTGGTCCAGATGTGAGGATTTTGATATCCTTTTATTGAACTATAATCCATACTGAAGGCTTGATATTCATCAGCAAGTGTGAGATAGTTAAAGTTTATTGTGCCAACCTAGCCAATAAATACATGTGGGGTTAATTGAAGGACAGAGAGATAAATGACTTGGTGAGCCTTGCCTTTCTAGTTCTTGGATCTCTTGCTTTCTGATGGTCAGACCAGGGTGCAGCTGCCTTACTCTGTTCCCTGCATCAGCTGGCAAGGATCACTTCCTGCAAGACATCCCCAGGAGAAGCCGTATGGACCTACCCTGATGCAGCCCTGGGTGCTGGAGCAGCCGGTGGAGACCCCTGCTAGCGCTGAGATGCTTACATGTTCACTGATTCAGCTTTCCTCCTGCAGTCGGCATCATAGTGTGTGTTTTGTGAGATGGAGGAGGACTTTGTGGATTGGTGTCGGACATATAGGCTAATGTTGGACTTGTGGGCTTGGGCAGCACTGGGTTGGGATGTTTTCTTGATGTGCACTTAACCTTTATATAAAACTCTCTCTTATACATGAGTTTCTATGGATTTGTTTCCCTAAAGTACCCAGCCTGACACAAAATACTTTCAAGTTCTCCTCACTTTCAGCAAGCAAAGTTGTGTCATATGCACACTGCAGGTTGTTAATAAGTCTTTCTCCAATCCTGATGCCACACTCTTCTTCATATAATCCAACTTCGCGGGTGATTTGCTCAGCATACAGTTTGCACAAGTATGGTGAGAGGATACAGTCCTGAAAAATGCCTTTCCTGATTTTAAACCATGCAGTATTACTTCATTCTGTTTGCACCACTGCCCCTTAATCCATGCACAAGTTCCAAACATGCACAATGAAGTGTTCTGGATCCCCAATCTTCTCAAGGTTATCCACTATTTATTATGGTGCACACAGTCAAAAGTGCCTTTGTATTGTCAATGAAACACAAACAAACATCTTTCTGGTATATGCTGCTGTTAGCTATATACATATACAATACACATATAATTTATATAGCACGCAAATGTACACACATGAATGTGTATGTATATATGTGTATACATATATATACATCGCAATATATATGATTTTAAAAAGATATTTAAAGCATGGAAGTAACAAAATGCAAATGGACCATATATCCTGGTAGAAGATTCTGCTGGGGATTGGGGAAATCTGTAATTTTAGTGGCTTTTTGTTTCTGTAGCCAATTGCCAAAAGTAGGTTTGCTGGGCACGGTCATGTGTCTAGTCAGAGGATGGTTGGTAAAGGAAAAATAATCCAGCCACATATTTAATGGTTGAACTGTCTGGTGATGTACAACCTTTAAACTCAATAAATCTATACAAGATTTTTCTAACACACCTAATATACTGAATTTTAAGTTGTGCTGAATTCTAAAGCAGTAGGTCAAAACATTTTGAAAGTGCAATGAAGCTTATCACATATTTTCCATGCTTAGGAAATAAACATCCACCAGGGGGAGAGACTTTAAACAAAACAGGAAGGTGTGAAGAACCCCAGAGGGAATGAAGAATTAACATTATATTTCCACAGCTGTTTTTCTGGGGACAACCTATCAATTCAAGGTGGAGATAATGGCTGAGAATCTAGGATTGTCGTTAGGACCCTTTGAGTAAGTCTTGAATCATAAGGACCCTATCTAACACACAGCATTGTCTGGTCCTGTGGCATCCTCAGCATCTTTGAATGTTTGGGCAAGAGTGGTCCTTGATCTGGTTGCAGATATCTCTGTTGGTGCTGACTTTGCCAGTGTGATTTCTTTCTACAGGTACCACTCTCGACTGGTCAATTGGCCCCTGAAAGACACTGCTCCTCTGACTCGTTGCCGTTACATCCATGCTGACCCATAGTGGCCTCATAGGGCAGAGGAAACTGTACAGACTTAGAGCAGTAGAAAGATGTAGGTGGTTTGGAACTCTTCTCCTTGGAGTTAGCAACCCAAACACATAACACATCATAACATTTCTAGGACCCAGAAACCAGAATATGTTTTCATATTTATAGTAGATGGAAATGATTACATTGAAATGATTACAATGATTACAGTAGATTAAAAGGATTCCATATGCATGGCCTGTCTCCTTTTATTGCAGAATTGGCTTATGACTGTCAGTTACCTTAATTCTAAGTATTTTGAATGTAAGGTAGAACACAGCTTATTTTATTTATTTCAGACTGACAAAACAGAAGTGCTATGTATAAATGTCCTTCTTACAGGTTTCTGATAGGAATTCCTAAATTTCATGTACCGTCGACAGTAATGTGAGAATCTTCATCTACATGGCAGGAATCTAAATCTACTTGGACTTGGAACAAATTAGATTGAGATGGAATCAGATTTTTGGCTACATTCAAGTGTTTAATTCAACTTAACTTTTGGTGTTTAAAAATAATAATAATTGCAAAGCCCTGACTTATTTAAAAAAAAATTTTTGAAATTAAGAAAAACGTGACTTTTTGTTATTTTGTTCAAAAAGCATTATTCCCTTAAATATAGGACATTCTTCCTTAACAACAAATAACACAAACAGTATCTGACTGTGTACAGCAACAATACTGAATTGAAAACACTTTAATCACATACAAATGAAAGAATAAGTTATTATAAATTCTATTAAGTAAGGATGACTTTTTGTCAATATATTTCTTTTCTGTGTTTCTGTTTTCACCAAATATAAATTAATCAATAAATCACATTAGTGTAGAATAACTAATTTTTATGTTTATATTTTATTCATTTTGTCCTATGATAGACAAAACTTGTGAAATACACCTGTTACAAAATGCACAAAAGAAATAAGTAAAGAGAGTTTGAAAGGATTTCAAAATAGAATCCATTTATGTTTTCATATTTTGCAGCCAGAAAAAAAAATCTGCTGTAAGAATGCTATTTAAATGTATCTATTTATTCCCCAAAGTAGCGCAGGTGGTGTAGTGATTATGTGTTGTGCTGATGTCAACAGTTTGCTCCTACCAACCACTCTTGGGAAAAAGATGAGACTCTCCTCCCATAAACAGTTACAGGCTCAGAACCCCACAAGGGTGCTCTGTTCTGTCTATAGGGTCCTAAGGAATTAGATGCAACTCCTACCAGTGAGTTTGCTAATTTATTCCCTACTTTTATATTTAATTTTATATATAATTTTAAATAAAAATTCATATTCTTAATATAATATAATAATGAATTGAATGTAACACTAATTTAAGTGATGGGAAAAATATATAGGATAAATATGTACCAAAAAACCCACTGCTATCCAATAAATTTCTATTCATAGCATACATATAAATGTCTCCAGGATTGTAAGTCTTTATGGCAGCATATACCTTAGTCTAGCCTAGAGCACATTTAGGGCTCCACACAGGAAAGTCTAAAAGCAAAAAAAGAAAAACCATGAACACTTTCATAATAGAGAACAGAAAACCCCAACCCACTGCTATAGAGTTGATTCTGACTTATAATAGGACAGAGTGAAACTATGCCGCAGTCCTTCTGAGCTTCGAATCTGTAAGGAAGTTGACTGCCTCATCTTCCTGTCTTGGAGTGGCTGGTGTGTTTGAACTGCCCACCTTTCACTTAGGCTTACCCCACTCTTAACTCTTAACCTGCTGGACCACCAGATCCTCTCCCCAAACAGCAGCACGATTCACACAAAAACTATAATATTTTTTATACAAATCACCAATGTTGTTGCCAGTTAATGATAACCTCTACAAATTGATGGATCAAATAATCTTGTTTTATTAAAAAATGTAAGCCCTTGTAGTTTTACGGATATAATTACATGATTACTACTAATTAAACAAAGATTTACCAAAATTACCAGAAATAATGTAGGAGCACTAAATAATTGGTAATGCGTGTTTTATTTCCCCCACATACATTACTATATTATTTTTAACATTTCCTGGATGAATGTGATGCTTAATTATTTAAGTTATAACTATGAAATATGATTATATACTTGCAAGTACCAGTTTGTAAGATATAAAAGAGGTTTTGGCATATATAAAGCTAAAATAATGTAGAAAACTTAAAATAAGACATTTTTATTTGGAAAAACTGTTATCACTCAATGTATAGAAAATCTGATGCATTTTATAGCCTACCATCATATATCTTTATTAGGCTCATTGGTGAATGGAAGGATATTTATTTGATGATTTAAGAATTGTAGCAGGAGGTTATTTGATAATGAAAATTATTGAAATTATACTTTTAGAATATTTTCTCCATTTGATCTTTCATCTGAAAATCAATACACTTCAGAATTCTGTTAAGTTAAAATGCTTGAATGTAATAGTATTATAAAGGTCATAGATGTATTTGATTTACAATTGAGATTAAGTGAAGTGTTTAACACATCAGTTCTATCCATATTCTTTGTAACCCCCACTCAGTAAATGAGTGGACACATATTAATTCTGTTTGGAGGACTCTGACTCGGGGATGGGAACGTTTTGCTAGGGCACTGGGCTTAAAAGGAAGCCAACCCAAACACAGAGAGAGAGAACCGGAAGGATGTTAGGAAAGAACCACCAGTGAAAGACATGAGTGTTCCCCTGTCTGAAACGAGGCGACGGAGGCACCGGAAGCCACCGCACCAAGAGCAGTAGCACTGCGACGTGAGGCAGAGTGGTGGGCGCCCTGACTCATACAAGGAACCAGATGTCAAGAGATCAAAAGTTTGAGAGACCAAGGATCCAAGAGAGACATGCCTGAGAAGAGGCGTTGTGAACGAAAGCACTGTATACTTAATACTGTGTTACCTGCTAGGTTCCCCAACAACCCTCGTAATCACGAGCATTGCATGTGGGTTCTTGGTGGCCACTGCAACAACTCATTAAACCTAGCAGAGAAGCTGAGGGAGGCGGTGTCAGAATAGGGTGAAGAAGGACGGAGTGGAAAAGCATGGCCGACCTTTGCCTTGTGCAGTCTGAGATCATATGTGACCCCCACACCATTTTCTCAAGAATATTAAAAAAATTAATGCTCTATTTCCACATGAATATGTAGACCAATTTTTCTAAAAGTGAGAAATACTTGAAATGGGTGCTGGAATGATCCAGAGGGGAAGATGAGAGGATAGAAATGCAAACATCTATATTTATCCAGGATTATGGAGCATAATATAATTTTTTTTTTGTCAGGGGATATTGATTTTTTTTCTGAAAGAGGGTAGTAAGAAAACAATTTTTAATTCTCTCAAAAACAGTTTCTTCTTTAGCCAATGCATCATCACTAATTTACAGGGGGGGGGGGGCGGAATAGAATCAGTATAGATGAATGAAATATTTCAATTGTAACTAAAATAGTAGTCTACATGATACAATATTTTAATACAGTCTAATGTTTGTGGTTCAGTGTAACTTCTCATTCCATGATAACAGCATACCCTAGATTTTCTTTGAGGCATTCCTGTTGCCAGGCTTTGCAGTGAAAACTACATGGTATTGTGCTTGTAGGAACTGATCTAAAGGGACTGCTCCCATGGTTAAATACACCAGTTTAGGAGACTTGAAACATTGCATTAATAAGACAAAGGAAAATATTTCTTAAGAGAACTTTGAGGGAACATGGAGATGAACCCTTATTTTTCTACAAAAGCGAACGAGATACATTTGCTTTTCTTCTTAGATTTGAACAGAGAGCATTGTCATAAGCACACTAGAGAGTTATCTTACAATCACAATAGCTTATTGGATTGTGCAAGATAAAAATATGCCCTTTGGTTATATCTTTGTGTTGTTGAATATTATCTTGGGCAAGTGAACTTTAATTCTAGAACTTTGATTAGGGAGTCAATATAAGTCCTTCCCTAATTGGCCAGTTCAAAGTGGCGTATCATTCCAGACAATCTAGGTAAAGCTTCAGTGATACAAACAAACAAAACCGAAACTATGTTTGTATTATGATAGGAATTTTTTTCTTCCTCTTTAGTTTATTAAATACTGCTTATGGGTTCTATTACATGTCTCCTTCGTACGGTGTGTAGACAGACTTCAATTAAATTGTAGTTTCTTAGCAGAATGGAGGAATGTTTTAGGCTGGGGAAAACCCAATGACATAACCCAGACCCCACTGACATCAAGTCAGTTTGATTCATAGTAAACCTACAGGACAGAGTAGAATTGGTCCTCTAGGTCTCTGAAAATTAAATCTTTATGAGCATAAAGTTTAGGAGGACTGGCAGACCTTGTGATTATTAGTTCAATGTGTAACCCATTATGCCATCAGAACTTCTTCAGTGAAGCTTATATTTGTATATATAAATATATAGAAATTTATATTAAGAAAAAGACATATAATTGCAGAAGTTGGCAAGTTCTAAGTCAGGGCAAATTGCAAGTCCAAGGGTCACATGTTAGACTGGAGATTTCACTGCTGATATGTAGTAAATGGGGGCTGATGAACTCAAGATTGACAGGAAGACTATAGGCTTGTGGTTGCAGAGGTCAAAGAACCCAAGATAGCCAGGTAAGTTGGCAGGCTGCTGACAACTCGCAGAATGGGCAGGCAAAACAATAGCTGCTAACTCAAGTTCAATGAAACAGAGGTCAGAGGACAAGCCAGATACAGGAACGAGACCCACCAAGCAAAAGGGTCCATTTATATTGGAAACAGGCCATTCCACTGAGGAAATTTCCTTTCAATTGATTGTATCAGGGTTGTGATCTAAATAAATCTGTTGCTTAATGTGTTAGTCTGCGTACTTTAGAGAAACAAATCCACAGAAACTCATGTATAAGAGAGAGTTTTATAAAAAGGGTAAGTGTGCATCAAGAAAACACCACAACCAAATACTGCCCAAACCCACAAGTCCAACATTAACCCATTAACCTATATGTCCAACACCAATCTACAAACTCCTCCTTCATCTCACAAAACACACGTCATGATGCCGACTGCAGGAGGAAAGCATAGTCAGTGAACGTGTAAGCATTTCAGCGCTGGCAGGGGTCTCCACATGGCTGCTCCAGCACCCAGGGCTGCACTGGGGTAGGTCCATGTAGCTTCTCCTTGGGGATGTCTTGCAGGAAGTCAGCCTTGCCAGCTGAAGCAGGGAACTGGCTAAGGCAGCTACACCCTGATCCAACCATCACAAAGCAAGAGGCCTGAGAACTCAAAAGGCAAGGCTCACTGAGTCATTTATGCCCCCCACCCTTCAATTAACCCCACATGTGCTTATTGGCCAGGTTGGCACAATAAACTACCTCACTTACCACTCTAATCATCTAATCAATAGGGTACTGATAGATCTCATTATAGAAGTAATTATATTTTGTTATACATACATTGCTGCATCATAGCATCTAGGATTTCTTAACTTAATAGTTAAGATTGTCAAATTGAAATACAATTTTAAAAATCAAACACACAGGCACTCTCACACACACATTTACTGCCATCTAATCAATACGGACTCATAGCAAACCTTCCTGTGGGTTTCAGAGACTGTAACTGTTTACAAGAGCAGAAAGCCAGTCTTTCTCCCACTGAGCAGTTGGTGGTTTCTCACTGCTGACCATGATGATCTCAGTCCAACTCATAATCACTACACTGCTAGGACTCTTTAGCTATCACAGGGCGGCAAACTGATTTAGTGATATAATTTTTTTCCCCTGTGCTTGTAATCTCAGTTTTATTCTCCTGTCAATATACCTCATGTGTAGCTATGATGCTGAACAAGTTTTGACAGATCTTCCAGACTAAAATGGACATATAAGGAAGGTCTAAAGATTTGTTTTCCAATAAAGACTCTATGGATCACAAATATATATATATATTACACAATATATAATATGAAAGGCTTTAGATCATGCAGCATTCAGAGCACATATTAAAACAACAATATGACAGAAAGAAAGTATATGGTACAGTATGCATGTACTAAGTTAATCTCTGAAAGTATCACATACATGCCTGCTGAAAATTTCAGAGACCTAAGCAAAGTGAGAATACCTACATTTGAGGACAGCACAGAGTGCATTCATTGCCATTTTACTGAAAAGAGAGGCTACATATTTGTGAAATTCCCTAATACCCTGGAACTCACTGCCATGGTAACTAGATACACTTTTTATCTCTTCTCATGGGCAGAATGCACTTACCTTGACTACACAAGAAAGAAAAATTATTGTTCAATACTAAGTCCAGCTCAAAGGTACTTGGTGACCTTGTCAACATATTTATCTGTGGTTACTTTATCTAGAGATAAATGAATAAGCAATCATTATTTATACAAGGCATTCCATATACCAAGATAGAATTGGTCAGGATTGTCACAGTAAGCAATGCCTTTTCTGGGAGAGCAGGAGGCATAGAGTGAATATTACTTTATAGCAATTCTGAAATTCCATTCTGAAATCATATTAAGGGTCTTTTAAACTAACATTGGGAATATTGGTTGATTGCTGTTATTCTTGTTATGTACCATCAAGTAGACTCTAACTCACAATTATTCTTTATGACAAAAGAATTATTAATAGGGTGTACTGCATAATCATGACTTTTTCATAAAAATGCCCCTTTTCTACAACACAAATGGGAATGATACATGTGGATTTCTTCAGAAGTAATACACAGGAATCAGAGAAATGATAGAGAAGCTCAATAGTAGCAGCTAAAACCAGGTCAGAGGCTGACTGTGTAACTCATATGTAAATTCAGATTGGAGTTGAATAAAGTGAAAAAGAGTCCACAGGAGCCAAATCACACAGCTAGGTGTACCCCACATGAATTTCAAAAACATCTCAAGAGTAAACACCATGACGCAAGATCTGATGAGTGTGGATGACATCAAGGACATCCTCAGTGAAGAAAGCAAAGGTTTAAGAAAAAGAGAGAGAAAAGAAAGAAAAGATGAATATGGATGTCAAAATAACTCTGAAACTTGCTTTTAGTTGTACAGTAGCTAAGACAAAGAGAAGAAAGGATGAAATCAAAGAGCTGAACACGCAATTTCAACGGGAAGCCCAAGAAGAAAAAGTAACATCTTACAATGAAACGTGAAAAGATCTTCAGTTAGAAAAACAAAAAGGAAGAACACACTCAGCGTAGCTTAAAATGAAAGATCTCAAGAAAATATTCAAGCCTCAAGTTGAAATATTGAATGATTCCATTGGAAAAGTATTTGATGGAGGAAGCATCAAAAGAAGATGGAAGGGAAACATAGGGTCACTGTACCGGGAAAAAAAAAAAAAAGGTGGCATTCCTCCCTTTCAAGAGGTAGCATATGAGCCAACTGGCTATTGAATAGCCAACTGACTGCTATTGAAGAAGAAAGTCAAGCTGCTGCACTGAAGTATGAGACAAAAGCAAGGTTCCAGGAATCGGTGGAAAACCAATCGAAATGTCTCAACAGCCTGATGAAGCAATAGACACACTTACTGATCTATACCAGGACATTTGAAAGACAGACAGGTGGACAGTTGCTAGAAATAACAATATTTGTATCTGTTACCAAAAAAAGGTGACCCAAGAGAATGTGATAATTATACACCAATATGATTGATATCACATGCAAGTAAACCTTGTCTTAAGATCATTCAATAATGCTTACAACAGTACATTCAAACCCAATTTCAAAGAGGTTTTGGAATAAGGTATGATGTCAGATGGACTTTAATTGAAAGCAGAGATACCAGAAAGATGTTTTCTTGTGTTTTATGGACTATTCAAAGACATCCAACTGTGTGTATCATAACAAATTATAAATAGGCTTGAGAAGAACGGGAATTTGAGAACACTTAATTGTGCTTATGTGGAACCTGTGCATAGATCAAGAGGTAGCTGTGGGAGCAGAACCAGGGATATTCCATGATTTTAAATCAGGAAAGATTTATATGAGGGTGTGTCCTCTCATCCCACATACTCATCTGTATGTTGAGCATATAATCAAAGAATCTGGATTCTCGAAGAAGAATGCAGCATCAGGATTGGAGGAAGGCTTATTAACAACTTTCAGCGTGAAGACGACACCACTTTGCTTGCTGGAAGTAAGAAGACTGGAACTGTTTGCTGATGAAATGGAAGACTGACTGAGAGGGGTTGCCATGTTGGCTGCCACACTGACTCACACATATGGCTCAGTGAGAGAGGCACAGGGCCTATAGTGTTTCCTGTTGATGTACCTGCGATTGCGATGCACTGGAATTCATCAGATGGTACCTAACAGCAGCAGCAGCAATAGGACGTCTTAAACTTTATGGGAGCTGGTTCCCAGGTATCTTCTCATGGAGGCATTGGTGGGTTTGATCTTTGGTCAGCAGAAGAAGACTTAATCATTGGGCAACCAGATTTACGATTTTTTTTCTTCATTCTTCAGTTTTACTTTCTGGGATTATCTCTCTTGTCTTTTGTTTCTTATGAATCCAAACTCCAATAGATGGGTTATTCATTCTATTCTGTTATTCACCTTTACTAACTGTGAGATATAGGTGATTTAAATCTTAAACTTTGCAGGCATTTTAGCCTAGAATCATAGCTACTTTAACAATACAAGTCAAAATGTTTCTTGTCTTCTTAACTCTTTGCATTCAATCATTTCCATTCAGCAGCAGCACACCTAGAAGGAGTTTTTATTTTGTGTGTTTGTTTGTTTGTTTGTTTTAGTGGTATATGTGCATTTTCAACTTTTTCTCTTTTGTTTTTTTTCTACCCACTGCCATTTCAATGCTAAGATTTTCTTGTATTTTTTTCTTAGATAAACTCCTTAAAATTTATTAATCTACTCATCAAAGACCAAGGAATTTTATACTTGCTACAAAGTATACAATTGTAACCAATTCTTTTATTTTAATAATTTAAATATTGGGAGTTGAAAAGAAGTTATTTTGTTCTATCAGACCTGGTTCATGCCTTCTCTACTTTTTATTATTATTATTATTACTTTAAAAGTAACCATTCATTTTATAAGCTTGTGTTGGAAAATCAAACAACCAAACCACTCATTCTCTGAAATAAGATTCATTGTATCTATTCAGGGAGGTGTGGGGGTGAAAGAAGTATCTGCATGCAGAAAGATGCCAACCACATGGCATGAGAAATGATGCCTTCAACAAAAACAAAAACAAAAACAAACTTCTAACAAAGACAGATACCGTTCAGGGAAGAAAGAAATGCTAATACAGTCATTTACTAGTTAGATTTTGATTGAGGTGCCAAGAAGAACGATTTAGAATTAGGGAATGGGCTTCTTATTAAATAATTGACTGTAGAGACTCACAATGAATGATTTCTGAAACTAATTACAGAGATTTTAAATCATAAACACAGCATTCAGGTAGGATCATGTCATTAATAATGTGTGTTTAAACTGTTTTAGCCTGGTATTCCAGGAATTTATGAAAACTATCTTGATATCAGGACCTCATTTGTCTGAAATAGTTTGTTAAAACGAAAAATTCTTTGTCTGGGAAACTTTAGGTAAGGCTAATGCTAAGCAATTTCAAACAATTCTGCTAAAATACTTTTGTCATGGAGAAATATTTTTTCAGGCCCACTTTGTATAAAGGAAATCCGTGTCAAGATTTCTTCTGCAGACTGTATTTCTTTTACATCTTGGCTTGGCCATAGGGGGAACTTACTTCTTTGATTTTTGGCATCTAGCATTTAACCTGGACCTCAGTGGTATAGTGCTTTAAATATTTTCACATTGAACTGATAACTGCAAGGTTCTAAACTACCAGCTGCTTCTCTGGAGAATGATGAGGTTTTCTAATCCTTTAAAGAATTACAGTATCAGAATCTCCCAGGATCAATTCCGCTAGCCACTTTATTATGAGTCAGAAACATATTGCAACAAGTCTTATTTTTTTGAGCCTTTAAAAAGTGGGAATCAATCTCAAGGTTGGATATATAGCCCAGAGCCTAGGGGGGTGAACAACAGAAATGTTGGTGAAGAATACACCAGACAGTGTAAGACATGAAATAACAACAATAATATATGATTGATCAAGGATTCATGAGGGTGGGATTGTAGAAGAGGGAGGGGGAAAAAGAGGAGATGATACTAAGTGCTCAGTTAGGAAGAAAATGTTTTGGAAATGTTGATGGCAACATATGTACAAGTATGCTCACTACAACTGAATGATGGATTGTCATAAGATTTGTGAAAGCCCCACAAAAAATCATATCAATGTGAATGAGGAGGGTTGTGGAGTGGAGACCCAAACCCATCTGTAGACAATTAGACACCCCCTTACAGAAGGGTCATAAGGAAGAGAAGAATCAGGGTGCAGTATAGCACTGACAAAACATACAACTTTCATCTAGTTCTGTAATTCTTCCTCCACCTCCCCCGCTTCACGAGCCCAATTCTACCTTACAAGTCTGGCTAGACCAGAGCATGTACTTGAGTACAGATAAGAGCTGGAAACACAGGGAATCCAGGACGGATAAACTTCTCAGGACCCATCATGAGAGTACCGATAAGGGGAGGATAAGGGGAAGGTGCGGGGAGAAACAGGGAAACAGATTACAATGATTTACATATAACCCTGTCCCATGGAAGGGAATAACAGGAAAGTGGGTGAAGGAAGACATTGGACAGTGTAAGACATGAAAAAATTATAACTTATAAATTATCAAGAGTTCATAGGGAGAGTGATTGGGGAAAGAGGGGGGGAAATGAGGAGCCAATAGCAAGGGCTCAAGTAGAAAGAAAATGTTTTGAAAATGATTATTGCAACAAATGTACAAATGTGGTTCACACAATGGATGTATCTATGGATTGTGATAAGAGCTGTAGGAGCGCCTAATAAAATGATTTAAAAAAAAGAAAATGATGATGGCAATATATGTACAAATATGCTTGATGCAATTATGTATGCAATGTTATAATAATAGCTGTAATAAAATGATGGAATAAAATGATTGAAAAAAAAGATTTGTAAGAGCCCCTCAAGAAAATGATTAGTAATTTTAAAAATAGTCATATAACCGATACTTGTGAGCAGTCTAAGTTGACGCTACAGCTAAACAGTGGGACTCAGGCAGGCAGGTGGGCTAGTAAATTATTAATTTAAGGCAACATGGACTAAGCTTAATCCTGTCATTCATTTGTCATCACAAATGACTTTATGAATCTCTCTTTTCTGCGTGAAATTGTACATGAAATAAGAGGTGCAGGTGTAGATAAGAGGTGTGCTACCAGAGTGCACAGTCCCAAATTCTCTTAGGAATTTTACATGAGCATTTGTTTTTCTCATAACATTTGGTCAGTGGGAGTTGGCTGGGGGTTCTCTTTAGCTCTCCTCATTTGGCACTCTGGAAAACAGAACAGCTACAATCCGGAGCAATGTGTCACTGGAGTAGAAGGTAATCATACCTTGTCATACATTGCTGGAAGCAGTCGTGTATTTCCCACCACTTCACTTGACACTCTGTATGTATTTGATACATGATCATCTTCCCCAATTATCACAAGCAGGCTTTACCAGTTATTTTCTCCACGCTTAACGTGGATCATCCTCATTTGAGTCTTTGAAAAAGTGTCCTTGAAACGGGTGAGTCAGTGCCACCACTTTAGGCTTTGCTTTTATTCAACATTGCCCTTCCTTTCCGATTCCAGCTCCTCTGCGTGTATAAGTAAGCAGGGTCTTGACAGGTTTGCTGTCACTCTCTTCCATCTCAGATGAAGATACTGCATCCGGACTGCATCCTCGCCACAGGAGGGCAGGACTCTGCCGCCTCCTCTTTCTAACTCCGGAACTCCAGCTAAAAACAATGTCACCAGCTGGAGGCGTTACTTCTGAAGGCAACAGGAAGGGACGTGTTGACTTGTCACAACATTGGCTCCTACTCTTTCTACAGCAATCAATATAAATTATCTCCAATCACACATTATGACCAAATCTAATTTAAAAAGTTATTGAAAAATGGATGTCATTTTACATTGTGCTTAGAAGAAAGGCAAATTCAGATATTTTGGATTAGCCAAAATGCTAATAACAATTATTTTTTTCATATACAAGCTACAGAGAACAATCATTTATATAATATAAGCAGATAAACTAATAACCATAAAAAGGTTAACCCTTGCTATCTGAAGTGTTACAGTCTCCTAAGTTATCAGGGAAAAGATGTGTGTGTCATTAAGTGAACTTTGACACATTCAGAGCAATTTACCTATAATTTCAGCCAAAACAGTAGCTAAAAGTCATATAAACAAGCTTTGTGGTCAATGATGCTGATGCTGGATCTCATATCGCCTTCCTCACAAGAGTCCTTGTGCCCAAACCCACGGTTGCAGCCACTGATGCCATACCACAATGAGTCTTCTTACTGTCCAAAGTACATGGGGTGAAATCTCATCATCTTTGATTTCACAAGTCTTTCTGGCTGTGTTTCTCTCAAGACAGATTGACGCCGTTGTTAGTGTCCCCTCTGTGAATAGCACCCGTCTCCACTGTTTCACACAAACCCAAGCTATAAATATATTATTATTTCTATCCCATTACCGTTATTTGCTACGTGTAAAATAAGAAGGGGAGGCCTGGGGAAGCAATCATGTTTCTGAAAGGCTACCATGTACACAATAGTGTTTGCTAACACCATAATTCAATGTCATTAATTCTTCAGTTTGGGGGCAATTAAAAATTCCATTACTTGGAGTAAGGACAGCTTAGTCCTCAAAGTTAGATCTTTACTTTTTAATACTTTTAAAGAATATTTTTGAGCATATTTGTCAAATGTAATATTCCATTTGATATCTTGACTGCAGCTTTTATGGGCATTGGTTGTGGATCTAAATAAAATGAACACTTGGACAACTTCAGGGTTTTCTCTATTTATCATGATATTGCTTATTGGTCTAGATAAGGTCCGATGGGGGTTTTCATCTTCTACGTTGAGATGTAATCTGTTTTAACATCTAAAGTATTGGATCTGTATTATTAGGTGCTACAAGTCCATGCTTCTGCCAGTTAGCAAGGTTGTGCCATCCAAAGTGGTATTGACAAACATGCACTTGTGTCTATAATGTAACGCTCTTAACATAATTGGTAACTGGAAAATAAGATTAAATTAAAAAAGACTTTCACAATATTAAATCTTATTTTCCACAATATCCATATATTCTTAAGTATCATAATCTTCTCATTCACTATACTATGTGTTTCCTATATCAAAAGATAAAAAGAATGTATAGAACCATTGCAGCAAAAAACGATTGCTTGGCATTTAACCATTTCAATAAGTAGCATATGATTAAGAACTAACTGTACCCAAGGAAGGCATCCAAAATGCACTGGAAAATTATACAAAAAAAAAAGGTTCCAAGAATTGACAGAATACTAATTAACATACTGCAACAAACTGATGTAATACTGGAAGCACTCACTAATCTTTTTTAAAAAAATCGGAAGACAAACAACTTGCCATTCAACTAGAAGAAATCAATATTCATATCCAATCCAAAGAAAGGCGACAAAATATGAAAACTATCATATAATATTGTTAATATCATATGCAAGTAAATTGTTGCTGATGATAATTCCAATATAGTTGCAGATGGACATCAGTAGAGAGATGCAAGAAATGCAAGTGAGGTACAGACAAGGGCTTTGGATGAAGTACATCATTGTTGGTTAGATGGATCTTGATTGATGATCTTTACTTGTGTAAAATGGGAATTCCATAACACTTCATTGTGCCCATGCAGATCCTGTACATAAACCAAGAGGCAGTCATACAAATAGAAAAGGGGATATTGCATGGTTTAAAATTGGGTGTGTGTCAGAGTTGTATCATTCCATCATACTTGTTCAAGCTTCATATAAGCAAGTAATTCCAAAATCAAGACTACGTGAAGAAGAATGGAGTATTCGGATTAGAGGAAAGTTCATTAGCAACTTGTGATGTACAGATGACTCAACCTTGCTTGCTGAATGCCAAGAGGACTTGAAACACATACTGGTGAGGATCAAAGAGTACAACCTTCATTATGAATTACAACTAAATTTAAAGAAAACCAAAAGCCTCACAAGTGAACCAATGTACAGCATCATGATAAATGGAGACAAGACTGCAATTGTGAGTTAATCCGGGTAGACTAGAGAAACAAATCCAGAGACACTCATATGTGTATACGAACGAATTTTATGGACAAGAGCAGTTGAATGTTGAGAAATCATCCCAGCCTAGCCCAGATCAAGTCCATAAGTCTGATATTAGCCCATATGTCTGATACCAACCTATAAAGTCCTCTTCAGACTCATGAAACACATGCAATGATGTCAAATGCAGGAAAATTATAGGCCAGTGAGTGTAAAGTCTTGTAGTTGGATCCAGTGGCAATATAAGCATCTCAGAACTGGCAGGGATCTTCACATGGATTCTCTGGCTCCAGAGGTCTGACTCCATCACCCTCTCTCCATATGTCTTCTCCACAGGGATGTCTCGCAGGGAGTGAGCATGTGTCTTGCCTCCAGTGAGCTATTTATTCCTTTAGTGCCTCCAAATGAGGTCATCAAGCTGCAACCTGATTGACAGGTTAGACTCCACCCTTTCACTCTGAATCCTCCAATTGACACCAGAGTACATAACTACCACATCAGGGACTTTGTTTTACTTGGTTCCATAATCAATGCTGATGGAAGCAGCAGTGGAGAAATAAAACAATGTGTTTCATTAGGCAAATCTGCTGCACAAGCCCACTTTAAATGTTGAAGAGCAAATAATACATCACTTTGAATACTAAATTGCAGTAGATTAAAGCAACGGAATTGTCAGTCATCTCATATACATGTGGAAGGTGGACAATGAATAAGGAAACAGAAAAAGAATTGGTGCATTTGAATTTTGGTGTTGCTGAAGAATACTGAAAGACCCGTGTCCTGCCAGAAGAACAAAGGAATCTTTTTTGTAGGTAGTAGAGCAGAAATGCTCCAGGAATCAAGGATGACATGATTTAGTCTCACATATTTTGGACATGTTATTAAGAGAGACCCGTCCTTGGAAACGCACAGCATGTGAATTAAAGTAGAAGGAGAGTGAGAAAGATGGAGTCCCTCAAATAAATGTACTGATACAGTTACTGCGACTACTCAATTCACCCAGGGGACCCAAATGTAAAAATTTTGAGAATTGCTCTAAACCTGGCAGTGTTTCACTCTGTTGTACACACGGTCTTTAGGAGTTAAATTCATTTTACTTCCAACTAACAACAACCAAAACTGTTAGATCTCTCTCTCATGGGAGAGATATACCTCAGTCCTTGGCTTCATGTGAGAAATAATTCACACTGAAGCCTGGTTTGTGATCCAAGTGAGTTTTTTTTAAATCATTTTATTGGGGGCTAATACAACTCTTATCACAATCCATACATATGTCCATTGTGTCAAGCACACTTGTACATTTGTTGCCCTCATCATTCTCAAACATTTGCTTTCTACTTGAGCCCTTGGTATCAGGGCCTTATTTTCCCCTTCACTCCCCACTCCCTCCTTTCTCATGAACCCTTGATAATTTATAAATTATTATTATTTTGTCATATCTTACACTGTCCAATGTCTCCCTTCACCCACTTTTCTATTGTCCGTCCCCTAGGGAGGAGGTTATATGTAGATCATTGTAATTGGTTCCTCCTTTCTACCCCACCTTCCTTCCACCTTCCTGGTATCGCCACTCTCACCACTGGAACTGAAGGGATCATCTGTCCTGGATTCCCTGTGTTTCCAGTTCCTATCTGTACCAGTGTACATCCTCTGGTCTAGCTGGATTTGTAAAGTAGAATTGGGATCATGATGTAGCATGTGGGGGAGGAAGCATTTAAGAACTAGAGGAAAGATATGCAAATATATTTATATATGATGATGGAGAAATAAATCTATGTGCATATATTTATAGGTTTAGTATTAAGGTAGCAGATGGACATTGGGCCTCCACTCAAGTACTCCCTTAATGCAAGAACACTTTCTTTTATTAAATTGGCATTCTATGATGCTCACCTTCCTGACACTCACTGAAGACAAATGAGTACGTAAGCAAATGTGGTGAAGAAAGCTGATGGTGCTTGACTATCAAAAGATATAGTGTCTGGGGTCTTAAAGGCTTGAAGGTAAACAAGCGTCCATCTAGCTCAGAAGCAACAAGGCCCACATGGAAGAAGCACACCAGCCTGTTTGATCACGAGATGTCGAAGGGGTTAGGTATCAGGCATCAAAGAACAAAAAAAACATATCATTTTGAATGAGAGGTAGTGCAGACTGGGGACCCAAAGCCCATCTGTACACAACTGGACATCCCTTTACAGAAGGGTGCGGGGAGGAGACGAGACAGTCAGGGTGCAGTGTAGCAATGATCCAAGTGAGTTTTATTAAAGTTAGAAGCAGTTTCAGGTTTTACAGTAAACGGGACACAAGCCAAATAGAGTCTGAGGCATGGTTGGTGGGATGCAGCATGGAGGCATTGGGCTGTGTAGCCAGGCCGCTCAGAATTGGCCTTGGAAGAGAGTCAGAAAACTTCTGGCCTTTTCAGGGCCTCCATTTGGAGGCGTGGTGGATGATACTGTTAGACCCCATTGGCTGAATCAAATTCACCTGACTTTTTTGCGCCAATCCAGGTGATTATAATGCCTCTTCCTGGCCAGAAGTTTAATCCTAACAAAACCACAACCATTCTTAAGAATGAGATTTAACTTTCTGATTGATAAGGCAAAGTTAATTTGGCTTATGTTGCTGCCTGTTTTAATTGATCAGGGTTCTACTCTGATTCACCTGTCCTGGCTATTCCATTACTTAATAAATTATGAATATCACCTTTGCCTTTGCCAAATTTATTCTGTACTTAACTTAATTTTTCCACATCTAGATGGCTGTAGAGTGCCATGCAGGTGCTGTATATTGCGGATCCTCATTTAGATCCCAACAGGATTTCTGTCAAATTATTCTACCTGTTCCAGTTGGCAAGATACATTTTCATGCCTAAAACAGAACCATCATTTCAATTATCTGACAAAACTTTAAGATATGGTGAGATCAGAAAGCATCATATTTTTTTGTATCATTACGCAAGGCTAGTTCTGTGTGGTATACAGACTAGAGACCTTATATAGCATAACATTTGTTGATTAATGTATAAGATAGCAAAAATATAAACGTAGCTGGATATTGTTCATGAATTTAGTTTGATATCTTTATTCAGTATCATATCAAATATCCCATCTTTTCAATGAACTTATTCTAAAAGATAAATGCTTCAGTTCTGTTGTAATCTTTTGCATAGACTGTTTAAGGTGCTTTATTTATATTATCTGTTACTCAAGTCAGAATAAAATCATGAATAACTATTATACATTGTGCTTTCATATAAGATGATAGAATATATAGATGTACTAGAACTGAAGTAAAATTATTCATTCCTCAGTTTAAATATTTTATCATGATTTATTTATAATTATAATTTTAATGATATAATTTACAATATAGAATGCACGTATAATCTCTCATCATAAATGTTTATTTGCTTTTAAACCTGATATACTCGATATTTATTACATGCCAAGATATATGATTAGTACAATCAAATGCCCAGTTTACTCGTAAACAAATTATTCAAGGCTTTTATGCAACAACCTAAACACGAAGGCATACTTTATTATTGTTTAAGTGCTTGTTTTCTCATCTAGACAAGCTTATGAAAAAGAGAAGCTGATATATAATACTGTGATGTAATTTTTCCCCTACTGGCTATTATGAATGTATGATGACTTTTTTTCCCTACTGTCTATTTTATATATGATGAGTTTACTAGACTAAGTGCCCTTTATGCTTCTACTTGGGTTTTTTTTTGATAAAAGTTATTATGTTTTTATCATGTATTTGCAGAAATCATAAAAAGGTTATCAGTATGAACACATTAAAATATCTTCTACAGTCACCTCATATTGGTCATATGTACTTTGTTAACATCTACTATATTATACTCTATAGTTTGTATTTTAACTATTGCAATATAGTCATTTAAATTTTAGTACTCTCTTATAATGACAAATAAATAGTTCTTTCCACTCATTTTCTAAAAGATGTCTTCTTTTCTCCAATAATGTTATCACTCTTATAACATACATGTGTGAACTATTTATTTATATAAGTGCAGTAATAGCATGGATGTCTTTTACTTAAACTGTTTTCGTCATTGCTTCATGAATACGTGAAGACAGCAGTGTGCATAATGTAACTTAAAGTTTTGGGTGAATACATATAGACTTTTGTGGTTTAGCATGAAAAATGGCTGCAAAGTCAAGGTATATACATGGACTGTTTTTTATTTGATCATCTGGTTATATTTAAAGTGAATCAAACTCCACGTAATATGCCTTCAGTTACTATTAATATATATTATCTACTTAACAGTGAAGCTTTACATTATTTTAAAAAATGGTAACATAGACTGAAGCACTACTTCTAGCAATACCCTATCTAT
This sequence comes from Echinops telfairi, assembly GCF_000313985.2. Taxonomy (NCBI): domain Eukaryota; kingdom Metazoa; phylum Chordata; class Mammalia; order Afrosoricida; family Tenrecidae; genus Echinops; species Echinops telfairi. The sequence continues at coordinate 33,349,228 of NW_022111324.1, read as the reverse complement.
ATTTCTGACTTTTCTAAAATATTTTATTTAAAATGTATTCATTATTATAATTATAAGTCAATATTTTATATATGTCAATGAACAAAGTTTGTGAGGCATAAAAAGATGACTCATAGCAATCATTAAATCTGTCTGTGAAAGGTATCTTTCCTTTGACCTGACCTATGCTCCTTCAACTTCTTTCATTCTCTGTAGTGACACTGGTATAGCCAAGTACATAGTACCTGCCATGGGACTAAATGGCCTGTCACTGACAGTCCCATTTAATTTTTGTTATCTTGCTACCATGATCTTTAACAGCCAGCCTTGAAGAAGAAATAATTCTTCTGTTGGCAAAAGTCAGTGCTTCCTTTAAGGAATTGACAAAGTGTTCGTGGAAAGATCTGGAAGCTAATTGGCAGGAAAACAAATGTGTGGTGTTATGTCAGGTTGTCAGGTAACTGTGTTGTGTGAACTCTGAACAAGTGTCGTCCTAAGATGGTTGACCAAATTTATCACTCTGTCTATGCAAGATAGCACCCAGAAAATAGCAAGATAAATCTCCCCAAACATCACTGAACACAAAGTCAGTGTGGACTCCTGAAGCTGAAAAGCTACCCTCCACCGCACACAACTTGGTGTTAATTATTTGACTACTGATTTCGCTCTTGGGGAGCTACATCACAGAACAGAAGATTGAGTTTGAACAGCTCTAATTATAAGATTACTCATTAGTTTATAGTCAAATTGTTACTTATATATCAATTTTCTGAAAATTGAAATAATATTGCATTTCGCTGAAATCATGCAATTTTAATTTCTGTCCAAAATTTTAAGCCGTCTATCTGAAATTGCACAGAATATTTTAATATCTCTGTCATACAGTATTCTTCAACTATAACACCCTTAAACTTTTTTTCCTTTTGATTGTAATGCCACATTTCTTTATTATATTTTATTTTACACAGTGCAAAATGTGGTTTAGTTAGCATTACATGCAATCAAATAATTATCTCTTTTTTTGGACATGATGCAGGCTGAAATTTCTTTAACTCTTTAGTTATTCTGTCATACTGTACATACATATTAATCTCTGAGTAGAAACTGTTAAATATTTTAGATAAACTTGGTAATCCAGTATATAATATATATTTCAGTATACATGATATATGGAGAGAGTAAGAACTTGTCCCATATATATTCAGAAGTTCATAGAAAAGAATAATTAAAAGACAATGAAAAATTTTACCAGTATTTTGAATCCTTGTGTATATTTTAGCTGAATGCTGCATTTTTTTAAATTTTGAACTTCATCTGAACCATTATTACACACCTTGAGCTCTATTTGTATAAAGATTCTATCATAAACTAAAAATGAATTTTATGATTTTTTTCTTTTCTTTTAAAATTCTTTTATACAGAGTTTATACAACTCTTAAATCACAATCCATATATCCATTCATTGTGTCAGGCATATTTGTACATTTGTTGTCATCATCATTCTCAAAATATTTGCTTTCTACTTGAGCCCTTGGTATCAGCTACTCATTTTCCCCCTCCCTTCCTACTACTCCCCCCATGAACCCTTGATAATTTATAAAGTATTATTATTTTGCCATATCTTACATTGTTCAATGTCTCCCTTTGCCCACTTTTCTGTTGTCCATCCCCCAAGAAGGAGGTTATATGTAGATCCTTGTAATCTGTTCCCCCTTTCTACCCTATCCTCCCTCCATCCTCCCGGTATCGCCATAATCATTGGCAGTGCTTTCTTGTTCATGTATCTTGTTTTCAAATGTTTTTAACAAAATAGGATAAATTGAAGGAAGCTGGGCATAAACTACAGTTCAGTTGTCTTGGAATTTGGCATTTGAAAATAATTCTATTTTACTTTTAGTTATTTGTATTATTCTTTTATTCTTTATTTTTTCATATACAGAAGATAATGTTCCATTGACTCTATGTTACTATGTATAGACCATAAAGTCAAAGAACTTAGTACTATCTTAATTGAAGAAATACTTGCCCGGATATTTAAGTATGCATAGCATTGTTCTAGGCAGTATATTTGACTTGTCCACCTTACAGCAAATATATCAGATTATCATGTTAGACTAAAACTATCACCATTCTTTTATCTTATGCTAGGTAATGATCTAAAATTATTATCTAAAAAAAGTATTCTTACAAGAAAGAAAACCTTTAAAACTATGTTAACCTTTTTTCTTTCTTATGATTTATTTCTTATAAATATGAGGTATTAATGGTGGTGTTAGTTTGTATGCAGAATTTGTCAGAAAGCAAAATGTGTGATGTTTGAAAGAATGAACGGATGTAGAACATAGTTCCCAGCTTATACTTTTCTTGACCTTAAGTCTGACTTTAAATATATTTGGAAGTATGGTTGGTACACCACTTGTATTTTCTTATCCCTGTTGGCATTGGGATGCACATTGAACCATTGACTGTACAATCTGGTGCTCAAACCTGTAGTCTTTCCCTGGGAGAAAGATGAGGCGCTCTAATGCTTTCAATCAGCAGTTCTCAACCTGTGGGTCGTGACCCCTTTGTGGATCAACAGACTCTTTCACAGAGTTATGAAGAAGCAGCAAAATCATTTCATGGTTGGGGGGACACCATAACATGAGGAACTGTATTTAAAGGGTCACGGCCTTAGGAAGGTGGAGAACTGCTGTTTTAACTATTTGGTATCAGAAACCCTATACCACAGTTCTACTGTATCCTAGTATGTGTTTACAGCTCAGAATTTACTTAATGGCAGTGGTTGTTGTTTTGTCTTGCTGTGTTTCTCTTGCAAGGGGATTCACAATCAAACACTTCTAGTTTCTCTTCCTCATCTAGCCTCGGTACTCATTGACCCAGCTTGCTCCTGAAAATGCCTAATGCCAACGCAATATCTTGCCCTTCGCCCATATCAGTTAGGATGGGCTGGGTTGCGTATGCAATCAGAAATTCAGAGCTTTACAACCACAAGTTTATTTATTATTTTCCCTACATGTCCACTGTGGGTCAGCTGGCCTCTTCCCTTTAGAAACAAGCTGATAGACCAGTCTCCTCCCAGAAAAGAGAACATTTCCATTGTTGACAGCGGTGGAAAAGAAACCTAATGAAAGTGCTACGGGTGCTAAGGCTTCTTTTCAGAAGTAGCACACAACATTGCCAAGCACATTTGATTCATTCAGAATCAGTTTGTTTGCATTAGTTCAATTTTTGTTTCAAACTAATTCCCAATCTGATTTATGTCACTACCTCCAACCATTTTACCTGTCAAATTTTTAAGAAAGGATTCGCATCCTATAATATCATTAGCAATTACATTTAAATATTCCTAAGCCCAGTGTATATTATTCATGCTCATCTAAAATATTTTCTGCTATTTTGGAGCGAGTATTCTTAATTCTGTGAAAATATCTACCATAGTTTCAGTTTGATATATATTCCTAATAATGAAATAAGAAATCAAGCAAAGAGAAGGCAAAAAAAAAAAAAAATAGGCAGCAGCAGTCAACAGCATGCCTTTAGTTTTTTTTTTTTTTTCGACTTTCTTCCCTGGTATCTTACATTCTGGTAAAATGCAGAGTTACAATTTTTAAGTTCTCAGATGAAATACAGGCATTTTATTATCAAAGAAGCCTCCTAGGAGAAACTACATCTGTTCAACCATCTTTAAGACAATGCTTGAAATTCTCAGCATTTTCGAATATAAATCAGCTTTAATAATAACATTCTAGGATGTGAAAATCCTTCCCAAGAGGGTGAAGCTTGTAGAAGAATCTAGTTAGTTGGGTTTGTAAGAAATAGATGTTTTAAAGTGAACTGCACTTGTAATTGTGCCTTTTCCTAGAAAGTTCCACCTCATGCTCATTATAGAATCATGCACAGATTTAAGACAAACCATTACTAAATAAATATATATTTTCTTTAGTGAATTAAATAATTTAAAGTACTATAATAATGTGTAGCATGTCATATCTCATATCAGTAAAAAATATGAAGCCTAATAATTTGGTTAGAAAAACTGATACATAAATTTGACTGCTCAAATGTTCTAGAACGCAGTGAAGATAAAATAAAACAGCACATTTTCTAGAATAATAAATACCATTAGAAGGTGTGTTATGAAACTTAAAACTGTTCTAATAACTTTAGGCAGAAGCATAGTGGACTTGCTCATTTGTTCAGTATGTGATACTGTTGGCTGGATAAAATACCTCTTGAATTTAATTGCCCTTCCTTCCTTCCTTCCTTCCTTCCTTCCTTCCTTCCTTCCTTCCTTCCTTCCTTCCTTCC
>NW_022111324.1:33340214-33344787 GCF_000313985.2 Echinops telfairi | reverse complement strand
TCCTCCTCCTCCTCCTCCTCTTCTTCTTCTTCTTCTCTTCTCTTCTTCCTCTTCCTTCTCTGCCTTCTCCTCTCTCTCTTTCTCTGTCTCTCTTTCCCCCTCCCTTTTTCCTGTCAGCTAATTGAGAAAAGACTATAGACTTCTAGAATTTGTGGTCTAAGTCAATCTTAGCAAACATCCTTACTTATTTAAGATTTATTATAATAGTAAGCATTTTGTTAAAGTCTACATACCTTGAGGAGGCAAGTCAATGTTTATTCCCCGGTTTGTGGACTATGTTTTCCCTGATAAATATAATGTGAAAATTATGATTGCTAAATTTCTGTGTTGTGATTTCCCTTTCACTTCACACTCTAAATTCATTGAAACTCTAAAGTGATCCCATGCTATAGTGAATAATGTTTGGAGTCAGACACAGGACCTCAGGAGAACTTAGCAGAGATCATAATACTAGATGGTTACTGAGCAACCTTCACTGAGTAGGCAGAGGGCTATAAAATGATTCAGGCTGTACCCTTGATTAATTTAGAATCTGTCTGAGTAAAAATATTTTGACATATAATTCCAATAAAAGTGAAGCATAGTGGTATTGATACATGAATGAAAAAAGACTGAGTATGGTAATGAGAAGCCTTAAAGGAGAGCTTCCTGTAGAAGTGAGCACTTGAATTATATCTGAAACAAGTAAGTATTTTTCACGACAACTACTGTGGTATTCCGACTCGGCAGGCTTATAGGACATTGCTGTCAGGTGCTGTCAGATCAAAGTGGACTCACAGGGACCCCTGTAACTGAGAAGAACTGCTCCATTGGGTTTTCTTGGCTGTGATCATTACCGAAGAATATTATGTAAAGTATATTCAGTATCTGAGTATAAAAACAGGGATAGTATTAGAAAAGCTTATTGTTACTTCGGGCAATTATTATATGATAAAAAACAAGTCATTTGAATTTTTTTCATATTACTTTTTAATTTAAGTATTGTCATGGAAGTTTGAAAGCAAGAGGGATATAATTAACTTTTTGTTTTAGGAGAACATGCATTTTGCAGAAGAAAAGACTGCATATATTAGGATTCTTCTCCTTATTATTATAGTTTCTGATTTCTTATGTGATGGCTTTCATCTCAGGCACCTTATCCAACTTCTGTAAAGATGGAACCATACTCCAAATAAAATTATCTGCTTACTCTAAATATAGGGGCTATCATTTCCAATATTTTAGAAAAATATATAGATTGATCCTTATTAATTTGGTTTTAAACATGTGCATAAATCTGCAATAATGATTATGACCAGTGATGGAGAAGATCAGTTGGAATGTTCTTTTTGCCTGGTTCAATGCCAGTTGTTTTTCCTCTTCAGATCCAGACCTCCAAACACGCAAACTGAGAGGGGTTGGTTTTACCTTGGCAAACCACTGCCCAGTACCAAAATAGGGAAGAAGGAAATCGGCAAAGGCCCAATTAAGAGATTTCTACTAGAGGAAATTATTGTAAAGCCTTATTGTAATAACTGAGATAGACATTACTTATTGTAATAAGTGAGATGGACTTAACCCTGTGGCACTAATAATAATCTTTAAAAATATGTATTTGGACATGGACACACACACACATATATATATGTATATATATGTATATATATATATATTTGGACATGGACATGGACAAAGATATCCCTATTGGTAATATCTTGTCCCTAGTTTTCTTTATTATGAATATAGATTTATTTAGGGCTAGTTTTTGCTTTTGTTTGTTTGAACGAGAAATTGCAAGGTTAAGTTTTCCTAGGGCACTTTCTAAAAGATTACTTATGTTCTATTCATGGAATGAACCTTTTTTTTAAAAAAATGAGTCTAAGTGGTCTCTAAGTAAAACCGAATCAGATATTGATTCTGAAATACAAGGTGGTGTTTTCTTTTGTAAAAAATTATTGAAGTTTAATCATTTTTAGAAGAGACAAAAATAATTCAAGAATTCAAACTGATGAAATCACTCTGGGAACATGAACCAATAACAACCTAAAGTACTGGGATTCCTGGTTCTTCATTTCTGACTTCTTTTTAATGTCTCACAATCTGTTGGATTATTGGATCAGGAAACTGTTATCAAAACCACTCTCTCGGAAACAGCAAACAAACTGAAATATTTTTGCAATAAGGAATTTATATTAAAAAAAAGGGAGGGAAATTTATATTACAATTCCAACGACACATCAAAATTATTATAAACTCTGAAATACTTCTAATTTCACAATGGGAGAGCAGCTATTTGCTGGTTGGCAAACAATTTGACTACTTGTTTATAATATCTAAGAAACCGGTGATATACCTCAGGATGGCTGCTCTTAGCAGAAGAAAGAGTATCGCTGGTAAATGAGTGGGATAATAAGGAGCTTGACGGAATGAAATTGACTTGTGAGTAAACAAACCTGAATGGGAAATGAATGAGAGCGACATCTGCTCCCAGAAAGAGAGGGGATAACGTACATACACATTGGTTTCAAGAATCATACAGGGGATTTGTCAGAGCAGATATCGGAGCCCGGATGGAATTCAGGGCACCAAAACGTTGACTTACTAAATCTTCTAGGCAACTGACAATATTTTCTTAATATTAAATATTTAGAACCATGAAGACAGGCCAAGCACAAGAGTTTTAGTGATGGGTAATCAGACACTTGAGAGAGAATAACCAAGTAGAAATAAAGTGCTTATAACAAGCATAGTCCAATAAAGATTATTACTTGATTAGCAAAGTCTAGATATATTTTCAAACGAAAGATGTAGGGGAAAACAGGAAGAGATTTATGAATCATATGCTTTCAGGGTTATGAATAAATATTTACATAGGTATCTGGATATGTATCTATATAATGGAATGCTGTATATTTGTTAAGTATAGGGGAATATATGATGGAAAGGATAGAAATATGCCATTTTCAAAATGTTTTCCAGGAGGAGGAATAAAAAATAGTTTCTTTAATGAGGATATGTGAAAACTTTGCTATAATGTATAAGGACTAGAAAATTACTGGGATAGATTGTAGTTTCTTTTTTTTTTTTAGATTGTAGTTTCTTTACTTAAGGCATGACCTGAAATTTTTACTTGTAAAATGAAATGAGATAAAGTACATAGGGAAAGAGGTGTACATAGAATGCTATGCAAGTGTTCCTTTTAATTCTATGCATATTATTCCTGCCAAACATCTTGGTTTCTGGATGTAACTGAATCAGTTTGTGAGCTAAAGTAACATTCGTGTTGCCTGTATGAAATATATATTGGAGGCCTAGAAAATTTCAATTGTAATTTCATATATGATACACATACTGTGCTGTTATATGATGCATATGTTTTTGGCTCTATTGGTTTTAAAGAAGTAACACTTAGAAAATAGTAGCTTCTGTTTTTAATCATCTTAAGGATGAAAACAGAAATAGTCTATGCCTAAAGTTCCAAGTAACCTTGTAAACATAGTTCACATATTGTTTTCACCCACGAAAGTGACTGGAGAGCTATTTTGAATTATTTATGCTAGCCATCTGTTCCTTCCTTATCATATCTTCCAGAACAGACAAATCTCATGGCCTTCAGACTTTAGCTACTACTGCTTCTAGGTGAGCAGCTGTTTTCTTATCAAAAATCCATACTGAAAGTGTTTATCCTAAATTGGTGAATTTCATTAGTGTCTCCTGGGCTTTAGCTGAATTAATCTAAACAGCATTCTCCTTAAAAACAGGTGCTTAAGTAGCCTATCCCAATTTGATCATTTTAACAATAGTACTTAAGAAAACAACAACAACAACAGCAACACATTTTCTGCTAAAAGAAAATAGTATGATTGCTTCATTTACTACGGCTTTTTGTTAGGAAAAACAATACACGGTTACCAACATATGGTACTCTCATGGTGCCGCCCTATGTGAATTGTGGTCCTACTCTAAAATACTTTATAATGTTACAGAAGTTTAAATCTTAACGTTTTAGACTATATTTGAAAATGTATGCAGATCACTCACTAGTGATCACTGGTGTAATTAATTAACATCACCTTGATGGCTCAAAACCACATTAGTGTATTGTCGTATAGATCTCAGCGTCTGACCACTGCAATGATGGTAGAAATCAGTGTGTAAGGGAGGCGATGTTCTCCTGCCATTCTGCACTCCTTCAAACACAGGGGAGAAACCTGCCCTTGCCTCTTCCATCTTCTGGTAGTTGCTAACTTTCTTTGACTTGTGGTCACATCACTTCAATTGCTGTACCTGTGGTCACATTGTTTCCTCTTTTCTGTGTGTGTAATCCCCCTCTAGGAATCTTAGTGACAGATCAATTAGACACAGGCTGTTAGCTGCAAGATTGGCAGTTCAAGCCCACACAGAGACTGTGGAAGCCTTATCCAATTTGTACACATGGGGTCTCGGCAGGAGTTTCAACAAGTGCTATAAACAATAATCTCCTTAACATGTCAATCACACTTGAGATGTCATTTAGGGCCCATCATGATAATCCAGGATAATCTCTTTATCTCAAAATCCTTAATTTAATCACACCTGCAAATACCTTTTCCAT
>NW_022111324.1:33315498-33340114 GCF_000313985.2 Echinops telfairi | reverse complement strand
TATATATATATATATATATATATATATATATATATATATAAATACATATATATTTCTGAAGCTAGGATGTGGATATATTTTACAGGGACATTTTTTAACTCACAAAATCTCAAAATACTAAATAATACTGAAACTCCATAAATTCAGGGCTCTAAAACAATCTTGGTAACTCAGACTTGAGTGAAAGTGTTGTCTCAGCCCTCATAATACTCTTCGCAATAGCTTTTGTCTCTCTCTCTAAATGCTGTATTGCAGAAATCCCTGCTTAGGCCCCACATATGACCTCTTTTCCCTTAACAAGCATCCTTTTATACTTTTTCAAGAACAACCAGTAAAATCTCTCTTTTCTGCCTATTGTCATGTAAAGAGATCCCATGTGTGCTTGAAAAAAAATGACATCATGTTTTACTGCCCTGTCTGCCCTCCACCCTGTCAGTTAGCATCCTGTGTGTTGGCACCAGCAAGGGACCCTTCTTCAAAATACTTTCAGGTATTCTTCAACATTTCATGAATAATCAAAACAATCAAATCTCAAAAATAAGGACAGCTAGATTTATTCTGAGATGCTATTCTATCTTGTATCCATGTAGACAGAGGAGGTTGATCCACCCCACTTTCCCCCACCCCAAAGAGCAAAGGAGTTGAAGTAGGCAAGTTACAAAGAAATTTATAAAAAGAGCAGAAGAGAAGATCATTTGTTGGCTTGTCTTAGTCAACTTAAAAGTAAACTTAAACCACTAGGAGAAAGTTAAGTAACTTGACTGAACTCTGACCTCCCACCATTACTAATACAAACGAGTATTAGATTACTCTATGGTCTCTGGCATGGCAGCAAAATATTTGATTTTGTGAGAAAGAAAATAAATATATAAATCAAAGTAACATGTATGTTATTAATTTATTTGGACAATATAATAAGCCATCCCAATTTTCCTCTCCAAATTGATCATTTCCTTCATAGGAGGGTTCAATCACCCATGCTATTCATAAATCTGCTCAAAAAAGGCCTACTAAGTAAAAAAGGATTATGGTTTTAAAATAATTTAAATTTTAAGTACATTAAAATTGAAGCATTTGAACTATCCAGGAGTTATTCATATTTTTATACCAATATGAATTTGTGCAATCAATGAATTAGTAGAATTAAAGTGGAATTTGCTTCAGCAAAGGACACACATTTAAGGGTTCCAAGAATTCACCAAGTAAACAGTTGAAAAATGATACTATAATATTCAACATAGATAAATGTAATCCAAAGTTATTATAATAGACAGTTAAACTACTAGCTTTTTGCTGTTGTAACAACCTTTTTTCTACTTTCCAAAAACTCAATCTCTTTGCTGATCCCAGGTTCCATAACTGGATAGTTACTTAACTTTCTCCCAGTGGTTTGAGCTTACTTTTCTTGTGGGACACTCTACTTCTCATCCCACGAGTGTGCTACAGAACCTCCAGCAATGTTCGAGGTGCTCTCCACTGGAGACACCTTCATTGTGTGTGAAAGTCTTCCTTCTGCTGATGTGAACCGCACATCACCACCAGCAGGCCTGGCGGTCCTCCCAGACAGCACCCTGCACATTGATTCAACCTGGAGCATACTGACACTTGCTGATGCAGAGAGAAAACCATTTCCTTTTTACAACTCAAGTTTGTTTGAAGAGTATTATTTTAATGTTCTTTATTTAGGCTATATTGTTTGTGATTTCATAAACTAATCAGAAGCATTTACATTATTTTAAAAATGAGTGAAAGACATTCATTCTAAAATTGTATTTTGAAATCAAACTTGGAGCATGACAGAGTAAGGTTTATTTTCCTTTTGAATTCAGTGTAAAATGCATTTTAGCAATCTGAAGTGAGACCTTCATTCTCAAGCACTGAGACAAAACTTGCTTTAAACTGTTTCTTGTACATTTGCGATTGGATATAAAATAAGGACATATTTAAGAGTTCACATTTTTAGATTTCAGCTACAGAACATGATCATAGCTCTTTTAGAGACAACAGACCAATAGATTCAAGTATGTTCTTCGAAGACCCTTTTATTAAGCATTGAATAGTTGAACAGGACCAAGAGAGGCATCTAGATGAGGGAAATGTTTAACATTTATGTCTACAGAAGCCAATTAAATCTACTGAATTACACTCATGGAGTTCATTCTATGTGATAGAGAAAGAAGAAAGTTATCATAGCAGTGCAATTCACCCCTGTTGCGAGGCAGGACTACAGAAGTGGGGAAAACATGATTGACATATTATTGTGCAATAAAACACAGGTTTTAGGATTAATTCCTGGGTTTGATTTTTTGGTTAGCTGATGATCAAGGAATGACTTTTGATCCCAAGAATCTGAGTCACAGTAAGCAGGACCCCAAATTTTTCCTTAGAGAACAGAATCAGTTTTAGTGTACAAAAGAGACCCCATAACTCATTAATAGCATAAGTTGAAAAAGTTTAAGTATTAAACAGGAAAAGACAAGATAAAGACAAAACTCATCATCCAGATGAGGGAGATAATTATCTTGAGTTCATTATGGCATTCAGGATTTTCAGAATCTTTAAAAGGACATGAGAGAGCAAAAGAAATTGTCACAAAAACATGATTGATGGCATATCTATGCATCACAATTACAAGAGGGGCTACAGAACTAGAAAGGATCTGATTTGGGATGCCCAGATTTTGTTAGACAGACGAGCTTGCAAGATTGGTTTAGGGCTTGCTGACCTGGGCAGTGTAGGCATGATGCCTGACCACGTACCCTAGTGTCCACATTTCCACCTAACGCACATCCAGGTAAGTCCCTAAGGATTCCGCAGCTTCTCCCTAGACTGACTAAAGGAGTGGCCGAAAATCCACTCTCTAAAACACTCTGCCTGAGGGCAAAGCTTGTCAAGCTAGTGGTTAAAATGGTGCGAAGGAATTAAAACGAGGCTGAGTTTACGTGTTGTTGTTGTTGTTGCTGTTAGGTGGCATCAAGTCGTCTGACACATACTGACCCTGTGCACAACTGAACAAAACACTGCACAGTCCTGTGCCAATCTCACAATTATTCTCACCCCTGAACTCAGTGATGCAGTCACTGTTCAGTCCATCTCAGTGAGGGATTGTTCCTCCTTCCTGCCCCTTCACTTGACCAAGCATGATGTCCTTCTCCAAGGAACGGTCTGAACTGACAACATGTCCAAAATATGTTATCCTTGCCTCTGAAGAACAAGCTGCCCATAGTTCTTCCAACACAGATCTGTTTGTTCTTTCATTAACTCGTGTTACTTTGAATATTCTTCTCCAGCGTCACAATTCAAATGTACCAGTTCTTCTTCAGTCTCGCTTATTCAATGGCAACCTTTGCATGCATATGAGGCAATGGATGGTCAGACACACTGTAGTCCTCAAAGTAAATCCTTGCCCTTCGATACTCTAAAGAGGTTTTGTGCAGCAGATTGCACCTAATGCAATGACACATGTTCAGAGCTCTGGACTGCTGATTCCATGAGCATTGACAGTGGATCCAAACAAGACAAACTCTTCAACAACTTCAACCTTTTCTCTCCGTTCATCATGATGTTACCTATTGACCCCGTTGAGAGGATGTTGTCATACTTTACATTGAATTGTAATCCATACTGAAGACGACAATCCTTGATCCTATGAAGCAGTTCTACTGTGCACACTTGAATTCATGATGAATTGAACTCCACTTGAGGGTTATTACAAGAGCAAAATGCAGCAAAATTTGGAAACTGGTATCCCCCGCATAATTTTATCTGAGATCTTGCATTTTTATAGTCATTCTTAATCAAAAAAATGATATCTGTTTATTCTTAAACATTGTTCTTACATTTGACAAGCAATCTTTATATAATGTAGTCTACACAATATGTATTTAGATTTTAATTTAATGAAGTTGTCATTCAGAAACTGCAAAAGTCAGGATTTTTTTTGAATTGTTCTTGTTCAAATTAACAATTTTTCACTAATTTAGTTGCAATCATATGTGTTTGCTTTCTACCTTCCTTCTAAAACTCTTCGTTTATGAAAAGCTTTTGTCTACAGTAAAAGCCCTAATTCCATTTTTGAGTCTTGACATAAATTTCAAATGCCATATGACTTCTTTATTAAACCAACAATATTTCAAAATGTACAAAAATCTCATCTTTGGAACTAATAAACTCTAAAATTGAGGGTTTTCATTTTTAAAATAGTTTTTTTTTTAATTTTACCTTACTTTCTACCCAACAAAACTAATGGGCATAGCAAAAACAAAAACAGATCTAAATGAATTGATACCCTCGAGACAAAATTATTTTCCTACTGAAATTATGAAAACAATACTATTAATATAATGTGGCACATTGTCCTGTCATTTGTTTTTTTAAAAACAAACAAACCAGTTTTGCTTACCCATTGTAATCATGGAGCTAGGAGGCACTACAGAATACACTTGAGGTAAATATGATTCATGTAAATGGATGAATGCCATGAAATTTCCAAGTATAAACTTAGAGATGAACTCCTAGCCGGTGGCTTCAAGAATTAAGGTATCCACTCTTAGAGAGATGTGGACTGCGAACTTGTGTTTTGAACTCCTGACCTATCTCTGTGCCTATGGTTGAGAAGAGTAGATATTCTGCAAATGCATTTAAAATACTTACATATTTTCCCCAAATCATTATAATGGGAGCTAATAAAAACATCATATCATTGCATAGTTCAAGCACATCAAGCAGTATAGTACAATTGCTACCACAGTCAGTTTCCCAACATCCGGCTCCTTCCTGAACTCATTCATTGCTCATCCTCCAACGGACCACCCAGGAACCTGTAATTGACTTGTTGTCTCTATAGTTTATTAATCCTGGGGTGCATATACTGAAACACAGAAAAACATATAACAAAAGTTCAAGAGGGTTACCTCCAACGACAAAATACATCTGAAATAAACACTAATATGAAAAACAAAAACAAAGAATAAAAAATACCAAAAATATTGTAATCCGGATTGGGCTTAAAGTGTATGACTTGGGTGGAGATCAACTGAGAAGGTTTTAACTGTTCAAGGCAGGTTTTTCATTTTGATCTCCCATAGTATTTTCTCCAATGAACTACATTTGGTAATCAGTTTCTTCCACCCCTCTGTTTTGCATAGAGGGAAATGACTAGAGGCCCACATATCGTGGGCTCCCACTGTCATCCATAGGGGTCTGCAAACTAGAATCTCACAGTCTGGGCTCTGATATTGTTCCCTCCTTCAGTTTTGGATTATGTGATTTACAATCCTTCAGTGACTGGTATTAGTGTGCTTCTTCCATATGGACTTAGTTTGCTTCTCATTTAGATGGCTGCTTGCTTGGAAACAGGCTTTTAAGACACTATATTCTATTTTATCTGATAGCTGGGCAGCATCTAATTTCTTCAGCACACTTTGCTATAGCACCTCTGTCTTCTGTGTTCCCTTCCTGAGAGCAAGTACTGAAAAGGGCCATGAAGTGGGATCTAATTGTTCTTCAATTGGACATAGGATTTAGTGCAAACAGAAACCCATTCCTGGATCTATGTCTTTATTTTTTTTAATCTGCCTTTGTTTTCCTTTAGAGCCTCCTGTTAATTTATGGGAGAGAGTCTTATCGATCATCTCCCAGGGGCATAAAGATCTTCCATTAATGTTGTCCTTGATTAGGCCCTGGTAAAATAATCAGACTTTTTAATGTGCTTTTAAATGCTTTTCCTTATTTTATTCACCAGGTGTTTATGTTATAACCAGCATGAGTTCCTGATTGAGTATCTCAATTATCTTTATATATGTTCACAATAACACTTTTGTTCAATTATTTAGATTTTATCATTATAATTTTACATATGTCATTATATAAATTCAGTATATAAAACTAGTACCTTAGTGCTGGCAGATAAGATTGAAGATAATAAAAAGTAAAAGGAAACAATGGTGGCTCCCTTATTATTTTGTCTTCAAAAGCTCTGTATTTAGAACCACTTAGAATTAGCTAAATTGATTCTTATGCCATCTCAGCTCAATTCTGGGCAATGTAAAAAATATAAAAAAGGTAATATCTTAGAGATTCTGTTTATTGTTTTTTAAAGTACATTGGCAATAATAAATGAAGAGTAATGCTAAAGAGTTTAGTGATACTATTACCTATTTCTTCCACTGAGTTAATATAAAAGGCATGGACATTAAACATTAAAAAAATAATGATGCTTCTAATAGGTGGAGAGAAGGCAGATTGAATAGGGATTGCAGGATTTGAGGAACATGGCATTGCATTTGCTTTTACATTTCAGTTGTTGATGTGTTTTGTTTTATTCTTGGCTTTATATTACACAGACTGTATGCAGGGATATCTGATAACGAGTGGGAACAGATACTAAAGGCCTCCAAAAGGGCCTATCAGGGAAAAGACTATAAAAGGGACAGCAAACAATAAAAAGATGTAATAATAATTAGCTCATAACAAACTACCATACCACACCCAAACATAACAGAACACAATACAGGCAACCCGGCCCAAGGTCTTTGAGCAAAAGTCAAGCAGGATGACAGGACATTAATCCAATTTTCCACCATCATCGTGTCACAAACGTCTGATTAGAGGGTTAGACTTCCATTCCAGTTTAGTGATAGCCATGCCCTTTCTCCGTGTAGCATCAGAGGAAGCCAAGTGGAAAGTCAGGACTTCTGCCAGGAAGGAGGTCCACAAGGCCAAACTCCTGCAGTATCAGTCTGTAGACAGTAGTGCCGAGGTCCATCCTCCCCTTCCATGTAACGTTATACATGCAGACACTGAGTGAGAAAATGGTTCGCCAAGCCCATTATGGATTTCTTCTTCATCATAGTCCATAAGAGGTCAAGTAAGCAGCCTAGTATTTTGTTTCTGCCTCGCATTAGTGCAGTGGGAACCATAGTGGCATACTGGGTTACAAATCTGGTTAATAACTGAGAAGTGAGCAGCCAGAAATCACCAGCTGCTCTGTGGGAGAAAGAGGAGGTGTTCTAGAAAGACTTGCAGTCACAGAAACCCATTGGAGCGGTTCCCCTCTCCTCTATAGTCACGACGTGTCAGCATTGGTTCAATGGCAGTAAGTTTGGTATTAAATAGGTGGTAGCCTTTTTCCTTGTTACACTAGTGTTACAGACTACCTGTTAAATTTAAATAAGACTCACTGTTGCCTAACATAATACCCCATATGCTCAGTTTTCTCTTGAATTAACTTGCCCTGCAAATAACTAGGAAAATATCAACTTTAAAAAGAAATCACCATCTGTACACCCAACAATGAGATGTTAGGTTTATCTATAAGACTTTTGAAGCAACTATCATAAAAATGCAGTGAGAAATTATGATCCTTTTAAGTATTTTTTGTATTTAATATTTTAGTACTTTTATTAATAAAAATATTTCTTCAACAAAAGAAATAAAACCTATGAAAAGAGACTAAATTGAAACCGTTGACTAGAAAAATATAATAGCTAAAACAAACCTTGGTTAAAATAGGAGAGTCACAACAGAATATAATTAAGAAAGAAAACTAGGGGATGTCCAATTTCCCACAGATGGGCCCTGGGTTCGCACTCCACACTCCGCCTCATTCACAGTGCTATGATTTTTTTGGTCTTTGATGCCTGATACCTGATCCCTTCGACACTTGTGATCTCATGGGCTGGTGTGCTTCTTCCATGTGAGCTTTGTTTTTCCTCAGTTAGATGGCCACTTGTTTATCTTCAAGCCTTTAAGAACCCAGACTTTATATCTTTTGATACTGGGCGCCATCAGCTTTCTTCACCACATTTGCTTATGCACCCGCTTTATCTTCAGTGTAATGATAGGCTGGTTTGCTTCCTCCATGTGGGCTTTGTTGTTTCTCAGCTAGATGGCTGCCTGTTTATCTTCAAGCCTTTAAGACCCCAGATGCTATTTCTTTTGATAGCTGGGCACCATCAGCTTTCTTCGTGACATTTGCTTGTGCACCCAGTATTTTCAGAGATCATGCCAGAAAGGTAAGCATCTCAGACTGCCGAATTGCTAGAACACAAGCCAGTCGGGGTGCAGTGTTGAAATGATGAAACATAAAAGTTTCCTCTAGTTCTTGAATGCTTCCCCCCCCACCCCACTATCATGATCCCACTCTACCTTAAAAATCCTGCTGGACCAGAGGATGTACACTGGTACAAAAAGGAACTGGAAACACAGGGAATCCAGGGCAGATGAACCCCTCAGGACCAGTGGTGAGAGTGGCGATACCAAGAGGATGGAGGGAAGGCGAGGGAGAAAGGGGGGACAGATTACAAGGATCAATATATAACCTCCTCCCTGGGGTATGGACAGTGGAGGAGTGGGTGAAAGGAAACATAGTACAGTGTAAGATATGACAAAATAATAATAATTTATAAGCTATCAAGGGTTCATGGGGGAGAAGGGAGCAGGGAGGGAAGAGGAAAAAATTGAGGAGCTGGTACCAAGGCTTCAAGTAGAAAGCAAATGTTTTGAGCACGATGAGGGAAACAAACGTACAAAAGTGCTTGACACAATAGATGTATGTATGGATTGTGATAAGAGTTGTACAAGACACCATTAAAATTATTTTGCAAAAAAGAAAGAAAGACAACTAGAAGATAGTTGTTGCTATTAGATGTCATGGAGTTGACTTTGAAACATATTGACCCTATGTACTACTGAATAAAGCACTGCCCAGTCCTGCACCATCCTGTGTTAGGAGGCCCCTGTAGGATCTATTGTGTCATTACATCTGCCATGTCATCGAGGAGGTTCCTCTATCCTTTTCCAGTGAATGTCTCCAGATCACACACACTAAGTATGTGAGAAGAAGTTTTGCCATCCTGGCTTATAAAGAGCAGTCTGGCTACACTTCCTCTAAAACACATTGGTTTGTTCTTCTGGCATTCCATGGAACTTTCAATATCTATGGTAGTTACATAATTTTTTGTCAATTTGAGAGGATGGAGAGTGAAGGGGTAGAGTTTAGCCTGTTAATCAGGTGGCAGCTTGATGACTGCATTTGGAGGCACTAAGGAGATAAACAGCTCACTTGAGGTAGGACACATACTCACTCCTTGCGAGACATTTCTGACCAAGATTCACATGAAGCCACCCTGCCCTGGTAGCTGGAGAAGCCATGTGGAGAGCCCTGGTAATCCTGAGATGCGTACAATGCCACTGGATCCACAAGACTGCCCATATAGTGGCCTGTGATCGTCCTGCATTCTGTATCACTGCATATGTTTCATGAGTCTGTCAACTAGACAGTGAATTTATTTATTATTATTAAAAGGTTTAGAAGGACTTCGCACTAAACCACGTTTTATAATATGTATCTTCTATTTAAACAGCATAGCTATTTTCTAACTTTTAAATTTATTGAAGAAACACTTGGTGTTAGTTTTCTCAAGGTTAGTAATTTAAAAAGCTAATTATAAGTAACACTGAGGAATTTTATTTATTAACTCATTTAAACATCACAAATCCTTTTGGTTGAGTGCTGTAGTTACTTATGAGAATGTACAGTTTCACTGTATTTCTCAGTGATACAAAAATAATTTGATCTAGCCCATTTGTTTTCCTAATGCTAGAGCTACTTGTTCTCACCTGAAAGGATAATAAAATGTATTTTATCTTCCCAAAGGAGCCTGATGACTACAGACTAGCTAGGCCATATATTATAATACTACATAGTGCCAGGAAAACTGGGTAGCCATCTCCTTAAGAATGTGCAGTTCCAGGAGGGATGAGAGATCTCTAGACTGTGAAAGATGACACCTTGGGGCTGACTTCTGATGAGATTGTATTTGCAAAACAAAGGATCAAAGTTAAGATTTAGGCACTTCATTTCCAAAAATCTCTTTCAGGTGAGAGGGACAGCTGCCTCTCTCCCCTTTGTAAGCACTTCGGTTTGTTTACTTATAAATAAAGGGGAGGGGGCACTTTACAATGATTCTCTTTACACCACTCAAGGATAAAATCTAGGGTATTGTAAAAGAATATAGATGTTAGTATTTGCTCTGAGATGCTGTTATTTTTGCTAAATACTGTATATTTGGTTTTCCTCATAGCAACCCTATGTTTAAGAGAAACAGAATTCAGTCCCAAACCATCCTCACAATCGTTGCTACGGTTGACACCATTGTTTCAGACTCTGTGTCAATCCATCTCCTTGACGGTCATCTTTTTCACTGGCTTTCGACTTTAATGAATATGATAGAATTTTCCAGGAAGTGGTCCCTCCTAGTAAATGTCCGAAGTATGTGATATAAGGTCTTGCCTTCTTCACCTCAAGGAGTATTCTGGCTGTGCTTCTTTCCAGATTGATTTGTTTGTCCGTATGCCTTCACTATTCTCAGACAACACCATCATTCAGAATTGGAACTTCTTTGATCTTCATTTTTTTCATCCAAATTATAGAACTTATACAATGTATGGTGCAATTAACATCCAAGACATGACGTGGGTCAGGCACACTTCAGTCCTCAGAGTCCTTAATGTTCTTTAACACTATAAAGACATCTTTGTTGTTCAACACTTTAAAAAGGTCCGTAGATACAATGCAGCACATCATTTAGTTTCTTGATCGCCAATTCCATGAGCTATGATTCTACATGCAAGCAAAATGAAACCCTTGGGAACGTCAATATTTTATTAATGTTTCATGATGATGTCTCATAGTTCGTTAGTGAAGATTTTGTTTTCTTTGCATTGAGTTACAATGCAGAGTGAAGTCTTCAGTACTAGATCTTCATCAGCAAATACTTCAAGTCCTCTTCATACATTTAACAAAAAAAATTTGCCATCTGCTTATTACAGGTTGTTAATACGCCTTCTTCCAATCTTGATATCAAGCTCTTCTTCATATACTTTAGATGATCAGATTATTTGTTCAGCATGCAATTTGAAGAAGTATAATGAAAAGATACAATCCTGATGCACACCTTTCTGATTTTACACCACTGTTTCTCAGTGGTGGATAGCATTCCCTGGGATGACCCGGGTGGGGGAGGGGCGTCAAATACAAAATCGATACTTTTTCCTGGATGATGATCTACATACAATAGTTTTTAATGGTGGAGCGGGGTGGGGTGGGGTGGAGAACACTGATTAAACTTTTTTTTTCTGAAAATGAGTAGTAGGCCAAATGATTTATGAAGTTATATTTTATCCATGCTGTATATGCATGTTCTATTCAAATGATTACCTGTTACCCCATATACAACTTTCTCAGGAGAACAATGATGTATTCTGGAAATCTCATTCTTTTCAATGTTAGACATAGTTTGTTATGATCCACACAATCAACTGCCTTTGCATAGTCAACAAAAAGAAAGTAAACGTTTTTTTTTGCTATTCTCTGCTTCAGCAATCATATCCCTTGTTCCATATACTCTTCTGAATCCAACTTGAATTTCTGGTAGCTCCCTGTCAAGGTATTCCCATTATTATTGAGTGATATTCAGCAAATTTTAATTATGTTATGCCAATGATATTGTTTGATAATATCCACATTCATTTATGCCACCTTTCTTTGTAATGGGCACAAATATGATTCTCTTCTGATTGGCTGGCTAGGTAGCTGTCTTCCAAATTTCTTGGCATAAACAAGTGAGTGCATCTAGTGCTTCAGAACCTTGTTGAACCATTTTAATTGCTTTTCTGTCGATTTTGGAGCCTTGTTTTTAGCTAAACCCATCAGTTCAGATCACAGGAACTGAATGCAACATTTAACTCTGATCCAGATAATTTTATTTCACATCCAGCATAAGATTAATAATGACGTATACTATAGACTCAAAGATATCCCCTTTACAAAACACGACTCTGACTCACACATATGTTTTTCATTAAAACAAGATTGATTTCTCAAGGGCACAACAAGTCTTGGTGATAGTATAGGGAGAAAAATCCAAATGGTGCTATCATCTATTGATTTAGCCACTCTCTCAAAATGAATTACAAAATGCCTTACTGTGAACTAGATTTCGATTCATAGTGACCCAATTGGACAGCACAGAGCTGTTCCACAGCATTTCTCAGGCTGTGAATCGTTGTGGAAGCACATTGCTACTTTTTCTCCTGGCTTTGACTCGCCAGCCCTTTGATTGGTTAACAGCCCAACAATTAACCAACTGCGCCACCAGGCTTTCTATCTTGTAATAGAAAAGGGAGGAACAGTATTAACAAGATCATAAACCAGCATTGGCTATGTTCTTCCAAGTGTTTCTCCCAACAGATCCATTTTACCAGAAATATGATTGACTTTATATATAAGCAAATTATATTTTGCTTAATTGAGAGATTCCTTAGAGAATTTGTAATTAGATGGATGAAAATTTAAGATCATTTTAAATCATTTAAAGTCAAGAAATAGAGCATTAATAATTATTGCTTTTTGTCAGGGGACAGGGACTGGGTTGAGGAGTGCCAACAAAAAGGAATGCTAAGACCTGGGTTGCCATCGCTGTACAAAGCGACCTGGGACTATCACATTTAAGTTTACAAACAGTTTCTGGGAATTCTCAATGTAATTATGTTTTCTTTATTATTTTGCAAAGGTGTTCATTGTGCACCAGTAATTAACTTCCTGTGTGGTTGTCAAGAAATGTAATCAGTACTAAGAGCAGAGGGACCAAGTTGTCATGGCTTCTGTGACCAGCGTTCTCATCTCACCCCTACCAAGGTTTTTCTGTTTTAATAAAATAAACAGGTGCAAGTGTATGAGTTTTCTCCGGAAAGCTACTAGCTAAATCAGTTCTTTGCATAGTCCTGAAATTAAAATGTAGCAAATCAGAACTTTGAAACCTAATTGCCTCATTTTCAAACTTAACTACATTGTGTGCCTCCTGCTAGTGTCACACCTGGCAAATCTACTTATTAAAGTCATGAAGGGAAGAGTTTGCTGAGACATTTTAAAAATTATGCTGACATTGTAATAAGAGAACTGAGGAAAGCAGCCATGATCTAATTCCACTGATATCTGCTCAGTGCCATGTATACTGCTATTCCCTCAAAGTTGGTAACTAAATTTAATTCCTGGAAACATTTCAAGTAATTTTGTCCCAAGTACAACCTACTGAATCTAAATATATTACCTCCCTAATAGTTCTACTGTTTTCCTTGATGTTTTTATTATTTATGTATTAGTAATCACATAATCCATTCACTGTCATCAATATTCCTTTTTGTGAAGTGGTTTTCTTTTATCCCTACAGTGCTTGCCTGTATAAATCCTTATGTAAGTTATACCCAGAGGTTTTGACAAATATGCAATTCAATTTCTATCACTGTGCCCCTCAAGCAATGATAGGCACTCTGTTTATTGTTGTTAGGTGCCATCAGCTCTGACCCACAGCAACTGTATGCACAATAGAATGCAACTGAGCCATCACCACAGTCGTTGTTGTGCCTGAGCCCATTGATGTCGCCACCATGTCAATCCATCTAATTGAGGACCTTCCTCCTTGTCGCCACCCTTCCACTTTACCAAACATTTTATCCTTCTCCACGGACTGCTCTCTCCTGACAATACGTTCAAAGTATGTTGGATGAAGTCTTGCCATCCTTGTCTCCAAGGAGCATTTACTTCTTCCAATACAGATTAGCTTGTCCTTTTAGCAGTCCATGGTAATTTCAATATTCACCAGCAGTGCAATTCAAATGCATCAGCTTTTCTATGGTATTTATTATTCAATGTCCAACTTTCACATGTATAGGGTGTTGGGCAGCTGGTTTACCTAATACAACACATCTTTTTCAACTCTTGAATGTTGCTTCCCTGAACATTGTTGTGAATCCTAGAAAGACAAAAACCTTGACAACTTCAGCCTCTTCTCCATTTATCATGAAGTTACCTATTGGCCCAGTTGTGAGAAATTTGGGCTTCTTTACACTGAGCTTTAATCCATACGGACAGTACTTTGAGGTGTTGTTAACCTTCACTATCTAGCATGGAGGATACAAAACCTCTCTTCAGATTTTTTATATCGATATGTCCCTTTCACCTTAGATTTGTTTCTCTACTTTTCTTTCCAAAAAACTTCCAAACTCACTCCCATCAAATCAATTCTGAGACATAGTAATCCTATAGGACACAGTGGAACATCTCCTTTGGGTTTCCAATACTTTATTCTTTATGGGAGTACATCACCTCAATGTGCTCCTGTGGAGGGGTTGGTGGGTTCTGGCTGCTTGCCTTGAAGTTAGCAGCTCCATGTGTAGTCCGCGCAATGACACTGTGCACTGGATCGTGTGTGTCTCCTTTACTCCGCTGATGCTACTATAATGATAATTGAATGTTTTTTTTAATTATTTATTGAAATAGCTGGATGGGTTGAAAATGTAGCATTGCAATTTGTTTTTAGTTTATTAGAGAAAAGCTAATCATCGGATAAATGTCTTTAAAACAAAATTGATTATAAAATTAATAATATTATTTAAATAGACCAAATAACATAAATATATTGAAAATGAAAATTTTCAGTGTAAATATAATAAAAATGTAAACAATTGTGTTAGGCTGAATTTTCTAGAGAAACAAAACCAGTGACACTACATATATGTGTGAAAAAACTTTACATGAAGAATGTGACCTAGAAAGCCCAATTCCAGTCCCTGAGGCTGATGCTAGCTGCAGACTTTCTCAGACCGTTGAGGCTGTTGGCAGATGTAGCAGCAACATGTCGGGGCACCCATGGCTCCCAGGGACGATAAGCCACCTCAACTTCCCCCAGAGGCACGGGCAGCACCAAACATGCAAGAAGCTGAATTGGTGAACGTGAGAGAGAGATGTTTCCAGTTTCTCACTTACAAAAAGGCCGCATCTCCCAATAGGCATCATCAGATTGTGACCTGGCAAATAGGCTGGACTCCACCCCAACCTCCACATGCGTATCAGCAAGTTGACAAAATGACACATAATCATGCATCACCTTTTCTGCATGATTTAATGATTACAGGCTTATATTATTACGTGTAAAAATCTTGGGACAAGTATACTTCAAGTTTTAAAGCATTTCAGATTTTGGAATGTCAATATGATAGAAATATTGTCTAGGCCAATATAATAGCCTCATGTTGCTTGAGGTTCTGATTTATCAAAAAAAACCCAACTGTTTAGGTCAGATGACACAATTGATTGCCTAATTTGTCATAAAATCAAGTTCAGTCTTCAGAATTCTTTTGATTTTTATATTTCAAACATGAGATTATTAATTTTAGTACTAAAACTTACTGTTTGTTTTCTCTTTTTATCAGTTAATTGAAAACGAAGTTTTAATAGTCTTATTACAATTACCTATTCAGAACCAGGGATATTTTTTCAAAGAAATTGTTTTTATATTGAGTCCTCAAATCATTGTGAAGATCACGTAGATTATTTTATGTCTGGGTTCACATCACCACATAGCTTTTTCTTTTCTGACCATCATAGAAATTGAACAGTAGTACATAAAAGGAGGTGCTTCCAAAGAACAACAAAATAGATAGTTTAGCCTAGCTGCCAACTGTTACATAGCAAGGAAATGTGTCAGATCAAATAACCCTTTGGTAATTCTTTCATCTGCATTTGCTTGCAATGTAGGACTCAGGAACCTGTAGCTCTTGAGGAAAGGATTAATAAACCTTCCTGGTGTGTGTTGATTACTATAAGCTGTGCTTGCTCAGGTTTAAAGATAAGAATAGACTTTGTTTGCTACTTTAAAAGGAGAGTCTGAAAATTTTGGGGCCTCAGAGTTAGAATATCGAATTGCTTTTTGTCCCCATACATCAAAGTGTAAGAATGAGAAAACCCAAGGAATATATATTTAGGAAAAGATCAGAATAATGCCTGACCTTTCTCTAAAATCTGGACAGCCTTAAAGTATGCAGTCCCTCGAAATCTAAAAGAAGTCTCGAGTCAAAACAGCAAGTAATGTAGCAGATCTGAGAAGTATTTCTAAAGAGAACTGTGGGCGTGTTTGCTGGTATTCTGTCACAAGAGACAATTAGAAGAAATAACCTCCCTGAAAGTGAAACCTGGGCACAATCATGGAGCACTGGTCAGGTTAAGGAGCCCTCACACTGTAGGCCAGGCAGGATTTCAGGATTGCCACAAATAGATGATTGTCTCTCATTCTTACCCTTTCTGAATGTGGTGTTTACTGTAGTCATTCTGTTCCCACCACATGTATTGCTAGGAGAGGCAAACAACTAGTCTTTTAGCTAAAGACTTGTAAAGCAGGGTTTTCACATCTATATTTAATTTACAGACAAACCCTACCTATTGGAGATTCTGGCTTTCACTTAGCTACAGTAATGGGGCACTTGAGTCATATCTTTTTGGGGAGGGAGGAGTGTGTTCTATGTGCAGGAAGAAGAGAAAAATGGATTACCCACAGTGCAGACTAGCAGCCAGAAAAGTTCACCAAGTATTCCATTTGCTTTCTTTGTATTTCAAAGCCTTCTTACAAATTTAGAAGGTACAATAATTATGATATATTAATGATAAAGGCAGTGTGGGGAGTATAGATAAATGAATGGATGGATGAGTGGAGGTAGCTAGACATATATAAATAGATGCCCTTTTATGTTTATAATTGCGGTAGTTACATGACCGTTTGTCAATTTGTGGATTGAGAGTGTAGGGGTGAAGTCTAGACTGTCTATCAGAACACAGCCAATGAGGCCTCTGTGTGGGCATAGTCTTCTCCTGAGAATTCTGGGAAATCCTGTTTTTCCTCCTGGGAGGCAGAAGATTTCTTTCTCTCAGCTCACTCCCCTGGAGACCCTCTACTGAGAAAACACAAGGCTGACTCCCTACGAGAAATCCCTGAGAAGAAGCCACATGGACCTACCCTGATGCAGTCAAAACCATAGACCTGGAGAAGCCATGTAGATACCCATGCCAGCGCTGAGATGTTTATAATGCCACTGGATCCAAAGGCTTTCTACCCACTGGCCTGTGATCATCCTGCATTTGGCATCATTGCATGTATTTCATGAGTCTGAAGAGGACTTTATAGATTGGTATGGGACATATGGACTAATATTGGACTTATGGACTTGATCTGGACTGGGCTCGGACATTTTCTCAATTTCAATTGCCAATGTATATAAGCCTCTTTCTTATACACATATGAGTTTCTATGGATTTGTTTCTCTAGTCTACCTGGACTAACACAATAATATACAGTAAGGAAAACTACAGCTGATTTGTAATACATATAGAATTACTTCTAAACTTTCTTCAACAATTAGATTTATGATATTTCTTTATACATGCTAGCCACAGCATTTCTGTCTAAACCTAATATTTGCTTAAGTTCGTATAAAGATAAGCATTCCTTGAAACTGAGAGAATAGTGCTTTAGGATGAGTTAAGGAATGCATTGTGAACCACTAAAATTCACTGGAACATAAAAATAAATGTGTTTTCATTTAATTCTTTCTGTTTTGCCCCAGCAGCTAAGCGATAGTAGGTATTTTAAGTAATATATCTTTGGCAAATCACTATCATAATGCTTGCACAATATGAAGCTTCATTTTATTGAACATTTGTTTTGGAGCTTGAAATATTGATTCTATTGTAGATCAATCCCTCTCATAGCAATTTTACTACCTTTTCAATTTGTTATTTCAATTTAATATTGCCAGTGGTGTTCGACCTGCTATTACTTTTATTGCTTAGATTACTATTGAAAATATTTTTGTGGAAAAGAAGTAATATTGCCATGATTTTATTATTAGGCCACTTTTCTTATCCACCATACCAGAACTCTACAAAAGCATCAGGCTCTCAGGTCATATGGTATCATTTATATCTTTTATGACTGGCTCTCAGGGTTTTCCACTAAGAATAGCAGAGGTGATTTTCAGAGCTATGGTCATAGCAGCTCCATTGCTACAGACAAAATAAATAGGCTGCTTCAGTGTTGAAATTTGGCAGCAGGTTTCAGGAAAGAAGGGAAAAGTACAACTATTACAGTATGGATAATTAATTATGAAAAATGCAAGATTGTTGAAAGATGCAAACGATATCAAATATAACATATATATTTATTTTATTTTCTCCTTGGTTATTATGTTTAGAATATTTGAAAATGGAACTTCTTTATTTCCTTGTCAAATAAGTGGCAAACCATCTGCTCTTGATAAGCATATAAAATGAGACATTGCTTCATAATGACATTGGTCCTGTTTGCTATTATATTCTTATAATATTAGTTAATCTATACTATATGTATAATCTATACTATATGTATATCCATTTATATTCATTACATATGTATCTACTACTTAATATCTCATTTTAGAGCTCCTATTGGTATATACATGCTATTTATATATACATAAATTTATATGGCAGAGAATATATATAAATACATATATATACACACATACTTAATGTATTCATACACAGCCATTTTCTCTAAGAAGATATATGTGTATGTGCATGTATATATATGCTTGTATGTGTTTTATATATACAGACATACATAGTTCATTTTTAATTATATATTCAGTATTAGTGAATTATCTTATTTGCCAAAAATAATTGTGGCACTTTCATATTAATTTGCAGCTCTCTGAGGTTCAACAACGCTGACACTGTAGTCAATAAATCAATGTATGCAGAAATATTATTGAGCAGAAATTCTGAGTAGTGAAAATGAGCATTATATATACCTACATGTATGCACATATGTACACGCACACACACACGAATGAAATTCTTAATTCTTAGATGTACTCTATGTATCCCTCTGATATGACCTACAAAATGAAACTGCTATTGCAGGGTGGAAATAATACATATATTTTAATGACCAGGAAGGTATTTATAATGTGATTTAGAGAGAACAAGTTACGACTCTGAACTTAATTTTCTTCAGCTATCAAAGGAAGACAATAAAACTCAGGGTGAAAATGGCATTGGCACTACATCTGACCTCCTCTGGCCTCACTAGGGAGGAGAATCCCATTCCACACCAGCCCAAGAAGATTGCCATAAGGCAGATATAACTGCAATCTCATCTGTTTTTTAACCCATTCTGACATCAAATAACTATTGTTCCAACAGCAATCACTCCAATTTTCTGCTGGGTTTGATAATCCTTTTCAATAGCTACGGATAACTCATGGACAGGACTCATGATGAAGGGGTTTATTGGAGAAGTAAACAGGTTTCCACAACTCAGCATCAAAAAATATAGACAGGATACAGTCTTTTGTCCACAGCACCTCCTCTTCCCACTCAACCAGGTATCTCTCTGATCCTTAGCCTCCCAGCCCCAGGTGCCTCGCCCTCTACTTCTGAGGTCTAAGAGCTTAGTTTTCTGTGCCGCCTCCTTCCTCGTGGCTACAGCAGGGTGACTGCTGGGCTGCTCTGGCTCTATATGTTCACCTCTGGGCCTGTGAGGCCATGGCCACCGTAAGCAAGGATCTGCAGATGCTTGTTGGTGGTTCTTTCTTAGCCCTCACAGAAACACCTCTTCCTGATTCTGAGATGGATCTCATCTTCCCAGAGGAATGGCAAGCAGCTGATCCCGTGATTTGTGTCATGTGTACTCTATTTGCATGAGCCCACCAAATCTTTTGGTGGAAGTGACAAAGACATGAAAGAAGAGCCATATATAAAAAGAAAATCGTTTCACCATATTGAGCTACTCTTATTTACATTAGATGACTGATGAGTGTAGTAATTGATATAAACTGTTGTAGAGTATAAATTGTAGAATGCATTGCAAAGAAAACTAATCTGTGTTCTTTATATTATTCTTTATAGTAAAGATTCTCCACGTGTAGTCAGGAAAACCTAAGTGCTACCTAAGCTAGAATAAGCAGTTCACAATGCAGATGTCTTGTAACAATTAGCCATTTTCCACTTCCATTCCATTGTAAACAAGACTGGCAATATTTCACCTGGACTGAAAGGGATTCAGAAATTGTCGCTGATGGTTTAAAAGTCCAGATGCCACAAGGGTGGGGGGAAGTGAATGAATAACTAATAAATATTGCTCCATTGATGTCATGTCCTTTTGATCATTGCCTGAACATGCATTAGCAAGTGAAAAGTAAATTTTATTACTTATAAAAAAAAACAGACTGCATACAATGGATGGACAGAACCTTATGACACGACAGGTGGTTGGGAAGAGATGGGAAATTGCTTGCATTCTGTGATGCTTCATACTTGAGACACTCAAAAAGGATTAGTCATAAGACAGGCTGGCTCCCTTTAGATTCTCCTGTTGGACATGGAGAACTCTCCCATATATGCCTTCCACTAAGCAACTTAGGGGAGTGACTCAAATGGGGTCTATCTTCTGCTGGTCCCCATAACAAGGTAGGCCTTTTTAGGTGGCCTAGACATGCATGCCATATGTACTTCCAGCTATCACTATAATTGAGGGACCATGAGCTCTCTTTCTTGGCTTTTTTTTTTTTTTAATCCCTCAAGGTTCCCACGACTAGAATTTTTGTGACCTACCACAGGGAGCACAATGTATTTTTCCAGCCTGCCCACTGTATGAGTGAAGAGATCAGACCTGGGCACAAAGTCTAAGACTGTATCACTGATCCTGCTAAAATTTAAGCTAATCATGAGGTTTCAGAGAGGAGGGTTCAGTGGTATATCTCTGTAGCCCAAAGATGTTAGCAAGGTGAGGATCAGGGAAATATGACTGTCATCCATGGAAGGACTGCCTTCTCCATGGTAATGTGTTAAAAGTAATAAATTCAGAAGTTTATAGAATCTTTATATTTTCTCTTAAGCCATGTATTAGTTAGGTTTCTAAATATGTGAAAAATGCCATCCTTTAAATATATATATATATATTTATATGGATATTGCAATTTTTGTTCAATATATGTTATATTTAAAGCATTTATAATTGCTATTTTAAATTAATAAGTATATATTGAACTTATATAATATCTTACATGAATTAAAAACTTTTGGGGTCTGAATTATTTCTCTGAACTTTAAAGAACTCTAGAGATAAATTTGAGATTCCTTGCTTTTATAATTTCTGATCCTAATTCTTTCTTTGCCATTTCCAACTATGAAAGTCTAAGAGGCATGAGGTGGTAGTGACGGTGCTATTTCACGGGCTTTAGGAATTGAAGATGAAAGTAAGGTCATGGCTGTTAGGCTCTTCTCTCATGGTTACAAAGGGCTGCCCTGCTTCTACTCTGCCTTCACTCAGGAAGAAAGAGGAAAGGCTGAGAATGAACCAGGGTCGATACCAGCATCTCAAAAGCAACCCTTGACCAGAAGTCCTGCCACAGATTTCTAGATGTGCCTCTTCAGGCAGAATGTTGGCACATTGAGCACCAGTATCTGCAAGTGCCTTTATATTTAGAAACGTGTTGTCCACAGTAAGTCCAGGGTCTCTTAGTAATGCTAAAAGAAGACTAGGTGGGTCAGAAATGAGCTACAGCTCTCACCTGCTGTCTTCACAGGAGAACACACAGAAAACAAAGCCATTGAAACTATGGGTTAAATCTTTTTATAACTTTTCATTGTGAAGTTGATGAAGGTTTGCAAATCAGATCAGTTTTCTATTCAGCAATTCACATATCTTTGTTTCACTGATTGCAGTCCCGGCGCTGTACTAAGATGATCCCTCTTCCTCCTCGTCTCATCTGCTTCCATTCCTTCTTCCTTGACCTATGAACTTCATCTGCCCTTTGGAGCTCAAATTGTTTTATTTTCATTGTTACTGTTATTGCCTACTGTTATTGTTCCCTCTATAGAGTGATCTATAGTTGGGCTGAAAATTGAGCCATGGAGCGGGTTCGTTTCCAGACATTAGGGGTGACTAAGGGCCATAATCTCAGGGGTTCCACTAGTCTCTAAACACCAGTAATCCTGTTTCATTTAATGATTTTTGAGTTTTGTTCCACAATTTTCTCCTACGCTAGCAAGGACCAACTAACACTACCTCTTATACAGCAATTAATTCCCCAAAATGGAATTATTTTCAAAGGGAAATATTTATTTATTTTTTTACAAAATAGCCTTAACACTTTCAAAGTACTCTCCATTACACTTAATGCATTTGTCAAATCTATGATTCCATTCATGGAAACATTTTTTCAAATTTATCTATTTGGATGGCCAATAGCACCTCCCTCATTTTTTTCCTTCACCTCTTCTATGTCATCAAAACCACTATCCTTTCATGTCCCTCTTCATTTGCAGGAGAAAAAAAAAAGTCTCACTGGAGTGAGGTCAGGTAAGTAAGGTACATGATGCAAGATAGGCCTGCTGGTTTTGCCAAATATTGTGCATTTGGATGGCTGCCCCCCACCCCATGTGCCACAAATCAGGCCTTGTCTCACACAGTCATGCAATCTTTTCAGAACCTCTAAATAGAAATCTTGATTAATAGTCTGACCTGGTGGGACAAACTGCAAAATCACTGTCATCCTCACATCAAAACCACAACCACAAGAAAAAAATGGCCATCTTCCTGAACTTTGATTTCAATCGCTGAGCTTTTGGGAGCGAGATGACAATGACGCCTTACACTGGCTTGACTGATGTTTGCTTTCAAAGTCTTAAGAAGAGCACCTTGTCTTGTCACCAGGAACGACCATCTTGGTCGCTTCAGAGCTGTTCTTCAAAGCACGGCATGTTAGTACTTGACATTCTTTTTCCTGCTCAGTCAGAACGCAAGGCACAGCTTTCAAAGCAACCTAATTCCCAAATCTTCTGTTTAAATTTGGTGAACCAAGCTCCAAGATAGTGCAGATAACTTCCCCATCTCTTCAGTGGTCTGTCATTGGTCTTCTAGCACAAGTGCGTGGATTTTGTGGACATTTTCATTCATTAGGAAGTTGACAGATGTCCAGAATGAGGCTTGATATCAATAAACATTTCACCTTTTATGAAACAAAAATGACTCATACTCCTGAGTTTTTCCTGTAGTGCTGTCCTTAGAAGCTGTGTTCAACATCACAGCAGTTTCTGTGGCATTTTCCTGATTGGGAAGCAACATTTCACAGTCACACACAGTTCATTTAAATCGGCCATCACAAAAAATAGGTCTAGCCAAACTGCTTTTGTGGAAAAAACACACGGTGACCAGAAAAAACCTTCTCAGGCCACTCCACTGGGTGCACTAACTCAGTGAGCTGCTGGATGCACGCCTAGCAGGATAAATGCACACTTTGAAAGCTCCAATTATTTTTTGTGTTTTTTTGGTGTGTGTGTGGGGGGGTACTCTCTCATATATTAGCATCCAGAATCCACTTAGCCATAAGTCTCTAATATCGTTGGAAAGCCCTGAGCCCTGAGAAATTCATGAAGCTCTTGGCCTTTTGATAGTATGAGGTGTGAGTTGAGAGGTCTAAGGAGTAGGCCTGGGTGAGTGGAAGTTTCTGGAGAAGTACTTGGAAGTTGTAGTGCCTGCATAAGCAGTGGTTTCTGTAGAAGCTGCTCATCTGTGGAAGCCATCGTGTCACTGTGTTTTATGGTGGATGATATTTGACAGTCATATGTCTGATACCAACACCGTCTAATAATGACTCATATTTCATTTTCATATGTCACATCTCACATGAGTATCTCTCACAGGTAAACTCTAAGATGGTTTATCCATAGAAGAGCATTTTAGGAAAGAGTATCAGTTTTAGACTGGTAAATGGTGCCATGTTATAGTAAACAATTTAGCATCACTGCCAATGTATACCC
This sequence comes from Echinops telfairi, assembly GCF_000313985.2. Classification (NCBI taxonomy): domain Eukaryota; kingdom Metazoa; phylum Chordata; class Mammalia; order Afrosoricida; family Tenrecidae; genus Echinops; species Echinops telfairi. The sequence continues at coordinate 33,316,419 of NW_022111324.1, read as the reverse complement.
ACCACTCATCTGTCAGTTTGTCATACTAAAGCGGCTTGTGTGTTGTTCTGAGGCTGGAAACTTTGACAGTGAAATTTAATACATGCTTCAGGGAGGAAAAAGAAGAAAGAAAGAAATGAAATCTGATTTGAAGTATTTGCAACCAAACTGTTCCTTAGAATAAAGTAGGACACGGCTTCATCTGAAATATTTAGGACAGATAAGGAGAAACCATTTATTGGAAAAGGACATTATTAGTAGAGTGTCAGCAAAGAAGAGGACGATCGTTGATGAGATGGATTGACACAGGTGCTCCAACAATGGCCTCAAACATAACAACTGAAGATGGTCCAAAACCAGGCAGTGTTCGTCCTGCTGTGCGTAAGGCTGCTTACTCTGAGCAAGAGCTGCTTGTAGACGCCGAATAACAACAGAGCACCGCCCATCAGTCCACATAATTTGGCTTAAGTGGAGTAAGCACAAACAATTATAATCATCCTATGTTGTTTCAATTCAAACAATTTCATTGTCCTGACAATCTTAAGCAATAGCAAAAATTAGTTTGAGAGGAAAAAAATAGAGGCTTTTTTGTTTTAATTCAATATACAGTAGTATATTAAAAAAGGGACTCAAACAAGAGCATTCTCCATTATCTTCTCCTAAATATATAAACACTTAAGGAAAACAAACCAGTTAACTAAAAACAAGCCAATGAATTAACTTTCAGTTTTGTTTTCAACCTGAATTCCATTTTTTAAAAAAAATAATCATTTTATTAGGGGCTCATACAACTCATCACAATCCATACATACATCATTTTTGTCCAGCACATTAGTACATATGTTGACTTCATCATTCTCACAACACCCGCTTTCCACTTGAGCCCTTGGTGTCCGTTCCTCATTTTTCCCCTCCCTCCCTGCTTCCCCCTCCCCCTGAACC
>NW_022111324.1:33254836-33314424 GCF_000313985.2 Echinops telfairi | reverse complement strand
TCTTCAGCGATCGTGCCAGGCAGGTGAGCATCTCAGACTGCCAAACTGTTAAAACACAGTGTTCTTGTGTTAGGGGAGTACTTGTGCAGCGGCCCACTGTCCATCTGTTTTCTTAATACTCAAGCTATAAGTTTATGTACATAGATTTCTCCCTCCTCATATATAAATATATTTACATCTTTATATGCCTGTATTTACATCTCTATGATAACCCTTTGCCTCCTAGTTCTTTCCTCTATTTCTTTGTACTTTCCTCTTGCCCCACTATCATGTTCTGCCTTCATTTGGGTTTTAGGCATTCCTCTCTGTTACATTGCCCTTGATCCAGCCTTGCAAGTCCTCCTGCACCCTCCTTGACATTGATTTTGGATCACTTGTTGTTCCCTTGTCTCTGTGTTTGTTAACGCCCTCTTCCTTACCCCCATGCTCCCCTGATCTTTCATCCTGTTGCTCTCTCTTATGGCTTGTTTATTCTGCCTATCCCTTCCAGGTAGGCATGCTATGTATCATCACTAGACTGAGTGCCACAAAGCAACAACAGAAAGTAAAACAATGGCTACAACCACAACATACACACACACATGCATATATATATAACCGTATGAATAGTTCAGGGTCTGTTTGTTTTCTTTCATGTGTGATTTCCAGTCAAGTCTGATGGGGTGCCATGTCCTGGCACCACCTCTATTCCTGAGGAAATCACTGCTCTGCTCACCCCGCTGCTCTGATGCATGGCCCCAAAGGCAGGCGTTCGGCATGGTGAGCTCATGGTGGGCACAATTCCTGCAGTGTCTCCAGTGCTGTCCCCAGTGGTGTGACGGGTCAATGAGGAATGCTGTGTCCTGTGGTGGGGCTGGCCCCGTGGTCATCTCTCTGCATCGCTGTTCCAAACAGGCACATTGCCCTAGGGCTTGGCAAGCCAGAATTCCATTTTTTTATCTTGATTTTTAATTCATAGAACTAAAGCAAACATTTGTATATCAACTTTCTTTTTTCTTATGGGTCACCTGTGGGTTCAAATATTATATGACTAAACTGAAATTCTAACACTTCAAATGAGTTACTCAGTATACATTTGCATTCAAGTTCACCCCGTTCTTTCTGGTTGTTGTCAGTTACTTGAGTCATGTAAGAAAAAAAACAACACATATATAGAATTCTATTGTGTGCAATTTGCTTGTTAGGCTTTGAAGAAGTGAAAGTACAAAGAAAAATGCAGCATTGTTGTGGTGCTTAGAGTCATGCACAATTTCTTCCCCATTAATGTTTTTTTTTTAGTTTATCATTTTTCTCTTACAGCTGGTTCTATGCAATGACCCTATCAATTCAAATTAATTTCCAACCACATCCCAATAAAATCAACACTAGTGCAGTTCTGAGATCAGATGTGATAATGTCTGTGAAGAGTTGCCAAACAAAAGCACTTTTTAAATATAAAGAATATGACTTTCTTTGTCTGCTAGTTCTCTCAAGTATATGTTTCTTAAGGTAGGAAGCTTGTTTTCTTCTGGGCTCGAATTTAGAGTAATGCCATTTTGAATAATTTTCTGAATCTTGACAAATAGCATCCATAATATTTGAATTACAATAATGTTCAAGAAATTGTTCTCAGAATTAAATGTGGTAATCCAAGTAAAATGCACATCACAGTACACAAAGCAACACTGAGTAAAGTATGAACCGAATAATGGGTCACATTTATTTATTGCTGGTTGTGTTAAATGCATGACATTACATTTTAAAGCAATTATCTCACTTAATCTACACATAGAACCTAGAGAAAGCTTTATTAGTAGAGCTATAATAATAATTATCATTATTATCCTAGTTTTAACTAGCACATTTATTGGCACAAAATAGACATTCAATAAATATTTGTTAAACCCTTGTTGATCTGTAGACTCTAATTACCCTGGAGGCCTCAATTAGCTGTGTCAGTCAGTCGTCTTGCTAGTAGTAGACTCTGACTACAGCAGAAAAATGCATTTGTTTAAAGACATCGGCTAGTTCGTAGAATCAGCTGGAGATTCTGGCTCAGAGGCCGTGTCCGGAATAATCCACAAGTCACATGGCAGAAGCAATTCCTTGAGGACATAAAGGAGTGTGTGATTCTGCAGCTGGCACACCTGACCTCTGTACAGTTCACTGAAATCACCATTATCCAGGCTGTCACCGGAGATTTCATTTGACACAACTTTCAAGGGCTGTACACCTTTTTTAGGGAAGCAGAAACCGCAGTCACAGAATCTTCATTTTAGAGGGCAGATGCAAAGGTGCTTTCAGGAATCTCACCCAGTTGTCAGGCTCCTCCATTATTAGCAGGCCATTTATTAGAACTCCTCTTGAACAGCGAGGAAATGGGTCAGCTCCTAGGATAGTTTCTATAATAGTTTGCCATATGTTTTCCGTATATAGTTATTAACATAATGATGGCAATAAAATGAATGAAACAGCATGGTGAAATGAACTAAGACTCTGGAAAGGTTATCTGAGACAGAAAAATTAAGCTCAACAATAACACCCATATGTTTAACACTCATGCCAGGCACATGAAAGAAACTGCTTCCAGAATGCTCTATTTACTTTGACAGAGAAAACCTTTTTCTCAGGTAAGAATCTCAAAACCCAATATCAGGAGCCAATCCACATTAGAGCTACTACATCTGAAAGCAGTTTTAATGAGAGTTCCTCTGTGATAAAGTACAGCCAAGTGATGAGATGAAATGTGAATACTACTTGACAATGTTCAAGGTTTGGATGGATCCCAAATTCATTCAATTGTCCAGAACAAGAAAAGCAATCGACATTACTTGTGGTGTGTGTTTTGTTGTTGTGTTTTAGTTCGGTTTTGGTTTTGTTTAGTTTTTCTGTTCTTCTTATTATTATTTTAAGTAGAAAGGAAATATTCCTATTTTCTCTTCCTAATTTAACACACTTTAGTAGATTAAGGAGTCAATGTGCTTCTATTCTAATTCTTTTTTAGAAATTTATTTATTTTATTTTATTTATTTATTTTTTTATAGTTTTATTAGGGGCTCTGAGTTAGTTAATTGTGCCAGCCTGGCCGATAATCACATGTGGGGCTAACTGAAAGGCGGAGGGATAAATGGGTGGTGAGCCTCACCTTTCTAGTTCTCGGGTCTCTTGTTTTGTGATGGTTGCACCGGGTGCAGCTGCCTTAGCAGTTCCCTGCTTCAGCTTGCAAGATTGACTTCCTACAAGACATCCCCAAGGAGAAGCTACATGGACCTATCCCGATGCAGCCCTGGGTGCTGGAGCAGCCATGTGGAGACCCCTGCTAGTGCTGAGATGCTTGTTCGTTCACTGACTCAGCTTTCCTCCTGCAGTTGGCATCATTGCCTCTGTTTTGTGAGGTGGAGGACTTTGTGGACTGGTGTTGGGTTAATGGGTTAATGTTGGACTTGTGGGCTTGGGCAGCATTGGGTTGGGATGTTTTCGTGATGCACATTTTCTTTACATAAAACTGTCTCTTTTACATGAGTCGCTTTGATTTGTTTCTCCAAAGTACCCAGACTAATACAGGCTCATAAGATTTTTATCACAACGCATACATACATCAATTGTGTAAAGCACATTTGTACATTCATTGCCCTCATCATTCTCAAAACATTTGCTCTCCACTTAAGCGCCCGGCATCAGGTCCTCTTTTTTCCCACTCCCTTCCTGCTCCCCCCTCCTTTATGAGCTCTTGATAATTTATAAATTATTATTTTGTCATATCTTGCCCTGTCTGATGTCTCCCTTCACCCACTTTTCTGTTGTCCGTCCCCCAGGGAAGAGGTCACATGTAGATCCTTCTAATCGGTTCCCCCTTTCCAACCCACTCTCCGTCTACGCTCTGAGTATCACCACTCACACCACTGGTCCTGAAGGGATCATCCGCCCTGGAATCCCTGTGTTTCCAGTTCCTATTTGTACCAGTGTATACCCTCTGGTCTAGCCAGACTTGCAAGATAGAATTGGGGTCATGATAGTGGGGGGCGGGAGGAAGCATTTAGGAACTAGAGGAAAGTTGTATGTTTCAGCATTGCTACATAACACCCTGACTGGCTGGCCTCCTCCCCGAGACCCCTCTGCAAGGGGATCTCCAGTGGCCTACAAATGGGATTAAAACAACTATTGAAAAGTAACCTTGGAATAAATAGGGTCCCACAGGTCCTATTATGAGGTGGATTTAATGATGCTGGGTGTTTTTTTTTCACCCATACATTTAATATTCTTCTCTCCGGTAAGCAATTAGGTGATTCTTTACAATCTGTTGGGAAATTAGCCACATCTTAACTTTTTTGTATCCAGTCCTCCTACTCAGTGTTGTCATGCAGGTGCTTACTCATATTGACTCTGTAGGGCAATGTAGAATTGTCACCTTAGGGTTTCTGGGGTTGTAAATCTTTACAGGAGAAGACAATCTCTTATTTCTCTTGAGGATTAACTGATGGATTTGAAGGATGAAGAGGCCGCAATGTGATAAAAATAGGGTCCTGATCTTGCGTGTAGCAGCCAAAGCAAACCCCACTCTATCACCCGAGCATCTTTTGCAGATCCCACTGCCCTCCGTCGTATTCACCAGCACAATAACTCAAATAAATCAATTATTCTTCAGACTCCTTTCTTCTTTACTCCTCTTTTACAGGCATATGAGGCTATTGAAGATGTAGCAAACTATAGCTCTCAAAGTAAATTTTTCCTTCCTTAACACCTTTAAGAGGTCTGAGGCAGCACATTTGAACAATCTAAAGCTATGTTATTGCTATTTCCATGAATCTAAGTAAATGAAATTCTACAGAACTTTGGTATTTTCTCTATTACATTTGTCACAATGTTGTCTATTGGCCTAGTTGTGAGGATTTGGGTTTTCATTACAATGAATGGAAACTACACTGAAGGCTGCAATCTTTGATTTTCCTCAACAAGTGCTTCAAAAACTCCCATCGCTTAGCAAACATGGTTGCATCATCTGCATGTTGCTTCAGGTAGTTAATGAGTCTTCCTCCAATGTTGATGCTACCTTCTTCATGTAGCTCAGTCTCTCCGATTATTTGCTCAGTATTCTGTCGGAATCAATATGTACAGGTAAACCTCTTTCTGGTATCCTCTGTTTTATTGTTGTTGTTTGCCAAGAATGCTTGGCATCAACAATAGTATCCTTTATTCAATATTCTCTTCTGAACATGGCTTGAATTTCTGGCAGCTCCCTGTAAATATACTCATACAATTGTTGTCAAATAATCTTCAATAAAATTTTACTTGCATATGATATTAATGACATTGTTTGATAATTTCCACATTATGCAACATCATCTTTCTCTAGAATTAGTGCAAATATGGATCTCTGACAGTTAATTGCCAAGGTGGCTGTCATCAAATTTTCTTGGCATACATTAGCGAATGCATATATTTCTTCATGAACTTGTTGAAACATTTCAATTGGCATTCCATCTATTCCTGGATCCTTTTTATTGGCTAATGCTATCAGTGCAACTTGTGCATCTTCCTTCAGTACCATTGGTTCTTGTTCATGTGCTATAGCTTGAAATGGTTTAATACCAACTAGTTCTTTGTTGTAGAGTGACTGCATATTTTTTCCAACTTCTTTTGATGTCTCCTGAATTATTCAATATTTTGTTCATAGAATCTTTCAAAATGAGGCTTGAAGATTTTCTTTACTTCTTTCTGTTTAAGATACTCTGACTATGGTCTTCCTTTTTGGGTTTTTAACTAGGTATTTGCACATTTTATTATATTATTTTACTTTATCTTCTCAAGGTACCTTTTTAACTATCCTGCTTAACTTTTACACTTCATTATTTCTTCCATGTACTCTAGTTTCATGGAAACTAGACATCCACTTTTATCTTTTCTTTCTTTCCTGTCTTTTTAATGACCTTTTGCTTTCTTCATGTTTAATGTTCTTTTTTTAAAAATATTTTTATTGGGGGCTCATACAACTCTTATCACAATCCGTACATACATCAATTGCATAAAGCACATTTGTACATTCATTGCCCTCATCATTCTCAAAGCCTTTGCTCTCCACCTGAACCCCCGGCATCAGCTCCTCATTTTTCCTCTTGGTGTCATCCCACTGGTAGTGAGGTTTTCTGTCGTTAACGTTCAGTGTGTCAAAAATCTTCTTGGAATGTTCTTGAAATCCAGGTGGCATACATTTGAAGTCTTTTGTTGGTTCTCATGGATTCATTTAAATTTACTTCAACTTCAGTCGGTACTGACATATGAGCAATTGTTGATCTGTTAGACAGTCAGCTTCTGGCCTTGTTTTGGTTGGGTAAGACCTGAGCTCCTCCACTCCATTGTATCTTCCCTTGGATGTAGTCAATTCAGTTCTTTTGCATTCTATTGGTGAGTTTAATTGTATAGTAACAGTTTATTTTGGTATAAAATGTGTGCTGAAATAATTGGTCTTACACTATTCTATCATGTAGTATCCAATTCATTTCTGTTACCCAGGCCAATTTTCTTACTACTATTATATTCTTTGTTTAATTTTTGAAATCCATACCAGTAAATATCCATGTATCTTAATTGCTTCATTTATAATTTTCAGACTAAAGATCTTAGTAAAATTCTTAAATTTTCATCACTTATTTTTGTGTTTGGTGCATACATTTGAATAATTGTTACATTAATTGAACTTCCATGTAGGCATATAGATTGTCCTACCACAGGTGTGTTTAAATGTTTTTTAAAAATTAATGGAACACCTTTTCTCTTGAATTTGTCATTTCCAACATAACAAACCATTTGTTTGTCCTATTCAAATTGCCAATATCAGTGCACTTCAGCTCACGAATGCCTAAAATACAGATTTTCACTTGCGCCATTTCATTTTTGATGGCTTCCAATTTTCTTAGGTTTATACTCTGTATATTTCCTCTTCTGGTTAATTGATATTCCTCTCTCTCTTTCTCTAAATCTCTCTCTCTCTCTCTATCCCCCATCCTCTCTCTTTTTTGTCAGGTCTTATCAGCAAATGAAGGTCCCAAAAGATTTACTTCATTCACATTATATGACCAACTCATTGAGAATTCAGCTCTTCCCAAGTCATATTTTGTGTGTCTTCCAATCTCAGGGGCTGTGGCTCACCTTCCAACATTATAACTGAAAATGTTTTGCTGCTACTCATAAAATTGTCATTGGATAATTTCTCAGAAGTGAACAGATTATTCTTTGTTCATTGTCTCTTCTTAGTCATGAACCTTTGCCAAAACTATATACCTTAGTTGACCTTGCCTGTCCTTAAAATAATGGTCATATAGTTTCCAGAATCACAGCAGCATGCAAGTCCACATGATATGACAAACTGAAAGATGAGTGACAAACCGACAGACAAAATGTTATTTTTAATGACTTCCAAATCCCTTAGATTTATAATTTTCCTAGAGCTATATATCTATATATTCATTCTGAATATTAATAGATTTTTTTCATTCACTTATTCTAATTTTGAGTCATTCTCCATCAGAAAATACAGGTGCTAGAGTCTTTGCTCCATCCATGTCATTAAGGTTGACTCTATGTGTAGGAGGTGGTTGTTCCCAATAGTTCTTTGAGCACCCTTCAACGGGAAGAATTCACCTTCAAGCACCATTTCTGACAATATTCCTCTGCTAATCATAGGGTTTTCTGTGCGTAATGTCTCAATAATGGCCTGTTATTTCCTTATTCCAACATATTCCCAATCTGGAAACTCCATTGAAATCTGTTCACCCTAGGGGACCCTGCTTGTATTTAAGATGTCAAGGGCTTGTTTCCAGTACCACACCAAACAGCTAGTCATGTCAGTAGACAAACTGACAGAAGAATGGTGGAAAGAAATCATAGATCCATGCTTTACCATATTTAGCTAATTCCATTCTCCCATATAGCTACACTCTACTTCCCAGGTTCCATATCTCCCAACCAGAGCCCTGTTTTAACATAATAAATCTGACAAGAATCCATATTCTATCTTAAGATCAAAGTTTGTTTTGAAGTTCTACAGTTGATAGAGATAAAATGTCCCTTTAATGTGGTCTTTGAAAGTCTCAGAAATCCATTATTGTTCTTATTACAATATTTTGTAAAAGCACACAGGAATTTGAAGTTTTTAAATACCCCATATTCATTAAAGTTCTCTATTCACCCCATCTCATGCACTTCATTCCTCCTAAGCTGGCACGTAAATCCCCAAAGCCATGCCTACAACAAAGTCTTCATTTCACAACCAGAGGTAATGATTCTGCTGGTCGAGTGCCATCCTTAATACTGTATGGCTTTATAAAGCATTTTATCCTATCCATTCTAGGAGGCCAACTCCTTATCCTTCCCACTGTCTGGTGACTACTTACAGCAAACACTTAGGATGTGAGTTTCTACCAATACTGATAGCAGTTCAGGTTATTTTGCTTGTAGGAAAAACAAACTAGTTACTGCAACTGATGAAGAAGTATTACAGAAAGTTGGTTTCATCAGGGTTTCTTAAAGATGTATAGTTTTCCATTGTACGTTATATCAGAGGGCTTTTTTTATGTTTGTTTTGTTTTTTAAATCCAATCTTCTACTGATGAGAATTTAGCTGTTTCCAACTTCTTGCTATTGTGAAATGTGCTACAATGAACATGTGGGAGCATACATCTTTTCGTGATCTGTTTCTTAGTTATTTGGGGTATATGCCAACATCGAGGGGTCTGGAAAACAATATGCTGAGTGAAGTTAGTTAATCACAAAAGGACAAATACAGTATCAGTCCCCAGCTGAAGGAACAAGCAGCCTATAGGCACAAGCTCAGGCTTGCAGGGCATCCATTCAGCTGGCCAGGGTGGCCAGACAGCCTGGTAGAAACACTTACTGCTGCCAAATGCACCATACACCATCCTCCCCGGTGTGTATCTTGAAGACCACTTTGCCATCGGCCGCTGGGATGAAATTGATAAGGGCAGGAAAGGGGAGCTTGTCTACTCAGTGGCTGCCATGCTGAGCTATGAGAGGTCCCCTGAGAGAGGTAGACAGTCCTTTTAGAGGGATGAGGGATACTGAAGAGAAAGTCAAGTCAGGAGAGGGGCAAAGGAGCCAATAAGACATGGGGAGCACAAATGTATGACTGTTGGTAGGAAAAGTGGAAGGACTCACCTCCACGTGTGGGGGAAGAATGACTGAAAATGCCTTGGGAGACCCTAGGTGGGGAGTGTCCCTGGTGGTGTACACCAAATGAGCCACATTGTCGCAGGGTTCTGGGTGTATCCTGGGGACCCAGCCCAAGGGCCACAGAATGCTGTGCATTGAGTCCTGGATCTTTCAGGTGCATGGCATGCTCCAGAGATTGTGCCCCTAAGAACCCATGTGGAAAACCCACTGGGTGAACCGGACTCTACCTCAGACACACTTGCAACTCACCAACTTAAGAAGGAAAATCCACAGCTGTCCCACGATTGTTGATTTGTTCCTAGGTGGACAAGCATGGTCTTGCCTCACAAATGCCTTATATGCTAGATTAAGATATAGATTATCCTTGAAAACCTGTGATTGATATTCTCAATGATTATTATTTTAAATTACCCTGACCATTAGCATCCATTGTTGGTGTAAATAACATCCAGCGACAAAAGGATTGCTTCTATGCAAGTGAATAATTCAGGTACTGAGATATGGAATTAGCCCATATTGGCCTAATATCCCTCCCTTACTTTAAAAAATTAGTACCAGTGGCTAATCAAAGATAGTATTAACAGAAGATTGTTGTGCCCCAGGGAGATGATTGATAAAACTTACTACCATAAATTAACAAGAAGCTTTTGAAAAGAAGCCAAAGACAGATTAAAAAAAATTAAAACCATTTTGTGCAAGTTAGGTCTGATCAGGTTTTCAAGATTTTCTGTCTTTTGTTTGTTCATATTAAGGTTTATCTCCGGTGCATTATGTCATTGGTGGTTAACTTCTTGAATTTCTGTTATGTTTCTCTGTTTTTCCATATATGAAACCCAGGATTGATGAACCTATTAGGACAGCAAATAGAATAAGGGTTTCTGGGGTACAGTGGTGGTGAGGCAGGGTGCCGGGTGGGAGTATGTAAAGGGAGCTGATGTCAAGGAGTTCAGGAAGGAAAGTATGTTCGGGAACTGACTGCGCTTGATAGGGTTGAACTACGCAATGATATGCTATCTCTAGTAACTCTCACATAATAGTTTTAAAAACAAACAAAGCAGGATGAAAAGTGTTTTGAAATGAGATTAGAAATAAAAAAGACAGGAAATATAGTACGTAGAAGATGGCAGTATGCCATGATTGTCAACAATCTCACATAAAACTGGCTACTTTCAATGAACACTGTATGGATGTTGTACTATGATTATTATTATTACTATTTTGTGGGAAATTTTCTCTAGGTTCAAAATAAAATTAACTGACCTATCAATTTATAAAATGTAGCCTACTCTGTACCCAGAAGAACACAAGACAAGTAAATTCTTGGCATTTCCAGCCTATAAAATTAGAAATAAAATTCTGCTTAAGAGAATTTAAAAACTTTTGAAGGGAGAGAAAAGTCATATCCTTGTCAATGAGGGTGGCGCGTGATGGAGACCCAATGCCCATCTCTAGACAACTGGACATACCTTGCAGAGGGGGAGTGGGGAGATGAGTCACTTAGGGTACAGTATAGCAATAATGAAACCCACAACCTTCCTCTAGTTCTTAAACGCTTCCTCCCCCCAACTACCAGGACCCCAATTTTGCCTTGCAGACCTGGTTAGACCAGATGATGCACAGCGGTACAGATGGGAATTGGAAACGCAGGGAATCTAGGACAGAAGAACCTCTCAGGACCAGGGGTGACAGTGGCGATACCAGGAGGGAAAGGGGATGTAGTAAGGGGGAATGGATCACAGGGAGCCACATATAACCTCCTCTCTGGGGGACGGGCAGCAGCGGGGTGGGTGAAGGGAGACGCCGGACAGTGTAATATAAGATATAATAATAATTTATAAATTATTAAGGGTGCATGGGGGAAAGGGGAGGATGAAGGGAAGGGGAGGGGGGAAAAAAAAAAGGAAAATGAGCGGATTCCGGGAACCCAAGAGGCAAGCGAATTTTGGGAATAATGAGGGCAACAAATGTATAGATGTGCTTTACACAATTGATCTATGTATTGTGATGAATTGTATGAGCCCCAATAAATTGATTAAAAAAAAAACTTTTGAAGGGAATTCCTAAATAGGAAAGTGTAGTGACGGACACAGTATCGTATTTGGCTTAACCTATTCAAGCATAATGTATGTTTCATAAAGAGTAAACAAGAAATATACAACATTTCTGTATTTCAGAAAGCTATTAAGGAATTAAGATTTGTTTTTGATATATGTTTTACATAGATACTACTTTGTGACCTCATAGAAGTGGCAAGTTCACACATTACTATACCAACATGCCATTTACTTTATGTTGCATTATATAGTATTTTGTCTGTTTCAGTATGAACTCGATGCACATGGTTCTGAATAGATTTTCATTGGGATGTGTCCACTTGAAGTTGTAGCTGTGATTTGTTATAAAAGTCGGAAAAATCATAACTGATACAGATCATTCAAATTGCCCTTTAGAAATAGTTTAAGAAGTTTGTAAAACAATGGTGTTATTAGTTTGTATTTATTTCAGAAAAAAAATTTCTCTTTCGAAAGATTACCAAGTGATATTTGGAAGTGATCAGTTTCATAATGTCATAAAATCAGCAACGGTCGACCTTTATGTTAAACTGAGGATTTCAGGATTTATTTATATATTTATAAAGCACATGGTCATTTGCTAATTTTGTCTTTTTTAAGATGCTCTGTATTCATGTTCTTTATGTATTTAATTATAATAAAATTTATACTTGCTATTTAATATTAGCATTTCATAGTAATAAAAAGTTTTATCCAAGTAGCATGATTAATTTAATGAAAAATTTACTTTAGTGCCAATGAAAAATTTAATTCCAAAAAAATATTTAAACTGTAAACCATTAAACTTTTAGTTTTACATTTAGAAATTAATTAGATAATGCCATTTTTTTCAAATGCCTGAAGTGTAAGATGAATTTTTTGATTGCTAATCCAAAATATTGAGTGTGTTTTATAATTATTCACTATATTTTTGTAGGTGTCATTCAAATTAATGTATGCATATGTATTTATAGAAATAGCAAAGCACCAATTCCCACCCACACCTTCTCCATGCCTAAACCAGCTGTATATCTGTTTTCCATTGGCCACAACTTTTGTTCTCTGTTCTTTTTGTGGATCTCTAATTCACATATAAATTAGTTGTCATTTTGGTTCATTTTCTATATTTTTCAAAAGTCATTTATATCTTCTTAATAATAGAATATGCAGGAAGCTTTACAACATATTTAAAAATATATCCTTAAATAATTCAATACAGGTTAGTCATATTTAAAAATATATAACCAATTACACTTGTCCATATTTGTAGTGCCCATCAATATAGGCAGAGCTACTAGTTGGGATCATATGTTTATAAATAAGGTCCTTTCATACTTAGATATTTTCAGGTTCTCACCCTCATCTATTTCATTCGTTTTTGAAGAATAATAATGAAAGTAGCATAGCTATAGAGAAAGATAAAATCAATATGAAATACAAAAAGGTTAACAAAAGACTTTTTGGTGATAATGTATTTATGTGATTAAGGATTCTCTGCATTCTGCATACAGAATTGAATGATTAATCAAGACAATGTTTAAAGTACTTTAGGAAGCACCTGCCAAAAATGAGAACACATCTGTTAGAGGAGACAGGGAAAAAGACAACTTGGGATCACGGGTTTCAAATTTAGTTGATTAGACACCAAGTGTTAACTATAGATTCTATGAGGGAAAATGAGAAATAATAGCAAAAACAACAGCAAACCAAACGAACAAGAATAGCAAGACTAGTTTGACTGGTTAAATGAAATAGATTTTCAGGGAGAAATAATTGTATTCCAGAGAGTTATCTGGGCTGTGGCTGTCAATAATTTGTCTAGCAAGGCAGCTATTACTTATCTGATAATTGTCACCTAACCTAATTCTCTTTGCCTCTTTATAATTTAATAACACCATACATTTCCTTCTGGATTATCTTTTGTTTCAGATAAATATGTTTTGTTAAAGTATTTCTGACTTTCTAAGTAGACAATATTTAATACCATTGTTACTGTTTTTGGTTGGTATTTTATTTTCCCAACAATGCAGAGTAACATACACAATTTATACATTGTTAATAAATAGGTATATTCAGTTTACTAGTTATCTATTAATACTATATTTTTCAAAAGTAATTCATATGTTCTTAATAGTGGCACAGTGGGATCAGCATTGCTAATGTACCAACCTAAAGCCCTCATCCCCGTAAAGTGTTGAAGCCTAGGAAACTCACAAATTCAATTCTCCTCTGACCTGTAGTGTTGCCACAGGGTGTTTATGAACCAGGATCTACCCAATTGCAATGAGTTTGGTTAGATTTGAACAACCTAGACTCCACATTCATTTTGCCTCTGTGATTTTAACATGGCTGATTTGCTTTCCTCTGAAATATATTCATCTCAAAAAATACAGTTAGTCATTGTTTGTTTATAATTCAAAAGAAAAAAAAATGTTTCTTACAAATCTCTGAAAAGTGTTACAAGACAATTTTGGGTGGGGGTGAGGGCGGACATTGTCTAATTATTACAGATAGAGCACCGATGGGGCTGCAGGGTAAATATTGGATTGCTATGCTAACAGCAGGATCCACAGTGCAAACCCACCCGTTCACTGCTCCACAGTAGAAGTCTGAGTCTGTCTACGTCCACTGGGATGTACAGTCACAGAAACCTGAGAAAGGGTCAAGGTGACTCAGAATCAACGCAGGGACAGTGGCTCTGTTGAGGATTTGAATTATTATCAGGGGCCTTTAAAAAATATGTGGGGGGTAAAGCAGGATTAAAAATCATCTGGGTTTTTTTTAATTGACTTTTCGAAGCTACTTTGCATAGTTTCTTTTAGGAGTTTACAAATCATTAGATATGTAATATTTCTAAATTTGTCATTCATATTTTATTTATATTATCTATATCTGAATTTTACCAAAGGCCAAAAGTAAAAGATAATTGATTCAAAGGAATATATCTGGTGATTCTGTTAACTTCTAAGTAAAACCGATTTCAGGTCATAAAATTGTTATTTAGCATTTGAAAACATTGCATGTGATTAGCTCGCCCTTTTTCAATGAGAGGTTTATTCATACTGTTGTCATAGACTGAAACATTTGTATGCTTTCTGCACAACCGGTGCTCAGGAAATATTTTGGATGACTGTCACTAGTGACTTTTAATGACTTCATAATGAAGCAATTATTCAAATGTCATGTTAAAACTATTACTTAGAAAGTACATACTGACCGTTTTCAGTTAAAGTTCACTACTACTATATATGTATATATAGTGTACAAGTACTTAAGTAAATACATTCCATTTTAAAATGTTCCTTAACTTGAATAAAGTTTACAGATTTAGCAAGTTTTCCACAGTATTTTAGAAATAAATAAAATAGGTATACTCAGAAAACAATCAAGGCTTATCAGAAGTGTTCTAGTGCAGCATGGCAGTTAAATGAATTCCTAGTTTTCACAGGGGTGGTGTCTGCTGTGTGTCTAATCCAAGGGGCACTTTCCAAGGTTCACGCCTCAGCAACTTCATTCAAAGGAGAAAAGCTCTCAAAAGAGACATATGGGACAAAGTAGAATGTAGGATACTATCAAATTGTAACTTTGAAATTCATATATTATTTATAAGCTGCTTACTTAAAAATGTGCTTGAAGTATATTAAGTGGATATGTAATCTAAAATATTTTCCCATCTTTTTTTGATAAAAGTAAAATAATCCTTGTCATCTTTGGTCTTATTTTTCCTTTTTTTATTCTGGTCAACTTCTGTATGTACTCTTAATAGCTGGAGGACATTAAATGCTCGATATTTATTGGTTCTAATAATAACTAGAAACTCCAATACACATGAATGTAATTTACTCTGAATTATTAAAATGTTTTATTTTGAGATATTTTTATTAAAATATTTTGGTCCTAAATTTTAAAGTAGGCTTAATTAATTTTGAAATATGCTTAATGTTTAAATAAATATAAATTAATTGCTCTAAAATGTATATGTATGGTGTTATGAGTGCCACTCTGATTACATCATGTGATTTTAACACAAATTATATTTTATTGTGTTATATTATATACAGAATTATATCATTTACAGAGAGGAAATTAAGTCACTGAAATACTGAAGTTTAATATAGTTTTTTATTTGCATACCAGATATTAAAATGTATTTGTACTAAATATTCATTGATATTTGTTAATCCTTGAAAATCCTTTCCAAATTTTGAAGTGTTGGTGATGTTCATATGTTTCTGTGTATGTATGTTTGTGTATAGGTAGAGGCATATCATTAACATATTACATGCAAATTAGATGTAACATGATATCCCTAGAGATATAAATAATTTAAGCAAGCATTGAAAGCAGTACAAATATATATTCTGAATTCCAATCCAAAATAGTACTTTACAAAGAGAGGTTGCAGGGAAGGCAAAATTATAATTTGTACTTAGATAAAAGTATACATTTTAGATTCTTGTTCATATTACTATAGTATCATTTATATTCCTTTAATTGGCTTATCCGCTATTTAAAAGGAGAAGGTTTCAGCATTATCAATGCTCACGTCAAGCAGATGAAACCACAGGTTAAAATACATGGAGAAACTTAAAAGTGTGTCCTGCCATTCATTTAGATGTCATCTACAGGCGAACAAGAGAATAATTGTACTAACATATTTTCCCCAAATTGTTTACATTAGCACAAGTTATTTTACTTTTCTCCTACCCTGGATGTTTGATTGCACACATAATATTTCTTAAGCATGAAAAGTATATATTTCTATTAATTTGACACCCTAAAATATTTTACGTAGTTATTAAGTTAGCGTATTACATGTGCTCGGGTGGAGGGGAATAGTTCATTGGTTTTTAATTAAATTGTTGAATTTTAACATTTTTCAGATGAATTCAAGCTCTTTATGAAAAGGCTGCCCATGAATTACTTCCTCAACACCTCTACAATCATGCATTTGTGGACAATGGATTCTCATTTTCAGCGCCGCTATGAGCACCTGGAGAGCAGCATGAAGCACCTTGTCCTGAAGGCCCAGAAAATTGTGCACAAGCTCTTCAGTCTCAGCAAGAGATGCCGCCAGCAGCCCCTCGTCAGTTTGCCGAGACAAAGGTGAGCACTGGTGAGATCAGAAAAGCCGAGGCTATTGGTTTGACAATGAACTCTGTTTGTTTTTTAAAACGCAGCCATGGTAATAGACAGAGTACAATGGGATTTATAGTATTAGATCTAACTTGAAAGTCTTAAAATAATAAAATTGAGCTATCATTCAAAGTCATGTTACTGTCTGGAAGCAAATACTCTAACATCTTTTTCTCTTTTTTTGTGTGCCTTTTTTCATTATTGAGAAACTATTATAACATTCCATGTGGCATTTCAATAATAATTGTTTCACAATAACCTAGGACCCCAGATTTATATCATAAGCATAGGAAGAAGTGAGAGTCATAAAGTTTATAAATATGTAATTTTACAAACAGAAAAAAAAAGCCAAGATTTTTTTTCCTTCTCTAATGTTTACAAAACCATAAACAACTTTCTTCAAGCTCTGAAAATGGTTTCTAGCATTAAGATGAAGCTTGAGTCACTATTAAATATTTACAACTGATTTTTGATGTAACAATTTTTAAGTTTGTTACTTTAAAATGTAACAGATTGACAAGTGCCATTAGCTTATAATTATTTATTTGAGATGAATTTAAAATTACATCAACATGAGAAACTAAGGGGAAAAAATCGATCAACATAAGAAAATAAATGTTTGTGTTAGTATCTCTAATTAAAAGCTTAACTTTTGGCTTTTTCCTTTAATTAATGAAAAACGTACACTGAAAATCATTACACCTTTTAAAAAACTTTATTTTAAAATGGATCATTAGCATTTTTAATGCCTTTACATTTCATTTGCATTTGGTATTTTCATAGATTTATTTGACCAATTCCAACAGTAAAGGTTTAGAACATTCGTCACTAGCTCTAAAAGAAAATACACTACCCATTACCAGTCATTTCTCATCTTCCGCTCTCAACTAAAGGCAAAAAACGATCTATATTTTACATCTAAAAAGTTGTCTCTTCTAGATAGCCAACAAGAATCACACAACATGTGGTCACTTGTGACTAGACTAGCTTCTTTCACTTCCAATATCTTCACGTTTCATCTATGTTTCAGAAGTTCATTCATTTTTATTGCTAAATGTTATTCTATGGTATGGATACATGGCTCTCTTTGCTCAGAATTTGAAAGATGTTTGGATTGTTTCTCCCTTACACTGTATGTGATAGAATGCAGCAAGTCTGCTAGCTGGTTATCCATCTCTCGTGAAGATGGATCCCACTGTTGTGACTTGTTTAGTGACTTATTTATTGTCGAGTGTGTTTCCACTGCAGTGTCAAGTGCTTGTGCTTCTTCTATTCAGTTGATGTTGTTGTTACTGTTTAGACATTTGAGATTGCCTAGATAGGGGCATTCACTGTGTGTAACTAGACCTCTTTGATTGTCCCAATGTTACAAGTAAGGTTTCTCTCGCTTTCACTGCCCTCAAGTCATTGGTGGCCTACGAAGACTATAGGGCAGGATAGAGCTGTCCCTGTAGGTTTTTGAGACTGACACTCTAGGGAGTAGACAGCTTCATCATTTTACCCCTCAGAGCAGCAGGTGAATTTGAACTGTCAACCCTGAAGGACATAACGCAATGTGTAACCACTAAGCCACCAGGGCTCTTAAGCAAACCCTACTACTTATTAAACATTTACCCATTACTATTGGAGGTGTGTGTGACTTTGGGGTTATAATCACAGTTCACGGAGCTTATCAGTTCGTCTCATTTTAATAGGAGCTCCTCATTTGCCTCTTTTCCTTTCTGCGAGCAGCTGAGAGGTTGCAGCATTGGCAAGCAACAGCCTTCCGCAGTGTGTGCTTTTACCTTTATGTCTCATACCCTGAAAAGTTTGCCCTGGGTCACAGTTGGTTATTGTTAAGACATTGTTTTATTCAGGAGGAACATTTATGCCTCTAGTAACAATGGTAACAATTACCCATTTGTTAATGGAACTCTATACAACATAAAGGAAGCTTTAAAATCCGTCCCTCCTTTATCAATAATTGCATTTGAGTAAACAGAGAACTTTCAGATGCCATTCCTGAACCCCAGGGTTGACGTGTGGGCTGGCTCTATTCTTTGTTCCTCCGTGTTTAAGCATCAGTTTCTCTGTTCTCTTTCATAATATGATTGGTATTGTGGGACTATGAAGACCCTTGTTTTTTTAATTTGTTTTTTGTTGAGTAGCTCCATTGTTTACAATTATACATGGGTTTTTTTTATACTTTGTTCTATGTAATGCCAATCACATCAAACACAAGTGTTAAGAATGACTCATGGACACTGCATAGGCAATGGAATTAGCTCAGTTCTCCTGGTTTGACCTTCTACAGTTGGTGCTGGAAGATGACATGTAGTCGCTAGCTTCCTGGTTTGCCCCACCTAATGTTAATTATTTATTGAGTTAAATTGGCATTTGAAGTCTTGGTATGTAAAGACAGCTACACCTGGAGGAGACTAGTAAGTGAGGACAGGACGGAGAACTAGTGAACTTATCAGAAAATAACCGTGGACTACACAGAGAAAGAGAAACAAGCCTGGTTCTCCTTTCCTCTACCAGTAGTCCTAAACTTGGGACTAAGCAGCAGGGGAAACCCTTTGACCTAGTTACCCGTGTCCAGGGTAGACACATTAGAATTGTTTCTATAAACTGGAGTAGGGAAGGGAGGAAGGCAAGCATCACACATAATTCATAATCAAAGACTTTGTATTCTTACTAACATTTAGTTCATTTTCAAGATTAAATATTTCCCCATGTAGTATATGCCCTCGGGTGATGTTAGAGAGAATTTAAATGATTGATTTTCAGTTATAAATTTCCCACTTAAATGGCTTCTTTTGGATAGGAGAATTAAGGTGTATTTAGCCCTTCTGCCTTCATCACTCTTGAAGTACTACAAATTCAATGTTAACTTTATGTATATAAAATTGTATATATCCAATGACTTCATGTTTTCTGTACCTTTCTTGTATTTTTTCTTATATCCTTTCTCTTACCCTTCCAACTGCTATTCTTTCAGAATCTATTCTATAAAGTCTCTTCTATCTGGATTTCATTGCTCATATATTGTTATTGTGTTGACTGGGTCCTGACACATAGTTACTCTGTATGCAACAGAAGAAAACACTGCCCAGGTTGGCCCCATTTCCATGTGTCCTTATCTTTTGCCCATCGCTGCAGCCACTGTGTCAGCCCATAATGCTGAGGGTCTTCTTTTCACTGACCTACTCTATGAAGCATGATAGCCTCTTCTAGAGACAGGCATCTGCTAAGATCATGTCCAAAATTCATGAGATGACCTTGAGCCACTCTGGTTTTTAAGGAGCACTGGCTGTCTATAGAAGAATGTATGCCCAACCTATTTTATTATTCTTTCTTTTTTTTCATATGGTCCTGTGTGCCAGTATTTTGCTCTTTTTCAGTGTTACATATATTTTCCCTTTTGTTTTACTTTCCATTCTATTTTCTCGATATATCAGCTGTTCCCAATGATTTCTGTCATTTCTTCTGAACGTTTCAAACTACATAGTACATAAACCTGTGCTGGTCAATAGTCAACATGCTTCTTACTTGTGACCTAGAATTAACTGCTTTTTGTATTTTTGGCCTTTTGAAACATGGTGTGTGCATTTTTCCCCTTGATTTTAGTTTGAGTTTTTTTTGTTTAAGTATTGTGTGTGGAATTTAGCAAATTTGCCATGAATCACTTGTTACATGACTAAAAGGCCTTATTCAGAACCCTGTCATCATAAAGTGAGAGAAATCAAAGACTGGACAATTTGCTGCAAAATAAAAAGTGTCATTTTGTTGACTAAGATGTGCCTGACCCAAGTTATGGTATTTTAATAGCTTCGCATTCATGTGGAGCTGAACAGTATCTGAGGAAGACCACAGAAGATTTGCTGGACCATGGACTTCCAGAGAACAGAGACAAGCCCTGGGAAAAGTATAGCCAGTATACTCCTTTGAAGCAAGGGTCATGAGGGTTTGTCGAATGACCATGAGACTAGTCCCAGAGGAGGCTCAGTAAAAAGAGGAAGCTGCTCCATGAGAATGCTTGACACGGCATTCACAATAGTGATCTCAAAGGTCGCAATGACTGTGAGGGTGACCCGGGGCCAGGCAGCATTTTGTTCTGTTGTACAGAGAGGTTAAGATTAGTTGTACCTGACTGTATGGTGCCTAACAGCACTTAAATAGGAACAGTAAATTCCATTCTTTAAGTTAAGGTGCAGTTGAACTGAAACATTGAAAATTCGCTCACAAGTAATGTGAAAATACTCAAGTATGATTTCCTTTTACTTTCTCCCACATGTCTTTAGCAGTTTCGTACTCAGCTTCAAATGGCAATTCAATTATGTACTCATATATTAAACTCAGAAAAAAGAAAGAGGTAATTACACTAAAAGCATTTATTTGCCTCCTGAGAATATTAGGTATAGGACAAATTTAAGGAAAACGTATTTACAACATTCACCCATTCACTAAAAAAATGAATCAAGTAATTTTTATTCATTTCATTTTTAACTAAAATTAAGCATATTTACTATGATTCAGGAAACAGTTTTTAAGCACAAGTTATGGTAAAAGCAAATGAAACAATGACTACTTTCAAGAATTTCTGTTTTAGGGGACTATTGATACACAGATAATTCTGATAAATTCTTGGCAGTGCTGTGTTGCTACTGCCATCCAAAAGGATTATTAATGTCCACTAACAAATTAAAACAGAGGTAAACATTTAGAGAATGCTATCTGTAGGAAGTCAAACATAAAGACTATAGAAAATAATCCTGGAAATATGGAGTTGGGGTGATTCAGATAAGGAGAACCACATCCCATATTAATGTTTTATTGAGGAAAATAAGGACAAAGGTCTCTATGACTAGCTAGGAGGCTGTCTACGCCAAGGAAGACAAAGCCATATCTGAACTAATACAGTGTGTGGAGTAGTATTGCAAACATACCAAAACAGAAAACGTACTGCCATTGAGTCAATGCTGACTCAAAGCAACTGTATATATATAGAAGGAATGAAATATATATATATTAAAATATTTGTTTTGTTGTATAGTTGATTACAATGTTGTATAGTTAATTACAATGCATGAAGATACATGTGAGTTATACTCAATTAGTATAGCCCTTATATCCATAATTCCTTATGTGATATGATACTCTGAATTCTCTATGTATAGTCTCTTTTTGGAGGGCATTTTCT
The DNA here is from genome assembly GCF_000313985.2 of Echinops telfairi. Classification (NCBI taxonomy): domain Eukaryota; kingdom Metazoa; phylum Chordata; class Mammalia; order Afrosoricida; family Tenrecidae; genus Echinops; species Echinops telfairi. The sequence continues at coordinate 33,292,890 of NW_022111324.1, read as the reverse complement.
ATTACGTGCCTGATCTTAGCCAAAAGGCCGAGAAGCGATGGGCGTTTTCTATGCTGACAGGATTAACGCTTGACGATGGGAGATGATGTGAACCAGGCCACAGCTTTTTTTGGTTGAGGCCATCTTTAAGAGTCCACTTAGTAGAAGTTACACACCAAACCATAAGCGTAGTTTCTTTGGGGTCATCTTTTACTCTACTGTAGTAGAGAGTGTGACTTAAAGATTTCCATGCATATATACTGGTAGACCTGTATAGTTCTCATGTACATAATCTCCCTAGGAAAGCCGTATCTAAATTCCTGACTGAATTTCAGTAGATGCAAGTAGATCTGCTGTGATTTGGGGACATTTTTAGCTTCTGGCTCTGGATGGCACAGTTGGCTTCCTTCTCCATGACCTTTTAGATTGGGGACTGAGCAGCAGCACCTAGAACACTTCAATCTCCCCATGCAGAACCTGTCTCTGGAGCAAGGGGGTGCCATTCACAGAATGAATGTTTGAAAATCAGGAAAGGTGTGCATCAGGTTTGTATTCTTTCACTATGCTCATTCAATCTCTATGCTGAGCAAATAATCAGGGAAACTGAATTATATGACTAAGAAGTCAGCGTCTGGATGGGAGGAGAGTTAATAAAACCAGTATATACAGAAGACACACCCCTGCTGACTGAAACTGAGGAGGATTTGAAGCATTTGCTGAAGATCAAGGTTTCAAAATGAATTCCAACTCAACATAAAGACAACACAAATCCTCACAGTAGGACAGTAGGTCACGTTGTAATAAATGTGAAAAGATTGATTTACTTTGGAAACATTATCAGGAAAAGGGCATCATGCTTGATAGCAAAGAAATCTCAATGAGATGGTTGACATTGTGGCTGCAAAAATGGGCTTAAACATAGCAGTTTGAGGATAGGCAGTATTTCATTATGTTGCACGTGTGGTTGCTGTGAGTTGGGACTGATTAAATGTCACCCAAGAACAACGGAAAAGAAAGAGAAATGTTTAAATGAGAAGGCATTCGCATTTGTGAAGCAGCATTAATATTATATTATCAGATTGTAAGTGTCTTAATCATATTTTTTCTCCACCCAAAAGGTACCGCTATATGTTTCTACTCATAATCCCATTGAGAATCCCTAATAGGGAATTATGGCTAAGGGGAATGGACATCTACTACTGGTTATACTGAATTGTATTCTTCTTTTTTGTGATTAAAACAGCTGTACCACTGAGAAGTAGATGGTAGTAAACAAACAAAACAAAATTGCGAGGAAAAACTGGAGCTGCCTGGAGAGGCAGACTGATTACTGTGAATGTGAAGCTATTTTTTTTCAGGAGCTTGCTAGCGAGCTTGGCAGGAGATGAATATATACATCTGAAGCTCAGGGAAGATTTGAGCAAGTGGGTGGCAATCATTGGTTCACATGAAATCATGGGTTCTGAAAGATAATACCAGGAGAAATATATAGGCAGAATTTGAGACTATATTTAAGCTGTGGGAAGGGAAACCGAACATACGAATGAAGCCAGGGGGTTATAATATATCCTAGAAGATATATGAACAAATAATTATAAGCTGAAGGTAAAAATGTAAACTAGATCATCAATATATAAAAATCATGTTTGAAACCCAATCATATGTGAAAAACTGATTTGAAAACTTTACTACTTTATTTTAATGACTAAAACTGGAAATAACATTGTGGTTCTGATACTTTGCACATATAAAAAAGATTAAATGTTTTATAAGATATTGAAAGTTTGCTGTTGTACATGGGTGGTGTATGAAAGATTCATCCTACCAGTAGCTCTTAATTAATGTGTCCAGGAAATTTATGTGAATGTATTACCTGAGTAATATTATCTTTCCCAGTAACACATGGTTCCAGTCTTCTATAACCACAAAATGACCTCCTAGTATATATATTTTTAAATTGTAATCTGGAATACAATTTTTGTTAAGAACACTACGAGCTGAAATAATGGGAAAGTGTATTCTTTACCTTAAATGATGATCACCTGAATGCCACACCCATCATGACTTAGTTTTCTGCTAGAAAATAGCAAAATCATGCCATGTAATTAAAGATGTCCCAAAATATTATGTTCTGAAATCTTAAAAATTAAAATATTTTTTACTATTTTATATTGTTCCAGTGAAGAACAATCAAATGTATGCAATTGGATATCTCTTTGGCAGAAGCATTTGCATGTTTAATGTTAAACTATTAATTGGGTTTTATGAAATTAAAAAGTATTATGTTTTGATTTTTTTACATGATTTTAGTAACTGTTTTCTAGCTCATGGAGCTCTTCCAAAATTATGGGACTAAATTTTACACTTATTTTGTTGAAAATACCTTATCACCTTCAAAGTACTCTCCAGTACACTGAATATATTTGTCAAATCTGCGATACCATCCTTTGAAACATTTTCAAACTCATCCCTCATTTTTTTCTTCATCACTTCTATGTCATCAAATTGCTGTCTTTCATGTCCCTCTTCTAAAAAGAAGTTGAATGTAGTTTGGTCAAGTGAATAAGGTGTGTGGAGCAAGAGAGGCATGCTGTTGTTGCCAAACACTGGCACACTGAGATAGCTGCATGAGCAGGTGCCTTGTCATGGTAGCAAAACCAGTCCCGCATGTGCCACAAATCAGACCTTTTTGTTGCACACTGCTATGCAATCTTTTCAGAACCTCTAAGTAGAAAGTTGAATAGCAGTCTGCCCAGGTGAAACAAACTCCAATTGCACGGTCCCCCTCACATCAAAGAAACAAATGAATGCCATCTTGATCTTTGATTTCACTGGATGAGCTTTTGAGGGGCAAGGCAACAATGGTGTCTTCCATGGCTTGATTGATGTTTGCTTTCGGGGTCTTTTTGTTTTGCTTTGGTTTTTTATATATCATTTTATTAGGGGCTTATACAACTCTTATCACAATCCATACATACATCAAATGTGTAAAGCACATTTGTACATTCATTGCCCTCATCATTCTCAAATCATTTGCTCTCCACCTAAGCCTCTGGCATCAGCTCCTCATTTTTCCCCTCCTTCCTCACTCTCCCCTCCTTCAAAACCCTTGATAATTTACAAATTATTATTTTGTCATATCTTGCCCTGTCTGACATCTCCCTTCACCCACTTTTCTGTTGTCCATCCTCCAGGGAAGAAGTTATATATAGATCCTAGTAATCTTTCTACCCCACCTTCCCTCTACCCTCCCAGTATTGCCACTCACACCACTGTTTTGTTTTGTTTTAGTCATTTTATTAGGGCTCATACAACTCTTATCAAAATCCATAGGTACATCAACTGTATAAAGCACACCTGTACATTCGCTACCCTCATTGTTCTCAAAAGCTTTCTGGTGCTTAAGAATAGCACCATGTCTTGTCATCAGTAAAGGCTTTGGGAAGAAGTCTGGGTCACTCAGAGCTGTTCTTTCAAAGCATGGCGTGTTTCCACTGGACACTCTTTTTCCTGGACAGTCAGATCACAAGCCACAAATTTCACAGTGATGATTCTTATTTCCAAAATTTGGGTAGAATTCACTGAACTAAGTATTTAGAATACAATAATTAAAAAATCACGCAAATTAATTGCCATTAAAATTGGAATTGTCAATAAATTAAAATTACTATGTAAGAAAGGAATGGTAATTTTGAAGTGATCTCTGAAGATATAGGTGCCATAGCAGTTTTGTGAAGCAATCAGATTGTCCCTGACTATCAGAATGAACAGTCTCTGAGAGCTTAAAGATGTGTCTAAGTAGCTATCCGAGTGAGGTGTCAGTTAATTCCACACCAACCAGTATGACCCAAGGTTTGTAAATAATAGAAACCAGGATCAGAGGAAGGAATTGTATTACAGCTTACATTTCAGGACCTGGTTGCTGAAGTGAAAACCCCAAATTCATGTGTATAGTCCCCAGTTGGAGTCAGCCTTCATTGTACTTTCTCAGATAATTGACTAGGATGTGAGTAGTCTTGCCATCAGACAGAGTACATTGAAAAGTGGATTAAAGCAGATATGTTTACATTAACATTTTAACACATTATCATTTGTTTTCCATTTTGACCCATTTTAAAATTTTTTCTCTTATTAAATTCTATTTGCTTTTGTATTTAAGTTTTTCTGTGTTTTATTTTGTCACCATTCTTGGGCACATTTGTATCATTTTTTATATGAAATCCATGGTTGGTTACCCATAGTGATAATAACTAGATTAGTATCTCCTTAAAGTTTGGGTAGGGAAGGTTAGAGGAAGTGGGGTGATAATAATAATAGGTAGAAGAATGAAGAAAATGTTCTAAAGTTGATTATGGTAATGCTTGTATAATTCTTTTTAATATATTTAAATCATTGAATTTTATGGTATGTGAATTATATGCCAATTACGGTAACTTTTTTTAAATTACTATAGTGCTAATTTTCATTTTTCCAACAACTCGCAAATAATTGATTCACAAAAAACAATGTGTGCAAGAAGACATTCTTTCAGGAAGATCAATGGAAGACTGGTCTCAATGAGATGGAGGTTAAAGATGTCCAAAATGCCTAACCTTTTTCCAAATACTAAACCACTCCTTTATCTCTCATGTGAACTACTGCTCCTCTCTTCAGTATTATTCCTCGTTTCCTAGGGGTCCTCCAGCAGCTGTAACATTTCACAGAACTCGTAAACTATTGAGAAAATGAGTCACATGATAATGAAGCCTGACAAGTACCAAATTTGAACTTCTGAACCCCTTTTGGGGGAGCTTACTCATTCACACCAAATTAATATTAAGGAAACTGACAGATATGTTAGGTAATAGGGTACAGGCTTAAGTCACAACAAAACCGAGATCAGGGAGAGGCAAGACAATCCAGATCCTGGGCCAGCAGTCTTTAAAGTCCATAATTGCATGTGGTGGTATTCAATTCAACATTTATTTCCTTCACATGCTCAGCCCGCTGGGAGGTTACAAAGAGGGCACCATGACCATGTGTGGGGCTTTGCTGGGGGTATGCTTTTCCCTGGGATGAGAAAAGTCAGCAAGAGAACTGAATGAGCACTAGTGCACATGTAGGTGGCACAGGCCTACTCTCAGCCAGTTCCATGACCTCAATCTCTGTTTTTCTCAATTAAGCAGGAGGGTGACAGTTTTCCTACTAAGGGAACAGCTTAAAATAAGTACTGTTTTAACACAAACTGTAATCTCATGTTTAAAGGGTAGGATTTACAATGTATCTTGGAATGGAGCACTATAGTGAGAAGGACCATATTAAGTAATTAACTGTATTACACTGTTAAATTGAAGATCTTACTACTTAGTTTGTAATAAGTGATTTACTCCAGTAGTGAAAATATTTATCAAAGTGTTATGAAATGGATATTTAAAAAGAAAAACTTCAGAAAAAAAATTTATTTGGAGTCAAATTCAATACATACAGAAGTAAAGCTTTGCTTCCTTTACGACAAACATTGCTAAGTCATGCTAGAAATGAATAAGTATACATTCTTTAAAATATGCATCTAAATATTTTATTTATGTATTTTAATTATAACTATATTATATGTTAAAGACAGAATAATGCACTCATTTAAATGATATGAAGAACAATTATTCTCAACAAGGTTGTTTTAATCCTTTTGAAACTTTAACAGTGAATATTCAGTAAGTGATAATGAATAACAAATATTCTAATATATCTCTATATGTGTTTCCCTACATATGCTTACGTATGTATAATTATTTATTTTCTCTTAGCAGCTTTATTGGCATTTCATCCACATAGCATACAATTCAACAGTCCAGGCCTATCAAGAAGGGTTTTACTATCATCACCACAATCAATTCTAAAACACTTTCTTCTTCCTTATACTCATTGTTATTCATGTAAGTTTTTAAATTGCAGCAAAAATATACATAGCAAAACAACTTCTTTGTGTATAATTCGGTGCCACTGATTATACTCTTCCTGTTGTACAATTATTGATACCCTTTTTCCAAGTTATTTCATGACAATTAGCATAAATTCAATGTCCCCTAAGCAAAAACTCTTCCTCCTTCACTTAATGTGACCAGTACTCAAGTCATACATATGCATCTATATCTATGTATAGTCAAATGACAATTTCAACCATAAAGATTTATAATCTATGTATGTGCACATAAACTTCTGTATTTATAGGTTCTCCATCTGTATAGTCAATCAACCATGGAGAGAAAAATTTTTAAAAAATTAAAAATCAAGTAGTCAAAGCCATGTTTTAAAGGGTAAATAGGTACATAATATATTTACTTATCATTTATGTTGTATTGAGTATTACACATAATGTAGACATGATTAAAAGTGCACAGGTGGGTGAACGTGAGTTCTATTCACACACTGTGCCATTTCATATAAATACTTGAGCATTCACCAGTCTTAGTAACCATCTGTATCCTGGAAGCAATAACTTACAGATACTGACCAATAAATCCATCAATCTTAGTGTTTTGGTTTTCATATGACTATTAGAAAAGGGATATTAAATAATAAAAATCTACTATACGACTACTTTGTGCACTGATGACTAGTCTGATGTAGCCATTGCTCAGGCAATGAGGTGAGAATGAAGCTGGCTGGGTAAGGTATGGGTCATCTTGTTTGGTCTCTGATTCTCAGTGATTTGGCAGTTATGTAACGATGTTGTCATCTTATGTGTGATTTTAGATGGTCAGCCTTCTTTTTTGGATAACACTGACTTTTAAAAGGTAGCCATATCGATCACTAAGCAGTGAGGCATAGCAAATTCACTTTCAATCAAAGGTCATTTAAAATTGCTACATTTTCCCTGTTTTTCTCTCCTTTCCAATCCTGAACTCTCCAATTCTAGGACAATTAGAAATTATGTTTTGGTCAGCAGTAGAAAGGAGAACAACAACAAAAATGAACCCTTGAGGAAAACGCATTTGAATCAATGACTTCTGTCTGGGAGGGCGAGTAACAGAAGTGTCTGGGCATGCTGGGCGGAACTGTGGCTGTTGAAAGGCTTGGTCCTCTGAAGAGACATAATCAGGCAGCATTTGTAGAGAAATGGAATGTTCTGTTATGCACTGAGGTTTCTGGAGATTTCTCGAATTTAGAGATAACAAGTGCTCAATAAATAGTTGATCAACGTTTTAATGTTTTTCTTATTGCATTTGTTTCAACTTCTGCAAGCATACAATCATAAGGAATTTTTACATTATGTAAAATGTTTCTCCTTCAATATTTTAATTATGCAAATCATGCTTTGCTCTGTGTTGTTTCTCCCTTAAGTAAGTAGATTCCCATTCCCTGATGAGTGAAATAAAGAAAGCCTGGTGATATCGTAGTTTATGCAATGGCTACTAACTACCAGGTGAGCAATTTAAATACACCAGTTGTTGAAGAGAGAAAACGAGGCTTCCTGCTCTCGTGAAGATTCACAGAAAACCACAGGCACTGCTCCACTCCGTCGGTTAGGTTGCTACGATTTGGAATTGACTCTGTGTGAGAGAGTCAGCGACCAAATAAGGAGTGCTGGTGGTGCTGTGGACGAGACACTGGGCTGCTAGGCAGAGGGGGGCAGTTCAAATGCACCAGCCACTATTGGGGGAAAAGATGAGGTTATTTGCTCCTACAGAGATTTACAGTCTGGAATCCTTTCATAGGGACACGATTTGGGTTTGTTTGGTTGGATTTTTATGGCCAAATAGATGAGTTGGTTTTAAAATCATTGTGAGAAAAAAATCCATTTTCCCACAAGCTTTTTGAAGACCTCTCATATAACATATAATTAATTATTACAAAATGGGCACGGCCTCCTTTTAGAAAATAAGAATTATCTTCCAAATTAGTTTTCAGAGGAACCTGAATCAACAGAGGTCATCTCTATCAATAAGATCCTGAGATGTGAAGTGGGAAGGTTTGCTCGCTAGGCCTTTGACACTGGACAAGAGTTCACCCCCACCTATGGGGGATACCAGTAAAGCTGCCCTGTAGAAAAATCTAGGGTAAAGGATGATGGTAACATTCAGAACCTTATTTGCATTCGTCCTCTAGTATTATTGCATTACACTTCTGTCTTTGGTTATTAAATTCTTCCTCCTTTAACCACTGAAACATATCAATGAACCTTCTTTTATTTTGCTTAAGCAGTGATTTGGAACTCTTGGGTTTCCTTATTTACAACTTCTCATGTATTATTTTGTTTGTTTGTTTTTTAATAGTGCCTTCCACCTTGTCTTTTCAATGAATTATAAAACACGTTTTCCCTTTTCAATATTTTTCTTTTAAAATTTCAAATTTATGATATAATGTATTGTTTATATCATTTTAAAAGTCAATGGAGTCAACTTCTACTCATACCAACCCCACATGAAGAGTCAGCCTTGCTCCTGTGGTTTCCTAGCATACTATCTCTAAGGAGCGGATCACTAGATCTTCCTCTCAAAGAGCCTGAGGGTGGGCCATTCTTTCCTCTAGCAGAGGTGTGTTTAGCTTGGCTGAGTGAAACCAGGACTTCTTAGTACCCTACTAATAATTTCCTCTTAGATTATTTTAGTTGGTTTCCTTCATTTACAATAAAAAGGAAAATTTCAAGGGGACATAAACGCTGATAACAACAAAATCCATTTTTACCTGTCCTATTGTTGTTACTATTATTTCCACTCCAGGTGACCACACATGGCATAGTACAATGACATGGAATAATTTATAGCTTGTCATTTTCATGGAAACAGATTCAGGAATCTTTTGAATGTTAAAGACAGAATAAATTTAAGTAAATTTCTTTTTAGCTTGTGGCAATAAACATTATTTTCATGGAAATAGAAATAGAACCTCAAAATCTGATATAGTGTGGTGAAGTAAAATTCATTTCTTACTGCTCTTCTATCGATTTCTCTATAACTCCTGCCAAATGATTGGGTAGAACCAGCTGTAGAGGACTCTGACTGGGGCTTTGGTCAGCTTTGCATTACCCTGGCATCCCGGTGACAAGAAGGGATCATTCCTGGCATTCTCAAGAAAGAACAGCCATCCGTAAAGTAGGTTCTTTTGAGATTCCTGCCTGAAGTGCGGAGGCAACAGATACTCTGGCCTGTTAAATCCAGAGCATCAGAGGAGAGCTGTCACAGTGCTGTGATGATCACGGGAAAACGGGCCTTTGCTGTAGAGTGGTGGTGGGATTCCTGGCCCAAATATAAGACTGAAGCCAAGGTACCAAGTGGCTGAAATGCTGAGGACCAGAGATAAAGGCTTGACTGCTGGCTGGAGAGGTGGTTTGGAACAATGACTGTATCCCGAATGTTTTCTGATCCTGGCTTTTGGCAACCTGTCAACTTCCCTAATAACCCCCATAAATGAGAGTGTTGTCTGTGAGTTCTGGTGGCCACAGCAATGGATTATCAAACAGTCCTGAAAAATTGAGGGTCAGATGGATAGAGGTATGTTTAACCGCTTCCTGTGTCAGTTGGCCTTGGGCTTTGTGGAGATGGATTCTTTTTCTCTCTTTTGTAGCCAGAGGAAGTCAGATGTGACCTCCACACATTTTCTCATATAGTATTCATGTTTAAGTCTTTTCATTCTTTTAACATATTATTTGAAAAAGCCTATATACTTGCGTACCTAGATAACTACAACACTATTGCCCCAGGTGAATAAAGCTTTCTGGGAATATATATATATATATATATGATTTGGCTAGAGCATTGGGACAAAAACAACAAAACACAGATTATTGCTAAGTCTAAGTAATTAATTTTATAAGTCAATAAAGGAAAATAAATCTGAAACATTAAGGAATCAATGTAAGGCAAATATAATTATATATTAGAAAAATATCCTATATTTCGGTATATCAATAAAATGGAAATTTTCAGTAATGAATTGCAATTTCCTAATTACACAGAATAAATAGATAAGAAGAATTTTAAGTCATTACCAGAGGATTTTGAATGCAATATCATGAATTCAGTGAAAGTGAGTAGGAATCGTATTTCTTATCCTGTGTTCATAAAACATATTCTTGACAGAAAACTACAGGAGCATATATTGTTATGAGAGTTCTAGCTCATACATGCATGTATTTATTCAAAGGCGAAAGTGCTCACATGAGTCCTTCTGATCGGTGGATGGTTGCAGATAAGTTTTCTCCCTCATTGGGCTACTAGCAGCAAGGTCACTAGTATGAAATCAACAGCCTGCTTCTTAGGAGACAACATTGACTTACTGCACTCAACAATGCCCTCTCAAATTATTGATGTTGAAAATAAGAATAAAAAGAGCTACACAAATTTTCGAGGAACACTTTTGCTTCAATTTGCATGTCTTTATTCTGAAATTGTTACCCTTTGTCTTTAAGAAAAGGGATGAAAAATTGAGTGGTCAATATTTTCAGCCTTGCTAATATGAAGTGTGATATCTAAATGGCTCACGCACAAAATATTCTGCCACATCATACACTTTCAGCATGACTTTTGTTGATCTTAATAGCCAATTGTCTCGCACAAATCTTATGTGATGAGTTTGACTTGACCAGCATATCTCAAATATTTTGATCTCAGAAAATCTTTGTATTATTTGAAATGATTGAGAAACCCTAATATTATTTTGTGTATGTAATATAGAATAATAAATATACCTATAAATATGTTTAAATGCATATACATATATATAACTATTTAAAATTAAAACATAAAATTTTAAACTATGTATTTATTGGTATAAAAAGTAATAATATTAAGGCCATTACATGGAAGTATACACAACATTGAAGTTTAAATTTGCAGATCTTAATATCTGGCTTAAGAGAATAGAATTTAATTGATGTAGCTCAGTATTTGTGTTCAATTTTTTGCCTTTTGTAGTTTGCACTGAAGTATATTAAGAAAATCTTTTAAAAAATCTTAGACTGTAAATCTCTACAGGAGTAGAAAGCCTCATCTTTCTAACAGCTGCCCTTGTGGTTAGCAGCCCCACGTGTAACCACACGCATTAATAGTGTCATTAATTGAGCAAATGTTATAGAATTTTAAATCCTGTTGAGAAAAGGAAAGTATATGAGAACAGGCCAAATCTGAGCCACAATACATGAATTGTTGATTTGTACAGGTTAAACCCGTAAATGACTGGACACTATTTATACAAACACTGGGAGGGGTGCTAAGGCAAACATTTCTGCACCATTCATTCACAATGGCAGAGCCACACCTATTAGACTAGTGCATGTCATAATGAGGCAAGAGGACATTAAAAGAGAATGCATGGTATTTCTGAGCCACCACTCACTGGCAGGCTCAAGCAAGACGTCAGAGCTCAAGTCCAAAGGGCATAATCTATGGAGCTGGAAGTCATCTGCTTCCTCTCACATTAGGGACTTTTAGCCTTAATTCTAAGGGCTACAGGTGAGTTTAAGGTAAAGCCTAGTTCACATAGAGGGGTTGCCACATGGAGTCCTTTTGCTGAGGCTTATGAAGGACGCTGTGCATCTTAAAATAACAGCGTCTAAAGTCCCATTAGCCTATAGTAGATGGACTGAGTCACCGAGGGCTTCCTAGAAACTAAGTCAAAAGTGTACAGGCATATTTTCCTCTTGAGTTTTATGTAAGTATTGCTAAGTGTACTTTGTTTTTGTTTTCTCAATGAGAGGTTGCTCCTCCCTTTTTCTCTACCAACGGAAATTTAACTGCCTTCTCTGAGACATACATGCCCCCTACCCACTCTTGACTTGAATTTCCAATAAAATCTCCTTATCATTCTGATAGAAGTGTCTGTTGGAATGGGGTGACAGTAGCACCATTTTGTGTGGCAACTGAAAGATCTTCTCCCTTTCCCCACATCTTGAATATGTGATCCCAGTTGAGCTGAGCTCTCCTCTATAGGACTGTAGTTTAAGATGTAAATGGTACTGTTATCAGACAGAAAATTTGGGGATTGATTATGACACACATAATTAAATATAGTATCTTATCATTCAATCTCCCTTTTGAACCATTTCAAAGCTGTTTCAGTTTAAAAAAAAAGTGAAGGGGAAATCCATGTGGATTAAACCTCTGGTGACTCCCCTCTGACCACAGATGAGGGGTGTGGGTGACCTTGCTGGCTGTCACACGGAATGCATCGAGATGGGAGGTGGACTGTTGCAGGAGCAGGTGGGTAAACAGTTGGCACTTTGTCATTTGATCTTCTTTTTCATCCATTTAAAATTTGTTCTGGTTTATTATATATTCGGCTTTCTCTTTGATTGATGGTCTTTATCTGTTTCCTTCTTTATTTTTGTAAGTTTATTTTTAAAAATAATTTTCTGCATATGAAATCCTGAATAGGTAAATCTATAAAGACAGTAATTGGATTAATTGTTCCTTCAGGAAGGGAAGGGAGAAAGGGTGACATAATAATGATAAGTACAAGAATGAAGAAAATGTTCTAAAACTGATTTTGGTGATGATTTTACAACTCTTCTTTATATGACAGAACTATTGAATTTTGTAATAGGTGAATTATATGCCAATAAAATTATTTTTAAAAGTGTTTAAAATATATTTAAAATAATAATAAGATTTCCTGGGAGGTAGGGTGGGTTAGGAGGGGATAAAAGGGAGCTGATATCACAGAGTTCAAGAAGAATGAAAATGTTTTGAAAATGATGATGGCAGCAATTGTGCAATTATGCTTGATCTAATTGAATGATAGTTATAATATCTGTAAGAGCTCCCAATTTGGGGATAGTAAGTTTTGTGATATGCCCTCTTATATAATTCTAGATATTATATCTGTCTATCTATCTATCTATCTATCTATCTATCTATCTATCTATCTATCTATATCTATCTATCCATCTATCTATAAATGTAGTTATCTACACAACGATGCAAAATGTGGTAGCTACTTAAATTAAAGTTACAATATGGAATACAAAATCATATGATTATGAGTTGGAAATCTGTAACGTTAAATCTTTGGTCTATTGTGTATTTTGATCAGTTCTTTTACCCATGCATACAAAAAAATGCGGTGGCCATTCAGGAAATGATTCAATTAGTTATGAACATCTTCCAAACACTGGCATATGTCATCATACCACAACAAAAATTGCATCCATTAATATCATCATTAAATTATAAGTATAGTCTTTTAAATTTTGAAAACTATCATCCTCATAGTGATAGACAAATGTTTTCTAAATTTACATTTTTGCTCAAATGCTAGAATTTGATTATTGACATAAAATACAGAAATTATATTTGAAGTGGCAAGTTCATATAACTCATTTTTAAATTATAACTGCCGAATACACACTCAAAAGAGTATGTCAGTGTATCATTTTTCAAATACAATTATTTTATATGAAATTACTGGGAACTATTGTACAAGTGTTCTGCTTTAAGATAAACATTATAGAGTTAAGGGTGTTGAAGGAGGGCTTTATATACATATCCCATGTGGATATACAGATATGTATCTAAAATTGAAAGTCCATAAATTAATTTATAAAAATATTTTATCCATAAAGGTCTTAAATTCGATTGGATCTTTGTTGATGTTGTTCTTCAGCAATATGTGACAGAGAGAGCATTTGCCTGCTTGGATAGCTGTTTGGGCCCACTGCCTAGATTTGTGCTGTCTCCAAGATGTTAACCACCATTGGTTGGGACACTATCAGTGAAAATCTCAACGCATTGCAAAACAAAAATGTTCATATTTTTGGAAAAAATAGTTGGCTTTCCTAGATAGAATTTGAGCTCCCTGCATGAACTCTGAGATCCACTTTGAGACAGATGTTCTTGACCAACTTCATTTTCACCAAAAGGTCTATTAAACCAATTATATTATTTTGGAACTAAGATAGATATTATTTTTCTATTTTCTTTACTTCTTCTCCATCTCATGCAACTCCCAGTTTTGGCTGAGCACGAAGCTGTACTACACCTCTCAAGCTCCCTTGAAGCTGGTTTGGATACATGGCTAATTTTTTTCCAAAGGGCTATAAACCAAAAACAAAAACTCATTGTTTTTGAGTCACTACAACTCACAGCAACCCTACAGGACAGGACTACTCTTGGGAGTTTCCGAGATGTAACTCTGTCCGGGAGTTGAAAGTCCAATCTGTCTCCCTCAGAACAGGTGGCTTCAGACAGTGGCCCTTGCAATCAGCAGCTCGACTCATAACCATTATAAAAATTCAGAATCGGATCTTTAAAAGAAGAGCAATATATGCCACTGCTCTTCTCTTCTTCCCACTCGCTAAAACACAAATGTGATGCCTGAGATGAGAAGTCCAGAGATAAAATTAAGGAAGGGAAGGACCAGTCTTCAGAGCCACGATATCAGCCCTTGCTGTTTATGTTTACGCAATTTTGTAAAATACATTTCTTTAAACTTCTGTCATGTCTAAACTAGTACCATTTGACATTTGTTACTGCAGACGAGCTTGCATTCCAACTAATAAACAGACTTTATTGAATGAATCAAAGCTTTTAATATTCTGTGATTTCATTAAAATGGCACTTTACCTTAAAACAAGGTGCTTTGCTGAATGCAATACTAGATGACACTGTAGAGAAAAATAATATATATTTATGTTGTATGTCTATGTTTAAAAAAGTATTTTATTATTTTTTGAGATGCAACCACATCATAATAACTCATCAAATATATACTAAGTAATAATGAAGCAGTAAGTATAATAAATTAAATATAGATATTTTCAAATATTGATGAATGTAAAAGATGCAGAAATTATAATGAACCCAGGAAAAAGAAGATGTGTATGTGCTGTTTTATTTTTATTCCATTTCCAATGAAAATCCAAATTAATAGTTCCCATTATATTAATTGTTTTTACACAAAACGTATTTTCATGTGCTTCATACTCAAAATATTGTCCTACAGAAAAAATATAAATTCTATGAATTATATTTTTGCATGAATATTTTCACTAATAGTAACTAGATTTATTTTATAGGGAAGCGGAAAGATATACTCATAAAGAAAAGATGACAAAGAGAATAAAGCTGACTTTGTGTCCCCACCTTGTTATAGGCTACTTCTGAACAAATGTTAGAGTAGAAAAATATCACTTATTTTTACCACTCATAGCACTTTCTATGCCTCAATTCTTGCCATAGCCTATACTTAAGTACCCATTGCTCTAAAATGTCGTTTTCTTCTTAGTATATTATTTATACTTTATAATAAGAGCCATCAACCTTTCTTCTTAGAAACTCTTTCATGATATTTCAATGTAGTGGATCTTACCCTGTCCTATAGGTTTGTTGTAGAGTTGGAATCGACTCAATAGAACGGGTTTTTTGGTTAGCAGGAAAGTATTTGTGTATATATATATATATATATGGCTTTTCAACGTTTTACATGCCCAATTTAATCACATTAACTACATTTATCATGCTGTACACCCATCACGACTATGTGTTTCAAACATTTGTTTCACTCTTCTGTGTCCTCTGAGCAGTTACTCCTCCCCTCTCCATGCCCTTAGTCACCACTAATAGACTTCAGTGTTGTAAATGTTCTTACTCTAGATACTTTATACTACTGATATCATATAATGTCTGTTCTTTAGTGACTGAACTATTGCCCTCAGCATAATGCTTTCAAGGTTCTTCCCTGAAGAATTCTGCATCAGAATTCCCTTTCTCTTTGTAACTATTATATGCATGTGCCACATTTTGTTTATTCATTTATATCAATTGATAGTAATTTAGGTTATTTCCATTGTATACATATATCTGTCTGAGTCTATTTTCAATCATTTTCCATAAACACATACACACATGCACACACACCTACGAGTGGAATTTTATGATCATGTGCTAATACTGTTAAATTTTTTTAGGCAACATCAGCCTGTTTTTCACAGCAACTATGCAATTTTACAATCTTTCAAACAATAGATGAAGGTTCCAATTTCTCCACATCATCACTAATATCTTTTTCCCCCCTTCAGTGTTTAGATCACAGCCGCCTTGATTGGGATGAAGTGATATTACATTGTGGTATTGATTTGTATTTTCCTAGTAATTAATAACCTTGGTAATTTTTCCTGTGCTTGTTAGTCATTTATATTTGTCAGTTAAAGATATTCTTATTTACCAAATTCATATTTATGTATAAAACATTCTTTGCCTTCCAAATAGATGATCTGCTATCCAAAACATTTTCCAATTCGAGGCATTTTTGCTGTTGTTGCTAGGTTCTATCAAGTCAATTTCTCCTTTATACCTATCGGAATTGTATTTTAGACAGAGATACAAGAAATGAAAGAAGGGAACGAAAGAAAAAAGTCTGTGGGATTATAGGATGGTGTCTGTAAGATCATGCGGACAATCAAAGAACCTGGACTCTGTCCAGAGGGTTCTCTGTGCAATTACAACCTATAACAGAGAAAGATCCAGCCGCCACCTAACAGAGACACTAGTTTATAGATAGTAATTTTTAAAATAATATTAAGAGAGTCAAAGAATCTTGATTATTTTGGCAATTTTATGAATTTAAGTGTATATACATTTGTTGATGTGTGAACAAAGTGGAAAATGACTTGTGACCAGCATTCCAAATAAAATCCCGTATTGCTGTCTTAATCCTCTTTTACAGTTGTTTGCTCCCCCATGTGAGAATAATACAAAGCACCATGAAATAGTGTTGAGTATGTATTTAGCATAGAATAGGTTCTCCTCTTATCTATCTCCTATTATACTATAAATATTTCCATGTAATATATATTCCAAGTAATACATCTTATTTCTCTTTTCTTCATGATGTACTTCGCTCTTTTTTTTGAACATAGAATCATAGGGTATTATAAACAATTAATATACTTGACTGCTCACAAAAATGTTGAAAGTTCATGTGTACCTAGAGGCAACTCAAAAAAAAAAAGTCCTAGTGATCATTTTCCCAAAGATCATAGCTACTGTAAACGCGATGGAGCACCATTTGACTCTGACACACGTGGGGCTGCCATGAGTCAGAGTTGACTTGCAGCAAACGATGGGTAACTATGCAAATGCCATTTCAGCACTTACCATTTTCCTTCCTGCTTAAATTTCAGCTAATTTTAAGAGCAATCTACTAAGGAACATTAATAGTGACACTTTCAACACTTTTGTCCCTATTCTCATAACAATAGAGCTGCTGACCAAACCAATCACCTCTGAAAGCAGCAAACACACACACAGAGCTCCAGAAAAATGGTATTATTATGTTTAATTTTATGCTAACTTACCTGAAATAAACACAGGCTCTCCTTCTTGGAAATCTTGAACTCGTAACTGTAACCCCTAGCATTCAGCAGCTCCTTGTTCCGCGCATTATTCCCAGGGAGTATCAGTTAGTGTAAACAATCAGCAGCAGGTCCTTATTTGACACTGAACACAGGTTCATTCCACAAGCAGTAACCAGTGTGCATATTCTCAGTCTCAATGTTTTAAAATTGATAATCCCCCATTGTGTTCCACAAAATGACTTGCTTCTTGCAAGCTATTAATAATTATTTTCTAAAACAAATACACAATATACATATTTTTATGAAGGTAAAGTTAGAAACTATTGATTGCTTCAATTTCTTCTTGAATCTCAATAATGCATATATGCATATTCAATAGACTATAATTTCCTGCTGGCTAGCTTTGTTTAAGCAAGAATTTTCAGAACATAAATGCTAATTTCTTAAGGTCTAGCTAACACCCTAAAGAATTTACTTGGTGAATCTTGTCTCACAACTTTTTATTTTGTTTTATATTTTATAGAATTATACTCAATTGTAATATAGTTGCTCCACCCACTGCAATACGCTTGATGCTTATCTAAAGGTTAAACATCAGGTGAATAAATCACACCAGCCTGTGTGATCATGAGGGGTCGGTGGGATTGGGTATCAGGCATCGAAGACCCAGAACAAAAAATCTTATCAATGTGAATGAAGGGACCACAGAGTGGCGACCCAAAGCCCATCTGTAGACAATGGGACATCCCCTTACAGAAGGGTCACAAGGAAGAGAAGATCCCATCAGGGTGCAGTATAGCACAGATGAAACATACAACTTTCCTCTACTTCTTTACTGCTTCCTCTCCACATGGCCCTCCCCCCGCCCCCTCACTATCAGGACTCTAGTTTTACCATACAAATCCAGCTAGACCTGAATATGTACACTGGTAGAGATAAGAGCTCTTAACACAGGGAATCCAGGACAGATAAACCCCTCAGGACCAATAATAAGAGTAGCGATACTGGAGGATAAAGGGAAGATAGGGGGACAAAGGGGGAACCGATCGCAATGATCTACATATAATCCCCTCCCAGGGGGACGGACAACAGAAAAGTGAGTGAAGGGAGACAGTGGTAGGTGTAAGACATGAAGAAGTAATAATTTATAAATTACCAAGGGTTCATGGGGGAAGGAGGGTTCAGGAGGGGTAAAAATGAGCTGATACCAAGGGCTCAAGTAGAAAGAAAATGTTTTGAGAACAATGAGGACAACAAATGTACAAATGTGCTTGACACAAAGGATGGATGTGTGGATTGTGATAAGAGCTGTATGAGTCCTAATAAAAGGATATTTTTAAAAATCAGGTGAATCTTAATAAATATTGCTTTCTTTCTTACCAAACATAATTAATTTCATCATAGGTGTGGGTGGAATGTAATTTGACCATTAAATGATCAATTTAGCCCAATATTAAATTTGTTAACACTTTGTAGATGCAGTATTCAATCAGAAAACTTTATACAATTTTTATGAGTCTAATCCAGAAGATAAATAAACCTAAGTTCTATTCATTATTAAGGTTTCCTCACATACGACAGTGTATATGCATATACAAATATGCCCATTAAGATACACGTGACTTAAAATTCAGGTTTATTTTTCCTGGGAATTAAACTAAGACACTATTGTCTGAACACAAATGGATTTAGGAATTCACAAGGGAAAACAAAATATTACCAAGAAACACCACCTGAAACCCCCTAAACGTGAAGAAAAGGGAATCTTTGAAGCACTTCATTTGAGGCTGATAGGAGAAGTTAAAAGTGAGTGAATACATTTCAAAAATCAATGCCAATTGAAATCAAAATCCCTTGTCCCACAATCTAGAGGCACTTCAGACAGCAACAAATAGAACAGCACAAAAGACCGTTGATGTGACAGAAGAACACAGGAGAAAAGGAAGGTCAGTCTGCTGTGGTTGTTCGATTAAACCCAGCAGGAAGACTTCATGTAGGCTTCTCAAAGGAACCAAGAAAGATCAAGTGTGAAACAATATCTTTTATTGAGCTGAATAAAATTCATTCACACGAGTAGCAAAGTTAGCTATTAAAACAATGCAGTAGGCAGACCAATTTTAAGAGTTCCATATATATATATATACACATATATGTGTTCTCAGTATTATCCAATTTATACTGAACTCACATCTGATAGACATATATACTGCATACATATCTTAAAACATAGAAGTAGAATGCATGGTTGTGATAGGAACATGATTATTTTGCTTCATATTGTCATCAAAATTCTCATTGAAATGAAAAAATATTTTTTGAAATTATGGAATTATGCAATCTGCAATCAGGAATATGGAATCATTTTTGAAAGATATACTGCAGGATAGAGTTGATTGATTTACAATTTGTCCCATGCAAGTAAAATATTCACTGAAGTAGCAGAGAGAGGAAATTTTCAAGCAATTCCAGCCATATCCCCAATTGCAGAGCCCCAGTCATAAATGACCAAGGGAGTCATGCTGACACTTGACCTTTCAATGAGAGCTGCTTTGGTTAGCTTTATTAACTAGCATATATTAAGCATCAACCAGGCATCACACAATTCTAAGTGATTTGCTTGCTTTCATACAATATTCTCAGGTAAAGATCATCTTATTCTCAGTTTACAAATAAGGAAAGGGAAGAATTTATACAGTATTAGCCATCCAGTGGTTATAGAACCAGGATCTAACTGAGGTGATCTGGCTACTGAACTATAATTTTCACTCGATACCACAGTGATTACCATATTTGCCAAAATTGTTAGGCAAGAAACCCCAAGACCCTACTAAACATTTAATTCTCAGAAACTTGTAAAGATTTAAATTTATGTAGCCTTAGCATGCATTTATAAAGTGGAAGAATCTGAGAATAAATTAGATGTTCGGGTGATTTCATATGCACATTCTTAAATGTATGTGTGTGTATATATGCATATATATGTATATATATTACTATTATATTTTACCAAAAACTGAATTTATGTACTAGAATGTAAGCAATTACCATAAATAAAGAATGTAATATTGTAAATTAGAAAAGCTCAACGTATACTGGTTGGGTGCAGCTAAGTTATTCATGCTCACAGCAACCCCATACAACAGGGAAAACACTGCTGGGTCCTGGACCATCCTCACAATGGTTGTTATGCTTGGGCCCTGTGCACCAATCCATCACATTGAGAGTCTTTCTATTTTTTCCCTGCCATTCTATTTTAACAGACATCTTTTCTTAAGTTACTGGTGTCTTCTCATAACATATCCAAAGAATGTGAGATGAAATCCTCTGACATCATTCCCTCCTTTGGGTTTGGATATTATTATTTACAATCCTTGAATCTCATAGGCTGGTGAGCTTCTTCCATTTGGATATTTGATGCTTCCTGCTCATTCCTTATTTTACCTTAGTAGTGTTAAGTATTACAATTCTATATTTGAGTTTTTTCTTTAGTTCTTTCAGTTTAAGATATGCTGAGCATGTTTATTCTTTTTTTGTTTTTCTAATTCTAGTTCCTTATATATTTCGTCGTAATACTTTGTCTTCTCTAGCTACCCTTTGAAATTGTCTGCTTGACTCTTTTACTTCATTTGTTCCACTTTGAATATGATCAAGAGCAAATTTCAGAACCTATTCTGACGTCCAATTTCATCTTTCTTTCCTGTCTTTTTTTCTTTAATCATTTTATTGTGAGCATTTATAGATGTTACAATTCATGGATCAGCTAGATCAAGCATAATTATATAATTGCTGCCACCATTACTTTAAAAACATTTTCTTTCTTCTTTAACTCCTTGATAACAGCTCCCCTGTATCCCCTCCCTCCACCACTCTACCATGCAGGAGCCCTTATTGTTGTGTTATATAGTATTATTATTACTATTATTATTTTCCATGTCTTACACCATCCAATATATCTGTTCACCTACAATTCGGTCATTTGTTCCCCTCCAGTTGAATTGTACAGTCTTCATTGCTATCAGCCTCCCCACCCCTTCCCCCACCTCTCTCTCTGTGCACTCAGGGATCATTATTCCCATTATTGCTTCTGAAGGGTTATTGATCTTAGCTTTCATGCATCAAATTATCTTAATTATACAAATGAACATACTAATTTCTAACAATATTAATTAGATAAAGCAAGAACTTTAATAATGAGGGGAGGAAATATTAAAGACCTAGAGGATAGTTGTGTGTGTCATCAGTGCTATACTGCACCCTGGACTTAACATCCTTTCCGTATATCCTTTCTGTGAGGGACTGCCCAGTTAACTTACAGGTGGGTTTTGGGTCTCTGCTAAAATCACACCCCTTCAAACTGATTTGTTTGCTTGTTTTTGAACTTCTGATACCTTTTCCCGTCAACACCTCATAATCACACAGGTGGTGTACTTCTTTCTCCATGTGGGCTTTGTTACTTTCCTGCTTGGTGGCCACTTGCTTAACTACAAGACCCCAGACACCATATCTTTTTTTATTTTTTTGACACTATATTTTTTAATAGTCAATCACCATCAGCTTTCTTCACCACATTTTCTTTTGCACCCATTTTGTCTTCAGCAGTCCTACCAGGAAGGTGAGTTTCATACAATGCTGCATTATTGAGGTAAGCTTTGAGTAGAACCCCAAAGTCCATCTGCTTCCTTGTTTTGTGTGTGCGTGCGTTTGTATGTATATATACATACATATACATGTATGTATGTGTGAGTGTATATATACTTACATATTTGGACAAATATACCTGTATTTAAATATTTACATATGTATATATCTATATTTATGCCTATACATACCATTTTTACTTTCTTCTTCCTTCCTCTTTTTCTTTTTTCTTTCCACCTGTCCCACCAACATGATTACCCATCGTTCACCTCTCAGTAATTCCCCTGGGATATGTTTTATTTGATCGAACACAACCAGGAATGTTTCACCCTCCTCAACGTTTACTTTAGTACCCTTGGCTCTCCCTGTGTTCCTGTCATTGTTGGCTTACCACTTTCCTCCCCCCCACCTCGTCCCATCCCATCCCCCACAATAATCATTGGTCCCATCACTGTCTCCTTGGTCTTGCTTATCCTGTCTATCTTAAATAGACACACACACACATACACGCACGCACACATACACACACCAAAAAAAAGATGAAAAAATTTAAAGATAGAAAATTAATTAATTTAAAAAGACAGGCCACATAAATAATTTCGTATCTGCCTGTTATCCTGGCCCAGAATAGATGAGTATCTCGCAGTTAAATAGAGGGAAGGACTTGCTGTAATCCGTCTTTGCAGTCCACATTTCCCTCAGGGTTCCATATCCCAGGACTTGCGTACCCAACAGCACTCCTATTCTCTTAGCACTCCACATTTGTGGTTGAAAGGCACGCCTCCTACGAATCTCCATTGCTCTTTCTGCCATCAGGAATGGAGTGGTCTAGTGCACCCTCTTCCCACATCCGCATTCCACTTTACACTAATCTTCCACCAGTTAAGATGCTGTACCCCACTCAGAAATCCACAATCGGCATTCCTCAGGGGCATCAAGGCTTTGCTTCCATTGTTCGCCCCTCTTAGTTTGCTCCCTTTGGGTGGGTCATACCTGATGCTCTCCCTGCGCTGTATCTTCAGTGCTGTCCTCTGCAGCGCTATCATTTAGAGAAGGGAAGTCATATCTCCAGCGCTGTAAACGAGCTACTCCATGCAGGAACATCGCGCTCCAGGATTGGTGTACAAGAATGAGCACTCCATAGTTGGCACACTCTCTCCCTTTCCTGTGGAGACATAAACAACACCCTCCCCAGGGGTGGATTAGTGCCCTGATTTCCTTTCCCATCTTTTTACTTCCCTTATCCCTCTGTGGGCCTTAAAGGCAGATGAGAAGGGGGTTGGAAAGATGTCTCTCAGCATAGGTGCTGTCTGCATCTGTTTTATTTCTTCTTTTTATATTTTTTATGCCATATGCATCATTTTGTTTGGTCTGACTCATGCCAAAGTATCTGACCCTTAGCCTGGGAACTGTATGTTATGTGCATTTTTCTCTATGCCCATTCTGCTGTTTAAACTTATCTCAATGGACTCCTCTTGTACTTGCCCTTTTGTGCTTACCTGACTTCACTCAGCATCATATCCTCCAACTCTTTCCATGGGACAAGATGCACTTTTCACCTTTGCTTTTAATGGATACATAATGCTCCATTGTGTGTCTACCAGAGTGTTGCTTTTTTTTTTTTTTTTTAATCCATCCATCTATTGATGGAAATTTAGGCTTTTTCCAATTCTTTGCCATTGTGAACTGCACCACAATGAACATTGGAGCGCAGATTTCTGGATGTGGTCTCTTTCTTATTTCTTCTGGGTATATGCCTGGGGGTGTTGCTGGGTTGTAGGGGAACTTAATTTCCATCTGTTTTAGGTATTGCCTAATCACTTTCCACAGTGGCTGTATATATCTATAAGACCACTGCAGCGGATGAGAGTTCTTATCTCACCTATCCAACATTTGTTCCTACCCAACATTTGTTCCTATCCAACATTTGTTCTGATGCAACATTTGTTCCGATCCAACATTTGTCGCTGTCTGATTTTTTGAAATGGGCTACCTTTGAGGGTGTTAGGTTTTAATCACAGTTTGTTTTTGTTTTTTTTAATTTGAATCTTCTGGATGGCTAATGATCAGGAACATTTTCTTATATGTTTATTGGACATTTGGGTTTCCTCCCTTGTGAATTTTCTGTTCAGGTCTTTTGCTCACCTCCTCAGTGGGCAATTCATGTTTTCTCTAATCATAGGCTTGTATTGTTCTGTATATTTTAATAATAAGCTCTTTGTCTGATTGTTACTAATAAATGTCTTTTTCCAGTCTGTGGACTCTTATTACTCTCTTCATGAAGTCTTTCAATATACACAAGTGTTTTATCTTTAGTATGTCCAATTGTCTATTTTAACTTCCTCTGTGTCTGTACCTTTCATCAGTTCTGATAGCCCATATATTCCCTGCATCAAGGTTCTTAGGTTTGTCCAAATTCTCTCACTGATGATCCTGATTGAGGTTTTAACCTTCAGGTCTCTGATCCACCTTGAATTTATTCTAGATATGGAATGAGGTAAGGGTCTTGCTTTATTTTTCTGCAGGTAGCTATCCAATTTATCCAGCACCATTTGTTAAAGACAGCATCCACTTCCCATTTGATGTTTTTGGGGAGGCTTTTTGAAGATCAGCTGTCTGTATGCTACTGATTTTATTTCTGGATTTTCTGTTCCTATATATTGGGTATCTAGCATTGTACAGGTACCATACTCTTTTGACCACTCTGGTCAGGTAATGCAAGCACTCTGGCTAGGTAATAAAGCCACGTCATTCTTCTTCTTGAGGAGTTCTTTTCAGATTCTGGACTTCTTCCCTTTCCATATGAAGTTGGTAGTCAGTTTTTCCATTTGAAAAATGATGCTGGTATTTGTATCAGAATTGCCTTGAACTTATATAGTGCCTTGGGTAGGGTTGACCTCTTTACAATATTGAGTCTTCCAATCCATAAGCATGGATATTCTTCCATTTGTTAAGTTCTTTTTTAGTTTCTTGTTATAATGTTCTATAGTTCTCCCATACAGATCTTTTGTTTTTTGGTTAGGTATATTCCTAGATATCTCAATTTATGCTTGGCTATTGTGAAGAGGACTTAATCTCATTTTCTGTAATCCCATATAGCAATCTGATTGAATTTTGCTGTATCCTGCCACTCTACCATATTCCTCTACTGTTACAGCACTCCTATTTTGATTCTTTTGGAGTTTTCAATATATAGAATCATATCATCTGCATATAATGATGTTTTCACTTCTTCCTTCCCTAGACAAATACCTTTGATGTTATTCCATTGCCTTATATTGTTAGCTCGGCCCTCAAGGAAGATATTGGATAAAATTGAGGACAAGGGGAATCCTTGTTGGGTCCCCTGTTCAGAGGGATTGTATTTGCCTTTTTCAATTGATTATCAGGCTAGCTGTTGGTGTATTATATATACCTTGTATTATATTAAAGTAATTTCCTTCCAATCCTACCTTCTTGAGTGTCTGAATTAAGAATGGATGTTTGATGTTGGCAAATGCTTTTACTGCATGTATTGATTTTACCATGTGGTTCTTGTTCTTTTTCTTGTCAAAGTGAGGGATAATGTTAATGGACTTTCAGATGTTAAACAATCCCTACATCCCTGAAATGAATCCCACTTGGTCATGATGAGTTATTCATTTTATATTCTATTGGCCAAAATTTTCTTAAGAATTTTCTCATCGGAGTTCATTAGAGATATCAGTCTTTAGTTTTGTATTCTTGTGGGATCCGTGCCCAGTATTGGTATCTGTGTTACACTAGCTTTACAAAATGTGCTTGGGAGTCCACCATCCTTTTCTATGCTCTGAAAGGGTCTGTATAGAATTGGTGTCAGGTCATCCCTAAATTCTTCGTAGAATTCTCTTGTGAGTCTATCTGGGACAGGACTTTTTAGTTGGTAGTCCCTTGATAACCTTATCTATTTCTTCTTTTGTTATGGGTCTGTTCAGGTTTTGGACATCTATATGGCATAATCTAGGGATAGATTTTTTTTCTAAGTATTTGCCCATGTCTACATGTTGTATTCATTGCACTATGTACCTTCATATTACTGTGTAATTAATCTTTTAATTTAATTGGGGTCCATTATAATTTCCCTACTTCATCCTGCATCCTGGATAATAATGTCTGCTCCTTTTTATTTTTGGTTAGGGCTATGAATGATTTGTCGAGTGTGTTAATCCAGCTTTTTATTGTGTTGATTTTTTGCTTTGTTTTCTTGTTTCCTCATATATTTATCTCTGCTCTGATTTTAATTATTTATTTTCCTTTTGCTATTAGAGGGCTTATTCTGTTTACTCTGTTCTGTTCTAATTGCTGGAAGATTTGGGATAGAGTATGATCCATAGTCTCTCTTCCTTCTTCATATGTGCATCTATCACTATCAAACATCATCTGATAATGGCCTTTGCTGTAACCCATAGGGTTTGGCATGTTGTATTCACATTCTCATTCACAACACATTTCTGTGTTACTCGAGGTAGACTAGAGAAACAAACTTCATAGACACGCATATGAGGACAAGAAAGAGGTTTATATACAAGAGCAATTGAATATTGAGAAAACATCCCAGCCCAGTCCACATTAAGTCCATAAGACTGATTAACCCATATGTCCAATACCAATCTATGATTTCCTCATCAAACCCACAAAACATATGCAATGATGCCAAATGTAGGGGGTAGATAGTCTTGTAGATCCAGTGAGGGTTGAAGCTTCTCAGCGCTGGCATGTGTCTCCACGTGGCTCCTCCAGGTCCAGGGTCTTGCTACCATCGGCATAACCCCATGTGTCTTGTCAGTAGAGAGTCTCTCAGGGACTGAGTATGTGTCCCACCTCCAGCAAGCTATTTGTCTCATTAGCACCTCCAAATGAGGTCTTCAAGCTGCAACCTGATGACAAGCAAACTCCACCTCTTCCCTCGTAAATCTCAAATGGACAACAGATTATGTAACTACCACAGTTCCTAAAAACTTCCTAATTTCATCTCTGATTTGGGCCAGTACCCACTCATTTTGAAGAAGAAAGCTGTTACTCTTACAAGTGCTTGCCACTGCCCCTCTTTTTCTTCTTTGTTTCTTTTGTTGATTTCCAGCTTTATGGACATAGTGTTCAGAAAGGACGTGTAAGTGATATCTCTATGTTTGAAGTTACTCAAGCTTGACTTGTATCCCAGCATGTGGTCTGTTTTGATTCCACGTATGTCTGAAAAAACTGGGTTTTTTTTTGCATTTAGTTGCATTTAGAGATCTAAATATGTATATCAGGTTGAGTTGCCTAATTGTAGAGTTTAGTTCTGTAGCCTCCTTGTTGAGCTTCTTTCCCATGGATCTATCTTTCTCAGAGAGCAGTGTATTGAAGTTACCTACTATTATTGTTAAACCTGTGATTTCTTTTTTCAACTTTTGAAGGAGTTGAATTACAAATTCTGTGGGTATCTCATTGTGTGTGTGTGTGTGTGTGTGTGTGTGTGTGTGTGTGTGTGTCTCACTGGCTCTGGAGCTACTGATTCCTTTAGCATTATATAGTTCCCATCCTTATCTCTTGTTATGTCATGCACCTTGAGATCAAATTTGCCAGATTATGATTGCAAATTTGTCAGATTATGTCCTGCTCTTTTAAATTGCCATTAGCTTGGTATACTTTTCTCCAGTCTTTGATACTCAACCTGTTTTGTCTGCAACCTTGAGCTATGTCTCTGGCATACAGCAGATTGATGGGTTTATTTCCTAATCCATTCTGCTAGCCTTTGTCTTTTAATGGGTGAATTCAGACCATTGACAATCAGCAGTATTACATCCATCTGTGGATTCTTTGCTGTCATCTCATACCTTTTGGGTTAGATATTTTCCCACTTCCTTCCTTAGTAGTGTATTGTGTACATGTGTGTGGGTTCATTCTTGCCTTCTAGTCATCATTGGTTCAATGTTTTCTTCGGGGTTGTTTTCAGTGTGTTGACTTCTGGAAGTGTTATGCTATGTGGCAGTCTCATATTTGTGCTCTGTGAATATTGGTCTTGTGTCCAAAATGAGTTGGCAAGAATTTTTTTTAGTGCTAAGTTTTTGTTATAACATATTCTCTGGTTTTTTTTATTTGTTTGTTTGTTTGTTTGTTTTGTCTGGGGAAACTCTTACCTCCCATCTATTTTGATGGATAATTTGGTTGGATCGGATTCTTAGGTTACCGTTGTCCTCTTTCAACTTTCAGAAGATGCTACTCCACTCTCTTTTCTTCTTCATGGTGTCTGCTGATAAATCTGACCAAAATCTTATTTGAGTACCCTTATAAGGTCACCTTAAGATGATCTTAAAGTCATGTTAAGGTGACTGCCTTTTTTCCTCTAGTTGCTCTTATACTTTTCTCCTTTTTCTCAAAGTTGGATAATTTGACTACTATATACTTTTGTGTATTCTTCTTGGAGTTCAGTCTAAGTGGTGTCCTCACCACTTACTGTGTGATCGTCTGATTCTCATTCATTAAATTGGAATAGTTGACTTCTATGAATTCCCTTGCTGTTGTGGCTGTGAATTTCTTTGTTATGTCTTATTCTGGTATCCCAATTATTTGAATGTTGTTTCTCTTCTTAGCATTGCTCATTGTTCTCAGATTTTCTTCACCTTCTTTGATTATCTTTTTTGATTGCCTTTCCTGTTTGTTGAAATCTGCTTGGCTATCTTTGAGATCACTGATAGAATTCTTCACTTCTTCTAGTCTGTTGGTGAGGTCTTACTTTGTTCTTTAATTCTGTTGCCTTGTCCCTTACTTAACTTTTGTATTTTTCCTCAGTATGTGGATTCTATCTTCTCTATCATTTCATTCTTTTTCTGTATTGATTCCTTCATATCCTGTATGACTTTATACAGCATTCTGAAGATTTCTTTATGTGGCAGTTCAACGTCTGCTTCTTCTGACATTGAATTTTATTTCTCTTGGTTTTTTTGTAGAGGTTGCTGATGTGAATTGTAGTCTGTATGTCATTTTTGTGGAGCTTTGTGCCATTTCCCCAGAGTCCAGGACCCTGGAGTTATATTTCTGGAAGGCTAGTAAGAATGATTGTAAGGACTACCTGTAGCCCACTGAGCTGTGAGATTGGGATGCCTTTCTATATTAATAGGGTATTAATATCACCCTTGATAGACAGGATTACCTATCTGGAGGGCAGATCAGGTGGTCATCTCGGGCAGCACAGCGGGGAAGCATTTGGGGGAAGCAAAGGTGGTGCTGTGCATGCTGATTACACAGGAAACCATGGCAGCATGGGGGCTCAGGGTGGACAGAATCTGCAGGCAGTGGGTGGATGCCAGTGACCATGGAGAATCTGTGGGCAGGGGGTATTGGCTGATGGCTGTGGCTTGCCAGGCAAGATTGGTAGGGTATCAGCAGCAATGGGGCAGGCCAGTGGAGGAGCAGCAGGGATGGGGCGTGTTGGTGGTGGAACTGTGTGGGCAGGGCAGGTAGGCAGGGGAGCTGTGGGTGGTGGTAGCAGAAAAGCTGAGGTCAGAAGGTAAGGTTCAGCAGTAGCATAATAGCCATGGATAGCAGCAATGGAGGAGCTGTGGACAGCAATAAGGGGCCAGTAATGGTGGGAAGCTGTGAAAACATGAATGGTGCAGGCTGGGAAATCCTGGGCACCAGGTCCACGTCACTTGAGCTCCAAAGTGCATAAGAGGGGAAGGTTTGATTAGCTCTTCTGGGAAGGTCAACACCCAGGTCGGAGCAGAGCTCTGTGATGCCATGAAGTTTAATTATATGGCCCAGACCACTCACTCAGCCTACAAGTCTCTAAGCTCTACAATCACCAGGCAGCTCCCAATGCAACCCCTTTATCTAAGTGCCATCTTTCCAGAATTCTCCTCTTTCCTGTCTTAATGACTTTTCATTTTCTTCACATATGTTGTTCTTAATGCCATTCAAGTCTTCTGTCATTAGTGTTCAATGAGTTAAATCTATTCTTGGCATTTTCTCTAAATTCAGATGGGATATACTTGAAGTTTTATTATGGTACTTTTGGACTTTTAAAAATTGTCTTAAATGTTCACCAGAACTTACTACTAACTAACTAAATTAACTCAATGACCTTGAGTCAGCTATACATTATAGTGACCCTCTCGGATACCAGACAAAGTGCTCTATCCTCAAAGTCAGTAGCTCAAAGTTATGAGAAACTCCCTGGGAGCAACACAGGGCTTTCTACTACCATAAAGTGTTACAGGGGGCATGTCTACCCTGTCCCTTAGGGTCATTATGAGTCAGGGTTCACCTGATGGCAGTGAGTTTGGTTTTAACCTTAAATTACATGAGTAATTGTTGATCTGTTATACAGTCATCCCTTGGCCTTGTTTTGGCTGAAGATAGAGATTTAAACCATGTTTTCATACAGATATTGTCAATTTTATTCCTGTGTATTCCATCAGTCAAAGTCCATATGTGTAGTAACCATTTATATTGTTGGAAAAATACATTTTTAATGTCTTTACACAATTTTGTCATTCAATCTTCAACTTTAATTCTATAACCACAGCCATGTATCTCAATTACTGCTGGTTTTTTAAGTTTTCAAGTTTGCATTCCAATTGCTGATTCTATCAATAAACTTAATTTCCTCTGTAATTAATTTTAGACTGAAAAATTATTAAAAATTCTTTAATTTCTTCTTCACTGGGTTTAGTTTTTGATTTGTATATTTGGATAATAGTTACATTAACTGGATTTTCTTGGATACATATACACATCATCTTATCTAACTGCATACTACTTCAAGATAGAGCTTCAAATGTTCATTGTGACTGTGAATGAGATGCCATTACTTATGAATATGCCACTCCTGGCATAGTAAACCATCTAATTGTCTGATTAAAAAGTGGCTCAAACTTGTTCATTTAGTTCACTCTTAACTAGGATAGCAGTCTTTATGTGTTCCATTATATTGTTTAATAATTCCAATTTTTCTAAATCCATACACTGTGTATTCCATATTTGGATCATTAGTGGATATTAGCAGATGTTTTTCTCATTTTAAGTTGTGCCTTATTAGCAAATGAACGTTTCAAAAGTTATGTCCATCCATTTCATTATGTTTAATTCTAATTTGAAGAGAGAATTCTTCCTCAGTCCTATTTTGAGAGTCTTCTACCTGAGGGACTCATCTTCTGGCACTGTATCTAAGAATATTCTGCTGCTATTTGTTAGGTTTGTAAAATGCTTTTTTATCATATTTGAAATGTTCCATTGCTATTTATAAGGTGTACAGTGGCAATCCTGCAGAAGTAGATACCCTACTCCTTCTTAATATCTAGTTTTAGTCTGGAAGCTCTTGGGTAGCACTGTTGGTATTTGAAATAGAGTTGGCAAAAAAAAAAAAAAAAACCCAAACTTTTGGATTTGAAATACCAGTGATATAGCTTCTGGTGTCACAAGACAATACAATGGGACAAACTGACATAAAAGTTGCTGTATGTAAGTGCAGGAAAATAATGAAAGAGGAGTTAAGGATATATGCATAATAAAAATTTTAGGAGAAAACCTATCTGTGAAATAACATAGGCATATAAGAGGAGAGAGAATGAGTGTGTGATGTTTAATAACTTAATTATTGAGTTATTAATTAATAACTTAATTATTTTATAATAATCAAGACTTTTAGATTTCTCAATTCTTCAAATTGGAAAAAATGTTTAATACTAGGCATAATTAATAAAGATAAAATTTAGTGGCTTATGTGTTAATGCTAGTCATTTTCATATAGTCCACTTAATTTTTCCTATTCCACTAATGCGTTTAAATTCAACATGTACTTTAAAAGCCTATTATTGTATGTGTGGACAAGCAAGAAAAGACAAAAAGAGTGTACTTTACTTTGTCTCAGTTTTTTTCTGCTTGGCTTTAGGCTCAAAAACTACGGTATTTGTATATCATAGAGTGTCTTTTTTGTGTGTCTGGGTGGTTGACCTAATTAATTGTTCATTCTGGACTAAAATTCAACTTTTGAGTCCCCATCTTCCTTCCTCTAGGGAGAAGTATAGCAATAAAGTAGCTTTCCCAGATGTCATCAAGTAGATGGATAGAAAGTCAAATGCTGCCGTTCAGTGTGTAAATAAAATAGGAAAGCTACCTCAATGTAGGTCTTAAGAGGTTTTTTTTGGTAAAAAAAAAAAAAATCCCATATTATAAGTATCTACATTGGAAAATGAATCAAGTGAACATGAATTTATTTTTTATTTTAGTATGCGGCACTGAATATTAAGTTGATATGTGAATAAAAAATATTTCAAATAATTATGCTAGGTAAAATTAATTTTAGGAATCCACAAAAAGCACAGTCCTAATTATGCACTGCCTTAGCTATCACAATGTCCAAATATTTCTTTTGAAAACATTAGTTATTAAATATACTGATTCATAGAATAATAATAATAAATGGTATATGGTT
The DNA here is from genome assembly GCF_000313985.2 of Echinops telfairi. Taxonomy (NCBI): domain Eukaryota; kingdom Metazoa; phylum Chordata; class Mammalia; order Afrosoricida; family Tenrecidae; genus Echinops; species Echinops telfairi. The sequence continues at coordinate 33,260,572 of NW_022111324.1, read as the reverse complement.
ATTACAATTGTTTGTTATCATATAGTCTTTCTTAGGACACTGACAGTAAAACAAAAGATATTCCAAATTAATAAAATAGAGATATTAATATTCAAAATAAGATAGGATTAGTAGTAGTAGACAACAATGCTTATTTTGCTTGGAAGATCCCATAGAATGATGGGTGGAGATGAATGGCAAAATAACTAACTAAATAAGTAAAGATATAAATAAATAAATAAAGTACCCTACCAATGGATGAGCAAAAACTAGTAAGGAAATGTAATTAAGAGACTTCATTCACATGCACATCAAAGTATATATTTAAAAAGACAAAATTAAAACAGAATTATTTAGATTACTAAAAGAAATATTTTTTAAATGAAAAGCTTAATCACATTTCTGAATCAAAAAAATCTTATAAAGATATCAATTATTTGCCAAATTAATATTATAGAAGTTAGTAGTCAAAATTTACAAGGAAAATCAAACTAGACAAAAGTAATCAATAATGTTTGAAGAGGAATTACAATAGTACACTAATATCACCAGGTATTAAAATGTACTCCAGAGAAATAGAATGTTATGGAAGTGGTCTGGGTACCGTTGAGAAGCATTGAAATTCCTTTTTTCCCCATCATATTCCTAACTAGAATTTATGTACAACCAGGGTACCTTCCACATAAAATTGTTATGAAAATTAAATTAGTTTATATGTTTTATGCTGGAATTGACTCTATGTCAGTGAGTAAGCTTTTTTAGAAAATTGTAATTAACCACTTTCTCATATTTCCTCTAGAAGGTTGCTCTGAGTTGGAATTGACGAGATGGCAGTGGGTTTTGAGAGATAGCATCATTGTAGTCTTGTAATGGAGCACTGGGGACAGATACCTGCTGTGAGCTGGGTTAGCCACCGAAAGGTGAGGATAGTTTTCATGTTTCAAAATGAATTCATGTGGAATACATCTCATACATCCTAGAAAATGCTTCATAAATTTAAATTATTTCATATTTACCTATCATCTATTACAGAATCACATATAATAAATAGTGGATATTTTTAAATATTTTTGTTATTAAATGGCTCTTTTAATGAACACTAGCTTTCTGAAAGGTAACTTTTCATCATGTTTTTTGTGTCAACTTTTGGGACTCTGAGACTAATAACTTATACACAATTTTCTGTAGTAAATTTTAGAATATGACCGTGTGACATTCGGATCTCTAAGAAAGTAAAGACCAGATCACCTACTTGTTTAAAACACAGTTTCCCAAACTTATTTAGCTGCCTTTAAAAAAAACAAATTCAGTGCCCCATGACAATTAAAAACTTTTGACCATGTCCCTTAACCCAGGATAAAGTTTAAGTACCTGATTTTGCACCCCCTCTGGATCTATCAAGTACACACCAGGGTCCTTTGTTGTCCACTTTGGAAAGCACACAAATAACAGAAATGTAGGTGAAGGGAGACAATAGACAGTGTTAGATACATAATTATAATAACAATATATAATTGATCAAAGGGTGGTAGGGTAGGGTGGAGGTTTAAAAAGAGGGCTCAAGTAGAAAATGTTTTAGAAATAATTATGGCAACATATGTACAAATATGCTCGCTATAATTGATGTATGGAATCATATAAGAACTGTAAGAGCCCCCAATTAAATTATTTAAAGAAAAGAAAAGGAGAAAAAAAGACGACAAATCAATTAATCATCTTTCTGTTTCACAAACAACAAGACAACTCACCACCATGGAGTAGAGCTGTCAAATGTTGCAGTGCACTTAGAACTGAATAAAGAGATATATTCCAACTATCAACTTGAAGTTAAGCAGATGATAATATAATCAAGGTGTTTCTTAGGACTAATATTCAGCCACAAACAGAACAGAGCTTGGCACAGTGGTTAATGTCCCTTCTGATGCAATGACTGCATTTTTATTGGTCAATGTCATAAAATGTTTTCCATTAGATATTTTTATAATCAACCCTATTACATCCATACATAAGGTCAGGGAGAAAGTTTTGTATTACGGATATCACTTGGAACACCACCCTTCTGCCATTTTACTGTTATTTACACACACACACACACACACACACACACACACACACACACTTCTCTTCTCCATGGGTAAGCAACCCAGAAAAATAGGCTTCTCCCTCAATCTACCTTGGACAAAAGTTTAGCTGTTTTCTTGTTTTTGTAGAGTTTATATGAGTCAGCATCAGCCCCATTGCTTTTTGTTTGTTTTCTTATTGTTAGCTGGGAGACTTTGTTTTCTAGCTGCTTCATAAGTGAATCAGCTTGCTGTTTTCATCTAGGAATTGGGAACATCACACTATTAATCTGGCTGCTTCTCTCTTATTTTCTCTAATGGCTCAAATGAACTGAACTCAATGGAAACAAGGTGCAGGAGGTGGCTTGGGGCTGAGACCCATGCTGAGTTCCAATAGCAAACGGTGCGGACAGTGATGACCTGACTAGTCATCTCCAGTCTTTGGTCTTCTGCCACGACCTGCGGATGGATGCTCCTTTGACATTTTCACAGATTTGCAAACATTGTTTAACTGAGATTAAAAAACATGTTCTATGTTACAGAAAGGAAAGTGGCATACTCCTTCTTTTCTCTTGTTTTTTTTTTCACTCAGAAACCAAGCGAAGATATCAAAGTTTCAATAATGAAAAATAAAAATCCAATTCTAATCTATTAGACTATCTTTTATCAGAACAATTCTCTAGGTGTATTTCTAGTTTTTCTATTTATCTGAGGTCTCACCAGGTAATTTTAAAAAATATATGAATAAAAGTAGTAGTAATCCTAAAAAAATGAAGATGTTTTACATTTTCTTAAGAATACATCAATTTTGTAATTTTAAATTGTGGTGTAGTCATTGTACGTTCAGTGGCGATCCGCATGGTCCGCAGTTTAAAACCACCAGCAGCTCTGCTGGAGAAAGATTGAGTTTTCTACTCCTATAAACAGTTAACAGTCTCAGAAAACCACAGGGGGTTGCTATACATCAGCATTGATTTGATTCCACTGAGTTTGGGAAGTTAATTTTTCTTAAGCATGAAATTATTTTTGAGAGGCAATCCTCTTAGCACTATTAAAACAAGAACCAAATTAGCATTGAAAGCCAAAACAGTCTTCAGATAATTTCTTCTGTAAAAGCAAAAATACACACACACACACTAAATCACATGGAATACTACAAATCTATCTCCATCCTACCCCAGAGCCATGTATGTAAAGATAAAAACATTTCTTAGCTTCCTTTAGTTCTCCCAGGCACATCTACATTCTCTGCATTTATTCAATTTCTGATTGGAATTTTATTCATATTTCCTTTTCCCATACCTAATGATGTTGAGCATTATGCCAGATACCTATTAGTCATTTCTATACCTTTTCAAATCTGTGTATATTCTTATTATTTGAGCTTTAGTCCTTTCTTATGTATTCTGATAAAGGACTTTTTACAAGTATATGAACTATAAATATGGCCTCTTATGTGGCTTACCATTTTGTTTTGTAAATGGTGTCATTATAAAACCAGATATATCATTTTCATGAAGTCAAATTTGTAAAATGTATTATTCTACTGTTAATGCTTTTGAATTAGAAGGAAATTCAAGGTTCCCAAATTCATATTTTCATCAGAGATAACATTTTTATAGCTACTTTTTATATTCATTCTTTACATTTATATTTCACACTTTTTCTTCCCTTCACATTTTCCCCAAATTATTATACTATTTGTGTCTCACATTGGTTGACCATTTGAGCTGCATCATACAGGCTTTATAGTCCTGTTTTTCACAAAGAAACTATGAAGATCAAAGTATTAAGTCATTTTCCAAATACAAGTCACACAGAGTTAGTATATGATGAGAGTCCAGAACCCATCTCTAGGACTGCACTTTCCCCTGCACTGAGCTGCAGGCAACTCAGTCTCTGCACATTTGTAAGTCATCAAGAAAGTGTGGTTTTTAATCACTGGGATACCATTATTGCCAGTACTAATATTTAAGAGAAATGATAATTATATATAAATGAAGATCTGGTTCTCCTCCTAAAATGACAAAATGTTTTTTAAAAGCAAAAAACAAGCACACATACACACCCCAACCAATTTATTTGCATTTGATCTTTTCATTAGTGAAATGAATTATGTACAGTGTGGAAGAGTGGGCACATTTAAATTGAGAGACCCACAAAATTCAAGCCTCATTTAAAGAAACATGGCATTAAAATACTGAAGCAAAGAATCCTTTCAATGACACTTATAAGAGAGTCAGTGTCATTCTGCACCTGTTGATAAGAGAGGTACAACTGATCAAGGTCCAAATTAAACTGGCTTCAAAGATTTTCTTTAAAGCCTCTCTGTTAGCAAGTTGTTCTCCCTTGTGAATAGAGATTAGTGTTTTAAAAGGGAGAAGTGGCAGTCCACAGGGATATTTTCTGCAGGAGGCACCTGTGAAACTTGGCAAAGTTTGACATCTTGGGCCGCTGGAATGAATAGCTTTTAGTACATGAGTAAAGAGGGCACCAGTATTTCTCATGAGTGAAGCCTTGGAATGCTAATTTTGTTATGCTTTTTTCTTGTGACTTGCTCAATATCTAAGTGTTTGTTGTTTTTAATACAGTTCACTTCCTCTTGAGAAGTTTGGAAACATATTCTTTTACTTTAGTTTCAGCATTTATTTTATAAAGAGTTTTGTTTTGATCTTGTGAAAATGTTAAAGTTGTGAGTCCTTGAAATTTATGGTTTCCATAAATCAAATTTAAATTATATTTAATCTAAAGTTCATTTTTAGATTGAACATGTGATCCATAATTAATGATAGGATTATTGTAATAAAGAGTGCAGTCAAGCACTTTTTATTCAGGCTGGTTAAGTGAACAGCATCCCTGTTTACTTTTTAAAATTTTGAATTATTTTAAAAGAACTGGCAATATATACAATACAGATTACAACCTCATATATGGGTATAGATTTTATAATGCCTTATCTGAATGATAATCTATGTTTTGTGGTTGTACAATCCAAGGAAATTTTAAAAAATACAATTCGAGATGGTTTTGAATATTAATGAAAGAAACAGTAAAATATTAAAAAGAGTGATTTGTATGGTGATGTAAAACAAGGAAGTAAAACACACATGTTGCATACAGCCAAGTTATTGCATAAATGTCTTCATCCTACTTCCTTGCCTTATATCATGGCTAAATTTCTTCACTTACTTTTAGGTGTTCGTTTAAATAGTACTTTATTTCCTGAACCATTTTATGCCTTCTCTCCAACAAAAATAAAAATTATCTTTTTATCCTCTACATTCCTTAGCAAGTCTTTTACACATTTTAATTTTATTTATCTGTTAAATATATATCTTTTCAATTAGCTAGGGAGCCCCTCCGAGGTAAGAATTGTGTTTTACACATTTTGTAATCTTACAGCTTAATAAAATGGACAGTCTGGATGTGTTTATAACCAATGTAGTACTGACTCTACCCATCTTTTATTTTGATGCAGGTTACTATGAGAAAATTACTTTAGGAATCACTTGACATTAAAAAAATCAATAATAAAAAAAGGTTAAGGTCTAATCACTATGATTTTGAAGAGTATCACTCAAAACTCACCGGCCTCAAGTCATGTGTGACTTAGAGCGACTCTACAAGAAATAATAGAAATGTTTCTATGACTAATTTTTTTTGGATACCTGAAACCCAGGAGAAGCTAACTTTTGAT
>NW_022111324.1:33193310-33253898 GCF_000313985.2 Echinops telfairi | reverse complement strand
GGTGAGGAGGGTGTAGGAGGTCTGGTAGAACATGATCAAGGATAATGTGACCCAGAGGAATTACTGAAACACCAATGAAGGCTGAGCATGATAGTGGGGCAGGAAGAAAATGAAAGGAAATAGGGGAAAGAACTAGGAGGCAAGGGACATTTATAGAGGTCTAAATACAGTTATGTACATATATAAATAACTTTATATAGGAGGATGGGACAATAGATCTATGTGCATATATTTATAGGTTTAGTATTAAGATAGCACATGGACATTGGGCCTCCACTCAAGTACTCCCTCAATGCAAGAATGCTTTGTTCTATTAAACTGGCATTCTATGATGCTCACCTTTCCCAACACGATTGCTGAAAACAAATGGGTGCATAAGCAAAAGTGGCGAAGAAAGCTGATGGTGCCTAGTCATCAAAAGATATAGCATCTTGGGTCTTACGAACATCTAGCTCAGAAGCAACAAAGCCCACATGGAAGAAGCACACCAGCCTGTGTGATCATGAGGTGTAGAAGGGATCAGTATCAGGCATCAAAGAACAAAAAAACAAATCATTGTGAATGAGGGGGGATGCAGTTTGGGGACACAAGACCCATCTGTAGGCAACTTGAAATCTCCTTACAGAAGGGTCGCAGGAGGAGACGAGCCAGTCAGAGTAGAGTGCAGTGTAGCAATGATGAAACATACAACTTTCCTCTAGTTCTTAAATGCTTCATACCCCCCACTATCATGATCCCAATTCTACCTTACAAACCTGGCTAGACCAGAGGATGTACACTGGTACAGATAGGAACTGGAAACACAGAGAATCCAAGGCAGAAGATCCCTTCAGGACCAGTGGTGAGAGTGGCGATACCAGGAGGGTGGAGGGAAGGTAGGGTGGAAATGGGGGACCGATTATAAGGATCTACATACAACCTTCTCCATGGGGGGACAGACAACAGAAAAGTGGGTGAAAGGAGATGTTGTACAGTGTGAGACATGACAAAATAATAATAATTTATAAATTATCAAGGGTTCATGAGGGAGGGAGAAGCTGGGAGGGAGGAGGAAAATGAGGAGCTGATACCAAGAGCTCAAGTAGAAAGCAAATGTTTTGAGAATGATGATGGCAACAAATGTACAAATGTGCTTGACACAATGGTTGGATATATGGATGGTGATAAGAGTTGTATGAGCCCCCAACAAAATTATTAAATAAAAATAGAGTTACAGTCTCTGGAAACATAGAGGCAGGATTACTATACCCTATAGTGTCACAATGAGTTGGCACCAACTTTATGGCAGTGCATTTGTTTTTGTTTTAAGGATGATACATATTTTACAAAATTAAGCTAGTCGCTCTCTTTTGGCCGTCTCCTTAACTGTAACAAATTCCTTTCAGTACTTCTCATCCAGTCTTGAAAATATTGTAACATGTCACACTCCAATATTTCCATTTTAAATCCATAGCCAGCAAATTATCAGCTTAAATGACTCATTAGTCCTTGCCAAACTGGCAGTTTTCATTTAAGAAAAAATTGCTTTTTTGCTTTCTTGAAATTCCCTACTCATTTAACCAAGAGGATCTCTTTCTTCTGATATTTTTGTGCTGTTCCTTCTTCTGTCCCTCACTCTACATATTTTCCCTGGCCTTTATCTCTATATTCAAGTTTAGAATTCACATGTGGAAGAATAATAGACCTACCAACCCAATTCTGACATATATCCCTGTCTCCAGCATGAGATATCATTAATGTGTCCTTCACAGAGCAAGAATATTTTTTCAAAAACAAAACACTGACTATGTGGCATCCTTATTCACAATTTTTCCACATGCAAAATTGCACTGCTTTAAAAAACAAAACAAAACAAAACAAAAAAACCTCTCACAATGCATTCCTGCCTTCTCTTCAAATCCACCTCAAAGGTGTAGCCTAAAGATTCAAAACAGATGTATTTGCTTTAAAATCCTTGAATTCAAGGTATGTTCTTGTGATTATTCTTTTTTTATTTAAAAGGAACATTTATTTTGTAAATCATCTTATATCCATCCATTCTAAAATCACATAATTTCTTAATTCAACATCATAAAGCATAATACCAATCTGTCCCTCAAAAGCCTACTTTATAACGAAGTACCAAGACCCATTATATGATGTGGGGCAAGACACATAAAGGTAAACCTTTGCCTCAGTTTATTTACTTATACAAAACCAAACAAATCCTACTGCCTTCAAATTGCCTCTGATTCGTAGTGTTGTACCTGATCACAGTGTAGAAGTGTAACAGGGCTGCAGAGACTGTTACTCTTCATGGAAGCAGACAGCTTCATCTTCCTCCAGAGGAGCACAGAATGTGTTCAAACTACTGACATTTGTTTAGTAGTCTCTTGCTTAACCCATTGTGCCACCCTAGCTTCTTAATTATCTACAAGTTGGGAATATAATATTCACCCATTTTGAGACCGCTCCCCCCCCCCTCATTGATTATTTATTTATTTACTTACTTACTGGATCATTTTATTAGGGGCTCATACAATTCTTGTCACAATCCATACATACATCAATTGTGTAAAGCAAAGTTGTACATTAATTGCCCTCATTATTCTCAAAATATTCACTCTCCACTTAAGCCCCTGGCATCAGCTCCTCATTTTCCCCCCTCCTTCCCCACTGCCCCCTCCTCATGAACCCTTGATCATTTATAAATTATTATTTTGTCATATCTTGAATTGTCCGATGTCTCCCTGCACCCACTTTTCTGTTTTCTGTCCCCCAGGGAGGAGGTTATATGTAGATCCTTGTAATTGGTTCCCCCCTTTCCACCCCACCCTCCCTCTACCCTCTCTGCACCCTCCTGGTATTGCCACTCTCACCACTGGTCCTGAAGGGATCATCTGCCCTGGATTCCCTGTGTTTCCAGTTCCTATCTGTATCAGTGTACATCCTCTGGTCTAGCCAAATTTGTGAGGTAGAATTGGGATCATGATAATGGGGGGGCGGGGCCGGTGGGAGGAAGCATTTAGGAACTAGAGGAAAGTTGTATGTTTCATTGTTGCTACACTGCACCCTGACTGGTTCGTCTTCTCCCCATGACCCTTCCGTAAGGGGATGTCCAATTGCCTAAAGATGGGCTTTGGGTCTCCACTCTGCACTCCTCCTCATTCACAATGATATGGTTTTTTGTTCTGATGATGTCTGATACCTCATCCCTTCAACACCTCTTGATCACACAGGGTGGTGTGCTTCTTTATTGTGGGCTTTGTTGCTTCTGAGCTAGATGGCCACTTGTTTACCTTCAAGTCTTTAAGACCCCAGACACTATATCTTTTGATAGCAGGGCATTATCAGCTTTCTTCACCACATTTGTTTATGCACCCATGTGTCTTCAGCGATCATATCAGGGAGGTGAGCACACAGTGATATGATTTTTTGTTCTTTGATGCATGATAACTGACCCCTTCTGCTCCTCATGATCACACAGGCGGGTGGGCTTCTTCCATGTGGGCTTTGTTGCTTCTGAGCTAAGATGGCCCTTGTTTACCTTCAAGCCTTTAAGACCCCAGACACTATATCTTTTGATAGCCAGGCACTATCAGCTTTCTTTACAACATTTGCTTTTGTACCCACTTTGTCTTCAGCTATTATATTGGGAAGATGAGCATCATGGAATGCCAATTTAATAGAACAAAATATTCTTGCATTGAGGGAGTAATTCAGTGGAGGCCCAATGTCTATCTGCTACTTTAATACTAAATATATACATGTATGCACATAAATCTATTTCTACATCCTCATTTACTGAGTATTTTCATATTCTATATGTTACACATGGATTTTACAGTGTTTATGTAAAATAAAATAATAGTATGTAGTATTAAATTTAAAAAATAAAGCCAAGGGAGGGTGAAGGGCCAGCCCCCACCCGCTAATACTCCTATTGCTACTTCTCAGATTCAGTAATACTACTTCTGGGTTTAGTAATACACAATTGTACGGTTGAGATATATAAGCATTATATTAAAGTCATCAAGAGCATGCGAGATATTACAATAATACAGTCAGACACATTACATGATACCATCGCTCACCTCAGCCCAGCTTGGTGGTCCACGTGGAGAGAGGGGGAAGGAAAAGAGGGGAAGGGAACAAGGGAGAGGGGAGTGACCAGGGAGTGAGCAGCAAGGAGCTCAGAGTCAGAGAGAGATCTATATTGCTGGCTCACACCTATATACCTTTTGGGGGCAAGCCAGCCCACTAAGTACAGGTAGAGACATACGTCACAGGAAGGGGCTGCACTATAGGTTACACAGCAATGAGAGGGTGGTCTCTGGGTCTCCATAGGAAACATTATCAGTAGGGTGCAAACTCCGCCTACAAGAGCCTGTCCATTGTCTCCAGAGGCAGGGAGCAGGCCCACCCCCATGGAGGGATGAGACAGCAGTCTGGCAGCAAGTATCTGACCTCCCCCCACAATAGTATAATGAAGTGTTTTCATGTATATTTGAAGCATCCTTATACATGCACTTTTTTATGGTGAGTGTAATGAACTGCTGGACTTAAACTATTGAATAAATATCTAATAATGTAGTGTGTGCTCCATAACTGGTGACTATATATATATATATATATATATATTCTCTTTTCATATTGTTATTCTAGTCTAAAATATTCTTTGACTACTGCTTGAAACAAATCTCTTTCAAATTTACTTGTTAATAAAACCTGGTATGAGAAGAATCATGTCTCTCAAATCACTGTATTTTGTTTTTTTTGTTTTTGTTTTTTTTTCAAATCACTGTATTTTGTATGGATTATGTGCAAAATACACATATATTAGAAGATAGACAAATTATATGACTAAATAAGAAATATCTCAATAATTTGAAACTTTAAATTCATGCTAATTATAATTTTATTGATGTCAGCAGATAAATATTGAGGAACTGAATTGGTGAATAGGGTTATACATGGAGGAAAGGCAGAGAGAAATTCTAGAAATGTACTGTCCTATGTGTTAAGACTGCAACTAGTGAATTTTCCATAGGATAGAAAAGAAAGAATTCACGTGGTATGGAATAAATTCATAGGTTTTGTTGATGAATACAGTTGGATCACCAAGATATTTGACATGGGAAACAATGCTTGCTGATTAGTCGATTTTTGAAACAAAAGTGAGTTATATTGGTAGTGTGCTTTATTTTGTAAAATGAAAGTTATAGAACACTGGAAATATCAAGATTGTGAATTGTTTGGACAGTACGTCTGTTTTAAGAAGAGTGCATTGCAATATATATTGTTGTAGATATATTTTTAAATACTAAAGTCTCAATAAACAGAGAATGCACCTCTATTGTTATGCAATCAATACAGGAGGTCCACTATAATCCAAATGATCTCATTATTTCTAGACTTAATGCTAATACATTCCTTAGAACATAAAAATACAAAATAAAAATGTGGTAGTTACATAATCTGGCATCAATTTAGACTTGAGAGGACTAAGAGTGTAGGGGTGGAGTCTAGTCTGTCAATTTGATCCTAGCCAATGAGACCTCAGAGAAGGGCATGGCCTTCTCCTGAGAATTCTGAGAACTCCTGGATTTCCTCCTTGGAAGCAGGAGACCAGCTCTCGCTATGCTCACTCCCTGTGAGACATCCCTGAGGAGGAGCCACATGGAACTACCATAATGCAGCCAGAACCCTGGGGTCTGGAGAAGCCATGTGGTGACCCCTGCCAGCGCTGACATGCTTACAACACCTCTGGATCCAAAAGACTTCCCACTCACTGGGCTGTGATTTTCCTGCATTTGGTGCCTTTGCATGTGTTTCATGAATCTGAAGATGACTTTATAGAGTGTATCAGACATATGGGCTAATATCGGACTTATGGACTTGATCTGGACTGGGATGGGATGTTTTCTTGATAGTCATTTGGTCTTTTATATACATCTCTTTCTTATACACATATGAGTGTCTATGGATTTTTTTCTCTGGTCTACTCAGACTATCACTAAAAAATTATAATACTGATAAAAAATCTTGCACTAGAAACTAACTACTATAATAATTCATGTATTTTATCTTAATAGATAAACTGTAGATAATATATTTTAACATTAATGAATAGTAGTATATAGTTCTCTGTCCTTACTTCTCACTTACAATTTGAAATTAGAAGCACATTATAAGCAAATAAACTCAAATTTTCACATTAGCAAGAGTATAAAGTGAAATAGAGACAGTTAGTCATTTCTTTATAATTCACTCTCCTTCACAAACCATGAGATGACATAGATAGATGTGTACTCTTCTGACTTGTATATTCTACAATTAGAGTCAGATGCAAGAATAATTGATAATTTTGATAAGCAGAGTATCAAAATTAATAGACAGCAATATTAAAACCAACGAATTCTACTCACAAATGAAAAAGCATCTGAGCATAAGCAAAAGCAGGCAATTCTCATTCATATTTTCATAAGAGTTTTTCTGGAGATATTTTAGCAAAACTTATACCATTTGAATGTATTACTATAGCATTATCTGTTCTCCATTAAAATTAGGAATAATTCCAAAATTTGTTATAGATTAAGTTATGTTCCTAAACTTATGTGTTGTAAATCCTAATTTTATGTCTATGGTTATAATCTTATTTGGGAGTGAGTTCTCTTTGTTAATAAAGCAGGGGTTGTGTCTGAAGTGCATCTCTTTTGAGGTATAACATGACCAAATAAAGAAGGTGGGAAGTAGAGATGGCGGAAGAGAGATCCACACCGCAGGAAGACGGCCCAGGAGCAGAAGCTCAGAGGACCAGGTCCTTCCTCAAGAGCCAACAGAGAAAGGAAGCCTTGGACGGCAAACTTTACACGTCCCGCCACTCTGCTGTAGAACAAGGAGCCTTCCTGCTCCTGCAAAGATGCACAGTCTCGGAAACACACGGGGGCAGTTCGACCCTGGCCCGTGGGGCCAGGATGAATTGGAATTAAGTTGATGGCAGTGATTTTTTTGTTTAAAAGTGTGAAAAGATGATTCCTGTTCAACAAAGCCACCCACTTGTGTCTGTGATAGCAGAACTGGGTAACGCAGACTGCGTCTCTGAAAAGTAATTCCCGTATGCAGCCCTGCCTTTAAACTACTCAGTAAGCGTATCTGAAAAATGCACAGGGGAATTACTGTTTTAGATATGTTGCCTCAGTTATGGGTCACAGAACTGGGCAGTCTTTCATGATGGGGCTCATGTTATCACTATGAATAGCTGACTTCATGACATCCGATAACACAGAAACACTCATTTGTAATGGTAAGTGCTCTACTTCTTTATAGGGCATCAGTCAAGAGAGCACAGATTGGTATTTTTGAAAGCTTTAACTTCGAGCAAGGACCATGTGTTATGAGATAAGCACTGGCAGTCACTTGTAATGCTAATTGAAGTATATACATTGATTACTCTAGACGTCAAATCTTCCCCAGATTTAATGTTTATTAAATGAGTTGATCTGCGCCGTTAAACCTGACATAAAAGACTTATGTTTCCCTTACCAGGTTTGGCTTGTTCACAGTATCCTCCAGAAAATTGCTCTCCTTCCCTAAAGGCTCATACTCCAGCCTCCTGGACCAGTTATCCAAAAACTGCCTCATTATCATTAGCCATGAATATAACTTGTCAATGATATTTACATTATACGTCTCTGTTTACAGGTGTGAGTTAAAATATAGATTACAAGTCCCTTAAAATTAGGTCATCTATTTTTGCTACCACCTTGACTGAAAATCCTTAGCAGAAATAGCTCTCTCTTTCCGGGACAAAGCTGAAGTACTCAGTTCAGCACACTTGGTTTGCTTCACCCTGGAGTCTAAGACGACCACACTTCACACCTTGCACAGCAGCCAGGACTTTGTTTCATTTCTGTAGATGTACGATAAGGATCGTATATTAGTCTGATCAATATTTTATTATAAAATTTGCCATACTGCCGGTAAAAGAGAAGTTTCTATCTGTAGCAGTTTCATTTAGAAAAACACATGAGAAAGAGAAAAGAATTGTTTTCATTCATAACAATTTTTAATTCATTGATTTTGTTGTCTCGAGCATTGTGAGAAATCATTTTTCTACTTTGAATTGGATAATGCTCATAGTTACAAGTATTATTAGTATTCACTGACAAGTGAAGAAAGGAAACTTATGAATCCTTTCCAGTGTCCAGGACGTGGGAAGACACAGAGTTCACAAGGTGCCAAGGCTTGAAAAATGAAAGCCTACGATCTCAAATCATATTTCGTTTATCTCCCAAGCAGTCATGGAGGAATAGATATCTAGATATCATAAGCTTACTGATAACCCTGTTCAGGTTAATAAAACTCTAATTGATATTTTGCTTTTTATTTATAGTTAACTTTCACTTACCTAAGTGATTCCGTGTCTGTTTTGAGTGATTATTAAGAGAGTTAACTGAGATTGGTGCCATTCTGGGATAATGAGGAATGAAGAATGTCCTTCGGACCCTAAGGGCCACGAGACAGCTCGAATGGCGGAGGAGCAGCCACAGAAGAACAAGTAGTCAGAACATGAGATCAAGTTGTGGACTTCTGAGCCCCCAGAACAAGTAAAACTGAGGGGTTGCAGCAGGAGGCTGGCTCCATTATGGAGAGGGCTGGCTGCTGCCACTTAAGTGGAGGAGGTAAGTTTGCTGACCCATGGAGCCAGTGTCTTAGGAGTGAGCCATAGGGTGACCTGGCATGCCTTTTGAGTATTTACTTAGGTAGTTCTAAAATAATGTTGTAATCCTGTCTGACTAGGGCAGATGCCAGGCCAAGAGGCTGATAGCATAGGAGAAGCTTGCCTGCAAGCCAGACAGAGAAGAGACTACTGGATTGAGCAGTGTATCCTGAGCTATTCTCACCAAAAGTATAGCCTGTTAACTTCCTTAACCGATGCCACAATTATGAGTTACTTCTGGGAGTTCTGTCTGCTCACTGAAATGAATTTACTGCAGGAAATGTGATTGAGGAAGAGCCACCATATCAAAGTAGCCTCAACCATAATAATGTGGATGAAGTACCTCCTGCAGGAGTAGAGTGTTGGAACTGCCTTTTGCTGGTGGGGATGATTCGAAATGAGAAGAAATACCTGAAAACACCAATTAACGGGAACTTGAAATGTATGAATCTGAATCTAGGCACCTAGGAAGTTTTCAAAAATAAAATAGAACACATAAAGATTGATGTAGTAGGTGTTAGTGAGCTGAAATGGACAGATATTAATTATTTTGAATAAGAAAACAAAATGGTTTACTATGCCAGGAATGACAGGCAAAAGAATTGATGTTCATGGATAATTATAAAGGACAATTCATGATATATCTTGAAGTCTAATGTTGTTGATTGTAGAATAATATCCGTCAAAAAAACAAGGGAATCCAATTTTAATAGAACTAATACAACATAATACAATAAGACAACAATCAAAATAATAAAACTATTTCTCCAATTTACACACCAACCACTACAGCTAGTAGTGCAGAATTGGAAAATTCTCCCAACATCACCAGTGTGAAATTGATCAAACATGCAATGGAGATGTCTTGATAATTATTGCTGATTTGAATGAAAAAATTGGAAAGAAAGAGGAAGGAACCATAGTCAGAAAATATGCTTGTAGTGATAGAAATTAAATTGGCAATCACATGATAGAATTTTACAAGAACAATGACTTCTTCATAGGAAATGCCTTTTGTCAACAATACAAACAGCAACTACACACATGGGCTTCTCCGGATTGAAAATACAGAAATCAGGTTGATTGTATCTTTGGAAAGAGATGATGGAGAAGTTGAAGAACGGTAGTTAAAACTAGGGGAGGACAACCTATGGAACAGACCAGCAATTGTTCATATGCGAGTTCAGGTTGAAACTGAAAATATTAAAATAAAGCCCATGACAGCCAATAATGACCTTGAATATTTGCCATCTGAATATCAAAATACCTGAAGAACACAGTTGATGCATTGGCATTAATGCCCGAAGACATAAGGGTGGACATCAAGACAATCATTCATGAAAAAACAATAGGTCATTGAAAAGATGAAAAACAGAAGGAAAAGATAAAAATTAATGTCAGAAGAGACTGAAACTTGCTCTCCATCATAACGGAGCTAAGACAAAGGGAAGAAAAGATGAGTTCAAAGAGCTGGACAGAACATGTCAAAGGGCAACTCAAAAAGTCAACATAAAGTACGTTAGTGAAATGCACATGATCATAGACTTAGAAAACAGAAAAGTAACAGCATGCTCAGCGTATGTGAAATGGAAAGAATTAAAGAAAAAAATCCAAGTCTTGTGTTGCAATCTTGAAAGATTTGATGGGAAAAATACAGAATGCTAGAAGAGGCACCAAAAGAAGGTGGAAATAAAATACAATCTCTGTACTAAACTGAACTAGCTGACATACACCCATTTTGGGAGGCAGCATATAAGCAAAAACAAATGGTACTAAAGGAAGAAGTTCAAGTTGCACAGAAAGCTACAGTCAAAAATAAAAGTACAGGAAGTGATGGAATACCAATAGAAATGATTCCACAAACAGAAGAGGACCGGAAACACTCTTCCATGCCAGGAGATTAGGAAGACAGGTACTTGGCCCCCTACCTGTAAGAGACCCATATTTATACCCATTCCAAAGAAATGTGCCTCACAGAATGCACAAATTATAGGACAATGTCATTAATGTCACACCAGCAAAATTTTGCTGAAGATCACCCCAAAACGGTTGTAGCTGTCCTTTGACAGTGAGCTGCCAGAGCTTCAGGCTGTATTCAGGAGGACCAGACACAGGAGGTATCATTCCTGATGTCAGATGGATCTTGACTCAAACAGAGAACACCAGAAAGATGCTTACTTGTATTTGATTTACTTTGACAAGGAATGCAACTGTGTTGTCCATAGAAAACACGGATAACCTTGAGAAAATTGGGAATCCCAGAACACTTCATTGTGCTCCTTTGGAACTTGTCCATGAATTGAGAGGCAGTTATATGAACAGAACAAGGGAAAACTACATGGTTTAAAATCTGGAAAGGTGTGCAATAGGGTTATATCATCTCACCACATTATTTAATTGGTAAACTGAACAAATCATCAGAGAAGCTGGATTATATGAAGAGGAATGTGGCTTCAGGATTACACGAAGGTTTGTTAATAACATGTTATATGCAGATAACCCAGCCTTGCTAATTGAAAGTGAGTAGAATTTGTAGAACTTACTGATGAAAATCAAGGATTGCAGCATTCAGTGTGGATTATGAGAGAGAGAGAGAAAGAGACCCTACAATTGGACCAATACAGATTTGTACATGATTTCAGGAGAGAACAACCCTTTGAGAGGGGCATCATACTTGGTCATGGAGCAGGGCTGCTCAAGAGAGGCAAGACCTGAAGGAGATGCAGTGATACCATGGCTGCGACCATGAGTTTAAACCCAACAACAGTCGTGAGGCCGATGCAGCAGCAGGCAGCTCTTTGGTCTGTTGTACACAGTTACTGAACAGACTCTGGCACCTAACAACAATAATATCCTATTCCTAACCCTCCAGATATAATAATCTTCTGGGAGGATTTTTTGTTATATGCCTTAATTTTAATTCTTTTGTGAGTCCAGTTTGTCCTTTTTGCCCTTTAGGTAGAGTTTTGATTTAATTATAACACATCACCTATGAAGCATATAAATATATATAGTGATAGAGATAGATAAATTATAGATGAATACATATATAGATATGAAATATAGATAGATATTTATATAATATCTTTATATATAGTACATAAAGTATATTCACATATACTATCTGGATATCCCTACAGATATTGTTCCATGTTTAAGTATACAAACACATAATACAAGGAGTACAAAAAGTTCCTGGAGAAAATAGAGTTTCTGGAGGATGGAATTTTTTGGAGAAAGGAATTTTCCCACACATGTTTGAAGGCCCGTGGGTGAGAAAAGGTCTGGTGATCTGCTTCTGCTGAAACCAAAAGCACACACTACTGTGTAACCCAGCAGATCTCCATGGATCAGATTGAATGCCGAGCAAGACGTTTATCTCCTGTAGGCATTGTGGCAATGCTAATAATTACTCTGGAATTAGATCATGAACAAACACAGCCTCTGTTTTCCTTCACTAAAAAGGGTTCCAGATTTGTAGGGAATAGGGCAAGAAATTATACTGGTGTAAATTACCACTTAAATCTCTGCTGGAAGGAATCATTCAGGGATCTCGATAAATGGAGGCTTGGCACCTTCATGGCCTGGCTACCAAGCTCAATCTGAGCACTGGTCAAAGACGCAGCAGTATGCAGGAACAGTGCTTGCCTCTGAAGGTTCCAGGCTAGTAGGTAACTCTTCTACTTTAAGTTTGTTGACAAGAATTTTCCACATGGCTAAACTGGGCTGAAAATTTAACTGACAGAATTCCTGTCTGAACAGCTGCTTCCTTTTAACACCCCCCAAAACACAGAGGAAGGAGATATATCTGTGTCATACTAACTAGTAGTGCTAAGAAAATTAAATGATGCATACCATGGTCTCAGAACAAAATTCTGCAAAACATGACATAATTACTGTCAAGTCCATTTTGATTAATCATTATTCTACAAGAAAGGATAGAACTGCTCTTGTGGGATTCCAAGGTTGTAAAACTTTACAGAAGCAGAAAGCTTAATCTTTTTCCAGGTTGATTAGAACCACCTACCTTGAGGTTAGTAGCCCAGTGCATAACCTACACACTGAGGACTCCTAGAACCGAATCTAGAATATACTAAATGTTCAATAAATAGGTAGAAAAATCCTGTTGGCCATAGGCAGTGGTGCCTTTCTCTGACTTGTTCAGAACTTTCACTAAACGAACAAACAAATGCAGATCCACTGACACTGGGTCAACTCTGGCTCACAGCTCCCTTCTGTAGGGTTTCTGGGTCTGGGAATCTTTATGGGTGTAGATAGCCTCACCTTCCTTTCATGGGGTGGCTGCTTTGAACACTGATCTTGAGGTTAGTGGGCCAAAGCTTACCTGACAACGCCACAGACAGCAGGAGCTTTGCCCTTTGAGATGATTCTGATAATGTTCAGATTTAGTGAAAGCAGCTAAAAAGTTTTATTCTCCAACACTTGTTATTTATCTAACAGCATTGCTTTAGGAAGTGAAAAGAGAATGTTTGCTAGAAGACTTCAATTGGGTAAAGAAAACAAACAAAAGGTAAAACATTTGATCCAGGGGCAAACTCTTGAGTACACAGAGGTCTGCATGAAGGCTAGGGACAGCAAAGGCAGAAGACTGAAGGAAGATTAGTTAAGGAGAAACAAATAAGAAAGTCATATAGACAATCAAACTTCTCAAACACCTGAGTCAACATTCTTATTTGTCCATAAAAACCTGCAAACTAGAGAGATGAACCCATCGAAACTTAGATTGTGTGTGTGTGTACGTGGCAGAAGCAGCATGGATACGTGAGCATGCTTCCAGCATTCTTTCCTGATGATAAACTTTGCTTCGGCACCATTTTTCCTTGCCTGGCAAACACCTATTTTTAAACACAACCATGTTGCAATACATATTCTGAAACTAAGGAGATAAATACACACCTCCAAAATAGACACGTTTCTTAAGGAAATTTTCTCTAAAGAATAGATATTTTTTTTACCATATTGTTTTAAAATTAAGGCTGGCTGTCTTATTCTTATGCTTACCATCATTATTTACTTCAGTTCTATCTTGATTTTGGAAGTACTGACTGCAAAAAGCATTCTCTGTGGTATTCATTGTAGAATATGAAATTAATGTAACTGTTTTCTATAAATTCTCTGTGGCTTTTGGGAGAAAAATGCTAGTGGAATAAGAAAGGCTGCTAACTAGGCAGTTCAAAGCAATCTTTTGTTGCTAACATCCTCTGTGGTGTAAAAGTCTGTGGCATGTCAACAGCATTCTCATTCTTCATTTGAGGCATGCTGCTCTCAACGCAGATTGCCTGATTGTCCTTCATGCTCAGAAACTGCACCTGCTCTTTTCGAATGGCATTTAAAAGAACATAATGCTGTAATTTTTGACTGCTTGAATTACAAATATCCCCAAAACTAGTAAATAATGTATCACTACAAACTAAAATTATAGTTCAATGCTTATTTGCATGTAGATGACCAAAAATACATCTCTTCCTGAACTTTTTATATGGTAGACAATAAATCACTGTGGTTTCACTTTGAAAAAATATGTCGGTTTTAATTATTGGTTGAGTGGGGTAAATTTTGGACTTGATTTTACAGAGTAGAAGCTATCTGTAAGAATGAACAGAATAAAGAGGAGAGTTTGTTTTGAACTTCCTGACACTTCTGTTCCTAATCTTGATCCTTACTTACAGGTTACAAATAGAGTATGCTTGTGTTAACGAGATTACCAAATACAATTGAAACCAAGGTTGATTTATTTACGTATTGACAGAAATTGAGAAACATATAAATCTAATCCTCCAGAAAATTCTGAGTAGTCTGACTGCTCGCTATAAATAGCAGACTTATCCAATCAAATCAGAATTCTCAAAATACTTATTCTTCTGAAGCAACATTCATAAAATATTTCAGGAAGTTTAAAAAATGTTCTGTTGTAGATTATGCGTTTGTCATACCATTGGCGATAGTTTAAATCCATGCATTTATCTAGACTACTTCACGTTGTGAGAAATGAACGGACTCAGAAAGGACGTGAAGCACTTGTCATTGGAAACAAGCTTCAAATGGATTTTAACTTGATCCCAAAATGTAGAACTGCACATAGTGTGCTCAAGGCTCTGATGATATTTTGAAAACTGATCCCCACAACTGTCTTCCAAGCTAGTGCTGGTTGTATTTGAACTGCTAGCCTTTCTGTTAGGAATGGAGCATGTTGTTGGCATGACTCAAGACTCCTTTGCTAGTCATTGAACTCACTGCCACATAGTCCTCACTCAGCTATGTTTAAAATAGTCCTCTGAATATACATCTTATAGATACCTTCCTAATTAGGAAGTATTTACTTAATTGCAGCTTACATTTTTAATGATTAACGAGAGCTGGTTTTGAAAAATTGAGCTTACCCCAAAATATTTTGATTGGTTCTTGTCTGAAATAATACTTGGTAGTGGGAACAGTGATCCCAATGTCATATCCTAGTTATTTTATTTTCTTCTTTTTAAAATAGATTCATAGTTTAGAGTTGTTTGGGAGGGTAGAAATCTTGCAGAGAGCTGACACGCCCTTTCTTCTTCTTGTACATCAAGCAAACCCCTTTACCATCAAGCCAATTCCGTCCTAGTTCCTCCCTGTATTAGCATCTTCCGTATGCTTGTTACAACTGGTGAATAAATGTGGTTGCAGTAATCTTAACTTGGGTTCCTGGGTTACATTTGGATTCACTTTTTATATTCTACCTTCTTATTAAAATTAAAAACAAACTTTCTGCCATTGGGCCTGCCTGTAAAGCAGGGTCGAATTACACCTGTCAGTTTCTGAGACTCTTCGCGGGAATAGAAAGCCTTGTCTTTCTCCCCTTTGGAGGGCTGGTGGTTTCAAACGGCTGCTCTTGCACTTAGAAGCTGAAGGCATAGCCATTGTGCCACCAGGGGTCCTAAATACAACCCTACAGGCCTTGACAAATGCATAGGGTCATGAACCCATAACAGTTTCATGAAGAATCATTGTAAGGCCCTTAAAATCCTTTGGGCTCCATTTATTAAGACACAAAATGTCAGCTCTTTCTTTCACACACTACAATAGTCATTCAAGAAATAAGGAGTGATCTCTAGGCTTTACCCCCAAATCACCCACTCCTTGAATTCATAGTAACCAACCCTAGTAAAAGACACCATTAACTTTTACCTGGATTTTAGCAATAGTCAGATAACTTCTTCTGTCTTCTCATTATTATTGTCTTCTCAATGCCATACTGAATAAGCCTTAGCATGTCTGGCAGATTTTATCATTCCTCATTTAAAATCCTCAAATTATTGAATTTGCAGTGGTCTACAAGTTCCCACCTGCCAGGCAGTCCCCACCACATTTGTGATCTGTTTACTCAGCAATCTCTCATTCGCTTGCTTGCCTATCTCTCACAGTTATACCGGCCTTCTAGAAGTAACCGACACATGTCCATCAGGTCCACTTCCAGGACTTCAGACTTGCTATTCTCAATTCATAGAATTCCACATGGTGGCAGAAGTGGAACTGATATCTGAATATGCTTCCAAAATGATTTCCTGATGAATTCCCAACATGACAACCTGAAGTCGTACCCTTTCCTTTGTTGAGATGATGAACCAAATGCCTCCTTTACAGTGAAGCTTTTCTTGCTCAGCTTCATGAGCTTCAGGCTGGCATTATCAATTTCCCTTATTCTGTCTTTCCTTATAAGATTCACACCATCTGAAAGGTTCATATATGTCATCCAAGCTTCTGTTTCTATTATCTTCTGCCCAATCAAAATGTGAATGCCATATAGATAAGAGCATCATTCATTTTGTCAGTCTGGAAGAGTGCTCAGTCCAGTATTGGCAGAAAACAGACATTTAATGAATGAATCACAAAGCTGTTTATGTATAATATTGCACTTTAGTTCAAGTGCACAGATCTCATTTTTCATTTGTTTTAGGAAATGTGCCAACTAATTGTCATTCTGGTGGTGGTGGGGGGGTTTATATGATTTAGCCATATCAACAAATGAGAATAGGTAATGTTTTTAATATTTATGTTGTAGATACGTGATTTTTTTCCCCCAGAGACTTGTGGTGATGTGTTAAAGTTCAGCTACTCAAACTAATTCAAAGTATGATGTATTACTAATATTTTTTTTGTTCTAAATCTTTAAATTGGGAAAATATGGGTCTAACTAAGGTCAGGAGAACAAATGCCATCGTGGCACTGGATATGTTATTGTTTGTCTGCAGGAAGAGAAGACTGATAAACACTTTTGACCTCAAGTGTCTAAGGGATCTCAGGGATAAGAAGAGAGGGAAGAGGTCAAAAATTTTGGAGAAACAAAAAATTGATTAATGTCTAGAATACTGGAGTGTTGAGACTTGTAAAAGGGAAAGAAGACAAGGTAAAAAAATAGGTGTATGTTGGGAAAATTGATACTAGATTAAATTCCTTGGAAAAATACTGATATTTTCTAAAATTTTGTAAAATCCACGCTATGTTGCAATTTATGTATCTTAGTGAAAATATTCTTGTATTCTTAACATTTAAATATTCTTAACATTTCTAAGTAAATGATTGATGAATATGTAGTTTTTAAAAGTGGAATTCTTTAGTTAGGTTGCTAAGTATCATTTACATTATTCCAATTTGAGGATTTGGAGGACAAAACTTAGACGATGTTGCTCAAATATATTATTACCAACTAAAGCAACAAACAAATTCATAACAAAGGCTACAAAGTGTAACAAATTTAATTTATAAGAAAAGTATCATCATACTGTAAGTTGCTAATTTATTCACATTTGAAGCTTTAATTTATATTGTATTCAGTACTGAGATTCATTGTGTATGATGCATATTTTAAAAAATTCAGTGAACACTGTTTCTGATTAAATTTAGTATTTTGCGTTTAAGAGCTGTACATACTTGTTAATGATCCATTCATATTTATTTGCTAAATGTTATTAATTTTATCAGTTTATGTACTCTGTGAAGACAGAAACAGCACCATCATCATGCTTGCTTAACTCAGTTTCCTTTCAATTATCTAACTTGCCTTCTGTTGATTAGCTGTTGTGTGACCTTGAGTCAATTCTGATACAATGACCCCATAGGACAGAGTGTAACTGACCTTAGCGATTCTTAGGTTGCAGTGTTTACAGGAAGGTGACCTGATCATGCCCTGGGTTTTAAGTTGGGTTGCTTACCAGAAAGGCTATGGTTTAATCCTATTGGCAGCTTTGTGGGGACTGTCTGTCCCAATGAAAATGTATAGTTTCAGAAACTCTATTGGGTTATGATAAGCTGAAAATTACTCATTGGCAGTGGTGTGAATTTGATTATCTTTACAGGAGTCGATTTTTACTTCAAAGCACTTTGTGGGTTCAGATCCTCAACCTTTAAGCTAGCAGTTGAGCACTTAACCATTGTGCTGTCAAGGTCCCTTGGAATCTAGAGTGCTGGAGGGAAGACAGACACAAACTAATAAACAAATATGCAAAGTACTAGATAAACTAGGGTAGAAGTAAGCAGTTGGCATATGATAAGGCTTACATGATAATTGACAGCTAAGAATTTAGCTAAGTTATGGTGGACCAATAGGAACTAGCTATATAGATGGGGAAACGGAAACAGCAAGGGCAGAGCCACTGAGAATCATCCTTGAGCTAAGCCCTGCGGATTACACAACACAGCACTCAGCAATTCTGCCCTCAATGACCTTAAAATGCACTGGAAAGAAAAGATGAGTAAATAAACAGTTAGAATACAGAATCATCAGTCCTATGACAAGGTGTTGGGGCAATACAGAGGTGAGGCGATTCTAGCAGGCTCCAGCAGTGGGTGGTGCATAAAATGGACTTATCTGGAAGCCACCTCTCTAAATTCAAGTTGAGCAAATTGAAAGTACAAAAAAGTAATAAAGCTGTGTTTTTAAAACTCAATGTTTCTGCATATGGATCATTAGGAGTATGGTTACAGAGGTTATAAGAACTGCTGTAATAAGTAATCAAGAGAAGGCCTATTTTATTCTATTGTTTTTTAACCTAGCATGTATACCCGTCTTTGATAAAAGTATTAGTTCACATGAACTGCAAGATAAGTCATGACTGTGTTGTGTGGCCAAGTGTCTTGTGTTTGGCTAAAATGTTTGTCCCTATGCTAAGAAAAGACCAATGAATATTAACAAATGGCAGCTTCTGCTGTGCCATCCCATTATGAGTTCAGTTTTCAGTGTTTGATTCACTTCTGGAAATATAACAAATGTCTTAATATAATCAAATTATATTAACTCTGTGTGTGTGCATAATTTGTATTAATGTGTGAGTGTGTGAACATGTATATATGTATCTATAATTTATATAAATGCTAAAATACCATAATTAACATAATACATTTGAACAACCTATTCCAAATTTTGTCCTTGAGATCCTCAAAATGTAATAATGAAAATAGAATGGAATAAATGAAATAGGTCATTTATTTATTTATTTATTTGTTTTTACGTTTTGGAATATCATGACCTTTATTCAGTGGAAAAGATCCTAAATTGGGAGTTCGACTACTTAAGTTCTATACCTTGTTCTGTTACTAATTATCTGTGTGACCTTGGGAACGTATCCTTACTAAACTGGTTTCAATTTCCTCCTCTGCCAAATGAGGGTGTTCAACAAGGTGATCTCCAAGGTCCTATCTGCTCTAATTTCCGTGATTCTCTGACTCATGGTTCTTTATGAATACTGATCTCATTAATGTACTTAGTCACCTTCACAGTAATCTGTGGAATATATTTCCTCACAGCTTCTAAGAATTTGATTCGTATGTTTGTAAAGATTTTAGTTAAATAGAAGCACTAAGTTTGTCTTTCCTAAAAGGTTCAGAGTAGTTGAGTTTATTAAAATGTTCATCATTTCATGGGAAAACTGCTCCTTTGCTTTTATTATTCTTCTCCATGAATCACTTCTTTACACCTTTCTCCAATAATAAGCAATAGAATTATGTCATAAAGGCAATCCCTAGATTACAAATGAATCCATTGTTAAATGTATCTTTAAGTCAAATGTATACATAGTTCAGAAAAGGTAGGTATGAGTAAACAAAAAAATTGCTGAATGTCATAGAAAAATTTATTCAACTAAACTATAAAAAGGTGGAGCTATTGTTCCTCAAAATACCATCAAGCTGGGCCTGTAGACTCCTGAAGGTGGTGCTTCCATCTCTCTAGCCTTTCCCAGTGGAGCCCTAGGGGTTCTGGCAGATAAGCACTGGACGGTGAGGGTGGGTAGTTCAAATCCAGCAAGTGTTCTGTGTGAGAAAATTGAGGCTTCCTGCTCCTGTCAAGTGATACTAAACCTTGGAAGCCATCTAGCTGGTGGCTGTACCCAAGAATGGACGTGATGTCAGTGAGGGAGGGTGGGAGGTAGTCTGTCTCGCGGAATCTGTGCTATTTTATTTATGCCACATCAAAGTGATAGTTTAAACACCTTGGATGGATTCACATCAGAGTCCTTAAAAAATTTTATTTTTGAACTTTGGGAATGAAATGAATCTGAAGGGGCAAGATCAGGTCTACAGTGTGGATAGGATATGAAAGGTGCATTGTTGTGGTGGAAAAAAATCCTTGGAAAAATTTTGTTGGCCATTTTTCTCACTAGCAATCCTTAACACTTGCTCATGATAAATCCCTGTGATTGTCACATGAGCTTTGAAAAAAAATCTATCAATTTTGCTGCTTTGGGATCCCTAAAAAGAGTCACCATAATCTTCTGAGCAGCTCACTTTGTTTTGAGCTTAACCAATCCAGCAGATCCCCCTGAAATGACTGTTTGGATCAGATTTTTTTTCTGTAGGCACTCTAACAAGACAGACACACTTATTACTGAGAAAGCACTCACTAGACATGTCTAATATGTCTTATTTGGACCAAATCTGTGCATGCATGAGCTGGAGCCCTAGTAGCAGTGCTTTCTTTTTAGCTTACCTTGATGGTTTGTAATCTAAAGCCATTCAGTCAAATGTTTGTCCTATTATGTATTATATAGTGTACCTTTCTATACTAAAGAAATAATCACTTCCAGATATGTTAGAACATATTTAAAACAATATAGTACTAGTTATGATGTGCTGATATTACAAAGTCGTGCCTGGTTGCTATTATAAATAATTTTATGTTGCCAGCAACATAGGGGGCAAGAACTTTGCGGCCCACAAGTGGCCAGTGGCATATCCACCCTTTCCCTTAAATGCCCCTCTGGTGGCACTGGCTAGGATCAGGTCTTCTTTCTAGACTCTCCCTATATGTCATAACTGACAGCTTGGCATCCAGGCGGAATGTACAGCCCAGGGTCAGGGATTTGGCTGAACAAAGTCTGAACTTTGGTCAGGCACAGCATATAGAGCCAAGCATTTCGATTCTTTACATTATTTCAAGGCTGAATGTAGGAGACAGTTCTACTCTGCCCTGTACAGTTGCCATGAGTCAGAATTGACTCAAACATGATAGATTTGGTTTGTTGGTGCCTGGTTTATTTATGAAAATAATAGTAAGCTGTAACTAATTGCAGTGAAAGGAAGATATCTAAATCAGGGAAATGAGTTAAACATAAATGCATAGGTAACCATACTTAGCTATCAATGAGAAATATCTAGATAAGTATACTAAAATGCAAATTTGACAATAAATTAGGTCATATTTTGAAGGTCTTGAATATCA
The DNA here is from genome assembly GCF_000313985.2 of Echinops telfairi. Classification (NCBI taxonomy): domain Eukaryota; kingdom Metazoa; phylum Chordata; class Mammalia; order Afrosoricida; family Tenrecidae; genus Echinops; species Echinops telfairi. The sequence continues at coordinate 33,232,488 of NW_022111324.1, read as the reverse complement.
TAGTGCACATGTATGGAGATTTAAAACTGATATTGATTTTCCTCTTTTCCCTCCTTTTTGGTCGCATGAATATTTATTATTTTTGAAGTTTAAAAAGCATGTCTATTATATTCAAATTAAGAGATTAGATGAGCTGGTGCATATGGATGAGGGATATTAAAATAGTGAGACAATGGACTTTAGTCCGTATCTGCATAGGAGGGAGTATCGTACAATGTTCAAGTTTGGAGCCATCACGCTGCTTCCAGGGCAGTCAATCAACCTGCTGGGCTTCACAGATGCTCGAAGAAGAGATGAGACTCATAAGTGCACGGCAGAGCACTTTATTCCTAATACCGTGTTGTTGTCAGCATATTCAAATTACTTCCCCACCCCAACCCAATTTCTCAGGGTCAATGTGTGTTGGCTCAAATGGATACTTTATATTCAATGGGTTTTCACTACAGCCGAGGAGAAACTCAGGATCAAGAGGCCAGCACTTTAAGGAAGCAGCAACCTCTATAATAAGTGGTACAAAACTCACTATTCCCACCTCTGGACCATGCATACAAGTAGTCGCCATAAGGCGGTGGGTGCCTTTACCTAATTGACTGCCTCTTTTAGCATCACATACACTCCTCAATGTCAGGGACCTACACTGCAGGCAGCTCCACACATGCTGAGGGATTCAGCACCCAAAATGGATGGATTCTCGCAAGATCATTATTCAAGTTTGAATGTCAGAGGGAATTCAAATTTAGCTTTGTTGCATTTAGGTTGAAGATGAGGCTTTTTGGTACAAAAGAAACCACAAGATATTAAAAACAAACTGAAATGTGAATGTTGTACCTCTATGGCTTACTATATTACGTAACATAGCACTCTCCACCACCCTGCTCCTGTATTAGCCCCTCGTGCTTTTCCTTGTTAATTAAATCCACTTGCGATGCTTTAGTTCAAGGTGCATTTCCTTTTGGCTAGTTCAGTTCACATGGTTGTCATTTTTTTTAACTTGCGTCATTACAATTATTAGCACAACCTGTAATTTTCAGATGTTCATGTTTCCAGTGTAATAGGCACTTAAAATTAACAAAGATAATTTCTTTATTTTGTAATTCTGCCTCTCTAACGTTCCTCCACTGAATGTAATCCTATGTAATTTAGGCATATCATTAGACCTCAATAAATACTTGCTGTTTAAAATTTCATATTTATGATTATACAAGTTTTCCATCAGTAAAATATTTTATATTGTGTCTACATTGTTTTTCAATTCAACATAGTGGTCCATGCAGTAATAAGAATTTTAACCAGTACTTACATAAATAGACAATTGTACATGTATACGAAGGCTTATGCTCAACAGCATTGTCTGTGAAATTTTATTCTAAATAGCAGTTAATATTTATCCAATTTTGATTCTTAAAACCAGACATGCTCTTTGTTTTTAGACTCCTTTAGTGGGTGTTTTTTCCTCTGAATTATGAGATTTGTGGTGTGCTTTCTTCTATAATACTGTTATTTTTAAGCTATTTTGTTCCATCCATAATATGTTCCCATTATTATTCCCTTCACACTATCAAGTAATGAAACATGTATTTCCAGTGTTCTTGGTAATGATTTTACTAGTATCAATCTAGGAACAAAATAAAGTACAGCTTCAGTACATTGTGTGTAACATTAAGTAGGAGGTTGTCTTTCTTTTTAATCATTTTATTAGGCGCTCATACAACTCTTATCACAATCCATACATGCATCAATTGTGTAAAGCACATTTGTACATTCATTGCACTCATCATTCTCAAAAACATATGCTCTCCACTTAAGTCCCTGGCATCAGCTCCTCATTTTTCCCCTCCCTCCCCGCTCCCTCTTCCCTCATGAACCATTGATAATTTATAAATTATTATTTTGTCATATCTTGCCTGGTCCGACGTCTCCCTTCACCCAGTTTTCTGTTGTGCGTCCCCCAGGGAGGAGGTCACATGCAGATCCTTGTAATTGGTTCCTCCTTTCCAACCCACCCTCCCGCCACACTCCCAGTATCGCCACTCACACCACTCATCCTGAAGGGATCATCTGCCCTGGATTCACTGTGTTTCCAGTTCCTATCTGTACCAGTGTGCATCCTCTCGTCTAGACAGACTTGCAAGATAGAATTGGGATCATGATAGTGGGAGCGGGGATGAAGCATTTAGGAACTAGAGGAAAGTTGTATTTTTCATCGTTGCTACATCGCACCTTGACTGGCTCATCTCCTCCCCAAAACCCATCTGCAAGGGGATCTCCAGTGGCCTACAAATGGGCTTTGGGTCTCCACTCCACACTCTCCCCCTCATTCACTATGGTAAGATTTTTTTGTTCTGATGATGCCTGTTACCTGATCCCTTCGACACCTCGTGATCGCACAGGCTAGTGTGCTTCTTCCATGTGGGCTTTGTTGTTTCTGAGCTAGATGGCTGCTTGTTTACCTTCAAGCTTTTAAGACCCCAGACGCTATATCTTTTGATAGCCGGGCACCATCAGCTTTCTTCACCACATTTGATTATTCACCAGCTTTGTCTTCAGCGGTTGTGTCGGGAAGGTGAGCATCATAGAATGCCAACTTAATAGAAGAAAGTATTCTTGCATTCAGGGAGTACTTTATAAATATATACACATAGATCTATTTCTCCATCCTCATATATAAATATATTTGCATATGTACATGTCTTTCTTTATCTAGACCTCTATAAATGCCCTTTGCCTCCCAGCTCTTTCCTCTATTTCCTTTGACTTCCCCCTTGTCCTGCTATCATGCTCAGTCCCCACCAGGGTTTCAGCAATTCCTCTTGGTTACATTACCCTTGATCTTGCCACACTAGGCCTCCCACACCCTCCTCAACACCAATTGGGATCACTTGTTGTTCCCTTGTCCCTCGGTTTGTTAACACCACTACATTTCCCCTCATCTCCCCCTCTCCCATGTCCCCCCAGCACTGTCAGTCCCGTTGTTTTCTCCTCCAGATTGTTCATCCAGCCTATCTTCTTTAGACAGAACTGTGGAGATAATAACATGCACAAAAACAAGACAGAGCAAAACCAAGCAACAATATACAGCAAAACAACAACAACAACAAATCAGTGACAAAAACAAAACCAAAACAAAATAAAACACAAGAAATAAAAGCTTGTAGTTAGTTCAAGGATAGTTTGTTGGCATTTAGGAGTGTTTTCCAGTCCAGTCTGTTAGGACACCACACCCTGGCCCCAAAGTCCATCTTCAGCATTCCCTGGGGACCTCGCCGGTCCAATCCCTTGATGTTCTGTTGCACTCCCTTAGTGTTTTGCGTCAGTGTGGCAGGATCAGATTGGGTGCAATTCTCACACTGTGTCTCTGATGTTGTCCCCTGTAGGGCTTTGGGTCAGTGAGGGGTGTCATGTCTCCTAGTGGGGCCGGCCATGTTGTCCTCTCTGTGGACTGACTGCTCTAATTGGGAACATTGTCCTCACATCCTGGTGGGCCAGGATGTGCTCCACTCTCTCCTCCTCCCCCTTCATCTGAACCCATGTGCTCTGATCAGATATGTCCCTCTCCCGGAGTTGAAGATTCAATGCCGTCCTTTGAAATAAACTTTAAAGATTTTTACTGCTTGGAAAATTTGCCTCATCTACTCAAGAATTATCTATAATTTCTTTCTTGAGTTCTGTGCCTGGATTAACAACATGGTATATTATACTAAATGATAATGCATATTTACTAGTTTAATTTTTTCTTATAGGACATGTCATAATTTAGTGTAATATTATTTTTGTGTAGAGACTAAGAAGTTTATTATCTGTGAGCATTGGCTTATTTCTAATTCTATATTTAGGGGTTCAATCTTTTGTTCTCAAAAATCAGGTTTAAGGAATTTTTTTCATCTCTAATATTTAATGTACCACTATAAGCAAACTGGTTATAACATCAACTTCCACATGTCCCTATAGGTGAATCTACAAAGTATTTACATTTATTTATATGCTATCTTTTAAAATGTGATCACGCATATAACAAAATAAGAAATCTTTGTGGTTCAATAGTTCAACCAGGAGCTATAAAATGAAGGATTGACATTTTAGTCAACTACACAGGAGAAAAGTATTGGAGATTTGCTGCTATAAAAATCAACCTCAAAGAAAAACCCATTGCTGCCCAGACATTTCTGACTCATAATGACTCATAGACCCGAATAGAACTGCCCCTATAGGTTTGTGAGGCTGTAAATCTTTATGTCAACAAACTGCCATATCTTATTCAGGCTGGTAAAGATTACAGTCTTAGAAACCCCGTGGAACAGTCCTATTCTTTTGTAGCACTGCAGCTAGCCGGAACTACCTGAGACACAGAGAATAACTACTCAGGACAGGAGATTCAGTCATACAGGGGAGGGAGAGGAACTCCAGAGAGAAGAGACCCTTTCAGGCTTCTCCACTGGCTGGTTGTAATTTGTACACCAAAGGAGAAAATTTACAAAAGTTCAAATGCAAGGGCAACTGAATAAAATCATGTGAAGGACAGTGAAAGAGGAAGTGGTCACACTTATAATGTGTTTGAATTTGTGAGTGTCTTTATTCTTTTGTTTTACCACTATTTGAATTATAACTCACTCACAGCCATACAGTCAATGCAAACACATCAACCCTTTATGACAGGGAAGATCTACCACTGTAACTTTCCAAGATTTTAACTGTGTAAGGAAGTAGAAAGTTCCATCTTTCTCTCTAGGATAGGCTGATGGTTTCAAACTGTGAATCTTGCAGGTCAGAGCCCAACATGTAACCACCATGCCATAAGGTCTCTTTATGAAAAATTTTAGGCAATCACAGAAGTTGGCTTGAAATCAGAATAGTGCGTATTTATTGCATTTTAAAGTCATTGAAGTTTTTCCAAGTGTTGACACATATATGTGCGTGTATGTGACTGTGTGTGTACATGCATGCATATATAGCTGAAGATATGTGTGTATAATTTGGGGAAATACATATGTATATATATAAATGAAAAATGAACATATATATACATGAAAAATGAACAAACATTTCCATGAAGTTGATTCTGATTCAGAGTGATCCAGCGTACATCTTTATAAGGGTCGATCACCTAATCTTTCTCCTGCATATACATCTTTAATATTTTAGAAATATTACTGTAGAATATATTAAATTATAGAATAATATACCGTTATTATCATTAATACAATTATTGTTACCAAAATAATTTATTAACACATTATATATTATTTATTATTATATAATGTAAATATATTATTGTGTATCATTTGCCATATAACATTTTAGAATATGTGATGTGTAAAATATATAATATTCTGTATGCTAATATAAAATACAGAGAGGGTGATACAGTCCTCTCACTCCCTAGTGCTATGGTTAGATTTCATCTGTTCAAATCTACCAGAGACTCTGCAAGAGAAAGATGGGGCTATCGGTCCTCATAATGACAGATCTGGCTGTCGCTCTGGCTCAGAATAAACTTCATGGCAATTGACTTCATTTCTTTGCTTTTTTCTTCTGGATATTGAAAAAAAACAAATATATAAATCACACACACACACACACACACACACACACTCATGACAGCCCCTTGTGCTTTATAGTAGAATTGACCTTTAGGATTTGTTGGCTATAATCTTTATGGAAACAGATTTACATCCCTTCCTTCTGCAGTGCAGTAGGAACCAAAACCATTTGTACCACTGGGAATATTACTTTAACCACAGAAAAATAAAGATTTAGCACTATATATAAGATTTATATTTCTTTGTACCTTTTTCCTCCTCCCAAATGCACCTGAATCTGACCATGCCTGCAGCATATGCAACTTTCTACAGAAAATTAATTAGGTATAAGGGAGCAAGAAAATGGTATTACAAAGTCAATGTTATTACCTGTCAATTGTGAGAAGTGGTACATTTTACAGAAATATCCTCATTTCTTCAAACTTCAATGGCATAGCAGAAAAGAAATGGAGACTTAATGAGACTTGAGGTATAAACATAACTATCTAATAAAATAAATATCAATTATTTTGATCCTAAATTTTAATAAAGACCAGAGAAATTTGATGATAGCTAGGATATTAATGGGGGTGGGTTGCCACTGAAGAAATTTTGATTCATAGCAACTGTATAGGTTGATGTAGAAGTGCCCCACATGGTTTTAGGAATGTGATAGTTATTGAAGTAGATTGACACATATTTATTATATGGAGTGACTGATAGATTTAAACTGTCAACATTTAGCTTAGGAAGCACTTATGCTTAACCACTATGCCACCAGAACCTAGATATTAGTCACCATCAATTAGTTATTTTGATTTGTATAAGATAAATAGCAATTATAATTATTTCATGAATATCATCGTAATTTTTGAAATATGTAGAATTTTTAAATGTAAAATAAAATGAGATCTAGGATTTAAATGATCTCATGTTTCACAAAAAGAGAAAAAAATCGATTGGAAGAAAAAGGCATGTCAAACAATATAATGGTGGTTGTGGTGTGGAGGCTGGATAATGAATACATTGAACCTCAGGTGGAACTCCCCTGTTGTGTATGTTTGAATTTTTTACAGGAAAATATTTTAATTAATAAATATTCGATGTAGCTTCATAAAGAATAGCCATTAGGTCTTAACAATCTCTAAAAATATATTTATACAAAGTAGGATTGAGTAACTACTTGTTAAGTGTGCAGGAGGATGACAGGGTTTCTATTGCCATAAAGAGTCGCAGTCTTGGAAGCCCGCAGGGCAGCTATACCTGGACCGAGAGGATTCCAGTGAGTCAGCACCGACTCAATGGCAGTGAGTTTATGCATTTGTTTCATAAAGTGTAGTTATTTTAAGGTAAATAATTTAAAATTTACAGAAACAATATAAACTGTGAAAGTTATTCAACATAGATGCCAGTTTAAAAATTGATGCCACAACTGTAAAACCTTTAGTTTAATTTACAAATAACTTTGAGGTAGTTAGCTGTAATATGGCACTGTTGGATTGGAAAACAGTATACATATTTTATTTCTACGTTCTGCAAAAGTATTAACAGGGATCTTGTAGGATGTTTTACAAAAGTAGGTATCGAATATTAAAAATAGTGATAATTGTTCCCTTTTTATTAAATATACTTTGACATAACAAGTAAAATGTGTTAAAACTTGAGTCACTGGGAGAGTTATGGGGTCCCTAAAAGATGAGACTTTCTACTCTGGAACGACTTACAGTCTCAGAAACCCACAGAGGCAGTAATAGCCTGTCCTATAGGGTCAATGCGAGTCAGCATAGGTAAGGAGTTTTTAGAGTTACTCAGAGCATGGTTTTTACAGGTATGCACAGAAACTGGAATAAATCTGTGTGCATGGAAATTTTGAGAAAATCGTTGCTGCCATTCAGTTGATTTGATTTTCTCAGTGATAACCTTAATCTGTAACCCCCAAGGAGTTGTCCAGTTGGTGCAATGCTTAAAGTGCTCTGAGGCTAGCCTAAAGCTTGTCAGTTCAAATGTATTAGTCCCTCTGGGAAGAAAGCTGTGGCCAGTCAGCTTCTAAATACATTACAGCGATGGAAGTCCCATGGAGCTGTTCTGATCTGTTCTGTGAGTTACAGTGATCTTCACGGCAATGGGCAGCAGCCAAGTGTTTTATCCACCTTGCCACCAGGGTGCTTTCAAGAAGCAGAGGCTACTCAAATTCATTACAAAAAAGGAGAAAAGAAAAATTTGAGCATTTCATATGTGAATTATTTTGTAACTTTAACATATTCTTTAATTTATTCTTCGGTAACTATTCCATCAATAAAAAATCATATTTAACTCATTTGATTTTGAGTCAGAAAATCTCTTAAGAAAAGTAATACATATCTGTTGACTTGACATTGTGTTTAGTCCTTTTAGAAATTTGTTTATACCAACCACTGACATTGCAAGAAAACTTGAGGACACTTTATCCCAGGGTGGCTGTCCTGTTATATAGCAGTCATGCTACTTTGAATGCAATTTATCAAATGAATAACAGAAAGGACAGCAGGTGTTTTTGTCTAACCCCATTGGTTATGATTAGAGATATTACAACACTATGAAAATTAATGTTGACATACCACTTCGAAAGCTAATTTTCTTGTGTGTGTGACATGCCATAGCATCACTGAAATGTGTGTATTCCCACTTGCCAGAATCACACAGTGTTTGTTCGAGCCATCAGTTCTAAAAACAGATGTTGTCTACTTCAATCAATTTTCAGCTATTAATGTTAGCTTTTAACTACATTTGTGAAAGGCAGATACTTTCAATTAGAAATTTTTTTTAGGAGCAACATGACAATTATTCAGAGGAGAAATTTAAGGCTGCCAGAATCCACTGCAGCATCGCATCATCCAGCTACAAATTCCCAACTCAGATCAGTACTGCACATGTTGTTTGAAGCAACTTCATTTTTATTTGCTTTTACACTGTATAAGAAACATAAACAGTTTTATGGAATAAATAGGCTTTCTGTACAGGGAATTAACTAGCAAATGAAAGATGAATACCAACCCTCCCACCCACCCCCAAAAATAGCTACCAAGTTTTTAAGGTAATATAGTTGCTTTCTTTCTCAGAGAGATAGAAGCATTTACTTACATTTCATATGCCGAGTGATGTTACTTCAGAAACAGCACCTGAAACACATTAAAGAACATTTTCATAAAATCAATTTTATATACCATATACATTAGTCTTCAGAGTCATTAAATAAACTATTCTGAAATAAGCAGATAATAAATAGTCCTGCAAATCTCTGGAAAGGAATATTCTACCGCCAAAGATTTTTTTTCCCCATAGTCATCATCAGAGATCCTTGCTTTCTTGTCCAAGGAGTCTCCGTGTGGTGAAAAGAGTTAATACTGTCAGCTGCTATCCCCAAATTTAGCTATGTATCCAAAGAAAGGGTTGATAATTAAAAAATATAATCAATCAGCTAGAGAAAATCCTTTAAAACACAGTTGTATGCTGATACATAAGGTGTTACCAAGAGGAAGAATCTATTCTACCGCCACCACCAATGACTATGATGTCAGTTCCAACCCAGGGTGTCCCAGGTTTGTCACAATAACAGTGGCTTCCTAGAGTTTTCATTTCCTGATTTATCCAATACATGTTGCCTGGTCTTTCTTCAGAGGAGCCTCTAAGTGGGCTTAAATTGATACTTCGAAGTTAATAGCAAACTATTGGACCACTGGTGGAACCCAGGGCCTTTTGTGCTATTATTTTAGGGTGAATCATCACGGAGCATCTTCCTGTTCCTTGCTACAAAAGAGCAATACGATTGAGGGAAATAGGTCAGGGAAATAAATTTCTAAGTTCTTATTTTTAACACTTGTTTACATTATTTATATTTTTGATAAGTAAAATAAAGCTTTCAATTATCTTTATCTATTTAAGACTCAGTGGACAACAATGGCCCTCAGATACCAATGATCTTTCCTGGAAAATCTGTAGTGACTTCATGTGGAAGTTATATAGTCATCCCCAAGACAAGATGTGATGCAATCATCCAATCAGTGGTAAGGGAATTAAAGAGGGAATGCAGAGCCCCCGCTCGGCCACAGTCCTGGTCCAATGTCAGGAGAGTTCTTTGGGAGGTGGCCTGCAGCAACTTTGATTTCACAAGAGATGGAATCTCTAAGGAATGCAGGTTGTACAGATACTGAACAGAGTCACAGCCCTTTTTCCCATAGATAAAAGAGAAAGTTTTCCCCCAGAGCCAACATCCTTAATTTGCTTTTCCAGCCTCCTGAGCTGTGAGATAATAAATTCCTGGTTTTTAAAGTTATCTACATGTGATATTTCTGCTACATCAGCTTTACATGACTGAAATAGTACCTCTCGTCCACATAAAACAAGCCCACGGCTGTGGAAACTATGTTAACTCTAGCCGAGTGGAAAGTCCCGGCTGATTTTCAAGGCTGTACGTCTTTATGGAAGCAGATGTCCACATCTTCCTTTTGAGGAGCTTCTGGTGCATTTGAGCCTCCAACCTTTTGGTTTTCCCCACTGTGCCCCAGGGTTCTTTTTCTCCATATGGTAAAAATAGAGGACACAGAGAAAAGATTTATTTTATTCATTCATAAAGGCCTTACAAGATTTTTTAAAAAGTTCTTACTATAGCCTAAGAGTGGAAAGCTGACAGCAAAGTGGGTTATGGGTTCGGCTGCTGAAGCACAGGTCAAAATTTCAAGTGCGCCTGCCACTCCTCAGTGCACTTCCCACTCCTCAGTGCACCTGCCACTCCTCAGGACACCTGCCACTCCTCAGTGCACCTGCCACTCTTCAGTGCACCTGCCACTCCTCAGTACACCTGCCACTCCTCAGGACAGTCTGTTCCTATGAAGATTTACAACTTCAGAAACCCAAAGGGGCTTCTCTACACTATCCTATGGAGCAGAAACTTTTGGATTTCTATATTATTGATTTAGATTTGGGGTGTGTGTTAGGGTTCTCTAGAGAGATAAAACCAAATTACAGATAATTTAATATATTTATTTATAAAGATAATTAGATATATAACTAGAAATGAACTGTTAAATCATATACAGATAAATATATAATACAAGAAATGAACAGTTAAATTAGAAAGCACTACAAATGGCTCAGTGCCACCCACGTCTGTGAGAGAAAGCTGAGAGACTAGCAGTCCTTCAAGTCTACTCTGATGCCAGATCTTCCTCTATTTGTAGAGAGAGCTAGGCTATGTCAGCACAGCAGCCAATCACAAGGCAGGTCACCAACCACCAGTCCCCAGCTCCAGAGAAGTCTTAAAGGGACCTCAACTTACAGCGACACAGTCCAAAGGCTAGGTGTCCCACAGGTAGTGTAGCCTTTAAATTGAGGCACAGAACAAGCAAGGCAGCCGCACACTGGTCCGAAGATCACAGAGCGAGAGACAAGAAAGGCGAGGCTCACCAAGCCATTTATCTCTCTGCCCTTCAGTTAATCCCACTTGTGTTTATCAGCCAGGCTGGCACAATAAACTATCTCAGGGTGTATTAACTAATTAATAAGCCCTGAATTTTCATGAATATTATATGAACGGTGTTAATGTGAAAACACTAGGCATTTTGATGGAGAAGTGTGAACTTATGTGTTCCTTTAAAAATGTACAGGCTTTGAAACCCAATGGAGCTTTGTGATTGGTTTCCCCTTTCTCCACCCCACCCCCCACTTCCCCTACCCTCTTAGTATCACTACTCTCATCATTGGTCCTGAGGGATCTATCTGTATTGGATTCCCTGTGTTGTGAGCTCTTAACTGTACCAGTGTACATACTCTGGTGCAGCCCAATTTGTAAGGTTGAATTAGGGTCATGATAGTGGGGGTAGGGGAAGCATTAAAAAACTAGAGGAAAGTTGAATATTTCATTGGCACTATATTGAACCCTGACTGGCTCATCTTCTCTCTGTGAGCCTTCTGTGAGGGGATGCCCAACTGTCCACAATGGGCTCTGGGTATCAACTCCATCCTCTCTCTAATTCACAACCATGTGATTTTTTGTTCTGGGTCCATACCAGCGAGTTTAGATTGGCATTCATTAAAGCAGTGGTTCTCCACCTTCCTCATGCCGTGCCCCTTTAATACAGTACCTCATGCTGTGATGACCCCCTCCTCCACAACCATAAAATTATTTTCATTTCTACTTCAAATTGTAATTTTGTTCCTGTTCTGGATCGGGCGACCCCTGTAAAAGGGTCATTTAACCGCCAAAGGGGTCGCAACCCACAAGTTGAGAACCGCTGGCTGTATTAAAGGGTTAATGTGAACAAACTTACTAAAAGATTTTCCCTTAAAAGTAAAATATTTGCTTGGTTTTAAACTAAAATCTAATTAATCAGCAAAATATTGTCAGAGAGATTTGGCTTATTTTGTTTCTATATTTTTTAAATATATGGTCTGGAGTTTATTTTAGAACTTTAAGCTCATGGGCACACTCTGTTATTTCAACCTAAAGTCTTTCAAGATAAAGATAATATAACCTAAGGTACTTTGCATAAGTGCCCAGAGATGGAAAAATAAACAACAAAATATTTATAAATTTGTCGCTATTGTTTTTATGAAGAAAGAATGGCATGTAATTCTCTTTCAAAGCTTTGAACACTGAATTGAAAGCTGAGGTTTGATCTAATTCCAGATTCTTTCCTAGGGAATGTATTGTCTCAACATAATTCTAATCAGAATAGCTTAAGGCATTGATGTATGATGTGCGGTTCATTCGATTTAGAGGAATAGAAGGTGATTTACTTTGAATCATTTACAGGAACAATATATGTGAGATTAAACTGAGAAGAAAATATATAGTAATTTTTTGTAAAATGGCAAATACTGTTAGGAAAATGAAAAAAGGAGAAAAACTCTACCTTCGCTGGATGATAAAAGCACAAACAAAACAACTCATTGCCCTCAAATAGCACTGACTCATAGCACCGCACTTACTGAATCTTATTTACTAACGTTCGTTTCACTCTTATGGACTGAATTTTACGCTGACCCAACTATGTGCTGACTCACCCAGCCTCTCTGGCTATGACTCATGTTGTTCTGCTGACTGCAAACTCAGAATTTTGAAACCACTGGCTGCTCTGTAGGAGCAAGATGAGGCTTAATTCTCCCCAAAAGAGTTACAGTCTCAGAAACCCACAAGACAATTCTATCCTGTCCTACAGGTCAGAATCAACTCCAAGGCAGTGAGTGTGTGTGTGTGTGTGTGTATGTGTTTGTTTGTTTGTTTCGGGGGTATGCCTATGGGAGCCTCAGTTGGGTTGGTCAACAGTACAAACCTCCTAAAAGTTCTGAGAAAGTTAATGACATTTGTTCCAATAACGATGTATGGCCATGAAGGCCAGATGTAGGGGTTCTATGAGTTAGAAGAGTCTTGATTGCTGCAGAGTGCCTAAAGTGGGCTTTAGTCCTGTTGGAGAATTGGTTGACTTTATTGTGTTTATGAGAAAGGGTTTATGTTACGTGTGCTTAAATCAATCACTTTCGAGATATTGATGAAGTGAAGAAAGGGGAAAAACAGATGGGGGAAGAGGGATAATAAGCCTCACGGAACTCAGCAGAAATTCAAGAGTCAAGGATCTTCTTCCAGGACTGACCGAGAGAGAGAACTTGCCCCAGCTGGCACTCTGAATTCAAACCTTCAGCCTCCTACTCTGTGAGCAAATACATTTCTTTTAGTGAAAGGTATCACCTATTCTATTTCAGCTATAAGAAAACCAGATAACTCAAACAATACTCAAAATTAGAAATTGACTTACCAAACTTTTGGGTGAAAAATGAAAATCTTTGGGAAATTTGTAAGATAGGTTCCTTAGCTTATTTGGCATCAAGGAATTGGTTATATAGATATATTTAAAATGTTCATTAATTGTATTAGCATTCCAGTGCAACTCTTACCGGAGCCCTAAGGTCATAGTGGTTCCATGTTGGGCTGCTAACTGTAAAGTCAGCCGTTGGGAACTCCTGGCCACTCAGTCCACAGGAGAAAGCAAGGCGTTTCTACTTCTGCAAAGGTTTGCAGTCTCAGAGACCCACCAGAGCAGTTCTATGTTGTCTGAAAGGGAGGCTATAAGTTGGCATTGAATCTAGGGCAACAAGGTTTAATTAGATTAAAATTAGAATATGCATGTACTCATGTACCAAAAACAAGGCACATATTTTCTATTTTAATTTTGTATTGTTTTCAGCATTATGAAGCTATGGTTACCTGAGGTTAAAAATCCATGCCTGATTTTTAGTCTTTAAAATATATATATACGCCTTAAGTTTTATTTTAAACAAGATGTGAAACTTCTGTATGTATCCACTAATACTTGAATACCTTCATTCTCAAGTTGCTGTTATTTTCATGGTATATTGTTTTAAAATAAATATTTTCCAGTCTGATTCAAGTAAAATTCATCTGTTTACTTATCCAACTGACAGAATTTTTTGCTGCAGACTGTTCATCTCTATGTATATTTTATTGTATACAAGGTCCAAGAGTTTGTTTTGTTTAAATCCAATTTTTAAAAAGTTGCCACAAAGTTTATTCCAACTGATGCAATCCCATATGTATCATAGCAGAGCTGTGCTCTATATTTTTTTCCAATTACTGATTTTCTTGGAAATGAGATTGAATGTCCCAACTTCCACATTTCCAGTTAGCAACCATCTTTTCCTTTTCCTTAATCCTTCAGTATCTGAGGTAAGTTTGAACCCATCTAGAGGCATCTCAGAAGAAAGGCTTGACTATCTACTTCTAAAATATTAGCCACTGAAAACCATGAACACCAATTCAAATCTGACAACTTTCATGTTTAAAGTTTCTTAACACATCTACTGATTTCAATATTCCAGATAAAACTATGTATATTATGAATCACTTTTCTTTCGCCTTCCTCCATTTCTAGAACATCCTGATGCACTGTTTCTTGATGTCTCAAGGGCAAGATAAAGTGACAGCTTCATTTCAAAAGGTGGATGTGTCTCAGTACTCTCATTTGCTGTGTTTTGCTTTCTACCACATGAAACAAAACTTGACTAATAGAAATCTAAAAACACAAAATATGTCTTCCTTCCTCTGTCTCTCTCTGCATTCATCCCTTCTATTTATTTTTCTTTGCATGTTGTTTCCATGTAATTATTGTTGCCTGTAGATTGCGACCTTCTATCTCTCCGTGGTCTTTTAGCTCTGACCTACTCCAACATGATCATGTGTTAATTAAGAGCATCTCCAAAGACCTTAGTTACAAATAGAGTCAGATGTCAGAAGTTAGGACTCTAAATACATTATTTTGAAGGAACACAATGCAACACATAACAACAATTATTTATTTAAATAGTTATTTGCATATCATTCACATATCACACAGTCTAATAGTTCAACCATATTAAGAATTGTGCAAGCATCACCACAATCAAATTCAGAGTATTTTTTCTCTCTTATGCTCATTGTTGTTAGTTCCCCATTTCACTCCAACCTCTCCTACCATGACCGCAGGTAATTATTAATCCATTTACTCTCTATAGGTTTACCTATCCAGGATTTCATATACAGAAAATAATATAAGACACAAGCTGGAATCAGGCAACAACAACAAAAATCAACAATAACAAAACAAAACAGAAATGAATCCCAATTGAAAAGAAGGCAGAAAATATTAAAAACTGAAACCTCTATAAAATGGGTCAAAAGGAAGATCAAAAGATAAGGTGTTAATATCAATGCACCAACATTGCGGTGATTGATTTTACAATGTGTCTCTGTGTGGTAGCAAGGCTGTTCAGGTCCTGGAACAATAACCAGAGGGAATTCATGGAGGTTTACTCCATGCATAACAGTAATTTTAAATATCATTACAGACTGTTATTTTTCATTTACTGCTTCAGCCTTCCTTTATACCTCATATAAATAGGTTCCTATCATTAGCACCTAATGATAATATTAACACTGCTCTCATATGTTTTTTTAGCACAGATTACAGTAGGAAAAAAAACCTAAAAGGAATTTCTACTCTACTCCACTAAATTGCTATGAATAGAAATCACCTGAATGATGGTTGACAATATCATTTTCATTTAATGTATTTAAGGTGACATAAAATAAAAAGATACCATAAAATAATTTTCGAACACTACTAAATTAAAAAAAACATATCATTATTATATCAAGTGCAACATAATTTCCTTCATTGATTCTCAAGCTTTTAAGGAAAACTGTGTATCCTAGTTAGTGACACTATGTTGAGTAGTTGTTTTTACTATGATGAAAGAATAAGGAAATATAATTAAAATATTGGCATGATAATAATTTAATTTCTGGAATCAAAAGTAAACTGTATTTAGTCCTTAGCCCTGTGCCTATGTATACACACCACCTCCACCCACCTCCAAACACATTCCTAGATGCTAAAAGTATATTGCAATCTTTCATTCAAACAGAAACTATTAAGAGTCTGATATTTGCTCACTCAGAATCTTATTAATTCCATACAATTCTCTGTGTCTCCTGATTTTAGCATAATATTTGATACATGGGATTTGGTAGAATGCCCTTGGCTAAACTATAGAAAGATTATCAAATACCGTTATGATGTTAAGATGCCAGAGTGAATTATTTTACTGTGTGTTGATTAATCCATGCATAGTATAATAGCTTAATTTCCCCCCCAAAAAAGCTTATCTTCCTAAAGCATTTCAAATATCTGTCACCTTAAAATATAGTCCAAAATTATAATTATATTGGAAATATTTTTCTCAGTGTTTTTCCTCCATGGGTTTTTCTTTGGCAGTCAACATAAATGAGACAGTGGAGTAAGAGGCTGGACCCTCACTTGTTTTAATAGGCAGTGCTGTAGACCCATTGAGGGTGTTATAAGCAGAATCCTTCATACCTTTGTTTCTTCACACATAACTGGAAATAATGATAGCACTTAATGCACAGAATTTTCTTTGTGACTTTACATCTATTCTGCCATTGCATCTATTCTGACTCATAACAGTCCTATAGGCAGGGTAGACTGCCCCTGTGGGTCTTCTGAGAATGTAACTTTCTCCTTTTTGTGTGAGCAGAAAGCCTCATCTTCCTCCCGCTGTAAGAACTAGTGTATTAAAGTATTTAAATGGCCCCTCGTTATGCACAGCATGGGCTCTATTTCCATTCACAGCAGCTACACCACCATGTGACAGAGTAGAATATATACAGTTTTCTGGGTTATAATATTTACTGGAGCTGATGATAGCCTGGTCTCTCTCCAATGGAGCAAGTGAGTGGGTTCAAACTCCTAATCTTTCAATTAGCAGTCTAGCACTATTCAAAAATTAAACTTCTACTGGCAGCATTACAGAATAAACTAACCAACACTCTCCCCACAGCCAGTGGAATATATTGAGCCTTTGAAGAGACAGACGTTGCTCTCAATCTTTCTGCCAACTGATAAGAGGCTCCCATTTGTATTGTGCTTATCCTACGAGGAAGAGAGAGCAGTCCATTTTAAATGCCCATTTTATTTGTGTCATTGCTGATAGCATCTAGATGATATTTTGTCTAATGGAACTCTGTGTGAACAGAAGAGAAGGAGATGTTCTGCATTATGTAAGTCTGACCGAGGACCTAAGGATTACAGTGTTGGCACTGCTATCTGTTTTCGGAATAGATGAGGGAGGGTCATTGAAGCTCATACATTGTTTTCAGTTGTCTCATCTGGAAACTAGTAAGACCAAAGTACACTAGACAGACTGGATGATTTCTATCTTTAAACAGTCATTCGACACATTCTGACTACTAACTTCTACATGTTTAAAAAAAATAGAAGAAAATACTACTCTTTCATCCTGATTGAAACAAAACTAAGGAAAACATAAGACATGTGAAATGAGGCCAGAGGTTATTGTTTGCCTAATGTGCCAAATGAGTTAACTTGTAAAGCTGCGGATTTTGTTCCTAAAATGATTGTACAAAAATGTGCACTCGTAAAGGCATCACAGAAAACATGCACAAATGCACACATCCACAGAGACCACACTGCAATAGTTGTTCCTATGAAAAGCAACATTTCCATAGACCAAAGATGCCTATCCATTTCTCATATATTTGTGGCAGAATCATTAATCACATTTATGATTCTCATTACGAGGCAATTCACAGCACTAGTTGATTTTGATGTAATACCTTTACTTTGCGGTGTAACTTTTGAGATTTTTTTTTTAATCTGACGATTCAGTTTCTGACAACTATGAAGTTCCAAGATTGCCATTTATTAAAACATACTAAAGATGACCTATTTAAAAAAAAAAAAATAAATAAATAAATAAAATAAAGATGACCTATTACAACCCGGCTTTTAGTAGGGTAAGTGTTGGGTTGCTACCGGCAAGGTCAACTCCCTGGGAGAATGATGAGGCTGTCAGTTCCTGTAACGATGGGCAGTCTGGGGAAGTCTATAGAGGGTCACTATGAGTCTGAATAGACTATAGATAGTAGTTGGTTGGTTGATTGAATATTAATGATTACCAGTTCAGGATTAGAATACAGCCAATCAAATCTCTAAAACCGATCTATAGTCCAGAAGGACAGACTCTTAGCTTGTCAAAGTAGGTGCAGTTTTAAACAATTTGGTCAGTTAGAATGTGCTTATAGAAAAGTTATATGATAAATCTACTTATTATCATGTGATTACATATTGATCATGGAATTAGAACAATAAATGTATTAATTGACTAGCTTTCATTCCAAATAACATCACATTTTCATGTCTAGATATGTTCCTGGTTATCACAAATATAAACTTATCAGAAAACAAACAAAAAACCTGTTCTCATGTAATAATTGTATCAGGGCAACTTCGGTCTGGGATAATGCTAAATAAGCACTATTAAATATTATTATGTGGTTTCCCACTCTTCTCTGTTATGTTTCTATTCTCTTTATTCAGATAATTTTAAAAATTTGTTACTGTCATTAATTGGCATCACACTTCTGTTTTAATTTCTAAATAAGAAACATCCTCTTATTTTCTTCTTCTAAAGGACTATACAGATATCTCATTTATATAGTAATGATTCAGGATGCAAACAAACACTTTGAAAGTGCTCAGATGCACTACCACACTTATCACACACAGGAAATTCAATAAAAATATTGAAAATTTGCTATTTTAGTATGGATATTCATATCCTAGAATAAATGTAAGTTTTATTTTATCTTCAGTTGTAAAAATGATTTGAGGTATCTTAGATTTCTAGTGCTGCCACACGCAAAGAGCAGAGGTGATGGCTGTCACAAACATACATTTATCTCCCGCAGTGTAGGGTGCCGGAAGACGAAGGCACGGCCCCAACTCTCGGAGCCGTCATTCTCATTCTGTGGGCTCTGGAGGAAACTCCTTGCTGTTCAGCTTCTGTCTCTTGGTCTAAGGCTTAATATCTGTCTTCCTCATCTTTACTTACTTAATTTGTTCCTTTTACATTGTAAGAGATTTACTCAAGGCACACCCTACACTAATCATGTTCCTTTATATAAAAAAACCAATCTGGTCCTAATGGAATTATAATCGGAGTCATAGAGGTTAGTATTCACAACACATATATTTGGGGGACATAAGTCAATCCACAACAAGGGATGTAAGTAATATACCTGGTCGTTGTTAGGTATACTCTGATTCATAATGATCGTATAAATATAAAATTAGCTAGAACTAAACATTATGTGTTTAGTCATCTTCAACAATTGTTATTATACCTAATGCTGATATTGTTTACCTAATATACCTATTGTTGATGCCTAATAATTATTTACTGCTTTTCAAGATCTTATATTTTCTTATGGGCTACAACAACAACAAAACCTAAACCCATGGTCTCACTTTTTTATATCATTTATGGTATCTATGTCTGTGTCTATGTCTCTATTACCTATATCTATATCTACATATTTTGATATATATTCTATGGTAAGTACTGTACTAGATATATGTCTTGTCTTTAAGTTCCTCTGTTTCTGGAAAAAGGCAAAGGAGAAACAGAAAATTATAATGCATCATGCTTTGTACAGAGCACTGTCAGCACATAGGAGGATGTCACCAGGGGGCTACTGAAAGAGGCAAGCTTCTGCGCTTTCAATTCTTGTCCACTTGCAAATAAGAGTTCAGACAAGGAAAACCATTCAGAGCAGAGGCAGCAAAAACCTGTTTGAATGAAACAAATGTGTTTCTTCAGCTGGGACCACTTAAGAGGCCTCTGCTAACTGCAAGGACTGCACAGGCTGAAGAGATAGGCTTTTAATCTTCCTAAAGGTGGACTTTCCATGAGTGGCTGGATTTTGTAGTTTCCCTCTCCTTTTAGGTTGGGTACTCCTGTACCCAAGAATTCATGTTGTGTCCTTTACCCCAGGCCTCACAGCCAAAGTTCAATTCAGTTATTGTGGGCAAAATGGGACCAACCCTACCCGCACAGGTCCCTAATCCCCCGTTGGTATGGACATGCACCTGCTCCGTGCTGCACCTGGCTTTGCACAGGGGAGACACTGGACTCCTGTGTTTCCACTGCCCTTTGGTTTTACGAATCCTTTCGTTGTCACCGCTTTCCCGCTTTAGCTGGTTCTGTCTGGCTAATAAGATCATGATTAATCCTCAGTGTTCACACACACACACAAAATGGAGACTGGAATTCCTTAGTGTTTTTCCTAATAATCAGGAAGATTGACTCATATTTTGAAGAAATTATGCACTATAACAAGGGAAAATCCCAGATAACATGTTCACTTAATTTGGGATTATCAGGTGTCACCAATAATATGTTTGAGACCATTTTGAGAGGAAAAAAAAACATGTAGACTAGGAAAATGTCTCCGATATCTAATTAGTCTGGTGTTATGAATAGTGGAATAAAGTATACTTGGGCAATAGTAAGGAATTAGAGTAAAAGGCTAGAAATTGAACTGATCATAAATGATCTCGCATGCCATGCCTGCAATGCCATTATTATCCTAAGCCAAATGGAACCACTGAATGTTTGTAAGTTGAAGGATGTCTTTATAAGGATTTTGTGGAAAATGGACAGTGGGGGGTATGAAAGGTTAATTTTAAAGGCTTAGAGATTAACTAGAGGCTAAGGTAATAATTGACAAGGGTAAATTTGCTCTGTTAGGATGGTTAAAAGTTATCCAACCCTCAAGGTATTATTCTAAATGATATGTTATTGATAGTGTACTTTTATTGGGTTGGGATATTGAGAGTGAAGCTCATGTTTTAAAGAGAGATTGAAAATGAAAAATGGCTTTTAAGAGTGTGAACCGATGTAGCTGGTAGTAAAATTATTTAAATAGGAAATAAAAGAGGAGAAACTATATATATATAATAAAATAATTATATATAATAAAATAATTCTCTCTCTATATATATAGAATTATTTTATTGGGGGCTCGTACAATTCTCATCACAATTCATACATCCATCCAATGTGTCAAGCACATATGCACATTTGCTGCCCTCATCATTCTCAAAACATTTTCCCTCCACCTCAGCCCTTAATATCAGTTGCTCATTTTCCCCCTCCCTCCCCACCCCCCTCCCTCATGAACCCTCCATAATTCACAACTTATTATAGTTTTGTCAGAAGTTACACTGTCTGACATCAGAGAAACTATATTTTTATGATAGGGGCAAGTGACATGCAAAGATTAGGGTGCCTATGACAGGACTTTACTTGGGTATGAGTGGACATTCTTTGGCATGCTCCTTTAATAGTGTCTGTGGAGTCATCTTAATAGTAATGTCTAAAGAACACTCACATATATCAGTTTAAAACTCAGAAAAAAATATGTAAGGTAGAGCTATGTTGCATCTTGCCTTACATGCAGGAAATCCAGGTTCCACTCTGAGCACCCTCACAGCTCCTCTATCAGTGGGGTTTGCATGTGGCTGCAATGCTGAAAATGAAACATCCAGGCCAGCAGTTTAAGAAAAAGCCATACAATGTATGTAGTCACCTGAGGGACTGGGTGAGAATGCAATGCAGCTAAATCCTCTATGCTCATAATTATGGATCTGGGAAGCTAAGTCTGGTGGGGGAGGCCCTCATGGTTAATTATATATAAATAAATTTTAATCCAT
The DNA here is from genome assembly GCF_000313985.2 of Echinops telfairi. Lineage (NCBI taxonomy): Eukaryota > Metazoa > Chordata > Mammalia > Afrosoricida > Tenrecidae > Echinops > Echinops telfairi. The sequence goes on along the minus strand of NW_022111324.1, from coordinate 33,210,848 downwards.
GTTCTCATGACTGAACACAGTACCTCCAATAACCCTCCATAAAGGAACTGTTATAAAGTCGCTGCCATAAAAGATGAATCATTCCTGCATCTGGCTATTCACTATGCCTGAGGGTTATCTGTAAATAAGGGTTATCAGATTCTATAGCCCAACACACAGTAAAATGTAGCAGACCCTATTGTGACCTCTCTTGCTTATACTGATCACAGATTGTTCCCCTGAGGAGAACATTGGGGGGTCTGAGGTCAACTAGCACTAGATCAAAATGATGATTTACTTCATTTTCTGTTTATTACATTACCCACTTTTTATATTGCCCATTCACTACGTATGCCTTTTGAAAGATTTGTAAGCTCCACAATTATATATACCCATTGGAAAATGCCTTCCCTCTCTTGGTCCTGACAGGGACAAGAAGCCCCTGCATCCCACTGTCTGTCTTTCTTACTTTCCATAATTGCAAGGTCACTCTTAAGGACCCATTTGACTGTTGGGGGCCTAGATTTCCCCAAAATTTACTTTCCCAAAAGTAAATTTGGGAAAGTTAGAAAAACGAGTGGAAAACCTGTTGATCTACAACAATTGATCCCTAGGACGGCACAGGGCCCAGCAGTATGTCCCTCCACTGTGCATGGTGTCAATGTGTAAGGGTAAATGCAACAGTAGCTAATCATTTTACTTAATTTTCATAATTCAGTTAACAATGTGAAAAAGCTAAGATAGGAATAACCGATCATAATTTATATGTGAGTAAATAGGCTCATTGCTATCACATTATTCTTAGGATTATATATAGCAAGTTCAGGGTCATTCAGTGTAAAAGCAAAGGGCCTAATATTTAACTTTTCTATCTGAATAAAATAGTGTAACATATAGATAAATGTATTTGTCATTTAACATCTTATTGATTTCCTAAAGAAGTGCCACAAGACATGACTTCAATATTTCTGAATATGTAATAGTGGAAAAATCACAGAAGTAATAAATTAATAAATAACTAGGAATTTGCTTTCTATTAACCAATGGAAAAAGTGATAGATTATTTTTTAAAATTATTTGTTTGCTACTTAGGAATATAATTACTTTGTATATGTAGATTTGGAACATTTATCTATAATTCCTTATAATTAATCATCTGAGATACTTTTTGACATTTGCATGCAAATGCAAATACTGCAATTGAAATAGAGCCTTTAACTGACCTTTTTTTCAAAATTTTGGTCAACATGACTCTGTGCATGAAGTCAGAGCTAAGGCATTGAATTCTGACTTATGGATAAAAAGCCTAATACTCCCCCCACCCACCCCGATTACTCCTTTCTGTCTATCATAAATTAAAAACTACCAGCCTAATCCAAAAAAGCTTTTATCTAACACCTGGACTATTAAATGACCTCCTAATTGGTCATGCTTTCCCCAATATGGTCACATTTCAAAGATGTGAGAGAAAAAGATAGATAAGATTCCGATTTTAACCACTTAAGCTGGAAGAAGCCTGTGAGTGCTTAGACTTGCGCTAAGATAAGATCATGCTTAGGGGACTGAAAAGGAGAGTTCATTTTTGGATGTTTAATACCAAATATAAATACTGTATATATTAGTCATGATTACGGGGACTAGATTTAGGCTGAATATATCAATTTAAGCATTATAGATATGCATTATTATTCAATTTCAAATACTGAGCCTAGATCCAATCACTTAGATAATGCATGCTGATAAAACTAGATGAGTTGGAGCACATGACCCTCAAAACACTGTAAGTCAAAATTTGGAAGCCATTCTAACAGGGAAGACTAGTTTGAAGCATCTAGGGAACTGAGATATAGGGAAGGCCATTTCTGCGGTGTCATCCATTTTAAACCTTTTTTCTTTTCTAAAGTATGTTTTTTACTCTGCTAATATCCCACAAAGTTCTGTAATAAAATTTTATTGATATAGAAGACTAAAAATTAATTGTATCTGAATCTCATTATCTATTAGTGTTCATGTTTAATATTTTCTAATTTTGTGTTCTATGAACTATGGATTATTTAGGAGTGATGATTATTAGTTCTGAAATATATAAGATTTGCAGATAAATGTTCAATTGTAGATACCTGGATACTGATTCAGTTCTTTGGGATCCAAAATATACTATGCAGGTGTAAATAATTTAAAGTCTACTGGGACTTACTTTATACAAATGCAGCTCAGCATTTCATCTGCCTTGGCAAATATTTTATGTACACACATACTGTAGTACACTTGCAAATTTTCTGCAGTTATCTCTGGTAGCATCCTATGATGCATGATGGATAATAGTGTGTCTCACAACTTACATATCTTTACTCATATTTGAATAATTGATCTCCCAGCATTTAGGATTGGTTTTAGAATCTGTAAATATTTTGTATATTTTTTATTTTGCCACATAGTTCTTTCAGGATTTTGTTTTTCTTTGTGTTATTGAGATTATTTTCGTAGTGGCATTACCCAGGATTATTTGCTGTCTTCACCATGAAACGTTTTATAAGCACCACTCCTCACATCCAAACACTGTGCAGTTTGCTGAAACACCTCACAAATGCTTAAGAAAATGGTTGTCGAGAATGGCAAATCCCAAATCTGAAATTCAGAAGTTTTGCTTGGTGATTCTTCTCCTCCACAAGGCTAGGAAAACTGGTGACTGGTTCAGGTAGTAAGCTGCACCTCAGATCCCAAGTACTGGAGGTTAGGCAGAGGCAAGTCAATGCAATATCCAGAGGAAGAAAATGAAGCATCCCAAAGGGAAATGAAGTCTTGCTTGCACATCCAGACCAAGAACTATGCGGTCCTGGGCTAGCAGTCTTTCGTTGTAGTAACTGGTGTGTGATTGATGGTCATCACCAGTGAGTCAGCACCCGTTTACTCTGCGTGCTCAGTTCAACAGGGAAGGTCACACAGAGGGCTTTTCAGCAGATGCGGTTTTGACCTTCTGTGGTTTTGACCTTCTGTAGACCATATAACTGAGGGAAGAAAAGGTGGTGCCTTGAATCCCAACCTCTAGTAAGATGGAGACTCAAAATATATCCCATTTAACCTTGTCTTGTTAGCATAACATACAAGTCTCTCCAAAATGGGATGATGACCATAGAGGCTAGACATCACAAAATGGAAGACTATTGTGAGAAGGTTCATATCAATGAGTATATCTAGCCTTCCTGAAATACATTTTCCTTTAAAATAAGATTTTTTTCTTCTTTTATATCTGGTAATACTCCTTGCTTTGAATCCTGTATTGCCTAATATAGATATTTATGCACATTTTCTCATCATTAGAGTTTTCATTGTTTTGAAACACTTCATTCTTAGGTTGCATTGATTTTTCAATGGAATGGACTGCTCTTTTAAAACTATGCATGTAGTATCTTCTGCTTCTTTAACAGAGGACCAGAAGTGGGTGACTTCCACAAATGGACATTTCCTCTCTCACAGTTTGTTGTTGGTATTGGTGTGTGCTGCAATCAAGTTGGTTCCAACCAATGACAATTCTTGGACCACAGAACAGAACATTGCCCAGTTCTGCACCATCTTCACAATTGTTGTTATGCTTGAGTCCATTGTTGTTGCCAATATCTGAAAACATATCAATGAAAGTCTTTCTCCTTTCTCTGAACAAGCATAATATCCTTTTTAGGAGATTCTCTCTCCTGATAGTATGTGCAAAGTATATGTGATGATATCTCACCATCTTCACTGCTAAGTAACATTCTGATTGTACATCTTTCAAGACAGATTGATTTGTTCTTTGGTAAGCCAAGGTATTTTCTATAGCCTCCTATATCTGTGAAATTTGTATGGTGAATGGTGAGGAATTCCACAGAATAAATGATGCATTTGAATGATGGTGTTGGTAAAGAATATTGAAAATATTGTAGACCTCCAGAAGAACTAAGAAATCTGTCTTATAAGTAGAGCCAGAATGTTCCTTAAAATTAAAGATGGTGAGGTGTCATCTCATTTTTTGGACATGTTCTTAGGAGAGGCCAATCCATGGAAAAGGACATCAAGCTTGGTAACAGAGGAAATCAAACTGTGAAACAGAGTAAGACCCTCAAAAGATGGATTCGCACATAGGTAGAACAATGAATTACAACATAATCACAATGGTAAGGATGGTGCAAGATAAGAAAGTGTTTCCTTCTACTGTGCAGTCACTATGAACCAAGTACACTTAAAACACATAACTCCATATGAGTATTTTTAATATTAACCGTTACCCATTTTCTGTAATCTCTACCACTGAAACATCAGTTAGATAGTTGGAAGTTCTTCTAATATTATTTCACTTTTTTATCACTTATATTTCCCTTTTCTTTTTCTACCTGCAACATGTATTCGTATTTATAGCTTCTCGTGGAAACCTGTCATGCTCATGGAGCCAGTGCTTTCGAGCTGCTGATGTTGAGCTTAACCACTATGCCACCGGACCAACTCACGTTCCATGGTGTTGGTATCTTGGTATTCCAAGTGTTTTTTTTTTTTTTTATGTGCAGTGGTGAGCTCCTCCACAAAAACAAACATTGTTTCACTCTTTTCACAGATTATGGCTCCTCTTAAAATATGTATGTCAATTTTTCCATAAGATCACTTTGAACAATTTTAAAATAAACATTTGTTTTTATTTTTATGAATATTTAGTTTAAATTTATATATTTTCCAACTATTAAATATTAGATTAAGGGATACACTCTCATTTGCTCTTTCTCTTTGCAGAAAAATTTAAAGGACCTGACTCTGTCATTAAGAGTGTAATGCTTTATTTTATTTTATTAATAAAATGATTTTTTTTAAAAGAGTGTAATGCTTATCTTTCTAGTTGTATATTTGAGCTGCAACACCAACTTCTTGCTTTACTTGAGTCTTGGTCTTTTTTTTTTTTCTTACATGCCCTGGAAAGTCAACAACACCTCTTGATCTGGTATACCCACACGCTCTTTCATAAAAACAAAACGAAAACAACTGACCTAACCGCCATTGGACCAATGCCGATTCATAGGAGTGGAAAACCCTGTCATTCTTATGTAGCCAGTGCTTTCGAACTGCTGACATTGTGTGTAACAATCCTACGGCTTAACCAGTAGGCCACCAGGACCAAGTCATGCTCCTTTTCCTTCCATTTCAAGTTCTGTAGTTTGAGCCATTTTTTTTGTTTTGTTTTGTTTTTGTTTTTTAATCTCCTAAGTATAGTCATAACTTAGTTAGCAGTGTTGCCAGAATTACCTTATATATTTTGGTTATGGAAATTTTAGGAGGCCTCACACTATTGTTTTTCATTTTTTCACAAAAAATGCATAATTCAATTTTTATTTATCAATTTTCTAGGAAGGGGTTAGATGAGAGGGCATTTTGGTGATCTTTAGTAAGTCTAATGAAATAATCAGCATTTTGTCTTGTTTGTGAGGACCTTACATTCTAATAAGAATGAGTACCATTTTGGTAATTATAGTTTCATAAGTGGTAAATTTTAGTATACATTATAAGATAAGAATACATAATAGAATTGCAATTAATGGTCTAATTATGAATAAGATAATATAGATAATATATCATGTCATATTTCCAAGAATTAAATCATTGGAATTATAGTGCTTTGAAGGACCATTTACAGCAATAATGGCTCAGTATGAATAGGGACTGGTCAACAAGATGATAAAGATGACTTAATTAAAAAACAAGAAAACTTGTTGTTGTTTTGTTTTCTTTCATTGCTTTGTTTTGCTCTGTTTTGTTTTGTGCATATTATTATTTCTGCAGGTATATCTATATAAGATAGGCTGGATAAACAATCTGGGGGAGAAAACAGCAGGACTGATGGTTCCCAGGGATGGGACATGGGAGAGGGAGAGGTGGGGAAAAGGAAGTGGTGTTAACAAACCCAGGAACAAGAGAACAACAAGTGATCCAAAATCAGTGGCGAGGAGAGTTTAAGAGGCATGGTAGGGCTTGATCAAGGGCAACATAACCAAGCAGAATTACTGAAACCCAAATGAAGGCTGAGCATGATAGTGGGACAAGAGGAAAGTAAAAGGAAATAGAGGAAAGAACTAGGAGGCAAAGGGCATTTATAGAGGTCTAAATACAGGCATGTACATAATATATTTATATATGATGATGGGGAAATATATCTATGTGCATGTATTTATAGGCTTAGTATTAAGGTAGCAGATGGACATTGGGCCCCCGCTCAAGTACTCCATCAATGCAAGAACACTTTGTTCTATTAAAATGGCATTCCATGATGCTCACCTTCCCGACACCATTGCTGAATAAAAATGTGTGCATAAGCAAGTGTGGTGAAGAAAGCTGATGGTGCCCAGCTTTCAAAAGATAGAGCATCTGGGGTCTTAAAGGCTTGAAGGTAAACAAGCGGCCATCTAGCTCAGAAGCAACAACGCCCACACGAGGTGTCGAAGGGATCAGTTATCAGGCATCAAAGAACAAAAAATAATATTATGAATGAGGGGGAGTGCAAAATGGGAACCGAAAGTCCATTTGTAGGCAACTGGACATCCCCTTACAGAAGGGTTATGGAAAGGAGATGAGCCAGTCAGGGTGCAGGGTAGCAGTGATGAAACATTCAACTTTCCTCTAGCTCTTAAATGCTTCCTCCCCCCACTATCATGATCCCAATTCTACCTTAAAAATCAGGCTGGACTGGAGGATGTACACTGGTACAGTCAGGAACTAGAAACCCAGGGAATCCAGGACAGATGAACCCTTCAGGACCAGTTGCGAGAGTGGAGATACCAAGAGGGTAGAGGGAAGGTGGGGTAGAAAGGGGGAACCACTTACAAGGATCTACATATAACCCCCTCTCTGGGAGACAGACAACAGAAAAGTGGGTGAATGGCGACATCAGACAGTGTAAGATATGACAAACTAATAATAATTTATAAATTATCAAGGGTTCATGAAGGAGTGGGGAGTGGGGAGGGAGGGAAAAAATTGAGGAGCTTATAACAAGGGCTCAAGTAGAAAGCAAATGTTTTGAGAATGATGAGGGCAATAAATGTACATAGGTGCTTGGGGGAAAAAAAAGATGTATTCGTGATGAGGGCAACAAATGTACAAATGTGCTTGACACAATGGATGGATGTATGGATTGTGATGAGTTGTATGAGTCCACAATAAAATGGTTAAAAAAAACAACAACAAGAAAACCGAATGCAGTAAAAATTGAGTATATGTGTGAAAAGTTAACAGGGACACACTTAAGAAAGTGGATATGCTACTTAGAACCCTAAGATAGGCAGTATCAGGTAATAAAATATTTTAAAAATTAATCAGAATAGTTATTGGGAAGTCATAGAATTAGGAATGCATTCTTTTTCAATTTAGCTTAACAATAGTATACAAAGTGGATAAAATAAAAAAAATAGATGTTAGCCTACATAAGCCAAATTTAAGTACAAAATAATGAATTGATATCTACCATTGAAGACAATGATAGATATGCACAAAGGGAGAAGAAAGAGTTAAGTTCAGAGGCATTTAGTTTACAGAGATGCATATAATACAAATGTCAGCATATTGTGGACAGCTACAAACATAAATGCTTTCATAGTAATATCTGGGGAAATATATCTTATTTAATTTTTTAAATGTAAGGCCCAACTATCAGTCTTAGACATATATTAAAATTAAAGTATTTAAATGATAAAGTTTAATTTTTTTCAATGGTGACCACGTTGTGTTCTCTAAGTTTATGTGACTTATAGTTGTAAGAGATATTTGAAAGGAAAAACAGATATTATGGAAATAATTTAATTTTCTTGATACACATAGTATTTCATGTATATCAGTATAGGTATATGATTTATTTGGGAGATTTTAGAAAACATAAATTTATATTATCTCAGTTTTAAAGACTAGAAATTTAAATCCAGGGCACCAACTTTAGAGAAGTGTACTCTCTGTCAGTCTCTCATTATCTCTCTCTAACTTCTGTTCCTCCATTCCTTGATGAGTTCATGTGGCATGGCATCTCTCTCCCCTTATCTGTGCCTAATCTTTTCTGTAATATCTCTAAGGTGATTAGTTTCAGATCCTCTGCACTGATAAGTGTCTTTAACTTTAGAAGAACAACCCATTCCCAAATGAAATTAAATCCTTATGCAAAGGATCTGGGATTTACAACATATATTTTTTGGAGGAAATATTTGCCACCTGATTCCAGAGAATTCAGAGGAACAAAAATGTATGGAAGCACCTCAGGCATTTTTATATCCCACTGGTATATTCAATGATTGTTTTGTATCCCAGAGCTGAACATGGAAACGAAAGAATACTCTCCATTTGTAGGTCTTGTGTAAGCCAAATAAAGGTTTGCAGTACATTGAGATTATCTGACACAAAACATGCGTGTGAACATCCACATTGAGTCCTTCCTATCTCCAGAGATCCCACGTGCCCAAACATGCAGAACCCCTGTTATCCTCAATCATGACGCGCCACGAAATAGTTTTCTTAAACAGTTTTAAAATAAAAGATACTTGTAGTTTAGTCCAAATTTACTCTTCTAAATTCCTCTTTATCTCAGTCATTCATTACTTCATTCATTTTAATTTATATTTAATTTGAAATATTAAGGATACAAATAAATTCATTTGCAAGAGGTGAAATGAAATGGCATCTTTAAAAATAATATTTTATGTGAAACTACAATTAGGTTGTTTAGGGATCCATAATACATAGAAAAACAACAAAGGTTTAGAAGGATATAATGAAGGCATTAATAAGCAATGTAAACAATGTATTAAGATAAAATGGTAGACACACTGTAATGAGAGATACCGATGATATGCTACTAATGACATAGTAACTGTTATGATGTTTTAAATTATGTTATTATGAAAACACATAGGAGAGTCCTAACATACATAAATAATATAAATAATTTGTAATCTCTTTTACATCAATATGTTATGTGATTTAATTGACAGTATATTTAAATTTTTGGTAATCTTAGAAAAAATCTAATATTAACTGTAATTGGGGAATTATTTCTGGGTGATATCTTCTCTTAACCTGCAAAAAAAAAATAGCTTGTTTTATTGAGCGAGTCGCAGGTTTCTCACCCTAAATGCTGATCTATTTCTTTTTATACTTAAGCCTTAAGTTGAAAAAGATAAGCTATTTTTACTGAACTGTAGCACCAAATATTGCACAGATGAGGATAATAAAGTTTTGGAAGCTCTTCAAAAAGTAAACAATTTTCTCTGTTCATACCCCTCAATTAAATCTATAACAAATTATTTGAATTAAGTCATGATTAGAAGCTTTGATTTTATAGTCAGATGAATCAGGACTAAGCTTTTCACTCTAGCATTTACTAGGCATTTGACATTAGGAAACCTCGAGTTATTTGAGCTTTTAATTATTCATTTTCTATTTATAAATTGAGGTCAATATATTGCTATATCAAAGAATAACGAGAAATATGAAGATTAAATGAAACAATGCTCAGAAATGTACTGTGCCCCTGATGCACCTCAATAAGGTTACCTTTCTATCTTTAAAATAAAAAAGAATATCTACAGCACACTTACCTTTGTATTCATTGTTTTCCTACCAGAAAAAAATTGTGGTAGATAATTAAATTCAGGTCCACAAGTCAAAATATATATTTGTGTGTGTGTGTGTGTGTGTGTGTACATTCAGACGTTTCCATGAGAAACATAGAATGACCTTTGAATGAGATTTCCCCCCTCAAAACACAAGACTGTTCTGAGAGTGAAAGTGCTCTGGGTCAGGGGTGCCATCAGGAGCCCAGGCAGCAACAGCAAGGCCGAATGGCCAGAGAAACGGAGCTGGAGGAGGGAGCAAGACAGACTGTTATTTTGGCATTACCTGAGACGGAACTAATACTCAGCTTATACTTGTTTAAATGGCTTCAGTTGTTTAATCCTAAATTTAGACTTAGTTTAAAGCATTTGAGTCTGAGACAGAGGAATCAATGAAGACTGAAATGAACTGGCTTACCCAAAAGAATAGCATTCGCCTTCTAAGAGATACTGAAGTCACACTGCTGAAATTTTAAAATTTGGACCCACATTACACAGATCTACAGAGCAATAAAGGATTAGGGGTTGGAATAAGAGACTTTTGAAATGAGATTATTAGTGCTCAAAGGCGATTTAACTGTTAGAGAATGCTATTGCTTTTGTGTCAATATATGTTCTAATACCTCAGCACCCACTGTTATGAATCTAGAATATGCAGATTATACAGATACACTCTGAATTTTGGCACCTTTTGAGGGTTTCAAAACAGCGCCAAAGAAACTACACATACATATTTAATCGTTTTAGGAACACTGGTAGTGTAGTAGTTATGCATTGGGCTACTGTCCAGGAGGTCAGCAGATTGAAATCACCAGCCACTCGTGGGAGAAAGATAGGGCTCTTTAATTCTGTAGAGTTAGAGTCTCAGACACCCACAGAGGCATCGAATCAAATGCAGTGAGTTGTTTTTTATAAATCATGTTATCAATAACTCTGTCTATTTTGATAATGGTGAAATGCTGAGATAACTATAACTGTATGCTTTCAATCCACACATTTTAGGAGCCATTTTCTAGATTTAAAATAAGTAAGCAGCTGTGATAAAAATAAGTGCTTATAAAGGCATTGCTGTATAAGATAATACTAGGAGGTAACTAAAATAATAGAAATAAAACTTTACACTTCTTAACTGGTTTTGAAGTATTTCCGCAATCCTTTCATGCTTTACTTGCTGTAGAATTCTAATTCTTATAACAATATTTTATTCCCATTCTACAACTGAGATAATTGAAGCAGAGGTTTAAGAAAGAGTAAGTACTGGGGAAAAGATTTAGATTTGACACATGAACTCCTAAGATCATTCATTCACACATGCTAACATTGAGTCCATTGGACCCATGGTGACCCGATAGGACTGGGTAGAACTGCCCTGGGTGAGTTTCCGAGATTATAATTCTTTAGGGGATTTGAAATCCCTGTCTTTCTCCCAAGGAATGGCTGATGATTTCAAACTGCTGGCCTTAGGGATCGTAGCCCAACTCATAAAAAGGGCTTCATAACCCGTGCAGTGTATCTTCTCTAAAGATCCTAAAATGTCAATAATACTGGAAAGATTTATTTGTTCATTTATTCATTATATCATGACAATAAATGCCACCTCCACCACCAGAGCTTGATTCATCTAAGAGCTTGGCTCATGATTCTATAGAATAAAACTTTCAATCAATATGCATTTTTAAATAAATTAACTTGTTTCTCTGAGTTTGAGTAGTCATTCTAATGGGTAATAGAGAGGTAACTGAGTAAATCACTGCTTTTGAGTCTGTGATGTGTGTGAGCGTGTGTGTTGTAGGTTAAATTGGGGCTATCTAGTACAAGCTGCTTTAAAGAAATGAAAATATTAATACAAACTGGCTTGCTCTTCTCATGAGAAATATTCACTCAATACTTAAATGATATTAATGGAACATGGTAGAGTGTTCTTATTAAGTTAGGCTTTAGGATTAGTTTATTACAGTGTTTGTGCATGCCAAAATTCTTAATGCAATACTTAAAATTATACATAGTCGTCTTTGAAATCCAGCTGCATGCAAACTCAAAATCTTCTATGGCTATTTTTGTATTCTGGACATTTTCTTTCATGCTAATGGTTAACTGCCACTTAAAACGAATAAAAACAAAACTCCCAAACCCACTACCATTGAGTCAGTTCCTGCGCCTATGTAGTTTCTGAGGCTTTGTACATCTTTGTGGGATTCTGAGAGAAATTGGTAGGTTTTAACCAAGGACTTTGCAGTTACCTTCCCAACGTTTACCCAACAGTGCCACCAACTGGTCCTTAATGACCTCTAATAACATTCAGATTTCTCATTTATATTCCAACAGACTTTGCAGTGTCTGTGTGTATGACTATCCTCTGGTGATGCAGATTTTAAAGTGAGATTTCTGGGTCTTCCTTCACAAAATTCTCAGAATTTTTAGGGTGGAGCCAATAATCCAGCCTACTTATTACACGCAATATCATTCAAGACTGGTGGGAGAGATAGCTGCTATTCATAACAGTAAGAATTTAAGAGATATGGATTTCATTTATGTTTCATGATGAGCAGCCACCATGTGTAAAAGGAGCCCTAGTAACTCAATGGTAAACACTTCGCTGCCAACTCATGGGATGATAGTGATTTTCTTTCTCTTTTAGGAAGTTGCAGTAGGTCAGATACTCCCACTGCAATGCTACTTTTAGAATACTACTATACCCTAAAACCTTTTAAAGAATTGTTTTCAAAATGGTAAATGTATTTGCTGTTAGCTGAAGAATTCTCATACTCCTTTCATTGTTGTATGACATCTTTATGATCATGCACCAATTCAGCAATATCTACATATAGAATTCAGTGACATTATGGTTTTCAAATTGTGCATTCATTCCCACTCTTTCTTAAATGATTATACTTCCTGTTAACAAAAAATGACTGCCTCCTATCTAATTTTTTGGGTTGTTTCCCTTTCTTCCAGTTGAATGGTTCTTTAATAGAGCCTGATGCTCCAGGAAGATTTCTTCACAAATTAAGTGAGGCTATTATTTGTTTTGAAGGCTTTAGATTTTTAAAAGAATTCTTTTTAATTGGAGGTTAATACAATACCATATAATTCAATAGTTCAATCACATCTAGTAGTATTGTACAATTGCTAGCACAATTAGTTTCCAAACATTCTATTCCTTCCTTGACTCCTTAACATCATCTCCCATTTATTTTCCCACCAACACTAACACTGTATCCCCTTCCCTCCAAAAAAACGTATTCTACATGCTGTCTCAAGATTATAGAGTCAATCAGTTGATAAATTCTGGGCTTCATATACAGAAAAACAGAACAGATGAGTGGGTACTTCAAAAACCCCAGAATTGCTCTTGGTATAGCAGAGCCTTTATAATACACATTTACCCACTAGGCACGCATCAAGCAACTCGGAGTCAGTGCACTGAGTGGCATCACCTGAGAAGTGAACTGTTTCTGGTCACAGTGAATTTTTCCATAAGAGCAGTTTTGCTCAAACCTCATTTTTTTGTAATGGCCAATTTAAGGGAACAGTGTGAGCCTGTGAGATTTTGTTTCCTGCTCTGGAAAAATGCCACAGAAACTGTTGTGTTGTTGAACACAGCTTACAAGGACAGTGCTATAGTAAAAACTGAAGTATATAAGTGGTGTTCTCATTTCAAAAAAGGTGAATTGTTAATTGATGACAAACTTCCTTCTGGACATCCGTCACTTCCTGAAAAGACAAAAAATGTTGACTCATGGTGCACTTGGAGATTGCTCCACAAGGTCAAACTGTTAATCAGCTTTCTATTTAGAGGTTCTGAAAAGATTGCATAACAGTGTGTGACAAAATGGCAGATGAAGGCTGGTTTGGGCACTTTGACATGCACCTGCTCAGCAGCCATCTCAGGGCACCAGTTTTTGGCAAAAAGCAGCATGCCTCTCTTGCCCCGTGTGCTTTACTCACCTGATCTTGCTCTGTGCAAACTTCCTTTTGTTTCTGTGAATGCAGAAGGACATGAAAGGAGAGACGTTTGGCGTCAGAAGAGGTTGATAAAAAAATGAGAGAGGTGCTGTCAGCTATCCAAACAATGAGTCTGAAAAACGTTTCCAAAAATGGAATCACAGATTTGACAAATGTATTAAGTGTAATAGAGAATACTTTGATAGTGATAAAGTTGTTTTGCAAAAGTATTTTGCAAAAATATTACATAGCTTTGGAAAAAAAGTTCCATTTTTTGTGTGGGGATACTCCTCTCGTATAACATAAACTCAAGAGGGCGACCCTCAATGACATAACACTTCTGAGATAAACCGTAATGTGAGCACAAGTCAAACAAACAAAATCCAGAAAATGTTGAAAACCAGATCAAGTCCAGTGTGCATCAGAGGGGATGTCAACTGACGAGGTCTTGACAGTTCAAGTCAGGTCTAGCCCTTTGATCTTCTATATTTACCATATATACTCATGTATAAGCTGAGTTTTTCAGCACATTTTTAATGCATTTTTTGTGGTAAAATTAGGTGCCTAGCCTAATATTCGGGTCGGCTTATACTCAAGTATATATGGTAGCTCTGTAATGCACTCTGTTTAGTAACCACTTTCCTCCCATCACCGAATTATGGAGAGGGAGATCACTGGAGTCTTATTTCCTATGTAGCTTCCAGAGATGTGTCTTAGGTTCCCACTGTCATCCATAGTCTTCTGAAAACCAGATTCTCACAACATAGGGTCTGATACTATAGTCACCTTCGACTTCTGATTATATGATGTACATTCTGTGGTGACTGATGATGGTTTGCTTCTTACTGTGCACTTAGTTGACATAGGATATATATGTATTTGTCTTAAAGTTTAAGGTGTAAAAAATATCTTGAGGTAGTAGAATCAGGAATTGATCTAGTCTCTGGTTAAATCTCATGAGCACTTGAAACTTTATTCTGCTTTTCTCCTTCCTCTTGATAGAGATTCCTCTAAATTATTTTAACCAAAATATCCGGTGATGGTAGTCAGGCACCATCTCATTCGGGTTTCAGGGGCAGTAGAGGCTCTGAAGCAGTAGAGTTCCGTATAATTTAATTTGCTGAATGTTAATTGCTTTTTAAAAAGTCAGTCCTCCCTAACTTTCTTTTGTTATTCCTTCTTCAGCCCTTTCATTTATTTATGCTTATTTTCTCTCCCTTTCTTCAATAAACATCTATCAAAGGGATACTATATAAATGTCATGCTTGGCTAACATCAGCATGTCCTCTCTCTATCCATAACCACCCAGAGTGTCCGCCCGGAAAAGCGAGAATGTTGTCCTTCCAGATTCTGCCACATAGACAACCCAACCTACCCTCACGCTTCTGCCTCTCACTGCTTCTCATAAGTTCACTAATACAGTAAACGATTCACAGACCTGACAAGTCCTCACTTATTATAGCCAGATGTGAGCCAGGTCAAGAGGAGCACATGGCAAGGTTGAGGAGCGGTCTTGACACCACAAGTCTTTCTGTTGTCCCCGCGATTTTGTTGTCCCCTCTCTGGTGCACTGATGCTCTCACCACTCTTTCCATACTGCCATCAACTAAATTCAAACTCCAAGAGAATCTGTACAGGATTCCCAAGGCTATAAATCTTTTCAAGAGTAGATACTCTCAACTTCCTCTCTCCAAGCTGCTGGTGGGCTTGAACCACTAACCTTTTGGTTAGAAGTCCCAGTGTGACTTGTGCCACCAAGGCTTCTCTAACCTCCTTAAACTCCCTGCTTTGAAGGCAATTCTGAGTCCTCGTGATCCTATAGGATAGGATAGAACTGCTCCTGTGGGTTGTTGAGACTGTGAGGCTTTCCAGGAATAGAGAACCTCATCTTTCTCCCTTGGAGTAGTTGGTAGATTTTAACGGCTAACATTGTGATTAGCAGCCTAATTCATGCCCACTGTGTCACCAGGGCTCCTTAGAAGACCCCAAAGCAAGAGCGCTGAGCTCCAGGGTCCCTTATAAGTCATTTCGTCCTTCATGTAGATGCACAGTTGGAAGCTGTTACATATACAGGAGGTAATGAATCTATATGATTGATTCCACCTTTTCTGAAGTTTGCTACCTGGATGGAGCCTGTGCAGTCATTACTCATTTCTATGTATTTAAGAGTTGCTGAATTATTTGATAAAACAAATGGGTTCTTTGTTTTCTCCAGATTTCCATTTTTGGAAATAAGAGACAAGACTTAAACCTGCTTGGTGTCTGCCCCACACAACTTCAAAGTAATTTTGAATTCTACGACATATATCTTCAAGACAAATTTTAACATAATAAAGTAAAGTGGGGGATGCTAAATTTTATTTATAAGAAATTAGAGTGATCATTTAGGTACAGGAAAATCTCTGAACAGTCCTGAAGCCTGCTATGTTCTATATTCTCAACAGTTGCTCTCAGACAGCTTTTGCAAGGAGTGAACAAAAGACAGATTATTGAATTTCTTTTTCTTTGAAAAAGTAGTCCTTCCTTTTGAAATGCAGTAAAACAGCCAAAAGGTAAGTAGTAAGGGAGAAAGGACAAGACGCAGTGAGGGAGAGTACCGCATGCTGGCTGTTCCGTCCCAGGGTAACTGAGCTTTGACAATGCGCCCAGTTACCAATATTCCTTCATGACAAGCTGAAACCCACATTGCCGAAATGCATTCCTCCAGTAATGCATCTGCAGGATGTGAAAAGGATTGAAAAAGACGGAAAGCTGCAAAAGCCATTGCTTTTGTAAAATGCCCAAACGATCCTTCTGCAGTGCCCTGGTTTTGTGAGCTCTTCCTTTAGCCTTCGGTCTACTTATTTCATTTCTTGTTTTGTTCTCATGATTTGGAAATATGATTAGAGCTTACAGTGAAAGATGAGTTGGCTCAGAGAATTTATGCTTTGGTTTCAGGGAAGAAAATATAATTTCAGTCCAGACTACCCACAGACACACACAAACAGAACTAAAAATGGAAAGAAAGAGAGAAGAGCAGGAAGAAAAATATTAAGAATGAGGGATGAATGGAATGGAATGGAATATGATAGTTACTACAGATAAGCAATATGAATTTCTATGTGCTGTGACTGAATAAAGAAATAATTATTAATGCTGTTTAATAGATATAGAAATGTCATTTGCATATATATTCCTGGTGGAGGAATGAGGGGGGAAAACGGGGAACAGATAGATACTCATCTACAGATGAATATCTCATTTTCAGGAAATGTACCTTTAAGTAATCTAGAAATGAACTGCATAGGTTGAGGGTTGAGGCAGACTGCAGCCTACATAGGACCCCATGAGTTGGAATCTACTCAGTGGCAGTGGTTGTTTGGTCGGTTTATAGTCAGTGTTTCTCCATGTGAGAAGTAAAAAGGAAAAGGGCTTAATTCGGTTCATTCTTTTGTGTTTACAGAAAACAGTTGAATTGAAGAAAGCTGAAAACAAAAGGCTCTTGTATCATACTGAGGTGTATTACAATTTATTATTGATCTACCTGAACTTTTGGAGCTAGGTCTTCCATAGTATGTTACAAATTTGTCATAGGGGCCAAACTAATTTGGTCTTCTACCCTCCTCAGAATATATATATAATTAGCAACGTGGTGTGTTTTTTTTTTTAACTAAACATAGAGAAATGCTTTTGAAGCCCCCATGGATGGTTTCAGCAACAGCTCCCAGGGGGCCAGTATCATCCACTTTGAGAAACACTGGGTTAGAGCTTTAAATTTTGCCTTAAAAATGCAGTTACTGGGAATTTTCCTTTGATTTATCCATGTACTGTACTCTTCATTATGCTTTTTAAAAAAATATTCAACAAATATTGAAGGCTTATTATCTCTTGGGTACTCTATGAGGTACTGGGTATGGAATTCTAAGCAAAAAGCAAATATATTATATGAGGATGGGGAAATAGATCTATGAGCCTACATTTATAGGTTTAGTATTAAGGTAGCAGAAGGACATTGGGCCTCCACTCA
>NW_022111324.1:33189286-33192295 GCF_000313985.2 Echinops telfairi | reverse complement strand
ATGTACAAATGTGCTTTACACAATTGATGTGTGTATGGATTGGGATAACAGTTGTATGAGCCCCTAATAAAATGTTAAAAAAACAAAACAAAACAGGGTTCTAGCAATATGGATGTTACATGTAATGTAAAAGACAAGTATAAACAATCATGGAGAATATAAAATTTTAAGTGGAGACAAATCTTATGAATCAAAATCAATGTTATTAAAAATATTAAAAGAGATCATTTATGCAGAGACATAAGGAAAACTAACTGTGTTAGTCTGGGTACTTTAGAGAAATAAATCCACAGGAACTCATGTATAAGAGAGAGTTTTATATAAAGGTTAAGTGTGCATCAAGAAAACATCCCAACCCAGTGCTGCCCAAGCCCACAAGTCCAGCATTAACCCATATGTCTGACACCAATCCATAAAGTCCTCCTTCATCTCACAAAACACACACACATGACACCGACTGCAGCAGGAAAGTCGAATACGCATCTCAGCACTGGCAGGGGTCTCCACACGGCTCCTCCAGCACCAAGGGCTGCAGCGGGGTAGGTCCATGTGGCTTCTCCTTGGGGATGTCTTGCAGGAAGTGAGCCTTGCCAGATGAAGCAGGGAACTGGCAAAGGCAGCTGCACCCTCGTCTGACCATCAGAAAGCAGGAGACCCGAGAACTAGAAAGATGAGGCTCACCAAGCCATTTATCTCTCTGCCCTTCAATTAACCCCACATGTGTTTATCGACCAGGTTGGCACAATAGACTAACTACCTCAGTAGCTTTTAAAAAATGTGTTGTAGAGTGTATTAAAGTTTAAAATTTGAGGACTAAGTTTTGGGAAGCCTCTGATTTACGTGAGTCTGAAATTCATTTTTGAGTCTCCACAAATACTCGGCCTCCATTGAGTTTTTTCTGAATATTACTGATGAGCAATGTCAAAAACTATGACCTTGGGTAAAGTGTGTTTGAAAGTGGATGACTCATCCTCCTTTAGGCAGCCCAGAGAAAGCCTAGACTTCAGGACTTGCTTGGCTGTGCTCTTGAAAATTGGTGTGCTGGTGTAGAATTCCTGTCATAGTAAACCATATGACTGCCTGATTCAAAATGGCCAACACCAATCTATTTCAGCTCACTAGCACCTAAAATATCAATCCTTAAAGTGTTCCCAAGCAAGGATATTACTTTAAGGTCTGAGGTAAGCTTGATTCAAGTCAAGGTATTTTCAATGGCCTCATTCATGTGAACATCAGACATTGAAGAAGGAAGAACAGAAAACAATCCAGGCATGTGGATTATAGTGGCTGGTGAAGCATATTGAAACTACACACAGACTGCCCAAAGAAGTAACAAATACACCTTTGAAGAAGTACAGCCAGAATTCTTCTTGAGATGGGGATTTTGAGACTTCCTTTCACCGACTGGGGGCATGTTATCAGGAGAGATCAGTTGCTAGGAAAGGACAATATGCTTGCTAAACTAGAGGGGCAGCGACAAAGATGAAGACCCTGGACAAAATGTATGGACACAGTGGCTGGAGCATTTGTGAGGGTGGCGCAGGGCTGGGTGGTGTTTCCTTCAGTTGTGCATGGTGAACTATGAGTTGGAACTGACCGGATAGCTCGTAACAATCACAACAGGCTAATACAGCAACAGGATAGTACAGGAGGATGAGCAGAGAAAATGCCCCCCCCCCCCCAAAAAAAACTCCTGAAAGTAAATAGTAATGTGAGGAAGTAGGAAAAATAGGAGGGAATACCATTTTTTTTCAAAAAATAATTTTATTGGGGGCTCTTACAGCATCCTCACCTTCAATATATTAATCGTATCAAGCATATTTGTACATATGTTGCCATCATCATTTCCAAAACATTTTCTGCTTGAGCCCTTGGTATAAGCTCCTCTTTTTTCCTTTTCCTCCCTCATCCTCTCACCCTCGTGAATCCTTGATCAATTATATATTGTTATTATTATTTCATTTCTTACACTGCCTGTTGTCTCTCTTCACCCACATTTCTGTTATTCATTCCCTTTAGGGGGGGATATATATCCAACCTTGTGATGAGTTCTCCCTTTCTCCCTCTTCCCCCTCCTCAACCATGTCCCTCCCCTCAAGATATTCCTACTCCAAGTACTATTCCTCAGGGGTTTATCTGTCCTGAATTCTATGTGGTGAGAGCTTTATCTGTACCAATGTGTGTTCTTCAGTCTAGCCAGCTTTGTGGGGTAGAACTGGGCCATGGGAGTGGGGGTGTGGGGTGTGGGTGGGAGAAGCATTCAGGAATAAGAGGAATGATGTGTTTCATTGGTGTTATACTGCACCTTGGTTGAATCATCCCTTCTTTATAACTCAGTACAGTACAAGAGCCTTTTGTTTCCTTCTGTGGGGGGCTGTGGATCTCCATTCCAAACCTCCTCGTTCACATCAATATAGTTGTTTGGATATTTTGATATCTGATATCTGATACCTGATCCTCATAATCACACAGGCTGGTATACTTCTTCCATGTGGGCTTATTTGCTTCCCTGCTGAATGGCTCCTTGTCTGACTTCAAGCTTTTAAGACCCCGGGCACTTTATCTTTTGATAGTTGGACACTATCTGCTCTATTCACATTGGCCTATGCACCCATTTTGTCTTCAGTGTTTGTGTCGGGAAGGGGACTATCAAAGAGTGCTAGGTTATTAGAACAAAGTGTTCTTGTGTTAAGAGAGGCCTTGAGTATAGGTCCAAAGTCTGTCTGCTGTTTTAATAATTAACATATAAATATATGTATGTTGGCCTCTATACCTTTCAGTATAAATTAGTATATATACATATATACATGCCCATAGCTAAACTTCTATAAATAGCTTTTGCCTGCTATTTCCTTTCATCTTCCTCCTATCCCACTATCATGCTCACCCTCCTTTAAGCTCTCATTAATTCCTCTTGGATACACTGCTCTTGATTAAACCCCACCAGGCATTATAGACACTCCTTGCCATCAAATTTAGATCTTTGTTGTTCCCTTATCTCTGATTTGG
>NW_022111324.1:33187758-33189186 GCF_000313985.2 Echinops telfairi | reverse complement strand
TGCCTATGTTATATAGATAGACATGGGGGGGGGGCAAACAAACAAAAATAGAAAACAAAACAAAAGAAAGAAAACAGTAGATAGTTCTAGTTCTAACTTTCAATCATGGGGCAAGGATGTGAATAGCCTTGCTAACATGAAGAATACATTAGAAAGTGAATTGTTGCAGATGCACTTAAGTTAGAATTTAGAACCCTATCATTTGATTTTCTTTAGGATCCATTTAAATTTGTTTTAGTTTTTAATATTTTGTGCTTTCTTTTTGATTGAAGTTTTTATGTGTTTTACTTTGATCTTCCTGTTAGTTTTTTGGTTTTTTGCTGTTTTTCTTTACTTTGAATCCAGGATATGTAAATCTATAGAGACAGTAAGTGAATTATTGGTACCTTGGAAATATGGCAGGGAAAGTTGGGGGGCAGGGGATATGGGGACCTAATAATTATGAGTACAAGATTGAAGAATATGTTCTTAAACTGATTATGGTAAGAATTGTACCTTCTTGATGTGATTGAACTGATGGATTGTATGAGATGTATATGAATTACATGTTAATAAAACTGTTGGGGGAAATAGGAAGCAAGCATAATATAAAACTATTGGTATCATGTCGGGGTAATTTGTGACATCATGTTGGGGGGGTGTCCATCATTTGTAGCACTCCAACCATCTAGGAGCTACCTGAGACACATGGAGGAACTGCTCAAGACTCAAAATCGAGTCATGAGGGAGAGGAGAGGGATTCAAGAGAGAGAAGAGCCTTGGAAGCTTCTCCACTCACCAATTTGCAAGCCAAAGGAGAAAGTTTACAAAGTTCAAATGCAGGGACAATAATGGGGAACAGTGACATCAGGCACAACATGTTTTCATGATGCATAATTAGCAAACATCCTTGCACTAGCAAACATTCTCATATAACTAACAAATATTCTAATATGATTAACAAACATTTTTGTATGCCTGCATATTTTGAACTGATGGACTTCTTTTTGTCTCCAGCAAGGAGGCTCCTTATCACTCAGAGTTTGCACCAAGTTCCTGGAAAATGCAAACCGTTACACAGGCAAAGCTCACTCATAGTTGTTGCAGCCAAGCAATCCCCCCAGGGTAACAGAACAATGTATCACTACAGAAAACGATATGACAGAGCACCCCCCCCCACACACACACACAAAATTTCAATCAACTAAAAATGTAAATTATACATTTATTTTTTAAACATAAAAAAGTGAGAATTTACAATGGCATCAAGATAAGCCCAGTATTCTGAATATACACTTTTTGCATATAAATAACTCACATATAATTCTTTTTTTTTTTTTTTTTATCAATTTATTGGGGCTCATACAATTCGTCACAATACATAGATCAATTGTGTAAAGCACATCTATACATTTGTTGCCCTCATCATTCCCAAAATTTTCTTGCCTC
>NW_022111324.1:33151846-33187658 GCF_000313985.2 Echinops telfairi | reverse complement strand
CCCTTCCCTTTCCCCCATGCACCCTTAATAATTTATAAATTATTTTTGTATCTTACATTACACTGTCCGGCGCCTCCCTTCACCCACCCCGCTGCTGCCCGTCCCCCAGAGAGGAGGCCATATGTGGCTCCCTGTGATCCATTCCCCCTTACTACCTCCCCTTTCCCTATTAAATGTACAACAATGTTAATACCTGAATTATATCAATAGTCTAACATATATAGTCTCAACTAAATATTTTAGAACTACAATTGTGTAGAAAGTCTAAAGTTCAACTATGTTTTTCATAAATCTTAAATCAAGAATAGCAGGGATAAAAATAAAAAAGAATATTAGGGCTGTATAAGAATCACATTTTCCTCTTAATGTCTGCCTCAGAACAGATGACAGACTGTAATAAATAAGTATTGTTCTCCTGTCTACAAGGTCTCAGTTCAAATCCACTAGCCACTCCTTGTGGGGCGAGGAGAGTCCCCAACAAATCATCACAGGTCCGGTAGGTGCAATTGTACAGCAATAATAAGTAAAGATTACAGTAAAGTCATAGAGAGCATGAGAGGTAGAGGAGAGATTGGAATAATGGAGTCAGACACAATTCATAGTAGCATGCTCACCTCAGCCCCACTTGGTGGTCCACGTGGGAGGAGCGCGGCCATGAAAGCAGGAGAGAGCCTCAGGAGCTAGAGCAGGAGAGCCCCAACTGTATTGCTAACCAAGGATTATATCTCATTAGGGGGACACAATTACAGGTAACCACACGTCACAGGAAGGGGCAGTACAATGAGCATACACATCGTAGGAAGGGGATGCATGATAGGCATATGCATGACAGGAAGGGGATGAGCTAGGGGTGTGCCCATAGGAATGGGAAGGTCTAGGGATATACATGTGACAAGATGGGCGGACCCTAGATTCATGATGGCAGCTTAACCTTGGTCATCCTTGGGTGGGTTTGACTTCCCTGGTATCGCTTACAAGGAGACAGACAACTACTATCCTCATCAGAAGGGAGTGGGCCCTATTTGTTGTGGGATGAACAGTGGTGTCTGCTTGGCCTAGATGGCTGATAGCTCTTAGGGAGAATAACCCCTGATCTACTTCTGATGACCTCCAAGTGTATAGTCATTCGTAAGCAGCTAAGTTTGGCATATATCTGGGGGAGACAACTTGGGAGAAATCTTTCTGTTTCCCACAACTCTTTGGGAGAAAGATGAAGCTATCTGCTCCCATAGAGATTCATATTCTTGGAAACACTAAATAGGGTCCCCGTGAATCAGAACTAACTCTATGACAATGGTTTTCATTTGGAGTATAAATCAGATATTATGGAATATTCTGGATACATATTTTGCATAGCATTTACCTATAACAAAAACACAACATGGTAGATATTACTTTTGTTAAAAATGAAAACAAACAAAAAAGAGTTTAGATATATCTCCTCTCGCCCCTACCCATTGTCTTTTTGTTCTATTTATTAACATCCAGCCACCGTATGGTACATTTCTCAGTAGTGAGACATTATAGTGAACTAAGTGCATAGTTGACATGAAGATGCATTCTTGTGTTGTACAGTGCCATAGATTTGACAAATGCAAAATGTCATGTGCTCACCTTTACAGAGTCCTGCAGAGTAGTTTTCTTGCCCTATAACGGCACTTTGCTTCACATCTCCATCCTTTCCCTTACTATGTTGCACAGGGCAAACCTGAGCATGAAAGAGAATATGCAACTTTTTATTGACCTAGTACAAACACTCTTATTTTGTAACTTACATGTTAGATAGATAGTACTGAAAACAACATCAACAAAACCTAAAAGCAAAATAATAAAAAGAGAAAATAGGAAAAGTAAGAACTTACAATTGCATCAAGATTAGCTCAACTTCTGGGTGTAAATAAGAAAAGTCCTAATAATGCAAAAAAAAACATGTTAAAATAATGTACTTAGCCTTTTTAAAATTAACTTGCAGTGGCTTTAATGAGATTATTTTGATTAATTTCTGGAGTAGCTGGGAAGAATAAAATCAGACGTGTTTTAATACTTTTCTCCCTCAGTTGATACTTATTTTGGAATGTTGCTAAAACCCTGGAATTTAGAGTTGTTCTTTTGTCTTTCTCTTTTCATTTCTATTCAGGTTACCTGCTCTAGGAGTGCTTTATGGGAATAAATAATAATTGTTTGTAGTCTCTAGTTCTATCCTGAATATTCTATGGTAAAACTACATTTATTTTTATTGTTAACATAATCATGTCAAAACAATAACTGATTCACAGTCAATTTCCAAATAGAACTATAATATCTGCCAAAATTGTTCAGAAGTGCTGTATTCTAATTCGCATCTAATCTTGCATGCTGCTGAACGATATTATATGATTTTTTTTATGTTATAAACTGTATTGATCTTTTATCTCTCTTGCTAGCTGACTGCAGACAATCTGAAGAAATGATAGTGCAGCTTTCAACTCTAAGGTTTACTTTATTACTGTACCAAAAACTAAACCAAAAAAGATGTCTTTGTACTTACATGAATTTGTTTTGTTTTGCATTTCTAGAACCTCAACTTACTGGCTCTCTCGCATCCAATCATTTCTCTACTGCAACGAGAACGGCCTCCTGGGCAGCTTTTCAGAAGAGACACACTCCTGCACGTGTCCCAACGACCAGGTGGCCTGCACCTCCTTCCTGCCCTGCACCGTGGGCGATGCCTCAGCTTGCCTGACCTGCGCGCCAGACAACCGTACTCGATGTGGCTCCTGCAACACCGGCTACATGTTGAGCCAAGGGCTCTGCAAGCCGGAGGTAGCAGAGTCCACAGATCACTACATTGGCTTTGAGACTGATCTCCAAGACCTGGAGATGAAATACCTGTTGCAGAAAACAGACAGGCGAATAGAAGTCCATGCCATTTTTATTAGCAACGATATGCGTCTCAATAGCTGGTTCGACCCCTCTTGGCGCAAGCGCATGCTCCTCACCTTGAAGAGTAACAAGTACAAGTCGAGTCTGGTCCACATGATCTTAGGGCTCTCTTTACAAATCTGCTTAACTAAGAACAGCACCTTGGAGCCAGTGTTAGCGGTCTACGTCAACCCCTTTGGAGGCAGCCATTCTGAGAGCTGGTTTATGCCTGTGAATGAAAACAGTTTTCCAGACTGGGAGCGGACTAAACTGGACCTCCCTCTGCAGTGCTATAACTGGACACTGACTCTGGGGAACAAGTGGAAGACATTTTTTGAGACAGTGCACATCTACCTGAGGAGTCGCATCAAGTCAAATGGTCCGAATGGCAATGAGAGCATTTACTATGAACCTTTGGAATTTATTGACCCTTCTCGGAACCTGGGCTATATGAAAATCAATAACATTCAGGTGTTTGGCTACAGCATGCACTTTGACCCTGAAGCAATTCGAGACTTGATTTTGCAACTGGATTACCCCTATACTCAGGGATCCCAGGACTCCGCACTTTTGCAACTATTAGAGATAAGAGACCGTGTAAATAAACTCTCGCCACCTGGTCAGCGTCTGCTAGATCTTTTCTCTTGCTTGCTTCGTCATCGACTCAAGCTGTCTACTAGTGAGGTAGTAAGAATTCAGTCTGCTTTGAAGGCGTTTAATGCCAAATTGCCAAACACAGTGGATTATGACACGACCAAATTATGTAGTTAACCATAAATGTCAAGCACAACCCCAAACCTCGGAGGAGTTTTTACAGTGCTTTTGTGGAACAGTTTATGTTTGGAAGAGTAAATTTAAATTGTCTTTTCAATATCTGTCTTATATCAGTCAATAGCATTGGATGGCAATTTACACACATGAACTTTCTGACAATGAATATATTATACTGCAGTTTGGGTTTATGAATGAAATAAATACTGACACCAGTCTAGAAGACCTTCTACTTTTTACAATAAATTTCATTTGTAATTTTATATGTTCCGTGGCAATGCTTTTGTGCATTATATCCTCTAGAGGGAACATAAAATGATACCAATAAAATTTTTGTAGCTGAACAGTTATAAAAAGAAGTGCTGTGGGATTCCTTACCCCTCCCCCATGAAATAAGTTCTATTTTGATATAGTTTCTAAAACCATGGTGAATATTTCACTAAGATTCTTTTCTTTTTTTTAATGGGAGCAGTGGAAGGTCCCTTCCAATAATCTTTATTGAAACTCCAATTAGGGAGAATGCTCAATATTCAGTTTTAGTTTTTATTTGCTTCATTAAAAGTATAATGGCAGTGGTTTATAAGACATTTCTAGTGACAGCATCATCATTTAAATAGTCAGGCTAATTTTTCACAAATCAAATTCAGAACATTCCAGCAGACATACTGAAAAATCAATGAGTTTATAAGCATATCATGAAGGAAGCAAACCCTTAATTTCCTTAGCACCTTGCCATGTCACTACATCCTACTGTCTGCATCCTACGAACCGATAATCAGCGCACTCTGCATAGTCATTTTCACTTCAAGCACTAAAAACTTAGTTATCCTCCCATTTTGCCCATGTCAACAAAATAACATTTTGAGAATCCACAAATTGTAATGCATTGGAGTAAAATACATGCTCAAAGAATTAAATTCAAATGTAAATAGACATATTTATTTTTCTCTCTGAGACACTACTGCTGTTGAAAGATATTTTGAGGAGCAAGCTATTTAAATATAAAACTGACTTGAGTTCCAATTTTTCATTTGAAGGTTACATTGAGATCCCATCTTATCGGGCTATAATATTAGATGTATAACTAGTACTTTTTATATGAACTTAAATTGTATTTTTGTTTCGATATATAAATGTATCTGTAAAGTGTGTTTGTAATATTTATCACACAACTATTGTCTGGATATTTTATAAATATTTCCTTGTCATTTAAGCAAATGTGTTGCCCAGACCGGCTTTCCTGTTGAGGTTGTGAAGGAATTTCTCAGCGTGCAGAGGCAGGAAATAATGACCTGGCTGGAAAGGATAAGACAGGTGACTAAAAGATTGCATAGTCATCCTGGATTCTGGAATATTTGTTTTCATTTGCAAAGCAGTATAAGGACCAGCAGACTTTTCAGAAAACAGACAATTACTGGATAACTAACTACCACATGCAAAATATGGCTCTGCTACCTAGTATCTGGGTAGCTGAATTTCTGACTTTGTGCTCTAAAGTGCTAGATAAATTTAAAGTGAGTTTTTCTTCAAAGCTTTACTTTCTGCTGTTGTAGGTTTTCAATAGTAAATAGACAAACTGTTAAGCATTCATTATCTTTCTGGTGTCTAGGCTGCCATCTTTTTCATTAATTCTAATTAATTTATAATTTACAAGAGTAAATTTTGGGCTATCAACTCCATTTTCTTTCTTTCTTTTTTTTTTCTCAGTGGAAAAAACAACAAAAACAAAACAAGGCTCAGAGTTGTTTGTCAAACTGAAAGACCAAGATTTTAGTACAGATTTTTCTGGAATAAATCTGTCCTGTCTTCATTACACCATTGGTGGAATTGAGACCACTTCAGAAATTGAAGTATAAATCAGCTAGCATTATGAAACACGTACCTGCGTATTACCTGAAAACATTTTAATTAAACTATCTTTTTATCTTTTAAAATCAATCTTAGGCAGTAATCAGGTCTATCAAATATATAAATTTTTTTCTTTAGCCCTCACAGTTGCTACCAATCCCCTTTCTACAAATGTCTGAGCAGCGGAAGCTCAGATGTCCAAAGGTTCTCAGAACCCACAACTCTCTTAAGCAACATACAGTCTATACTTAGTGCTCTGAACAGCAGTTCTCTAGTACTTAAAGGTTTGTCAGCAATGTTAATTAACTTACTGCACACTGACTGCAATGGCTTATGATGGAAAAGTTTCTAACACTAAAGTTAAGAGCATACCTAAGGGTTTATCCTTGGACTACTTGGGCCTGCCTTAGAATAACACTATTTATTCTCCAGTTCTCTTGGTAACACCTAGTGAGTTCTTTACATCTCCCTGTCCAGTTCCGCCCTGAAGGCACAAACTCATAGGCACCCTTTCCTCCAGATGCTGGGCATAAGGAAACGTGAATTCTGTGTAAGTAACCTTATAAACAAACTCCAAAATGCTATACAAATTTAAAGATATATATAAGGTTACTGTGTAAGTAACCTTATAAACAAACTCCAAAATGCTATACACATTATATATATATATATATATATATATATATATATATATTCAATATATTATGTTCATGCTTCTATTTATCCTATCTCATCACATGTTATGTCACGTCCTCTAAGCAGTGGACTAAAAATGACCTAAGTCAACACAATCTGTGTTTACCAAAGATTTCTTAATTTTGTATGAGGAAATACAATCTACGTGTTTCCATTTATTCTGACTTGCCCTACATAAAACATATCTGCTCATAATTTTTTTATGAATTTGAGAAATTTTAATAAATATAACTTGACTGTCAAATTTTTATTTAGAGCAAAACAGGGTATTTCACTTGGCCTTTTGATATACCTAGTTCAGGTCTTTAAATTTATCGTGAATTCAATAATTCAATAAGGGTTGAAATTCTTTAAATAAAAATTTATGAAGAATATATTCTCTCCAGGAATATACATTACTGTTTGAAGTATTTTGACAAGTATCATAGTATTACCTGAGTTGGTATCCTGGAGATATCAAATCTGTTCATAGCAGTGAAACGAATATGCAATGGTCTCGCTCAACAATAAAATACGAGTGCTGAACTAGCCGGTGGTCCTCTCTACCTAGATTTAAATAAATGCAAGACAATCCATTTTCTCCTTTGTCCATTTTTTTAAATTGTTAAAATATGAAAACCTATTTTGGAATAGACCAGACCATGTGCTTCCCTGTGTGGCCCCAAAATGACACTCCCCCTTTTATTCCCTTCATTGTACATGTTGGTTTTTTCTTCCTTGAGCACAAACATAAAATTTATTCCTTTGAAAATATCTATTTGAAACAACTTGTAGGCAGAAAAATATTATTAATATGTACTACATACAATGTATCAGTGTGAAATCTATGATATTATTCTTCTTAGATATCACTTGCAGATGTTACTAATCCCCAAATATCAATTTATAATGGTACCGATAATAAAATGTGATCAACAATGGAAATTTTAAAAATAAATAAATGAGAGAGGTATTTGACACTTTATAACAGACAGAGGGTGTAGCCTTCAGAATAGCACTCCGTCATAAATTGGAGCTGCCTGTAAGTGTTCTCACTGTATTGATTTCAGCTCAAGGTATAATTCAGCCACTGCCACTGAGTCAATTCAACAGAGCGATCACATAGGACAGAGCAGAACTGCCCCTTTGAGTTTCCGAGACTGTCAGTCTTTCTTGGCACAGGCAGCCTTACCTTTGTGTCCCAAGGGTCAGGTGGTGAGCTTGTCCTCCAGGTCGAACTACAGTCACTACAGTTGTAGCTCACTATTCCCCCAGTTCTAACACAGAAAGATAAAACTGCTTTCAGGGACTTGAACGTGGAAAATTCCTTTGACTTTCAGATTGCCCTTTGGGTGGTGGGCGGGGGTGGGGTGGGGTGGGGGGCCTTTCCTCTATTGTCCTTGATTGATTTTTAAAGAATTAATTTTCCTTCAAGAATGATCTCACATTTGACTTCAGTTTTTATCTTCCCCTTAGTAAAAAGTACTTTTGTCCCTACTTTGTATCTCAAGTGTCCCAAGGTCAAAATGCTAATTGTTTTTATTTTCACCGTACTTCATTTTAAAAGTAATTATATCTGTTGCATTGTATCCATATTATTTTAAAATTCAGATACTATACAAGTATCTATAGTATTCTAGAATGCAGATACCACACATATTCTGATTTTTCTTAAGACTTTAATATACAACAGTAAATGATTGACCATTTGAACCCCAAGTTCAAGTTCACGCCATGCATTGCAACTCACATGAAGTGGTGCTTCTGTGAATGAATGTTGTATGAAGTGGTCCTGAACTTCAAGATTCTATAGAAACGTTTCTATATGTGATTTTTTGGTAAAAACCTGGTAAAATGAGTGACACCACCCCTTCATAGTTCATCATGATCTCCAATCATTGAAACATCAGCAACACAGGGCTATTTCCATTTCCCAGGCATCACTCACCTGAAACACTACACCTTCTTTGAACATTTAAAAAGGATGATAGAAGCATATTGTTCAAATACCAATCTAGGTACTGCTCCCTTAGAGATACCTTAATACATCAATTGAAAAAGAATGGAACAAAATATCGATTTCAACAAATTTATTTATTTGTGTTTCATACAACAGAATTAGTGGCTTTAATATTTTAATATGAGCATTTAATGTAGAAAATTTCAATCACCATAATATTTGTTTTATTATTGAGTATTATAATAGAAGTATTTTAAAACAAGTGGTGGATATTTATTATTTTCATAGTGAGAACTCCTCAAATTTGAGACATTCAAGGTTAAAAAACAGGGAAGAAGCATCAAAATTTTATAAAATATAATAGCACATTTTGATTTTTAAAAAGTAAAGTTTAGCTATTTCAAATAACTTTCAGGACTTCCGGACTCTAAAATGTACATGATGACTACTGCATACCTTCAGTAAAGGGAGAAATATATTTGTAAAATGTTTTACAAATATTAAGATGAATGAAAATTAATCTGCTCAAGTGATTAAAATGAAGAAGTTTATAACTGTGAAATATGTGTGAGATAAATTTAAACACTTCAAAAGTATTTTACTTATGGAGAAATGTTGACAGTGTGTAAAATGTTCTCTCCCTTATAGGTAACAAAACTCTACTGTGATCTCTTGATTTGAAGAACTTAACAGTTTAGTATGTTATATGTTTATCCTTATTTGGCCCTATATTTAAAATATACAGATAATTTATAGATTACATTTAAATTTCATAATGGATTCTATGTAAAAACGTGTTTTAATATTCTGTCACCGGAAAAATAATTTTACAGGCCAGGCTTTAAAATTAAATTTCACTAACAACTTAATAAAGTCTTCTCTCTATTAAAAACTTCATCATCTGGCTTTATATGTAATCATTATTTTTGTCTTGAAATTTTAAAATCTAGCTTGTATGTATTAATCACAGATACTTTCAAGGACTGTTTGGATTTAAAATATAACAGATAAAAGAAATAGGTTGAAGAAGGACATTGAACTAGTGTATCCAACTGTTGCTTTATTTTCTTTGTTATTACAAGTATTGTTCAATGATAGACTCAAGATTAAAATACAAAACAAAACAAAATCACTGCTATTGAGTCAATCTAGACTCAGAGCAAACCCATAGGAATAAATGAGTTTCTGTTGGTTTCCCAGACTGTAACTCTTGACAGGAGCAGACAGTCTTATCTGTTTCCCATTGAGCAGCTGGTGTTTTTGAACTGCTGACCTAGCATTTAGGAGGCCAATGTATATTTCACTGCACCTCAAGGACTACATTATATTACACAAGAAGGGAAACAAATAAAAATAGAAAGGGGAACACATACCAGGTGTCTTGTCAAATTCATCTCAATATCATTTGGGAATATTTTTCTAGAAATACTATGGCACACAATTTAATACCATATATTTAGTTAAAAATTCTAAAATAGTATATTACTTCCATCTAATAGTAAAAACTTCTAGCACATTTTCCTTATTTAACAAATTTATTGATTTTTAAAAAATTAATTTTGCCTAATATAGAATATCAAGCCCTTAATTACTCGCTTTAATGATTATTGCACAATACTTTTGTTGTTTAACTAACTCAATTTCTATCAACTTTCAGTTAATTACTTATTCATTTATGAAAGAATCCTTCATTTTATGTGGCATGGACTGTGCTATTAACTATGCTAGTAACTCCCAAATTGAAAGGCAAAGAGAAATATGAATGAAGAGAGGGGAAAAAATTTATAATATCCAAGAGCTGATTTAAAGTTCCACACAGTTATAGAAGCAACACAGAGATATATAGCCCAGGAAGAGAAAACAGCAAAGATATTAAAGTCATAGTAGCCAATAATTGCCAAAACGAATGACAAACAACAACAGCACATAAAACCTTAGGGAATACCAAACAGGATAAACACCAAACAATAAACACTTGATGTGATAAAATGAGTAACAGTTCTTTTAGGTGTTATTTGGGCTTTGTTCTTTGGTAAAGCACTTGCCAATCTACCTGCCATACCTACCAACCATCCCTAAACCCTAAGGAACTACTTTTGCTCTAATTCTTTGAAGGAACAACTTGGGAACAGTGTCAGGAGATGAATTTCAGGATGTTTTCTTCCTCAGAGTTTGTCTTCAGGGATTCATCAAGTGCATTCGTGATTCCTGGGAAAGCTATAAACCATGTGACAGCTTGATACTTTTTTGTTTGTCCCTGGAATGCAGTTTTCCCTGTGATTGACTTATTTACTATGCAAATAGAGGCTTGAAAAAGCACCCAATAGGATTAGGTGATATGCAGAGATTGATTGTTTTGTTGTCCTGCTATGAAGGTTATTTCTTAAACTTGACAAAGAGATTCCCTAAATAAGCAGTAAACCCTGAAGAGAGTTTTAGAGATAAGAAGGGAGAAAACGCATAGAAAGAGAAGGTTCTTATTCTCTGCCATTTAGTTAATTCCTTCTCATAGTGACCCTATAGGGCAGGGTAGAACTGCCTGTGGGTTTCCAAGACTATAAATCTGTATGCATGTGGAAAAGCTCAATTTTCTCCTGTGGAGTGGCCGGTGGCTTCAGACTGCTGACCTTGCAGTAAGCAGGCCAACGCCGAATCTACTATGCCAGGGCTCATTGAGCAAAGGCTAGGAACTCCCTGAAACAGATATAATAAGAGTGTAGGGTTGGAACTGAGCAGATAATTAAAGGCCTGGAAGTGCCCTATAGCAGTCAGTAGTGGTGGCAGAAAGTCATGCTGTGAGGGCTATACTGACTATGAGCTGAGCCAGTTAGCAGAGTAGAGGTCAGCAGCAGGGGGACTGAAGGCAGAGAAATGTGCATGGCTAAGAGTAGGATGCACCTGTTTGCAAAGCCCAGGGACTGGCCTGTTTGCATGGCCTAGAAGAGCTAACAGAACTGCCCATGATGAAGAATGAAAGCAGTCATTCTTCACCTCAGGGAAGGCTTTTCGACCTTGCCTACATGCCTCCTGATCCGAATTTATAGACTGTTAATTTCAAGGTGATTCGGA
Source organism: Echinops telfairi (assembly GCF_000313985.2). NCBI lineage: Eukaryota > Metazoa > Chordata > Mammalia > Afrosoricida > Tenrecidae > Echinops > Echinops telfairi. The sequence goes on along the minus strand of NW_022111324.1, from coordinate 33,176,434 downwards.
ACTTGAGTTGTACACTGTACCTTTCCTAATACCGTATCATTACGAGTATAGTCTGTGAGTTCCGTGTGGCCATTGTAAGCGATACTCAAAGTCAACAGTGAAACAGATATTTCCGTGGGGGGTCCCAGTGGGTGGAGGGGTGAAGGGGATGACTCCTGTCAGAAATAATGGAGAAATTGGAGAGTAAATGTAGGCCTGACAAGATCTCGTGGGAACCAGCTAACCCTAATTCAAAACCCTCAGAAATCTCTACAAGTTCTCTTGATAGATTATACCTAAGTTCATCAGTTCAAGACCCAGGTGGCACAGTGATGAAAGTTTGGCTGTTAGCAGAAAGGCTGATTGTTCAAACCCACCAATTGTTTTATGAGAGAAAGATGTGGAAGTTTGTTTCCATAGACAGAGTTGTATGTGTGAGTCAGGTGCCATCCATTCAGTTCTGACTGATCATGGTAATAGAGCAAAACACAATCTGCTCTTTTGATATTCTCAAAAGCATTCCTTTGTTGAAGCCTTAGAAATCATATGGGAAATTCTACTGTATATCCTTTAAAGTTGATATGAGTCACAATTTACTTGATGGCCCTGGGATTGCTTTATTGTTGTTGATTGTGGTTTTGGTTAATTTTTTTATCATGTTAAATCTCTTTTAGACACCAAAGACTGAATGTCTTGAAAGAAATCAAACAAATCTTTTCTTAAAAATATTTAGATAAGACTAAAAAAAAGAACTAGAATTACATCTGACTTCTTTATTTGTTTTTGTTGTTTTGTTTGTTTGTTTGTTTTTTACATCTGACTTCTGTTGAAATCCAGAAAAGAGTAAAGTGAAATAATTTGTGGAAAGGAAGAAAAAAAAGCTAATGATTTTGTGGTCAGTTAATGTTATTTATAACAGTTTACGAGAAAAGGGGCTTTTTCAAACAATTTTTTTTTAAACTAGGGATTTTATTGACAACAAGACATGCCTGACCCATAACTTTTTCAATGATCTTGTATGCATGTGGAAGTTTGACATTGATTAAGAGAGGAAGAATCAGTGCATTTAAATTATGGTGCTGGTGAAGAATATTGAAAATACCATGGGCTACCAGAGAGCAAACACATGTGTTAAAAGAAGTGCAGTTGGAATGCTCCCAGGAAAGGAGCATGTTTTTTGAATATTGTCAAATATAGTGCCAGAAGACGAGCCCACCAGATGGGAAGATACTCAAAATGTGACTGAGAAGAGCTACCTCTCAGAGCAGCATCACAATGATGTGAATAGAGAAGAGTCCTCAGGACCTTAACGTGTTGATGTGGAATGACTCAAAATGAGAAGAAGCAGCTTCAAATAGCTCAATAATTGGAATTTGCAATGTACAAAGTCTGAACCTAGGAAAATTGGAAGTCATCAAAAACAAAATGAAGCACATAAAGATCTATATCCTAGGCATTAGGGACCTAAAACAGATAGGTACTAGCCATTTTGAGTGAGATACTCATAATGTATGCTAGTGACAAAATCAAGAGGAATAGTGTCAAAATTCATCATCGAAAAGAACATTTTAAGATCTATCTAGAAGTGCTATATTGTTTGTGATAGGACTGAATCTGTCTGCATCTAAGTAATCCAGTAAATACAACTGCTAGTCAAATTTATGCACAAGCCACTAAATCTAGTGATGAAGAAACTGAACGATCTTGCTAGCATCTTCAGTCTTAAATTGATATAACATGAAATCAAGTTGCATTGCAATTATTGGTGATTAGAATGGGCAAGCTCAAAACCAAAAGGCAGGAATAGTAGTTGGAAAGTATGACCTTGATAACAAAAACAAAAGTGGAGATAGCATGATAGAGTTTTCAAGACCAATGACTTCTTTATCATAAATTCCATTTTTTCAACAACACAAGTGACTACTATACACATAGACTTCTTCATGTAGAATACGCAAAACCAAATTGACTGTGGGAAGAACCAATGGAGAAACTCAATATCAGCAACTAAAGCAAGGTCAGAGGTTCACTGTGGAACAGATCACTAATTGTTCACCTGTAAGTTCAGGTTAAAGCTGAAAAAAATGAAAACAACTCCACAAGAACCAAATGCCACCTCGAGTACATCCCAGCTAAATGTTAAGACCAAAGACATGATGAACTGAGGGAGGACATCAAGCACACCATACTTGAAGAAAGCTAAAGGTCATTACAAAGACAGAAAAGAAATAAAAGATCGAAGGAGATGCCAGAAGAGACTGTAGCTTACTATTAATAATAGAGCAGCAAAGCTAAATAAAAGAAATGATGAAGTCAAAGAGTTGTACCAAAAAGTTTAAAGGCAAATTAAGACAAAATAAAGATTTTAATAAAATGTGCAAAGATCTAGAGTTAGAAAACCAAAAAGGATGAATGTGCTTGCCATATCATAAACTGAAATAATTTTTTTAAATCAAAGCCTTCGTTGCAATAATGAAAGTTTCTATGGGCAAAATACTGAACAATGCAGGAAGCATAAAAAACCGATGGAAAGACTGCACAGCATCACTGTGCTCAAGAGAACTCGTCGATATTAAACCCTATCAAGTGGTCATCTATGAACAAAAAACAATGATACTGAAAGAATAAGTTCAAATGGCACTAAAGGAATTAGCCAAAATCAAGACTCTGAGAATTTATGGAATACTAATTGAAATATTTCAAGCACTGAAGGCACTTACCTGTCTATGCCATGAAATTTGGAAGACAGTTACCTGGCCAACTAAATAGAAGGAATTCATATTGTACCCATTCTGATGACAAGTGACCCAACAGAATGAACAAAATATAGAGCAATATCAATAATATTATATATTATTTTGCTGAAGATTAATGAACAATTGTTGCAGAAGTTCATTGAAAGGAAGCTGCCAGAAATTCAGGTTGGATTTAGAAGAGTATGTGGAACAAAGGTGTATCATTTTTAAATATCTTGTTAAAGCAGAGAATACCAGAAAAATGTTTGTGTGCATTTTATTGGCTATACAAAGGCATTTGACTGTGTGGACCTTAAGAAACTATGGATAGCCTTGGAAAAGGATGGGAATTTCAGAACACTTAATTGTGCTTATTGTGGAACTAGTATGTGAATCGAGAATTGTATAAACAGAACAAGGAAATACTGCTGGTTCAAAATCAAGAGGGTTGTGTGTCAGGGTTGTATCTTCTCACCATACTTATTCAATCTGTATGCTGAACAAGCCATCAGAGAAGCTGGCTTGTCTGAATAAGGCAGCATCAAAATTGGACATTATCGAGAGTGAAGAAGACTTGGAGCACTTGCTGATGAAGATTAAAGATTGCAGTCTACCATATGGATTACAACTTAATGTAAGGAAAATGAAAATTCTAACAACTGGATAGTTAGCATCATCCTAAAAGGAGAAAAGATTGTAGTTGTCTAGGATATCATTTTTCTTGACGCTACAACCAATGCTCATGGAAGCAGCATTCGAGAGATCAGATGTCACATTACACTGGGGAAACCTCTTGCACATGATGTCGTTAACACGTTGAAAGTGAGGGTGTTACTTTGAGGACTTAAGTGTGCTTGATTCAAATGATTGGATTTTCAATTACCTCATATGCATGGGAAAATTCGATATTGTGTAAGGAAGACCAAAGAAGAATTTATGTATTTATGCATATGATGCTGGTAAAGAATATTGGAAAAAAATAATCTCATTGAGAATGAGGCGGAGTGCGGGGAGGAGGCCCAAAGCCCATCAGTAGACAATTGGATATCTCCTTACAGAAGGGTCACAAGGAAGAGACAAGCCAGTCAGGGTGCAGTATAGCACTATTGAAACATACAATTCTCTAGTTTTCAGTGCTCCCTCCCCCCACTATCATGGCCCCAATTCTACTTACAAGTCTGGCTAGACCAGAGCAGGTACACAGGTATAGATAAGAGCTGGAAACACAGGAAATCCAGGACAAATAAAACCCTCAGGACTGATATTGAGAGCTGGGATACCAGGAGGTTAAGGGGAAGGAGTGGGGAGATATGGGGACCCGATCACAATGATCTACATATAACCCCTTCCCAGGGGGATAGACAACAGAAAAGTGAGTGAAGGGAGGCATCAGTCAGTGTAAGATATGAAAAAATAATAATTTATAAATTATCAAGGGTTTATGAGGAAGGCAGGGTGATGGAGGGAGGGGAAAAATGAGGAGCTTATACCATGGACTCAAGTAGAAAGAAAATGTTTTGAAGATAATGATGTCAACAAATGTACAAATGTGCTTGACACAATGGATGGATGGGTGGATTGTGATAAGAGTTGTATGAGCCCCCAATAAAATGATAAATAATAATAAAAAGAAGACGAAGATTGAAAGTATCATTGATGCCAAAAGAACAGACAGGTAAATTAACACAGTTCTTACAATGGGCTCAAACACAATAACAGTTGTGAGCAGAGTATAAAACCAGGAAGTGCTTCACTCTGTTGTACAAAGGTTTTATGTAGCACAGGTGATACAGTGATGATACCTCAGTGACATCAACAACATGAATAAGAATGTACTGGTCGACAATGGGTTTGCTTTTGCTTTTTTTTTTTTTAATTGTTCTCAAACTACAGAACATCAAAGATCTTGAGGGATGTCAAACAAAATAAACACCTTAAAAGAGGGGTACAAAGGATCATAATTTCATCTGTCTTCTCAGAGGAAAAGATGATCAATATTAGTAGTATTGGAAATCCACAGGGAAGTTCTATTCGGTCCTATAGGTTCTTTTTTTTTTAATACTTTTATTGGGGGCTCTTACATCTCTGATGACAATCCATATATTCCTCCAGTGTGTCAAAGCACATTTGCACATATGCCACCATCATCATTTTCAAGGCATTCTCTTCCCACGTGAGCCATTTCTTCCCTCTCCCTCCCCTGCCCATCCTCCCTCACGAACCCTTGATAAGTCATAGATTATTATTTCCATATCTTACATTATCCTCCGTCACTCTGGGAGGAGGTTCTAGGTTGATCTCGGTGATTGATTCCCCTTTTCTCCCCCCACCCTCCCCTAATTCTCCTGGTATCTCTACTCTCATTGTTGGCCCTGAGGGGTTTATCTATCCTGTATTTCCTGTGTTGTGGGCTCTCATCTGTAGCGGTGTGTATGCTCTGGTCTAATCCAATTTGTAAGGTAGAATTGAGTCCATGAGAGTGAGGTGAAGGAAGCACCAATGAACTAGAGGAAAGTTGTGTGTTTCATTGGGGCTATACTGCACCCTGACTGGCTCATCTCGTCCCTGTGATCCCTCTGTGAGGGGATGTCCAATTATCTACAGATGGGCATTTGGTCTCCACTCCATGCTCCACTCCCCTTTCATATTGGGTAAGTCCTATAGGTTTCGATGAGTTGGGATTGACTTCATGGAAGTTAGTTTGCTTTTTCATTTTCTAAATAGAAACCATGCAATCCACAAAAGACTAAAGTAAAATATTAAGTTTGTAAAAAGAGAAAAAGAGCTATTTTATATTTAAATTATTCTTTACATTAAAAGAGAAAAAGTATTTTCTCACATAAAAATAATTGAGAAAATGCATTGCCAAATGAACCAAATGTTGACAAATATACACCAAAAAATTTAAAATACATTCAACAATAAAAATGGAAAGATATAGGTCTTAGAACTAAACAAAAAAAGTCTGAGAACTGGAGAAAATGAGTTTAAGTAAATGTCAGTTCTCTCTTTTCCCTGTCCTTCGGAAGCTAGAAGCCCACGTGGCTTACTGATTTATGCATTGGGCTGCTAGCCCAAAAGTCAACAGTTTGAAACTCCCAGCTGCTCTGTGGAAAAAAGATGAAGCTTTCTACTTTCACAGAGTTATGGTCTCAGAAACCACCAAGGAGGTTTTACTCTGTTCTATAGATTTTCTATGAAATGAAATCAACTTGATGGAAGTGAACTTTGATTTTTAATTGATTTAAAGGTTGACTATTTAAACTAATAGAATACATTAAATAAATGGCAGCAATGCTATCAGAAATTGGAAGGAAGACTTTGGAAAAATCCTTATAAATGATCTGCACTAACATGAAGCAGCATAGTGACTTTTACAGGTGGACCTAAATTAATCAAACTGTGCATTACAAAATCTAGAAACACCAATACAATAATTTTACATAAAATGCTGAAAGGAAATATGAAAATGAAATTATAAAATATTCAAGCAAATTAATAAAGGTAGAACCAGAAAGTGAGTAAAACAGAAACAAAAGGGAATTCAAGGAACCGAAAGCAAATACAAACATGATAGATCTGTTTCAACTCTATTGGCAAGCAACTTAATTGTGAACATTTTAAATACAATAACAAATCACCAGAGATTATCAGAACATATTAAAGCAAACAAACAAGTGAAATCAAACTTTAAAAATACAAGAAACGCACTCTCACTATAAAATTTCAGATAGTTTAAAAGTAAAGGGATGTGAATGTTATCTGCGTCATTCTAACATCAAAATCAAAAGAAAATAAGTAATTATATATTATTATCAGATAATATAAATTATCAAGTGTATTATCAAGTAATATAAATTTGGCAGAGAAAAGGAAACTTATCAGGGACAAAGAGGGAGGTATTATATAATTTAAAAGTAATCAATTCTCCAAGTCAACCAACTAATCTTAAAGTGTCTACCCAGAACAACAGGGCAAAAACATGACGCAAAATAACCTGATGACATAAATTCATCAATCTACTGTTGCTCTGAGAGAAGTCAGCAATGTCTCCCAGTAAGTGAGAGCAGCAGGAAGAAATTCAGGAATAATATAGTCAGTCTGAGTGCTCTCTCATTCCACTTGATTTTTATATAGGACTTCATTCAGCCATGATAACATGCATGCTATTTCATGATTGGATTGAGTCTTGGTATTCATAGGAGACCACAGAATGCTATTTCCATAGCATCACATCAAGGGTACATATTGTCAGCATGGAAGTTTATCATGATCACCTGGCTGATGGACTTACAAGGCTTTTCCACTGTAAACTTACTCTGTTTCTCATTTCCACACTCCGATTTTTGAAAGAAAATAATTGCTTGATGCTCACACTTAAGTATTAAGGAATTAGACTTAAGGATTCGGGAATTATGCTCGGTATTCTTTTGAAAAATCAGAAATTGAAATATTATCCATAGATGCTATGGTTCTTATCTCACATTTTGATTCAGTACTCCATTTATAACAATATGGAATCATAGACATTAGCTTTACACTTTTGGTTAATATCCAATACAATACTTCTTTTGTGCTCAAAGTTTGTCCTACTTTAATAATTAATAATAATTAGTTGTTTCCTCTATCTCATTGTCATCAAGTTTTTAATTCCATTTCATTTTCTTAAGCACGTTCTCACAGTCTGCCACTACAAGGTGCCCCAGTGTTGCCGTGCACATTTTCCCAACTATTCACAGCATCAGCACTTTCTAAAGAAAGTTCTGGTTTCGTTAATTGAAGAAAGATAGTATACAACACTATAGCCTATTGCTATAGTGTTATCATATTTAGGTCCTTTCAACCGGGATATCAGGGATACAATATTATTAGTAAGAAGTTAATTATTTCCTACACTATCAATAAGCAAATAATATTAGGAAACCACTAATACACTGAATAACAGGTTTTCTTGACATGATGTTAATTAGTAATATTATATCAATCATTCATTCATTATAATAGATGCAAAATGTCAATATAAGGTAATATAAGGAAAACTGAGTCCAGGGCAAAGAGAAATGATCTGTCCTATTCAGAATTCCCTGTCAATCTAAAACGACTCTATTTTTTTTAAGCCTCATGATGTGCTAGGAGTCAAAGCTCACCGACCTGACTGCCAGGGAGACAGTTCCTTCTCCACAGGACAGGGGCCAGCTGCCCTGTCAGTTTCAGAGATGGGGACTGTGGGAACAGAAAGCTCCACCTTTCTCCTGGAGAGGAGCTGGTAGTTTCGAACTGCTTACTTTGCATCCCTAGGGCTCTCACTGAGAGGCTAGCCAGTGTATTATTAGAAAGTTTATAAGTACAAAGCAATTGTAATCAGCACTTTAAACCTTAATATATACATTCTTAAAAGCACTATTACTACCACAAAAAACAATACTTGATAGAATCTTATCCGTCCCTTCCAAATCATTGTTTCCTAGGTACAAACTCCTGGGTTCACTTTTAAGTAAATATGGCTACATAAATAAATTTTTAAAATATAATTGAGTGAAAATCACATTGACAAGTCCCATTTAACTTGTTTTAAATGAACTTTGCTTGTTATTAGCTTCTTACTATTTTCCTTATCTGTGAATAATCATAAATAGAGACCCTTGGATATCATGAATCATGGATGGAAAAGCCCCTATTATTCCAAAAATGACTGGTCTGAAAATATTTCTAGTTTCTCTTCTGTGTATTTGCAAGGGAGTGAAAATTGTCTATCTCGTTTTTCAGCAATTGAATTTCTGCATTTATTCAGCCTACATTCTAACTAATACAAACAGTAATGTGTTCTGTGCATTGCTTTTTCTCTAATGCATTCTCCAATCGAATATCTAACTACTTTAATGTGGTTTATAGTAATGAGTAAAAATTTACAATTTAAAAATCACAGAAATGCTTCATTTAGTCAGTAACTCAGTACGGACTAATGAGTGTTGTATGACATTATTTTCCAGAAATGCAAACTTTATTCCTCAAATTGTTTTCCTATAATTCAACTTATAACCTTTTCAAAAGTTCTTACACTAGCTTACTAAGTAATTGTAATTACCATCAGTTACATTATGCTACTGTTAAAACTGAAAATATAATTATTCTTTTTGCATATATGCTCATTTTGCTCTATCCAAAATGGCTCCTCATTGTACTGATGTTGGTGTTTATGTGCTTTGCACCGGCTATTTTCATATTTAATTGTTTGGACAAACTACAGAGAGAAGATGGGAGCTGTAAAGAATTTCCTTTTATTTGGTGTTATAATCAATGCTTACGGAAGCAGCAGTCCGGAAGAGAAAAGGATGTGGCACATTGATGAAATCTTTTACAAAGACCTCTTTATTTTTAAAAAGCAGTGATGTCATTAGAAAGGCTGAAATGTTCCTAACCCAGCACATGATGTTTGTAATTGTTTTGCATGTAGGTGAAATCTACACCATGAATAAGGATGACTGAAGAAAACGGATGCCTAGAAATTATGGTATTTGTGAAGATTATTAAATATATCACAGACTATCAAACCATGAACACATCAGTCTTGGAAGAGATTACATCAGAGTGATCTCTGTATGAGAAGACCACAAGACGCCATCTCACATACTTGGGAGTTATTATCAGTAGGGACCAGTGCCTAGAGATAGCATGGTTGGTAACATGGACATCAGTGAATACGAAGAGCTTTAATGAGATGAATTGCTTAGCAACTTCAAGAAATGATTCAAATTCAAAGAGGTCTCTGGTTTTATACCTCAGATATCATAAAATTAAGGAAAAAAGGGTAAGAAAAAAGGGTCATCAGGTCAGTTACACCTGACCTAACTATCCTGTCATCAAGCTGTGTTCAAACTCAAATAATAGAGAAGTCCTGAGATCATGAATGCATGTCTAAAAACAACCTTTCTTTTCTCATCAATAAGATTAATTACATTAGGACAACTAAGTAGTCATCAGTGACTACATTTGAATTATGGTGTTCGTGAGGAATGTTGGCTGTACCAGGAATTTCCAAAGAATGAACAATTCTGTCTAAGAGAATGTACAGCCAGACTTCCCCTTAGCAGCGAGGATGGGGAGCCCTTGTCTCTTGTACACTGACCATGTTTTACGGAGGGACCCGCTCCTAGAGCGCAGCATTCTCAATAGAGAGTCGGGGAAAAGGAGAAAGACCTTCAATGAGATGGATTGTTAGAGTGGGTGAAACAATATGCCCAAACATGACAAAAATGTGAGGATGGAAAAAATTGGACAGTGTTTCCTTTTGTTGTACATATCAAAGCTAAGCCAAGCTCACACCCATCGAGTCAATACGGACTTACAGTGACCCCACTGTGGGTTTCTGAGAATTTAACTGTTAACAAGAGTCAAAGGTCCAGTGTTTCTCTTTCGGAGCTGCTGGTGGTTTTGAACTGCAGGCTATGCTGATCGTAGCCCAATGTGTAAGCAACAGGTTTGCTATAATCAGGAATCAACTTTACTACACCTAACAAAAATAGCCACCACAAAGGAGTCATCAGCCATTCCAGAGACAGTAACTGTGGGTTCTGGAGCTTGGAATGGGAAAGACTGTGTTGCTGGACCCTACACCAGAGAATGAGCCGAGTCCCGTGGCTTCAGGAGTGCTGATGGTACAATGGGTTAAGCATTAGGCTCCTAACTGCAAGATAAATGGTTTGAAACCACCAGCCACTCTTTGAAAGAAAAATGAGGCTTTCTACTCCCTAGAAGAATCCAGTCTCAGAAATCCATAGGGGCATTTCTGCTCTGACCTATAGAGGTTGCTTTGAGTCAGAATCAGCTTTCTAGCAGTGAGTTTTGAGTGAAATGGTATCCTTGAAAAAGACTGCCTTCCAAATATATACTGAGCACCAACCATGTGCTTGTCAAAAGGCTAGATTCTGGTGCTACAGTAATGGAAAACTGGCACGATAGCTGAGATTGTCAGGCATACAAGAATATTCACAGTTCCATTCATTGCCACAACTCCTGATGCTCGGTGGGCACTGACGCCATGTGTATCACGTGCCTCAGCCTATCCTTGACCAGTTGCAGTTCAAGTTCTGTCCAGTAAGAGGGGAAAAGGAGGAACGTGTATCTGGGTCATTTTCTCAGGAATCAATGCAAAATGAAAATGGACACCCTTTACTCAGAAACAGTTTCAAATTTTAGATCAGTGACAGCAGAGCATTCAATGAAGCAGAAAGCTATTTTATTGCATTTGGCATGATTAGGTGAAAATTCCATGAAGTCAGATCGGCATATTCTTAATAGGAATGCATGTTTATGGTCCTTATATTTTAGCCCTTTCCTCATATACTTGTATACTGGAATCATGGCAGGATTTAATATTCTGTTTGAACAATTACATCTCTAGCTACAGGTTCTGTGGGACTTATATTCTCAACGTTACCCCCTAATTTGTTATGATTCCCAAGTGAAATCCACAAAGTGAATTGACATGCCATTAAAACATCATTAAACATCTTTCGGGTCATCTCTGCTTTCAGCCAGGATCCATCAGCAGTAACAACTCATCCCAGTCCTCTTCTGAATCTGGCATGACTTTTTGGTATTTCCAAGTCAATGTATTGCTGAAATGGTTTCTAAATTGTATTCAGAAAAAAATTTTACTTGTATATTACATTGTTTGGTAATTTACTCATTCTATTGGTTCACCTTTCTGTGAGTGCACACAAATATACATTTTTTTCTAATTTGTTGGCTTCCAAATGACTTGTATTTAAGAGTGCTCACTTGCAATGCTACATTAGCATATCGAAACACTTCAATTGTCATTCCACCAATTCCAGGAGTTTTGTTTTTTGGCATTACCTGCATCGGTTCTTGATCATATGGTACCATTCAGTGTGGTTGAGTGGTCCCCATACAGTGTTTGATGCAGTACATTCTGTCTTCTTTTGGTGCTCCCCGCATTGGGCTGCTAAGCACGAGATCAGTATTTTGAAGCCATGCACCACTTCATGGGGGAAAAAAATGAAGCTTTCTATTTTTCTCAAGGTTTACAATCTTAGAAACCTTTGAGGGCAGTCTTACTCTGTCCTATAAGTCCACTGGGAGTCAGAGTTGCATTAATGGTAGAGAGTTGAGTGAGGACATCATCCAATATTTTGCATATAGACTCCTCCGGTATTTTATGTTGAGGCTTGGGTTTCTCATTTCTTTCAACTTGAGATGTGCTATGTGTTGTCTACCCGTTGGTTTTCTACCTACAGATCACAACACATTTCCTTACACTTTCTCTTCATAAGCTACCCTGTGCCATTTACTGAGCAGCTCTTTTGCTTCATCATTTAATCAATTTGCATTAGATGCTCCACAGCCAAGGGTAAGGTTCAGCACCTATTTGACATCTACTTTGGTCTTGTCTCTCTGTCCTGTCTCTTTAAATATTTTGCTTTCCTTATGTATGATGTTCAGTTTCATATATTACCAGCTATTAGTGGGTTCTATTATTGTCCTCTGTCCTTTTTCTGACTGATGATATTAACCTTCTCCAATGTTTCTCCCTAAAGATGTAGTTAACTTAACACCCATTCTCTGCAGCTGGCAAGGTCCTCATGTATAGTCACTCTGTATGTGTATATGTGTGCACGTATGCTGCGACCATTGGTCTTGCAAAATTCCGTCATGTAACCTGCAGTTTTATTTCTATAACCAAGATCATATTTTCCAATAGTCGTCCTTATTCTTGATTTCAACCTTTTTTATTCCAGTTACCAATAATTGTCAATGCATGCTGATTAAAAAAAGTGATAGAATTCTTCAATTTCTTATTCAATGTCCTGGTTGGTGTATACATTTGAATAATAATATTATTAGCTTGTCTTCATTTTAAGCACATGGCAATTATCCTATTACAGACGCATTGTACTTCAAAACTGGACATTTTATTTTCAATGACTACATAGCCATTCCTCTTGAATTTGTCATTCTCAGTATAGTTTTCAGTGAACTGCTATATGTTAGGTTAAACATGACCCAAAACAAATCCATTCAGCTCACTGATGACTTAGCAGATCTATTTTCATGTGTTTCTTTCATTTTTGGCAACTTCCAATTTTCCCAGGTCTATAGTTCATACATTCCATATTCTAAGTAGTAATGGATATTTGCAGTTGTTTCTTCTCATTTTGAGTCATAAACCAGCAGCAAATGAAGGCTCTAAAAGTCTTATTCTATGACATCATTAGGGTTGAATATATATTGAGGAAGCAGCTCTTCTCAGTGTTAACTTGTGTGTCTTAAAAGTGGAGAAGCTCATGTTCTCGAACTATATTAGACAATGTTCTACTGCTAGTCATAAAGTCTTTAGTAGCTAATCCCACAAAAGTGGACCATGCGTTGCTTCTTTCTCATTAGTCTTCCTAATCTTTTCATTACACTTTGGTTTAGAGAAGTTTGTTTTTCTGTTATTTGGGTTTGTTAAATTATGTTACTTTAAATAATTAGTATCAATGTCCATTTTCAAACTGTTGACACATATATAATTCTGAAACCAGTATATGCTTCTCTAATTTCATTATTTTCATCAATGTTAATATTAGACATTATATGAAATACAGAGTTTATTCATAGAAGTAGAGAATAAACTGTTGGAGATTAAATAAGGTATTATCACCCCTTTTAAAGACAGTGAAATCAAAATTCTATAACAGGGAATATTCATGATTTTACTCATTCTTTTGTGCCTTCTTATAATCATATAAGGAGCCCAACTAGTAAAAATAAGGCTTTCTACAGATGTAAATAATTATAGTCTCATAAGTCTCAGGAACCACAGAGGCAGTTTCAGTACACCCTATGCGGAGCCTGGCTGTTGGAATAGATTTGGTAAACTAGGGAGCGTGATGACGAGTGCTGTACGTTGGGCTGCAAACAACCGTGCCAGCAGTTTAACCTCCCAGCCAGTCTTCCACGGGAGACAGCAGAGTCTCTGAAAACTCAAGGAGGCAATTCTATTCTGTCTTATGCAGCCCTGTCAGTCAGAATCTACTTGGTAGCAGTGAGTTTGATTTGGTTTAGATAGACCAATGACTGGATACATGAACAGGAAAAGGAGGGCAAATGCAATGCAGAAAAACACTCAAAAGAACAAAGTTTAAATGTAGTATTTTTAGTTTGTTTTGCTTTATTGAACAATATTTTCTTTCAACTAAAACCCATGTTAACACAAACAAGTGAAATGATCTCTGAATTCTGGTTAAAATCAAGGTGAAGTACGTGTGACAAATCAAGTACTGGACATTCAACTGCACCTTAACCTCTTCGATGATGTTTTACCAATGTATTGATTAGATAAATAGCAGTGAGGAAGTCTGATTTGAACTACGTATTCAGTTAGTCATCATTTTTATAATGAAAAGCCATTCCACTCTCTGTGATCTGGGTCCATTTAAAATTCTGTGCTTGACCTAATTGTGCTTTCAGTTCTCTTCCAACTCTGAAGTTCACATGATTTTATATTCAAAATGATTCAAATAATATGCATAGATAAGGGCTCTTTCTATATGAGGGTGTTTGGAAAATACTGATGATTATGAGGTGTGTTAACTGAGCCTTGAAATATGAGCTAAAACAATAAAATTGGAGGGCAGAAGAGGATATTTCAGAAAAATTGCGTATGCAAATTCATGTCTTGTTAACTATAAATTTATGTGTTTAGCATTATGTGGATGTTCAATTCTCACTTTCTATCCAAAGAGTTTTATTCTGGAAGAGTAAACATTTATTTTAAACACTGCTGAACACAATGATTTACTCAGTTGTCAGAAAGATTTAAAAATTAATGCTACTTCCATTGGCAAAGGTTCCTGTACACAATCAGATATATTTGGCATTTGCAGTAAAAAAGCTCCAGTTCAATTTGCCAAAAGAGCAATTGCTAAAAACATAATGTGTATTGTTGCATGAGGATTGATGGGTGAGATGGAAAAGAAAGAAGATTGAGTGAATGATTCATTTAGTAAGCTCACTTATAAAATAAATGTATGCTTAAACATTTATGTTAGTCTTTTTGAAAATAAGGATTAGAGAGAAGTGTTCATAAAATGTATAGATAAGATAACTTTGAAATAGATAATCAGTAAAAACAACACCTAGTGGATTCTATTGTCTATTTAGATGTCTCCATTAAAGAAAAAAAAAGGTTAGAAAAATAGTTTATTATAAAAGAACACTATACTATTTACACTTTCATTGTAATCTTTCAAAGTAGGAGAGATTCAAACAAAGAAAATTTGCTTGCTTCAATGTTAACGAAAGAGGAATCACAATCAATCTATAATATTCCAGTGCCACTTAGAAGGATTCTTTTCCCGCTCAACCTGTTTCCCCTTTTATGTATTTATTTTTTTAAATAATAGGATACCTATTGAAAATAGGATACCTATTGCTCCCAGTAAAAAGTGTTATTATGGTAGCAGTTGTTATTTTTTCTTTAGTTTCCAAAAATAATTTTGCATGTCTTTTACATGATAAAACTGCTTAAAATGACTAGTCTGATCATTAAAAAATACAGTTTATCCCTCAAATGATAAAAGGTTACTGCAATATTTCCTTGTTTATTTATTGACAATTTTACAGCAGTAAATGCTTGGCAAAATTTAAGTGGTATATTAATATCAACTCTCTGCAGTTAAGTGAAATCTGTTTTTATTACCAGCTTACAAACCAAATAAGCTGAAACACAAATAGGTGAAATAAATTAACAAATCCACATAGTTGATTAATAATGTTGTTGTGTGTCATTGAGTAGATGCTAATATATAGTGTCCAATAGGACAGAGTAGAACTGCCCTGTTGGACTGTCTAGGATAAAATCTTTACAAGAGCACATATTCAAATCTTATTTCCCTCAATAAGGCAGTGGTTGGTGGGCTCAGACTGGCGAGCTTCTGCTTAGTAGCCCAGTTAACTGTAAGTTCCCCAAATTATTCAGCTCCCACCCTATTAAAAACAAGACAAAACTCAATGACCTGCTAGGAATTATAAACTTTTATACTTAGCCCATAATTCACAATAAAGTATAGGTACCTGTTTTTGAAGTCGCCCTCAATTTTTCCAGCCCCCACTCCAAACCAACCCAGGGCCTTTTTGCCCATTTTTTGAAGTACTGACTTAAACTGAGACACTGTGGTTCATGTTTTCATGAGATACCAGTCCCTGAGAAGGACATCATGCTTGGTAACATAGAGAGGCAGTGAAAAAGCAGGACCTTGACAAGATGGATTGCAGAGTGGCTGCAACAACAGGCTCAAACAGAAGAACAATTGTGAGGCTGGCAAAGGGCTGGGCAGTGTTTGGTCCTTTTACCTGAGTCAAAATCAACAGGATAGCCCCTAACAACAAAAGCAGTAACTGTGGTTCCAGACTTGTGATCTTAAGTATTATACTTTAAGTACCTTTGAAAATGGACAAGATGTGAAATATTTCCTCCCCTTACTATTAATGGTTTTTGTTTCACCTCGTTAATCTTGTTAGACCTGTGCATATTCATTTGTATAATTAAGAGTGCTCCATGTATGAAAGCCAATTTAGATAACCCTTCAGAAACAATAGCTGGAGTAATGATTCTGTGAAGGTATGGGAAGAGGAGTCTAGGGATATGGGGGGAACACTGAGCTGATTGCAATGATGACTGTACAACCCCACTCAAGGGGAATGAACAGCAGAATTTCAGGTGAACAGATACATTGGATGATGTAAGATATGGCAAATAATAATAATAAATATAATAATTAGAGCTTATGGCGGGCAGGGGAGGGGAGGGAAGGGATAGAGGGGAGCTGATATCAAAGAATTCAAGAAGGAAGAAAATTTATTGAAACACATGGTGGTAGCATTTGTAGAATTATGCTTGATCTAATTGAAATATGGATGGTTACAGAATCTAAAGAGCTCTCATTTTTAAAATTAAGTGAAAGAAATAAAATGAATAAAATTATGTACTGGGTATATTTATACATTGTAAAATTCAGTTGGTGGCTATAACTGGCTTCCTTTATCATCACAAAGGAGGAATCTAAAATTCAGCAGCCCAATTCCATGCATATGACTCACTTGGCTGCTGCCATCTAGTGATACAGGCTCATAGACAACCTTAAGAGGTGATGAAACTGCCCCTGTGCAGTTTTCTGAGATTGTAACTGCTAACTGGAATAGGAAGGCCTGTCTTTCTGAGGTGGAAGTCAAACATGCCTCTTGCCTTTAAACTTTTTTCAATTCAACCCTCATGTTCCCTCCCACACACTCTCTACTTCTCTGCTGGATATTATAGCTCACCCCATCAGCCACACAAAATCAGACTACACTGATGAGTCTGAGGTTTCTTAGGGGAGTAACTGGCTGTAATTCAGGATGATGGATGCTCAGTGTTCTGTTCTTCAATGAAGACACCTGCCTCTCACACTACTCACAGGCAGGTTCCTCTTCCATCTTTGGGTTCTCAGCTACAAAGTCCCTTGGCATGGTCCCAGACCGTGTGCAGAGAAGTGTTACAAAGCTCTTTGGACTTCGCTGATAAATGCCCACTTTGCCACTAGGCTTGAAGGGTTACTCAGTAAAAGTTCCACGAGTCAGAAATTCTAATTCCCCCTGTTAAATTCTTGG
Organism: Echinops telfairi; assembly: GCF_000313985.2. NCBI lineage: Eukaryota > Metazoa > Chordata > Mammalia > Afrosoricida > Tenrecidae > Echinops > Echinops telfairi. The sequence continues at coordinate 33,159,065 of NW_022111324.1, read as the reverse complement.
GCGCACTCCATTCCTCCAGCCATCCTCCGGGTCAAAGGTACGCAGTCATCCTGATCCATGGTTCAGGAAGCCCATGCCCTGCTTCCCTGCTGCCACTGGTGTCAGACCTCTCTGTCTCCAGCACTTAGAAGGGTCATCACAGGGATATTAGGGATGCATTCAAATCTTGATTCTTCTTTCTTGATAGTAATGGAATTTCCTCACCCCTATGCCTTCCCAATCTCTTCACACCCTAACCATGGTTCCTTTTAAAACTAGAATAACAAAAAATAGCAATCCTCTCATTAATGTTCCATATTCTTCATTTGCATAGTACCACCCCACAAGCATACCATGTATTTTATTTACATTATTAGCAAGCTATTCAATCATGTTTTGTTTTTCGGTTGGGTCAGGGTTGATCATTTTAATGAGGGCTCTTACAATTCTTATTACAACCCATACATCAACTGTATCAGGCATATTTGTACATATGTTGCCATCATTCTTTTCTAGACAATTACTTTCTATTGAGCCCTTGATATCAGCAATTCTTTTCCCCCCTCCCACCCCTCACCCTCATGACTACTGATAGATTATAAATTATTATTATTTTCATATCTCACAACGACCACTGTCTCCTTTCCCCAATGGTTTCTGTTCTTCTCCCACCTGAAGGGGTGTGTGTGATTGTGTGCCAAACATTATGATTGGTTCCCCCTCCTTCCCCACCTCCCCCACCCTTCTCCCACCCATCTGGTATTGCTATTCCCCTTCTTGCCCCTGGGTTATGTGTGCCCTGAGCTCTGATATCTTATCTACACCGTGTACTTGCTCTGGTCTAGTCTGAAGTGAGAGGCATCACTGGGGTCATGGTGGAGGGGGGTGAGGAAGCCTCAAGGAACCAGAGGAATATTATGTTTCATCAGTGCTTTCCTGCTCTCTGGTTGACTCATCCCTTCCCTGTGACCCCTCTGTGGGGGATATTCCATTGTCCACAGGTGGGCTTTGTATCTCTGCTCTGAACCCCCCTTGTTCTCAACCATATGGTTTTGTTTGCTTGGCTGGTTGTTAAGAGTATTCTGATGCCGTTACCTGGTCCTGAGAACACCTCATGATCACAGAGGCTGCTGTGTTTCTTCCATGTGGGCTTGTTTCTCTGCTGGATGACCACTTGTTTCACTTCAAGCCCTTAAGACCCCAGACACTATATATTCTAATAGCTGGGGACCATCCTCCTTCTTCACCACAATTACTTATGTACACATTGTATCTTCAGTGATTGTGCTGCGGAGGTAAGCATCTCAGAATGTCCATTTGTTAGAACAAAGTGTTCTTGTATTGAGGGAGGGTATGCGCAGAGGCCCAAGTCCATCAGCTACTGCAGTGCACCGCCATATAAAAATCTATGGACATAGGCCAATATCTCTATTTTTATGGATTAATGTATTTATATATGGACACACCTATGCTTATACCTCTATCCGTAGCTTTGCTTCCTAGATCATTCCTTTGTTTCCTTTTACCTTCCTTCTGCCCCACCATCACGCTTTCCCTACTTCTGCTTCATAGCACTTCCTCTGAGCTAAACTTCTGTTGTGCCAGCACCCTCAGGATCTCTATATTCCCTTCGTTATTGATTTTTATTCCCTAATCGTTCCTGTCTATGGCATTGTTTTCCCACCACCCCCTTCCTCTGTTCTTGTCTCCTCCCAAGTCCCCCCTGAACCGTTGGTCTCATTGCTTGCTTCCCATGCCTGTCTGATGTAAATAGGCATACCGACAATGGCATAAACCAAACAAATGGAAAACAGATTTCAATCACATTTTTCAGCAACACCACAAACTTGATATTTTCATAGGCCTTCACAATCTTTTGGTGGAAGTTACAAAGATGATGGCTAGAAAGGTCATGGTAAGCAATTCACAGGAATACATACAAGATTTTTTCCAAACAACAACAAAACATTTTATTGCACTATAAGTGAAAGTTTACTCAGACTTTTTTCCCAAGTGATTTATGTTATTAGTCAAATTGTTACATGACATTGTTTTAAATTGTCCTCCCCCACTCTATACTCCCCCTTAGTAACACTCCCCATTTCCTCGCTGGGCTCATTGTTTCCCTGGTCTTTAGCAAATGCTGTCCTTTTGGCCTTCTATAGCTCATTGTACTAAGGTGCACATTCAACAGGAGTATTATTCTTAATTTTATTAAAACGAACTTACTGCCACTGAGTCAGCAGTGACTTAAAGTAACCTCTTTGTGGGTTTCTGATACTATAACTGTTTGCAGGAGTAGAAGAGCCAGTATTTCTCCTCAGCTGCTTCTGGTAGTTTCAAACTGATGAACATGCAGATCACAGGGCAACACGCAACCACTTTACCAGCAGGGCTCCTGTTTATTGTATAGGTCCATCTACCCTGTTTCCCCAAAAGTAAGACATCCCCCGAAAATAAGACCTACTTACAGTATTGCCTCTCGCTGAAATATAAGGCACCCCCTTGAAAATAAGACCTCCCCGAAAATAAGGGTTTGGATTGTTATGATGATGTTCCAGAAGATGATGACATGACCTTCATTGAATAAATGAGTCAATGTACCATAGATTGTTGTACATGTAAATAATGGTAGTAACAAGAAATTCTTGATACTGTAGGATTCACAGTTTGTCTGGTTGTGCTGGTTTGTGATGACAACTACTACCGTACCATATACAGCTAATAAATTTCCTTTATTTGTGTTCAACAATAAATGTGTACCGTATTCTTCTTTATGGAAAAATAAGACATCCCCTGAAACTAAGACCTAGCGCATCTTTGGGAGCAAAAATTAATATAAGACACTATCTTGTTTTCGGGGAAACGGTATTATTTAACTGGTCTTTGAGAGTGCCTTGGGTTTTGAATGGTAAGGTTATTTTAGGACTATTCTAAAGTTCCTACAATCTCTTTTAGACCAGTAAATTTGTTTTGTTGTGGTGGTTCCACATGTGTACCCATTCTAACTGGGATTACTGTGGTCATGGTCAGTGTGGTGAAGGTGGTAACCTGGTAGCATCTGGTTCTGGGCTCAAGTTAGAAGAGCTTATGATTAATATAGGACAATAGTGTTTTGATCTAACTGCTTCCTTAAGTCTTAAATTTTGGTCAATCCCCTTTGCTCCTACTGGGAAGAACCAATAGCTGCTTCATGGATTTTAAGCACTCAGGACCCCAGGTGCGACTCACCCAGATGTAGAACATTATCTTTATGACCCATATTTTGTCAATTTACCTAGCTATCCACCAAGAATGTATCCTTAAATTTCAAGTCCAGAAGCTCAATTCCAATATCTAAGTGATTTCTATACCTATGCCCCCTAGGTACTCTTTTATACACAGGATATGCATGCAACCTTAACAAATATTTAGGCAAAATTTTCCACAATCATAGCTATCTATCTACATAGGTGTACTCCCTACATCATCTTAACCTTTTAGCATACATATTTACCTATGTATCTATTCATAAAGTATTGGTTTTTTTAAATATTGTTGCAGCATTATGATATAGCACTAACCAAAGATGCCCTTTATTCTTCAATTTCTCATTGTCTTCCTGTACCTCAATAATGTCATGTTGGCGTCTCCCATATTAAATTTTTCCTTTCCTTTCACCATGATTACCTCTTGTATACGATCTAGTTAATGATCATCCTTTCCTGATACCCATCAGAGAAAGTTTCTTCTTTGTACAAACCTATCTCTGAATTTTAAAATAGTAGTCGCATAACATATTTTTTTTTAGCAATTTACTTATTTCCATCAGCATAATTTGCTGTAGTTTCATCTATATTTTGAGATGCTTCATGAATTCATCATTATTCTTTAGTGTTGCACTGTATATATGCTTGCATGTATGTGCTTATGGACCACACTTGGTTTACACGAGAACTGCTGATGTATACATACAGCAGATTGTTTCCCTATGTTTGCCACTGTGAATAATGCTGGAATGAAAATGTGTGTGCATATATTTATGTATACCAGAGTTATTATTTCTCTAAGATACATATGTAGGAATGAGGTTTGCTGGTTAATGCAGTATTTTTTTTCTTGTCTTCCTTCTTTTTAAAAAAAATCGAAATACAAGACCCTTTTCTCTAGTGGTTGTATCACTCTGAAACCTCACAACAGTATAAAAGTGCTTCAGTCTCCAAACTGCCCCCACCAGAATTTATTGTTCTTGAGTTTTTTGTTTTTCTTATTGTTCTTTTTAATAAGAACAATTATTGCCATTATCTCATAATTACCTCATGATAATTTTTATCTGCACTACTGTAATGGTGATTTCCTTTGGGTCACCTTTCTTTTAAATGGATGAAAATATAGATTATTTCATAGTTGGCCAGGTAGCTGTCTTCCAATTTCCTGGCATAGATGAGTGAGTGCTTCCAGTGCTTCAGCAAATTGTTGATATATTTTAATTGGTACTTTGTCAATTCCTGGAGCTTCTTTTTGGTAAATACCTTTAGCACCGCAGTCCATTGACAGGGAGTTGCCACAGGCAGGTTAGATTCAAAAGAGAACTTAAAACAAGAAATATCATTGAAATCTGATGGATCTTGAATGTAAAAGAGAAATATGAAAATGAGAAATCCAACAGAGAGGACAAGAAAGATATCTACCTGTTTTTTTATTGACTATGCAAAGATATTAGACTCATTAGACTCTGTGGATCATACCCAACTTTAAATAGGCTTGAGAAGGATGGAAGCTGGGAATAAATACTTCATTATGCTCATGCAGAACCTGTACATGGATCAAGAGGCAGATTTGAGAATAGAACTAGAGAACACTTCATGGTTTAAAATCAGAGAAGGTATACATCTTGGTGGTATCCTCTCACCATATTTATTCAATCTGTATACTGGGTCAATCATCAGAGAAGCTGAACTCTATGAACAATAATGCAGCACCAGAATTGGAGAAAACCTGCCAACAATCTGTGATGTAAAGAAGACACAATTTTGCTTGCTGAAACTGAGGAGGACAAGAAGCACTTGCTGATGAAAATAAAATATTGCAGCCTTCAGTATGGATTACAACTAGAAATAAAGAAGACCAAAATCATCTTACCTGTCCCAATAGAGAAGATCATAATGAACAGACAAAAGATTGAAGTTGTAAAGGATTTTGTATTTCTTGGATCCAGAATCAATACTTATTTAAGCAACAATCAAGAGATCAAATGATGCATTGTATTTCATAAACCTGAAGCTTAAGATATCTTTGAATGGTTAAAAAACAAGGATTTCACTTTGAGGACTAAGATGAACCTATCTAAGCCATGGCATTTTCTATTGTTTCATATGCATGGGAGTGTTGAACATCAAATAAGGAAGACAGAAGAACTGGTTCATTGGAATCATGGGGCTGGTGAAGAAAATCCAAAGTACCATGGACTGCCAAAACAACAAATATATTTGTCTCAGAAGAAGTACAGCCAGAATATCTCTGAGCAGTGAGAATGGAAGGTCGTTGTCATTCACACTCTGGATGTACTATCAAGAAGGACCAGTTTCTGGAAAAGGATATCATAGTTGGTAAAGTGGAGAGGCAGAGAAGAAGGAAGGCGCTGGACAAGAGGAATGGACACAACTGCCACCAGGGACTTGAACATAAGAATGGTTGTGAGGTCCAGTCAGTGTTTGATTCTGTTGTGCCTGGGGTCGCGGAGTCACAGTTGACTAGATGGCACCTAGCAACAATAGCAACAATGGTAAAAATAAATAAACAACAATGATGGCATTTTCAATTGCCTGATATGTCTGTGAAGTCTGAAGAACACATTAGGAATATCAGTGAATCGATATATTTGAATTATGGTTTTGGAGAACAATTTTAGAAACACCATGACTGCCAGAACAACAAACAAGTCTGTCTTGGAGGAACATCCAGAATGTTCTTAGAAGCCAGATAGGAGACTTAATCTTACACACTTTAGACTTGTTATCAGGATTGGCCAGCTTCTCCAGTGAAGATGCAAGCCCAGGTGATTCAATTGTGCAATTCTACGGTCATCTAGGACTGCTGCAAGTCAGCTTCCAGTCATTCTATCGTGTGAGGTGGGTTCAAACCAGCAACATTTCATTTATCAAGTAAGTGCTAAATTTTAACTCAGTATCACTGAGCTGAAATCAGGGGGTTAGAAAGGCATCTGGAGGAGACCATTCATTTGGTGCTGTCCCACGTTCTGCTTCCTGATGTCTGTCAGTTTGTCAGACTGTGGTGGCATGTGTCTTGCTCTGGTGCTGGAAGTTTTGTAACTGTTTATCAACAGCCAGCAGTGTCAATCAAAGGGAATAGGTGTCAGAGCTTCCAGACTAAGAACAAACTATGAAAAAAAAATCAGCTGAAAGCATTATGAATAGCTTAAAACATTATCAGATACCTTCAAGCTTTTAAGACCCCAGACGCTATACTTTTTGATAGCCGGGCACCATCAGCTTTCTTTGCCACATTCACTTATGCACCCATTTGTCTTCAGTGATCCCTTCCACACCTCGTGATCACACAGGCTGATATGTTCTTCCATGTAGGCATTGTTGCTTCTGAGTTAGATGGCTGCTTGTTTGCCTTCAAGCTTTTAAGACCCCAGATGCTATATCTTTTGCTAGCCGGGCACCATCATCTTTCTTCACCACATTTGCTTATTCACCCACTTTGTCTTCAACGGTTGTGTCGGGAAGGCAGGCATCATAGAATGCCATTTTAATAGAAGAAAGTATTCTTGCTTTGAGGGAGTACTTGAGTGGAGGCCCAATGTCCTTCTGCTACCTTGATACTAAACCTATAAATATAGGCACATAGATCTATTTCCCCATCCTCATATATAAATATATTTGATTATGTACATGTCTTTATCTAGACCTCTATAAATGCCCTTTGCCTCACAGCTCTTTCCTCTATTTCCCTTGATTTTCCTCCTGTCCCACTATCATGCTCAGTCCCCACCAGGGTTTCAGCAATTCCTCTTGGTTACATTACAAGCGGCCATCAAGCTCAGAAGCAACAAAGCCCACATGGAAGAAGCACACCAGCCTATTCAATCACGAGGTATCGAAGGGATCAGGTATAAGGCATCATCAAAACAAAAAAACCTTACCATAGTGAATGATGTGGGGAGTGGGGAGTGGATACCCAAATCCCATTAGTAGGCCACTGGAGATCCCCTTGCAGAGGGGTCTCGGGGAGG
>NW_022111324.1:33117694-33151394 GCF_000313985.2 Echinops telfairi | reverse complement strand
AATGATGAAGGCAATGAATGTACAAATGCGCTTTACACAATTGATGTATGTATGGATTGTGATAAGAGTTCTATGAGCTCCTAATAAAATGATTAGAAAAAAATTATCAGATGAAGAGTGCCAAATGCATGGAAATGTAACATTGTCAGAGATAGTGCCAAAGAATGATCCCCTTGACTCAGGAGGCCCTCAAATGTGACTGAGGAAGAGCTGCCTTCCCAAAGTCAAGTCAACCTGGTTGACTTGTCTGGAATAAAGCCGGTGTGAGCGGAGCCTAAGGGGTCTTCTGTTGCTGATGAGGTTTGTCTCATGGTAACTTCAAAAATCTAATCACAGGAACTTGAAATGTATGAAGTATGAATCTCGGGAAATTGGAAGCCATGAAAAAGGAAATGGAACAGATAAAGATCAATATCTTAGATATTAGTGAATGGAAATGGACTGGTATTGACCATTTTAATCAGAAAATCATATGATTCACTCTGCTGGGGTTGACATAATCAAGAGGAATGTCATTGAATTCATTATCAAAAAGGGCATTTCAAAATCAATTTTAAAATATAATGCTCTCTGTGATAGAAATATATCTAATGGCCTTCAAGGAAATCCATTCATACAATAATTATGTAAATTTATGAAGAATCACAAAAGCTAATATTATACAAATGAGGAATTCTACCAATGTCTTTAGTCAGAAATTCATCAAACACGCAATCATGATGCATTGATAATTACTGGTGATTGGAATGCAAAACCTGGAAACAAAGTCGAAGGAACAGTAGTTGGAAAATATGGCCTGGGTGATCTCCAACCCTTGAGATTCCATGTTAGAATTTTGCAAAAACCTAGACTTGCTCATAATAAATACCTTTTTTCAACAACCCTTAAAGTAACTATGCAGACGGACTTCTCCAGACGGAAGACATGACGGTATCTGTAGGAAAAGATGATGGAGAAGCTCAATATCAGCAGCTACACCCACTTCAGAGATGACTATGGCACAGACCATCAATTGCTCGTGTGTAAAAGTTAAAGGAAATTAAAACAAGCCCACAGAGCCACAATATGACCTTGACCTTATTTTGAGAACATCTGAAGAACAGGTTTGTTGCACTGAACACTAATGACAGAAGATTTGATGAGCTGTGGGAGGACATCAAAACCATCATTCATTTTACAATTTTTAATGTCGATTATAAAAATGTTTTCAATTTAATTTCATTAAATTATTATTTATTGATAAATGGTATTTTATTAGCTGTTTTGAGCATCAGTACAGAGAAATTATAAACAGTAAATTATAAACAGTTTGTGCATAATTTTGTTATTGTTGTTAGGGGTCACATTGGTTGTACTTTTGATGTTTGAGGTTGGAAGGTGGATGCGAAGGCCAGCAGTTTGACCATTTTGCTGCCATAGGTGGAGGATGTCCTCATAAACTGACTTAGCTTGGTATCCACAGCCAAAAAAAGGCAAGAGCTCGGCACCAGATCTCCAGTTTGCCCCATGTCTCCAGCCTTCTCCAGGTCTCTGGCCTGCAAGACCATCATTTATAAAGAAAACAAAAAATCATAAGAAAGACGGGAGTGACAGAGAAGGTCAAACTGGATGTCAGAGGAGAATCTGAAACTTCCTCAATCACAGTGTAGCTAAAGCAAATGGAAGAAATGATGAAGTCAAAGAACTGACTAGAAGATAAAGATAAAATTATATATAGAATGAAATGCACAAAGGTCTAGCATTTTAAAACCAAAAAAATAAGAACAAGCTCAGCATAACTTAAACTGCAAGAACACAAGAGAAAATTCAAGCCTTGAGTTACAATCTTGAAAGGTTATATGTATTTAATAGTGCAGGGAGCATCAAAAGAAGATATAAAGAATACAGTGTAACTTTACCAAAACAAATTAGTCAATATTTCATCATTTTAGGAGGTAGCCTATGAACAAGAAACAATGGTGCTAAAGGAAGAAGTGGAAGCTTCTCTGAAAGTATTAGCCAAAATCAAGGCTCCAAGAATGATGGAATACAAATTGAAATGTTTCAATAAACTGATGAGGCACTGATTCCTCTATGCCAGGAACTTTGAGAGACAGCTAATTGGCTAACTGACCAGAAGAGATCATTATTTATAGCCATTCCAAAGAAAAATGATCCAAGAAAATCCTCAAATTGCAGGACAATATCATTGATATCACATGCAAGTAAAATGTTGCTGAAGATTATCCAACAACATCTGCATCAGTACAATGACAGGGAGCTGCCAGCAGTTCAAGCAGGATTCAGATAAGAACATGGAACTAGGGATATCATTGCTGATATCCAATGGATCTTGGCTGAAAACAAAGAACTCCAGAAAGATATTTGCTTCTGTTTTAATGACTATGCCAAGGCATTCGACATTGTGAATTATAACAAACTAAGGATAGCCTTGTGAAGAATTGTGTTCCTTTGGATCTTGTACATGGATCAAGAGGCAGTTAAGGGAACAGAACAAGGGAATGCTGCATGATTTCAGATCTGGAAAGGTGTGCCCCAGGGTTATGTCCTCTCAACATACTTATTCAATCTGTATGCTGAGTAAATCATCAGAGAAGCTGAAACTGCACTGAAGGAAGGTTTATTCACACCTGTAATATGCAGATGATGCAACCTTGCTTGCTGAAAGTGAGGATGATTTGAAACACTTGATGAAGATCAAAGATTGTAGCCTTCAGTATGGATTACAATTCAATGTAAAGAAGACTGAAGTCCTCACAACTAGACCACTAGATAAGATCATTATAAATGGAGTAAAGATTGAAATTGTCAAGGATTTTGTCTTGTTGACTCAACAAATCAATGGTCATTAAGACAGCAGTCAAGAGATCAAAAACCATATTGCATTGGGTAAATCTTTTATACAAGATCTGTTTTCTATATTGAAAAGCAAGGATATGACTTTGAGAATTATGCTTCATATGTGTGTGAAAGTTGGACACTAAGTACAGAAGACTGAAGAAGAATTGATGCATTTGAATTCTGATGCTGGAGAAGAATATTGAAACATTTTTGGACTGCTTGAAAGACCAGACTAACTGATCTGTCTGGAAGGAAGTATGGCACAGTGTTTCTTAGAGGCCAGGACAGACTTTGTCTTACCTAGATTGGGCATGCTGTCAGGAGGGACCTGTCTCTGGAGAAAGATAGGATGCTAGGTAAAGTGGAGGGTCAGTGAAAAAGAAGTCCCTCAGGCATTTGGTTGACACAGTGTACAACGATGGGATCAGGCATCACAACAATTGTTTGTGGTGACGGTCCCTGGCTGGCCAGTGCTTTTACTTTTGTGCATCGGATCGCTATGGGTAGGAACAGACTCAATGACACCTCACCACTACAAGTCACTGCTGACTGTGGCGACATCATTAAAGACAGCCTTTGTCTTCATATTGAGTTCTCGGGGTCATAATTTATCTTAATATTTCTCTTATAAATACAAATGTGATTACAATTAGGGCACACGTGATGATTGTGTTACTTAGGTTTTATGTCAACTTGACTGGATCATATTTCCCATAGGTTTGGAAGTTGAAACCTCCCCCATAACATCATCTAATGTAAGGTAATCAACCCCCTAAGGGGTCTGCTGTGAGTAAAGGTGTTATTCAGGTCATAGCCCTGATAATATCGCCTTAGGGGTGTGGCCTACTTGATATTTAAGTAGACACTGTTGAGAGCTTCATTTCGTCTTGGTGGACTGGTCCCACAGCTGTCGCATCACTATCTGGTACTTGAGCTAAGAACATGGCATATGGCCTGCCAGCTCTAGGAACTATACATAGCCTGATATATGTGCTGCCAACCCTGAGAACCAGCATAGGCTGCTGACTTCGGATTTGTTTAATTCTAACAGCCACGAGTCTGAGCTGTGGACATTCACTAGCCTGTAGATACCCTGCTTTGCCTTTCTACTCCCCAGCCCGGATCCCCGACCCCGCCCTCCACCCCCAGCAGCTGCACAGTTCAGAAAGAACCCCCAGCTTAGCACCTCACCCATGATTTTGAACTGGACTGGGCTAGCCCACTCCTACGACGGTGTGGGTCATCGTTCTTGATTTAAACTTCTCTTTTATGTGTATCTGCGTAGAAGCAGTGGTTTTGCTTCTCTTGAAAAGCTAGCCTAATACAGTAGCTGTGAAAAAGGGTTCTCATCCCCAAGTTTCATCATGTCTGCAAAAACTGTTTATCAATAAGGTTACAATTACTGGTCTAGAAATTAATATCTGCTACCTTTGGAGGCTGTTATTTAAGCTGCCACAGTAAAAGGGGAGAAGTTATTAGAAACATCCATGTTTTCCTATTAAACTAGATGGAGGTCTAAACATAGGTTAAGTGCCTAAGTATCAAATCCCTTTCTGTAATTTAAAAAAAAATTCAAATAAATTTAGGATGATGGTTAGTAGGCTAATCTTTTAAATGCACTATACAGATGTGTTGTATGTATTAAAAATTATATGCTCTATTTTTAATCAATTAATTCTAAATTATCCAGGCATTCAATTATTTGTACATACTTTTTCCCCCACTAGTCCAAATATGACAGTTTCTCTGATAAAAATAAGATCCCTGGTGGCATAGTAGTTATGCATTGTGCTCTAACAACAAGATTAGCAATTGGGAAGCACCAGCCAGCTCCACTGTAGAAAAAGGAGGTTTGGAACGTCCGTAAAGTTACCTCTCAGAAACTGACAGGGGCAATTCTACTCCATCCTAGTTGCTATGAGTCAGCAGTGAGTTTGGTTTTTGTGGTTGATAGAAATTGGAGACCCAGAGTATAAAAACATGATGTATATATACCCTCAACTTCCTAGAAAACTGAGAGCAAGATAAAACATTTAAAAATCAGTCACCTTACAGTAGAATCTCTGCAATAAAAGAAATACAGGTATATATTGAATTGACATAAGTAGGAAATGCAGTTACTTTACAGAAGCTTCATAGAAAAGAACCTGAGATTAAATGTTTGATAGATATTTTCAAGTTATATAAGGTGTAAATAATATTGGAAATGAGATGTTAAAGTAAAGTATATGTCTTAAGCAATGTTTGATTTTTTTATATATTGGCTTTTAGAAGTACAGACTATTGAAACCTGAAGAGTTCAGGGGACAGGGGATGTAGTGGTTATGCATTGGGCTGCTAATCACAAGGTCAGCAGTTTCTAAATTGCCAGCCACTCTGAGGGAGAAAGATAGACTTTTACCCGTAAAGCGTTACAATTTTGGAAACTCATGGGCAGCTCTACCCTATAGAGTGGTTATGGGTCAGAACTGACTCAATGGTGGTGAGTTATTGAAACCTGGGAAGCATTTCTGAGAAATATGATTAACCTAGGATGTAAGCTAAAATATATATGAGCATGTGCCACATTTTCCCATATAAATCTATTCTACTTTGTATTGTTTCCATTTTTCAACAAAATTAATGCCACACCAGATCTTTGGCCTTGCTGCCATTGCCCTGTTACCTTTTGGAAAAGCACTAAAAATGTGGCAAAATGCTTAACTTTGAAAATATTCTTAGGAAGGACTGATGATTTCTATGCTATGATTGCTTTCCTGAAGATATATTTTAGAAAGACCACAGTCACACACATGCACTAAAACAGGAACTAGTCTAGAGAAGTGTTTAGGAATGAGTGAAGCAACATTTTCAGAAAAAAGAGCCTAAGAGATTTGTAAAGATGAGAATGCAAACACAAACATTTCCACTTAAGCTCCAAAGTATAAGCTTTTAAAATGATAGATATTAAAATTAGAAGTCTCAAATAATTCCAGAAAGAATAAGTAAACACTTGTACTGAGTAATCCTGAGGCGGGAGGAAATGTAGATAGAGAATCAATGTTTTTGAAAGATAAATTTGTGTGTGGGATATAAATTCCCTCTTATTAAATTTTGTTTTTGATGATCCTTGAATTGGTTAAGAATGCAACCAACCTCAGACACTCATGAAGAAATCAATCTTATAATTGAAATGAGTAGCCTACTGTCAGAGTGAAAAATAATATTAAAACCTCAATCATTCTCCATAGTCAAATCTTAGTGTACTAAACACCTAAAATCTGGCAAAACATCAAAATGGATAAGATTTTGGAAATATAGAAGCATTTCTTGTCATTATATTTTCAAAGGAAATAATTTGCTTCCACAACAGCTGAATTTATTTTTCCAGAGGCATTATTAATATATGTATCTCTGTCTGCACAAGTGAAATGAAGACTCCAGATTCTTAATTAAGCACATATGCCATCTTGAAAAGAATTTGAAAATGCCAGTATTTTATTGACCTAATAGAGTTCTATGTTTCATAATTTCAGTGACTTTAAAATTTCACTTACCAAAAAACATGGCTGTAGAGAGAAGTCACAGAAAGTAGATTACCCATTTTCACCTGGCACATATTGGTTGTTATAATTTAAGCCAAGCTGAATATTATTCTATCAAAATGATGACAATCTATTGGCAAGCATGAATTAATTTATATATAAAAACGCAGAGACCAAAGATACTAATAACTCTAAAAATAGACAATAGATAATTATTATCATATCCTTTCTGTGATCTTCTTACATCCAGCACTTTATATAAAGCTTAAAAGATGATGTTAGGAAGTCCTCTCTGAACACACTGAATTTAAAATGTTTAAAAGGTTCAGGGTGTGGAGAGTAACATTAGCTTATTTGCACATATTTGCCAGGCTATTAAATGTTCAAAGTTTCTTGCAAGCATGCTAAATAAATCACCTTCTTCAAGCTAATGGTACTCTGATGTTTCACAGCCTGTAGCATTGACATATGAATCACTATCAGCTATATACTAGAGGCTAAAACCTGGGGCTATGTTTCAATGGCCAGGGAACTTCAAAGGAGTCCTAATTGGAATGAGAGAAAATAGAGTTAGAGTAAATTAAATGGAAATTGATATTGGTTGAAATAATGAAACAATTAAGTAGAACTAAATTGCAGTTTGTAGATAGGTGATTTTGTCTCTTTATATCAAATTCAAAATATCATGTACTTTAAAAAGAATTCTAGAGATTGTAAATGGAATAAATTTAATATAATTATAATTTAATATGTGATATTAATTTTTTGAATTATAAGAAGAGTATACCTGTTTATTTCAGTTGGTAATTTTGATTGAAACAAAATACATTTGCAACTCAAAATACTTCTTGTTATAGATTAAACATATTCCCAAGAATATATTAAAGTACTTGTAAAAATAAAGTTTTTCTTTGCAGATGTTATAGTTAATGAAGTAAAATTGAATTAGGGTGGATTCTTATCCTTCTGAGTTATGTTTTTTTAAGAAGATGACAATTTACATGAAGATCAATTTACAAGTCAAGGAGCAATAAATGCCCAGACCTGCTCCAAGCTAACTGAGACAGTGAAAGATCTTCTCCTATATCTGCAAGAGAAAAGGCATCATTTTTACTCACATTTGAATTCTTATATCTGTCTTATAGAATTGTGAGAATATTAATTTTTGTAATTATAGCCACAGTTTAGTTTTGCTATATTAGCTGTAGGAAATTAAGTGAGAATTTGATATTACAAAATGGGGTGCTGGCATAAACCATACCTAATGAGGTTAAAGGGGTTTTGAATTTGGTAGCCAGTAGAAGCTAGAGTAATTTTGAGACACTTGATGATCAAAGTCTATGTTTCCTGAAGAGAGAGTTGGTCGAATCATTGACACTAAGGGTGACTCTGATGAGGCATCAGAAAGGACTGAGAAGAGCTTTGAAGATTTTTATTGCCATGGATAAAAATGTTGCTCAAAATATAATGGTTAGATGTGCTTCTGTTAAGATCTAATAACTGTTGAGAAAGTTCTTAGACACTAGAGGAAAGGTAGGTCTTGTCATAAAATAATGAACAATTTGGTTGAATTATATCAGAATGCTTTAAAGAATGTATTTGCATATCTGAGAAGATTTATAGGTAAAATGTTCAAGGACTGTAGTTTGGTTTCTCTTACTGCGTATACTAAAAGGCAAGAGGGCAGATACAAATTGAATGAAATATTAAGCAAAAAGAAACTTGAACTTGAAAACTTGGAAATGTTTCTTTTCAAAATTAAGAAAACATATTCTGAGAGGACACCAGTGGGGTGGCTAATCAACCATTTGCTTAGGCGATGAGACTCGTGAGGTCTGGCTCCAATCAACCATGTCAACAGTAGAGTGGAGGTGCCAAAGGTGGAGTGAGTAGAGGTTGTTGCATTTCTAGTCTTCTACGGGCAAGGAATGGGATGATGGGATAACTTCTCTGTGAAACCGCATTGTCCTATAAGGACATAGAAGACTGATTCCAGGAACAGTTCAGAGACCAACAATAATACCTACATGGCCTCCACTCTAGGTTTCAGAAGATTGGGTAATTGCTTCACTTGGAGAACAGAGCCGATTCCCCTGAATTAAGGGGAAACAGCAACCCAGTAGGTGGGAAAAGCAGGGCTTCCCAGGACCAAAGGAATTAAGTTGACATTTCAGAAGGTGTGGAAAGTAAGGATTGATGAACCTTTACACAGAATCAAGAGAGTGTGTATCCAATTAGAATTCAGAGGACAGGATCAATGTCTAGACTCCAGAGGCATTACATATTGCCGCATGGTCCTGAAGAAGAGGATTGTTTCCAAGCCTTGATATCTACTGCAACGTGCCCTGTAATGTATGTGAACAATGAGCTCTCTAGGAAGCATACTGAACTATGCTTTCTCAAAACAGGATATGTACACTTTGTGGGTCCTCTAGAGCACACCTCACTATATAAAATTGTTTATGAAAATATGTTTTGAGTGTTCAGTTTCAATTTTATGATACTCTTAAAACAAACACGTCCTAAATCTTAATCAAAGAAGGAGATACTAATTATTGAGAACATACCATAAAACAGAAGATGTTCAAAACACTTTGCAGGAATTTTCTTATTTAATCCTCATAACATCCTCAGAGAAAGACATCAAACAAATAAATAAAGCTATACTGTAACCCATGTCTTCCTACCCTAATATTAATGCACTTAAACATATTTTTTTCTTTCAGACTAAGTGTGCTAGGACAACCTGTTGATATGTTATTTTTGTATCCATCTGTATTTACCCTACATAAAGCATAATTATTGTAAGAATAATACTTTGAACTACTAAAACCATATTTTAAACTTGAAATCATATGTCCATGCCATACCATGTATTAGGATTATATAAGGTATAAGGAATTAGAACAAACACAAATTGTTTCAAATAATAAGTCAATTTTCTGGTTCGCTTATTAGAAATTATAATGCTACTAGGAAAGTTAGGGAAATCTTAATCCAGTATTTTGACTCCATTTTCTTATAAATCACCCTCCTTCTCCCCCCAACCCCCCCGCCAATAAATCACATCTTAGTGTGCTAGCCCATCCTCTGATGATTAGTAAAATAATTAAAGCAATTTAAATCTCCCTTTAGTGTGCTAGCCTATCCTCTGGCAATTAGAAAAATTAAAGAAATTTCAAGCCTCATAATTCTACCTAAAAATGCCTACAATAAGTCATTCCTGAATCACTAGGAAAAGGTGTATTCACAACTGTTATCACACTATGCTTTTTAATTTTCCTGGATAAGTTTCATTTTAAAATGGCAGACATATAAATGAAAACACATGTTCAGTCCAATGGATTTAAGAGATAAGGCAGCTCACAGCCAGAAGCAATAGACCTTTGAGTTGTGATTATACCATGTCATGTAAAGCACTAAATGAATTGAATAGGTCAGCAAATTGGTACAACTGTAACACATTTTCTGCACATAGTTAAGTAGCTCCGCCTAATCAATCACTAATAGGGGTAACCAGGTTTACCTCCCGAGCTCAGTGTGAGGTCAGCCATCTCTGAACACATGGTTTCTATGGGAAGATGTGGCTACCAGATAAACAACATTGCTAGTCACTTACACAAAGAAAAACAAAAGGGAGAGTGGAAAATCAAAACACCTTCCTTATCTAAGGTGCTAAGACATTCATCACTTTATTGGGAAGTGCTTAGCACAAAATTGTCTTTGTCCAGTTTTAAAACTCCTATTATTTTACCTTGGGACTAGCTTAAAGGTACCAAGCCAAAACAAACCCACTACCATCAAGTTGGTTCTGATTCCTAGCAACACTATATAGCGTTCCCAAGACTGTACATCTTTAAGAGAGCAGGCAGCCTCATCTTTTTCCTGACAAGTGGCTGAGGGGATTTGAACTGTTGAACTTGGTGTTAATAGCCCAAAGCTTACCCCAGGGTGTGAAGAGCTATGATGATCTATCCAATTCCAAACCTTTCCCCATGCTCACTCAAATGAGCACTGTTTCCAGTTTATTTAGTTAACTAATTAGTCTTGATCTAAGGAATTTCAGTATTTATATAAAAAGGCAGGAGGGACAGTAGTATAAGTAACAAATACTATGTGCAGCCCTTGGGTTTTGTCATATTTAAAACTTATTTTCTTGATGCTTGAGTGATATTAAATATGTTTCAGTCTTATGGCATATATCTCTAAACTCACACTCACTGCCATTGAGTAGATTTCTACTAATAGCAACCCCATAGGACAAGTTAGAACTGCACCTTTGAATTTCTGTAACTCTTTACAGGCGTTGTGTGGTAGTTATGTAATCTGTTTTCAATTTGAGGGGATTAAGAGTGAAGGGGTGGAGTTTAGCCTGTCAGCTAGGTCATAGCTTGATGACCATACTTTGAGGTGCAAAGGAGATAAATAGCTTGCTGGAGGTCAGACACAGACTCACTCCCTGGGAGACACTACAGCTGACAAGACACATGAAGCTGCGCTAGTGCCCTGAGCTGGAGGAGCCACATGGAGACCCCTTCAAGTGCTAGGATGCTTACAATGCCACTAGATCCATAAGACTTTCTCCCCACTGGCCTGTGATCTTCCTTCTTTTGGCATCATCGCATGTGTTGCGTGAGTCTGAAGAGGAATTTATAGATTGGCATCAGACACATGGGGTAATGGACTTATGGACTTGATCCGGATGGGGCTGGGATGTTTTCTTAGTACAATTACTCTTTATATAAGGCTATTACTTATATACATATGTGTCTGAACTTATTTCTCTAGTCTACCCATTCAAACACAAGTAGGAAGCCTCCTCTTGCTCCAGTGAAATGGATGATGCTTTCAAACTTATATCCTTTCAATCTGTGGCCAACTGGTAACCTAAAATAACCAAGGAATCCTTTATACAACATATAGATCTTGGTAAAATCAGTGCTATAAATTGGAGGTGCATTATGATCAATCCTGATATAGCAGGACCAATGGAACAATGTTGTGGAAACCTTCTGTGGCCCAGATTAAAGTTTTACCTGTTGAAAAACCTGTTACCCAGGGCTTTCTTGAAGAGGAGCATTTTTGGAGAACATAAAATTATTCATCAGGGAATATGTGAAACAGCATGCAAAACAGTGTACTAACTGCAGTCATTGGACTTTTCAAAATACCTGGATATCCAGATGTAATTAACTTTGGAATGACCACTTGAGAAAAGCCAGAGATAAGGAAAGAATAAATGTCAATATATTCAGCCAGACATTTTTTCATATGGGGTGGGAAGACTCTGTAGATAATTTGAGAGGACGTCACTTTGAAAGTATGTTTTATCTAAATAAAATAGACTGCTAATTGTAAAACCCAGTTTTCAAAGTCCAATAAAGATAATATACCTTACCTAAGACAGAAAAGTATTTCAAAACACTCAAATATGAGTATAATAAAAATAAAATTAAATAATGGAAAATCAATAGCTCTAAATATTGTTTCATACATAATCAGATTAATTGAATTTAGTTTCCCTCCTGCCTACTGTCACCACTGGAAACTATACAGCAGTATTTCAAATGCCAGTTGTTCATCATGTTGGATAGATTTCAGTGGAGTGTTCAAACCGAGAAGAGATTGGAAAGAATGAATAGAGGGACCAATGCTGAGCGATTAGTCTCTGAAAACTGTGAGAATGATAGGGGAGCATTGTTTGATATAGTGCTGTGAGATGACCACCTCAGGGTGGAAAACACTCAAAACGACTAAGAAATTACTGGTTCCTCACCGTTCCTAATAATGTGGATAAAGAAAAGCCTTGTAGACCTTCATTTACTGATGCATAGTAAGAGGAAACAGCTCAAGCAACCCTTAATAATCAGAATGTTGAATGTATAATGTGTGAATCTAGGAACATTGGAAGTCATCAGAAATAAAATGTGATGCATAAAGATCAATATCCTGGCATTAATGAGCTGAAATGGATTTATGCTGGCCATTTTGAGAGAGACAAGCATAAGGCTTTCTATGCCAAGCATGATAAATTTAAGAGAAATGGAGTTCCACTCATGGTCAAAAAGAGCATTTCAAGATCTCTCATGAAGTATTACAGTGTCTTTGACAGAATAATATGTATCATCTGACAGGAAATACAATTAATATAACTATTATTCAAATTTACAAATCAATCACTAAAGCATTCTACCAAGTTCTTCAGTTTATAATTGACCAAAAGCAAACACAATGTGTTGATAATTATTCGTGATTTAAAAGTGAAAGTTGGAAACAAAGAGGAAAGGTCTGTAGTTGGACACCATGGCCTCAGTTAGAGAAATGAAACTGAGAAAAACATGAATTTTGCAAGACCGACCACTTCTTCATTGCAAATACCTTTTTTTTAACCAACACAAAGAGTGACATGTGGCCATCACCAGATGATCACAAGTAAGTTCAGGTTAGCGTTGAATAAAAATGAACCAAATCTCCAAGAACTTAAATAAAATCTTAAACGTATGCCACCTGAATTTAGAAAATGTCTCATGAGCAGATTTGATACATAGAATACTGTGTTAGTCTGGTGTGGTAGTTACATAATCTGTTGTCAATTTGAGACTTCAGAGTGAAGGGGTGGAGTTTGGCCTGTCAATCAGGTCGCAGCTTGATAACCTCATTTGGAGGTGGGACACATGCTCACTCCCTCTGAGACATGCTTGCTGACAAGACACATAGAGCTATACTAGAACCCTGGAGCTGAAGGAGCCACTTGGAAACGCCTGCCAGCGCTGAGATTCCTCTACTGTCACAGGATCCACAAGACTTTCCACCTACTGGCCTGTGATCTCCTGCATTCAGTATCATTGCATGTGTTGTGTGAGTCTGAAGAGGAATTTATAGATTGGCATTGGACATTTGGGTTAATATCAGACTTCTGTACTTGATTTGGACTGAGCTGGGATGTTTTCTCAATATTCAATTGCTCTTGTATATAAAGCTCTTTCTTATACACATACGAGTGATTATGAATTTTGTTTCTCAGGAAGATCACAAGCCAGTGGGTGGAAAGTCTGTGGATCCAGTGGGTAAATATCCCAGTGCTGGCATGGGTCTCCACATGGCTCCTCCATTTCCAGGGCTCTAGCATAGCTCCATGTGGCCTATCAACAAGAATGTCTCCCAGGCAGTGAGCATGTGTCCTGCCTCCAGCAGGCTATTTATCTCCATAGTGCCTCCAAATGAGGTCATCCAGCAGTGACCTGATTGACAGGTTAAACTCCACCCCATTCATTCTTAATATTCTCAAGTTGGCACCAGATTATATAACTACCACAGACTATCCCTTGTCAAGGTGACACTTTCATACAATTCTTTAGCCATATATAATTTGCAAACAACAAGAAAATCATATCTGTACCTAACAGGAGAAAATTAAAATACATGCAATGCAAAATGTGCCCGACTCATTTAAACATAATAGTCTATAAGTGAACAGAACAAAAATATTCTATGCCTAACAATTTCAATTAAGTGAATGCCTACACCATAATCCTATAATCAAATGGATATATTTCCCCACCTTTGAGTGTTTATAAGCCAGCCACTTCATGCCTTTGCCCTCCCAATCTTGGTTATCCAATTTCTGTACTGTCCACTTACATCAACCCAGTGCTCTGAGGAGAAAATCATATTCTTTGATGTGAATAAACTTCATTCAAGTTGGAAACTTCTGAGTCTGCATACGTAAGCAAAGTCAGATTAGTGCAGGCCATCCATAATGTCAGGAGCAACATGCACCAGTTCACAGGCTCAAATATCTTCTCTTCATCTGGTCAGGTTCTGGTTAACTCAATGTGGACTGCCTCACGGCAAGGAGAGTGTGAAAGGCCTGGTAGGGATTCAGCAATGGCAATGTAACCGAGAGAAATTACTGAAACCCAAATGATGGCTGAGCATGATTGTGGGACAAGAGGAGAGTAAAAGGAAATACAGGAAAGAACTAGGAGAAAAGGGGTATTTATAGAGGTCTAAACACAGGTGTGTACATATGTAAATATATTTCTATAGGATGGTGGGGAAATAGATCTCCGAGCATATATTTATAGGTTTAGTATTAAGACAGCAGATGGACACTGGACCTCCACTCAAGTACTTACTCAATGCAAGAACACTTTGTTCTATTAAATTGGCATTCCATGATGCACATCTTCCCAAAACAATCGCTGAAAACAAATGTGTGCATAAGCAAATGTGGTGAAGAAACCTGATGGTGCCCAGCTATCAAAAGATAGCATCTGGGGTCTTAAAGGCTTGTAGATAAACAAACAGCCATCTAGCTCAGAAGCATCAAAGCCTACATGGAAGAAGCACACCAACCTGTGTGACCGCGAGGTGTAGAAGGGTCCAGGTATCAAACATCAAAAAACAAAAATATCATATCATTGCAAATGAGGGTGAGTGCAGAGTGGAGACCCAAAGCCCATCTGTAGGCAACTGGACACCCTTATTGAAGGGTTGCAGGGAGGAGACGAGGCAGTCAGGGTGCTGGGTAGCAACGAAGAAACATAAAACATTCTTCTAGACCTTAAAGCTTCCTCCCCCCACTATCATGATCCCAATTCGACCTTACAAGTCTAGCCAGACCAGAGGATGTACATTGGTACAGATAGGAACTAAACACAGGGAATCCAGGTCTGATGACCCTTTCAGGACCACTGGTGAGAGAGGCGATACCTGGAGGGTGGAGGTAATATGGGGTAGAAAGGGGGAACTGATTACAAGAATCTACGTATAGCCTCCTCCCTGGGGGATGGACAACAGAAAAGTGGGTGAAGGGAGACATGGGATAGTGTAAGATATGACAAAATAATATTAATTTATGAATTTTGAAGGGTTCATGAGGAAGAGGGGAGTGGGTAGGGAGGGGGGAAATGAACTGATATTAAGTGCTCAAGTAGAAAACAAATGTTTTAAGAATGATGATGGCAACAAATGTACAAATGTGCTTGACACAATGGATGTAGGTATGGATTGTAATAAGAATTGTACGAGCCCCCAATAAAGTGATTAAGGAAAAGAACAACATTTAAATGACATTGGATGTTTACTTGACAAATTGGTCACGTTTTGTTCTCTCTCTTAATTAGGAGAAACTAGATCTGTAATACAACTTTAATTCCATGCGCACAGATAAGTGGATATGTCACAGCGTTGCCTACATATAATAGTTCTGTTACTCAAAGCAACACTAGAAAGTGACTATTTTCTGATGTGTTGATGCTAAAAAGATGTTTGAAGTCTGATATACTTATACATGAAGGGATATTCGGTATTTTAGGATCTTGCAGAAGGAAAGGCTAAGCTCAAGGCAACTGACATTATTTGGAGCTTAAAATTCAATTGCTTCCACTGTTCTGAACTTCAAATTTCCACATAACCTTTTTCTGTGAAAGCATTTCTATTAGATTTAAATTATGAACGAGAGTTTCAGTACGACATTAAAATAAATAAATACATTTAGTAGAGAGTGAAAATGAAGATTAAATTGAGATAAAATGCTACTAAAGTCATTAAACTTATGAAATGCTAGTAAATCTTTGTAAAAAGAGCGTGAAACTCTAATGTATTTTATTAATAACTTATTTTTAAAAGAAGTACTAGTCCTCAATCAACAAATCAGAGACTGGCCATTGAGTTGAATGTGCTGCTTTCATGCAAGATAAAGGCTGGAATTAGTGAATGCTGCTACATTCCTAATGATAATTTAACTTTTTATTTTGAAGAGTGCTGTAGTCCAGGCTTGCCACTTCCTGCCAATGGGACCAGGAAAGTCATTTCTCAACTGTTGGAGTCTCATGTCATTGAAAATGTAAGAACTAAATGTGAGGACTACTTATACAAGATCCCCTGGCGATATTTTTTAATATCATATAAGAATATAGAAATATTTGTAAAGTGCAAAATAATTAATATAATTTAGTCTATTAAATCTAGCATCATTATTATAATATTTCACGAGTTTTACATATAAACAAATCTATGTGATGTCTTTCAAAATATTTTGAAACAATTATAAATATATTTTATTTATTGCTTCTAGGATACATATATTTTTAATTGGGTAGGCACTAAAATATTATTACACTGCTGTCTTATAAAATTATTCACAGTTTCATGGCTCTTAAGTCAGGCTGTCAGCAAATGGTGTCAACCTTCATCTTTTTATAACTTTCTATTCATGTCATCCTCACTCTTCGATCATTTTGTCACACAGTGGTGGCTGTGATGCTGAGAGCTATGTCACCAGTATTCATGCACTAGCAGAATCCCCCAACACATGTCAGCAGAGCTCCCTGTCAAAGGACAGACTCGAATGAATGAAAAATCAGTCTACTTCTAAAAAATTAGCAATAGAAAAGTTTACAAATAACAGCAATGCCTTGTCTGATATGGAACTAAAAGATAAGCCCTTTGAAGTTGGGAGGCACTCAACATGTTACTGACTAAGGAATAGGAAAACCTGAGAAGAACTGATACAGTTTAATTATGATATTGGTGAAGAAGCTTGCAAGTATCAGGGACTGTCAGGTAAACAAATTATCTTGGAGAAAAGATAGTCAGAATGCTCCTTAGACTCTAGGATAGTGAGAGTTTATTTCATGTGCTCTGGATATGTTATCAAGAAAGACCAGTCATGGAAAAATGCAGCATTCCAGTAAAGTCTAGGGTTAGCAAAAAGAGGAAGCTAGTCAAGGAGATGGGCTGACATCATGGCTGTAATGATGGGCTCAAACATAACAATTGTGAGACTGGTACAGGACCAGGCAATGTCTCGTTCTACTGGACATCTGGTTACTATGAATGGCAGCCAATTCAACAGCACTAAAACCATATTTGTGTCATGCATATGTAGCAAATTAAAACTGAAAGTATATTAACTGAACTTGAAAAATTAGAATTGATTGGAGTATTATTTAGCAATTACTATTTCAAGTCTTATTTTCTTTGGTGACAGAGCAAACATTCCTGAGCACCTTACTCTGGACTTGGCCATGTGACTTGTTGGATAATAGAATGAAAGCAAACATGATATGAGCAAAATATCTAAGTGTGCTTTAGGGATATGGCTTTTCTATTGCCTCATTGGCTAAGAAACAAACATCGTCCTGGTAACTGCTATTACTTTAGCTGGGCATCTATACTGAGACACTTAATGTCAAGCTTTACCAGACCTAGAGGAAGTTCAATTGACTTGTGGTCTGCAGGAGAATGATCCAGGCAAACCCAACCTAGATCATTGAAAAGGCAACAATTGACTTGCAGACAGATGAACAAGAAACGAGGGCTTGATATTTTCAGACATGGAGTAATACAGTTACTGTAACACCATATCGCTGCACTAATAACAGATTGACACAACCAGTCCAAATGACCCGAATACATGGGTGAATTCAATGCCACCTTGCAATGGTAAAGCATATGAGTTGATAGAGAAGCTTTTAAGACATCTTGTGAACAAAAGTACTTTGGATCCTGACTGTCTTTCCAAGGATATTGTTACGGCAGTTATGGAAGACAAAACCAATGTCTATTCCAGAGCAAAGGTCAGTGTGTTTTCGGTTTGGTAATTTTTTTTCCTTCAAGACAAAGTTAGGTAGGCTTCCTGCCAATTATAAACTATTTAAATTCCCTAAATTCAGGATATTTTCCCTTTACCAAAATATTTTGTGTGTGCAAGATGTGCCTGGCCGTCTGTCAAGTTTCTTATGAAAGTTGGACTTCAGAAACAGCTCAATAAAATGAGAATACTCTTTCTGCGGTCATTGGTGTAAGTATTCACTTACCCTTTGTCCTTAACTACAACCTCCTGTCTTCTGACAGAATCTCAGAAACTGATATGTGAGAAATTGTTAGCTTGCAAGTAGAAAAAATTGTAGCTGTTTCACAATATTGACAATTTAAAAATAATATTCAATAGTTTCAGAAAGAACCTGCTTAAAATATAGAAAATTAGATTTTGAGGTCTACTAATTACCCCCAAAAGGAGTTTAATATCACAATTCTCTCTATACAATTATAAAATAATTTGGAAGAGGTCAGTGCTATAGCTGGTGTGTGTCATCAAGCCGGTAGTACTCCTAGTGAAGCATAGGACTTGGCAGGCTCTGATCTTATACTAGCAGATTACCAGATCCTCCTCTGCTGTCACCTCAGGACCAGGAGGCAACCTAGCCCATAACCACTTCACAAGGGTTCCTTAAGGGACCAAGATATCGCAACAATTATTTAATGGAAGGCACATACATGCACACGCACACACACACAAGAATCACATACTTTTTGAAAAAATGCTTTCTGTCACTTCACTTTAAAGAAAAAGCTGCTTCTATTTTTGCTAACAAATAAATCTAAAGACGATTTAGAAGTACCTGTTTTCTCTAACTAAAATAAATCACAAGGCTATTACCTCAAGGCTACTAACGTCAATAAGGGTCACCTTGTGTCAGAACTGATACGATGGCTGTGTTTTGGGGGGTTTTGTTTGTTTTGGGTGGGGGTGCAGAGTGGTCAACATATTTGAGTACCTCTGAATTTAGTCCTTAGTTTCTTCTTTTATCTTTCAACATTGGCACCTGTGGTGATTTTATCTGGCCACTTAGCTTTAACTTTCAGTTGCGAACTGATACCTCCCACATTTATATAACCATGAATGACTTATCTGAATTACAGATCCAAAGATCTGACTACTTGACATCTGTACTCTCAGAACTTTAGAATGGACAACTCAGATATGGTATACCAAAAATTGAGTTCCTGATACACTAATTTTATAGACAGGGTTGACTACATTCTTCTCAATCTCATGAATGGAAACTCAATTTCCTAATTTTTTGGAACAAAAGCTTTGATGTCAGCCTTGTCTGTTTTCTTTGTTTGGCACACTACCTCCATTCTCTGATAATCTCGTCTCAAACTCAAACTCACTACCATAGAGCCCATTCTGATTCATGCTCACCCTACAGGACAAAGAGGGCTTCTGAGACTGTAACCTTTATGGAGTAGAATGCCATATTGTCACCTCTCAGAGAGGCTGGTGGTCTCAAACTGTTCACCTCGCTGTTCCCAGTCTAATGCATAACCCATTATAAAGGGATTCCTCAACTCCTGAATCGAGATCATAAAATATATCCAGAATCTGTCCACTTATTATCATAATCATTGCTCACTCTGGTAAAAACCACCATCCTTTGTCCTTAAGTATCCTCCGTAATGGAGCAATCATCTCATACCTGGTCTCTGAGAGACTGCCTCTGACTGTCTTAGTCTCCTTTCTAACAGCAGTCAAACTTATCTAAAACCAGATTGAGTTACTTCTCTACTCAAGGTCTTCCCCATGCTGTTCTTGCTAGGTGTCAAGTCAGTTCCGATTCATGAAGACCCGATGTACAACAGAATGAAACATTGCACAGTCCTGCGCTACCCTCATAATTGTTCCTATGCCTGAGCCCATCGTGGCAGCACCATGGCAATCCATCTCACTGAGGGCCTTCCCACTTTACCGAGCATATGTCTTTCCCCAAGGATTGGTCTCTCCGGACAGTATGCCCAAAGTAACCAAAAGAAAGTCATGCCATCGTGGCCTCTAATGGACACTGGCCATACTTCTTCCAATACAGATTTCTTTGTCTTTTTAGCAATCCATAGGTATCTTCACCAGCACAATGCAAATTTATCAATTTTTCTTCAATTTTCCTTACTCAATGTCCAACTTTCACATGCATGTGGGGCAATAGTCGGTCACACCTTACTCTTCAAAGTAAATCCTTGCTTTTCAATACTCTAGAGAGATCTTGTATAGCATATTTAAAAAATACAACACATCTTTTGATGTCTTGACCATTGCTTCCATAAGCATTGGTAAGACAAAATCCTTGACAACTTCAACCTTTTCTCCATTTAGCATAATGTTATTATTGGTCCACTTAGGAGGTTTCTGGTCTTCTTCCCATGGGGTTATAATACATACTGAAGTCTACAACCGTTGATCTTCATCAGCAAGTGCTTCAATTCTTCCTCGCTTTCAGCAAGCGAGGTTGTATCTATCATCTGTTAATAAGACTTCCTCTATCCTAATGCCACATTCTTCTTCATATAATCTAACTTCTCGGATGATTTGCTCAGCCTATAGCCTGAACAAGTATGGTGAGAAAATACAGCCCTGTCACACACCTTTCCTGATTTTAAACAATGCAGTATTTTCTTGTTCTGTTCCCACAGCTGGTCCTTGATTCATGTACAGGTTCCTCATGAGCACAATTATGTATTCTGGAATTCCCATATTTCTCAAGGTTATTCATAGTTTATTATAATCCACACAGTAAAACACCTTTGCCTAGTCAATAAACACAAGTAAACCTCTTTCTGGTATTCTCTGCTTTGAGCTGAAAATCCATCTGATATTAGCAATGGTATCCCTTCTTCCATGTTGTCTTCTGAATCTGGCCTGAACCTCTGGGTATTCCTTGTCAATGTACTGCTACAACTGTTGTTGGATGATCTTTAGAAAAAATTTGCTTGCAAGTGATATCAATGATATTGTTCTATCTTTTGAGCATTCTGTTTTGGGACCTTTCTTTGGAATGGGTATAAATATGGATCTCTTCTAGTTAGTTGGCCAAGTAGCTCCCTTCCAAATTTCCCAGAATAGAGTAGTGAGTACTCCATCCCTTCATCGACTTGTTGAACATTTTCACTTGTTATTCCATTAATTCTGCTTTCGCTCCAGCTTGAAAGTCTTCCTTTAACATCATTGGTTCTTGCTACCTCCTAAAATGGTGTAATAGGAACTAGTTACTTTTGATATAGTGAGTCTGCATATTCTTTCCATCTTCTCTTGATGAATCATCCATCATTCAATATTTTGCTTATAGAGTCTTTCAACTACAGTTTCCTTTTTGATTCCAAATTTTGTATCCCAATTGCCAATAATTTTCAATGCAGCTTGACTGAATGTTTGGTCAATTTCTGACTGAGGCCATTGGTAGAAGT
Source organism: Echinops telfairi (assembly GCF_000313985.2). NCBI lineage: Eukaryota > Metazoa > Chordata > Mammalia > Afrosoricida > Tenrecidae > Echinops > Echinops telfairi. The sequence goes on along the minus strand of NW_022111324.1, from coordinate 33,129,999 downwards.
CTTCAGTTTCTTCCTCACTAGCTTCGGTGGTTTGTCATCAATTTGAGTAATAGTTGTATTCATTGGAGTTTCTTGAAGGCAGATAGAGACAATCTGCACTTCAACAGTCTTGTACTTCATGATTGATTTTTCAATGTTCTTTTGAAAATTAGTGCCATGCCATTTCTCTTAATTGTGTTATTTCCTGAATAATAAATCATATGATTTTCACAATCAAAATGGCCAATTCCAGCTCATTTCAGCTAACAAATGCCAAGGATATCTATCTTTATGAGTTCCACTTCATTTTACTACTTCCAATTTTCCTAACTTCATTCTTCACACCTTCCAAGTTCCTATCATTAGCATATTTTGTCATTGTTTGTTTTTACATTGAGTCATGTCCCATCAGCAAATGAAGACCCCAAAGGCTCTACTCCCCCAGGCTTGCATCAGCTTACTGATCCTGGTGGACTCCACTCCACGAGATCAGCTCCTCCTCAGGCACATTCCAAGCGCCCTCCAAACCCAGGGGCCCATGCTTCAACACTGTGTCTGACAATGTTCTGCTTCCATTCACGAGTATCTGACAGTCTACAGAAGCTAGACATGGGGCCCATCCTTGAACACTGTGTCTGACAATGTTCTGCTTCCATTCACGAGTATCTGACAGTCTATGGAAGCTAGGCATAGGTTGTCCATGGCTCTTTCCTCTGAAGTAGGGAGCTCAGTCCTTCCTTCTTGTCTTTACTTATTCTGTCATTCCCACTGAAACCTACTCACTTTGGGTGCCCTTCCTGGTATTTGAAACACCAGTGGCGTAGCTTCCAACCTCACAGCAACACACGGGCCACCACAGTCTGACAAACTGACAGACACATGGTGGTTCTTACTCATAAAATCCTGTAATTCCCTGCCTTTGTGACATCTCCACTGTAGCTATTAAGACTTTATTAATGAATCTAGTTATTTTCACACCGCAGGGACTATACTTACTCTTTCCTTTCCCTGCAGTGAAATTGTTTTCCAATACCTACATGGCTAACTGTATGATTTTTTTCTAGGTCTTTAGTCAGTAATTAACTTCTCAGTGAACTCTCTCATCTGTCTTTGTAATCTTACTAGTACATCTCTCATGTTCCCGTCATACATATATTTCATAACCTTTATTTTGTTTTAATTTTTCCTCCTCAATACTTAACACTTTCTAAACTTTTTCAGGTTTTACTCATTTATGTTATTTGTTACCTGTCTTTCTGATATAATACAATATTCATAAGAGCAGGGACCTTTGTTTTGTTCACTGTTCTGGTCCCAGTACCTGTAAGAGTGGTTGTGCCTGAAAAATTAATCCTAATTTGTTGAGTAATTTTAAGACTAAGAAGAAAATATGAATAATATTTGCAAAAGTCAATACTTATGGAAGGAAATGAATATGCTATGTAGTTGTCTTTTGAAACACAGGTGTCACTCAATACCCACCTATATTGAATCATATGTTCTTTCAGAACTTAAAGGAGCACAGTTTACCAATACAATACAAAAAAAAAAACATTTGATTATTACTGGCATGAACAGATTGGGAAAGTAAATATTAACTAGATAATAGACACTTCTTAATCTAGATGAAAAATGTGGAGATAAACAATAAAGGGGTGATCACTGAAAAGAAAAGAAAAACACAGTTGTGCAAAAGCAATGCAGATAATGAAGGTAAATCAAATCACATGCATGATCTTGAATTATTAGTAATAGCAAACATGAATCTACAGAAACTCTGGTAAAACAAACATATATGCATATATGAAAGGTCTATACCTATTACCATATATAGGTTTGGCAAAAGATATTTCTAAATACTTATTTGTATATGCGCTACATGTACCTATGAGGAACCCTAGTGGTTACCTTTCGGGCTACTAACCAAAACGTCAGCAGCTTCATACCACCAGCTGCTCTGCTGAGGAAAGGGGCGGTTTTCCATGCCCATAAAGAGTTACCCTCTCAGAAGCCAATAGGGGAAGTGCTACTCTGTTTCCTAGGGGTAATATGAATCGGATTGGACCTAATGACAGCAAGTTTGGTTGTTGTTTTTGTGTTTGGTTATGTACTAGAGCAACAGGAGGCAAAGGTATCTCAACTTCTTAGCCACACGTAAACTTTTTAAAGAGGAGTTGCTGGCTGTGGAAACTTATAACCACAGTCCTAGTGACATTATGGTCAGGTGGTATAACACAGTCAAGAAAAATAATATTCTAGATCCAACTTTGGAAAGGACAGACTGGGGTTTGAAAGCTTGTGAGTAGCCATGTAAGTCTAATTATTGGTATTTTTTTTCATTCAGTGCGAAGCATACAGAAAATCAAAGAGATATGCAGGCAATTATTTCCAAGTGCTAGTAGACCAATGAATTGCGGTTTTCATTATGCAGACCAGAAGAACGAGGCCAGTGGTTCTCAACCTTCCTAATGCTGAGACCCTTTAATGCAGTTCCTCATGTGGTGGTGACACTCCAACCATAAAATTATTTTCGTTGCTACTTCATCACTGTAATTTTGCTACTGTCATGAATTGGTCACGACCCACAGGTTGAGAACCGCTGAACTACAGCGTGCCCAATTACCACTACTGACTGCTCTGAAAGGTATCACAATAATGTCCTTTGAAGTTGGTGGAGAATGTGGATCAAAACTCTAACAAATAATAATCAATAAACACATAAGTAGCATATTGGTTTCATGGAGAGTGGTGAAACTGCAAGACCTCCGTCACTCACTCTTCTGGTCCCACTCACCTCTAGCCTCAGCCTTCCATCCATCAATGTAATGAAGTAATGAAGAACTATGCCAGAAATGCATGCGTTCCTTCAATCATTATAGATTAAAAGGGTAGCATTTGCCCAGGGATGTAGTTCAAAAGGAAGTAAGGGACAGGAAAGGACAAATGGAAAGCATAAATAGAGAAAAGAAGTGAGAAGAATGTTTTTACATTGTGAGAATGACCATCAGCCTCACAAAACACATGTGTATGAATAAATGAATGGGAAACCAATTTGTTCCCTAAATTTTCACTCATATGGCAATAAAATGTTAAAATAACAAGTTTAAAAAGCAATGGAGGAGGTCATGTGAATGACATGCTCCAAAATTTCATGTTGCTGTGGTTGGTAGGGGATCGAGAGTCATCTCTGACTCACAGGGACACCCTGGCATAACAGAACAAAACACCACCTTGCCCTTCGCTGTTCTCAAAAAACGGCATAAATTCTAAAAATATATATGTGGAAACATCAATTTATTTTAGAAAGCAGCTTAATTTTATATAGATAATAGATAAATATGCGTTTCTGTGTACAGAAAACAATTCCTTAGTGAAGAATAAGATAATGAAATAAGATTTCATAATACGCTGACTGAATAGAAAAATGAGGTTAAGTAGGTTTTGCCCCAAATCTAAAGGAAGTGTTTTCTATCAAGACATTAATCAAAAGAACACTTATATAAGTATATTCAAAGCAGCAGGAAATTAGTTTTTTTCTGTTGAAGCACAGGATGAATTTCCAACTTAAAAAAAACTGTTAGCAAGTTAAGTACAAAACAATCTTTTCACCATAATAGAAAAAGCATTTTCACCAACCAGCAAATAAGACGCATATCAACACAAGTCAATTCATGAAAAGAGATCATGATAAACAAAGAAAATATAATAATCAATGTAATTATGAAGTAATTTTGGAAAAAATATTCTTAAAAGGTACTGAATAAAAAAAGTAAGAAAAATGTATATACACAAAATTCTAAACATTACTTAAAAAGTATATGGGATAAGTACATACCTATGTGTAGATTTTTAATAACATACTATAATTATATAAGAAAAATAAATGAGAATCCATAGTTTAATGATGGGCAAGTAAATAAAAATATTTTCACATCTGTTATGAATTGGTGTCCCCCTGAAACATGTGCTGGATTCTAATGCCGGCGCCTGTGAATAAGAACCAGCTTTTTGTTATGCTAATGGGGACATACCAAGGTAGCATGCATTCAAAACTGAATTATTGCTGAATTATAAAAAGAACAGAATGAACAGAGACACACACAAGAGGAAGACAAACAGGAAGCAATGCCAATGACCTAATGGAATGACTGACAAGGAAGGGCTTCCATTTTCAGCTACTCCCTGAATTCAGACATCCAGCAGCTTCCAGAAAAAACTGTGTTAATAAATTTAAATTTCTATTTTTTAATGCCATCCACTTATGTTTCTGGGTGTTACATCAAGACTATGCAAATAAGACAACACCACATAAAAGAGTACATTTTCCACTATCATATATTTAAAAGAAAACATACATTCATAAAATCAATGAAACATATGTGGAGATAAAAGTCAAAGGCTAAGTTAATTTCTATTATTATGACATGCAATCCAAAGAGTGTTTTATATTTCACTATCTAAAAGATACCAAATTCCTTTTAAATAGCATTAGCATTACTACATTATTTGAATGTTGTAAAAACAAAACAGTCCTTTGGAAAATATAGATAACATTCAAGCAGAAAACATGTTGGTTTTGTTCCTTTGTTGTCATGTATATTATTAGCTTTGGGCAATACTTGTTTAATGAGAAATATCAGGGAAAATGACCACTCATAAAATTTAAAAAAACTGACAAAAGAAAGGATCAAGGGATTCACACACATAAAGAATAAAAAGAGCAAATCTACATTAAACAAATGCCCACACATATGTACATGGCCAGGAGATCTGGGGAAAGAGCTCTCAAAGGGATGAGGCAATTTTGTTGAAGAGTTTATGGCTTAGCTCTCTCCTTTAGACTTGCCATGACCCAAGAGGGATTCTGCTAAAGCTAAATTGCTAAGGGGAATTTATGGGATCAAGACAGTGCTCAAATAGAATCCCCTGGACTCTGCTAGGAGGAAGCTACGTCTAGACCTGTGGCATTGCCTATTTGTGCCTGCAAATTCAAATGCCTCATCCCTTTTTAACTCCTCTGTTTGAAAGCATACTCTTTCTTTCCTAGAATTTTGAAAATGAACTTTTGGCTAAAGAACTATAAAGATTAACAAGTGTGAAATGGGGAAACCAAGAATTTAACAGTTCTTCAAAGCTAATCATACAATCTGTCTTTACAGAGAATTAACTTAAGAATAAAAGGTTAAGCTTGAAAGGACAGATGATGTGAATTCCTCTGTAAAAACTAGAACTTGGAAAACGGTGGCATATACTTCCAAGTAAAACATTGCTTGCTCGTGGTGTATAGGCAGTTGTCTCAATACTGCAAAGACTCTTCATCATAAATGCGTTTTCTGCTGACACAGTTCTAACCTCTGGAAGAGAGAGGTGCTTGCTGAGAATCCAGTTCGGGTGCCTCCGGCATTAGAAGGAAGACGCAGACTGCGGCTTTGAGGAGCTAAGACAAAGCTGCCTGTAAAAATATCACTAGAACGTGTTCTCCATCCATGTCTGTGGACAATGGTACCCTAACTGCATTACACACACCTGTACATTTACGATTAATCGATGCCATGCCAAGAATTCAATACATAAATTAGTGCCTGAATATAGAGAATTTATCATTTTTTCATGGAAAAAAATTATTCTGAAGATAAATGGCCTGGAAAATCTCTTGATATGCACGGTAAAGCCTATTTCTATGATTTGGCATTGGATGATATAGAGATAAAAATATTTATGAAATAGTAGTCCTACCAGATACTACCTCTACTATTCATTTTTAGCTTGACAAATTTTCTTCAGAATTTTACACAAATAGCTTAATGTAAATTTGAAAGGGCTACTTTCAAATATGAAAAAAAAAACTATAGTATGATAAAGAAGAAGAAATAATCTTCCAAAATGTTTAAAAATATATGGTCAATCAGTTCTTCTCAAACAATAAATGGATAACTTTATTTGTGATCAAGCTAATAAATACAAAGAGAATATTTTATAGGTAATATTTAATTATACACTGACTTCAGAATTAACCTGCAAGAGCTGAAAAAATGCAAAAGTGTCGGGCATTCACAGAGCCTTTGTATTCTTGTTTCATAATGAAGAGGAGGGAAAAAAAGCAATTTTTCCTCTGGCTTCTTCATTCTTTGGTAATTTTCTTTGCCACCCCATCACTAAGTCAGTGGGCATCAACTTAGACCTCTGGGCCTTGCTTAAGAGAATCCACATTAATTACTGCTCATCAGCATTCATCAAAGTGACAGCTCCTGTTAGCCGTGCTGTTTATTTTGTTCTCACCTTGCCTGCTTGGCTGTCAAATGGGAGAATTTTATGGTTCTTGAGGGAGCAATACTTCTCCATGACCAGCTGCTTTCAAGGGAAAAAATATCTTCAGTCTTGAACTGGTTTTCGTAATTCATTGTAAAGGAAATGGCACAAATGCAGCAAAGTCTCCTTTAATTGAGTTCACTTATAACACAGCACAGTTACCCACTACCACAGTGTCAATTCACACTCAGAGCCACCCTAGAAGAAAGAGTGGAACTGACCCATGGGGCTCCCAGGCACTAAATCTTCAGAGAACCAGACTACCACATTTTTATTCTGCAGAATGACTGGAGAGTTTTAACACCTTACACTTTGGTTAATATTCTAGTGTTCACCCACCGTAACCATCAGATTAATTTTTAAATAAATGTTTTATTAAACTTTGGAGGTAACCAATACTATAAAGTGTTTTTCTGTACAAGTAATCCTCTTTAGCCCAGATAAAGAATAATTCTTCTCTTATTTCAATGAGCTTGAATATCTTTCTATAATTTGATCAAGTTCTAAAATACAATAGCTCTTTTGTATTTTTGCTTGACTTTGCATTTTCTTATTTGACTTAGTTTTTATCTGTCTCTCTTTACTTATGGGCATTCTGAGCAGACTCTCTTGCCTCTTGACATTTATTTACATAGAGGTAAAACACACTGAAGAAATTTCCAGTAACCAATTTTGAGGTAAATATGCTATTTTCTGAAAAGATGGCAAATTTGGTAGCCACCATTATCCTGTGTAAAGTTATATTCTATAATTTTATTTATTTTATTAGGTACCATATGCATGTTTGACAGTTACTTAAGTGCCATATGAATGTTGTCTGTCAGTCTGTTGTACTGTGGTGGCCTGTGTGTTGCTCTGATGCTGAAATTTTTGTCATTGGTATTTCAAACACCAGCAAGGTCATCCAAAATGAACAATTTTTTGTTTTGTTTTGTTTTACCTTTTCTAAAGATAGTCTTAGTCATATATAATTCACATAACATATAATTCAATAGTTCAGTCACATACAGAGCATTTGTACATGCATCACCATAATCGGATTTAGAACCTTTTCTTTATTCTTATGTCATTATCATGAGCTACCCACTCCCCTCCAATCTTCCCTGCCATAGCAGCAAGGAACCATTACTCCAGTTACTGTCTCTATAGATTTACCTATCCTGGATTTCATACACAGAAGATCATTTCTTAGAAAAAAAAAAACTAACAATAATAACAAAATAAAATAGATAAAACCACAATATAAAATAAAGCAGAAAATATTAAAAACTAGAATAAATTTTAAATGGATCGTAAAAAAATCAAATGATAAGGTGCCAAATTTCAAGCCAATTGAACCTGCAGCCATCCACCCCCCCAGTGTGTTCTGCTTGAGAGCAAAGACATTCAAATTCCTGATCTATGGTCAGAGGCGAATTCACCAGAGGCTTACAGAATGATATGTCAGTGTGTTAGTCTGCCATATGTCTTTGAAAAATATTATATTTCCTCATCATTTCTTCCTTAGCGTTTATATAAATTCCTTTTGCCATTATTTTTCATGATTTCTCTTTCGGTCTCCCAATTTTTCCCTGATGAAATATGGAATTTTCTGAGGTATGAAAGTTGACAACTTTGATATTTCAGTACATGCTGTTTTAGATCTTATGTAGTCTCCATTTCAATATGTTTGATAATTAATTCTACTTAATTTCAAATCTTTTGTGTTAAATTGTCACTTCTGATTTCTGCATTGAGCTAGTTTTTCAGTGTTTGCAATTCTGTTCCCAACTCTTATTTGTCATATTTACCCTAGGTTTGTTTCAGTAATAATGATTATAATTATTATAGTCATAACAATGATTATGAGAAAATTATTTTTTTTAATGTCACTTACCATACAATTAATCTGGTTCAACGTAGGCCCTGTTCCTGTGGGAAATCTGTCGGGAATTTCAACCACAAATGGTGGCCTCTCTAAGATGGAATGGATCAGTTTCTCTCAGAAGAGCTGGTGTCCAAGAGGTGACAGGAGGAAAGGGACTCCAGAAATCATCATATTGAAAAACCACCGAGCATGAAGTCCATAGGGCACGTTCATAACTCTCAGGAGTAAGTGATATAAGGATTCAAGGATTAACTTTACCAGGGCTCGATTCTCTGAGTCATGGTTCATCTCTTACCCATATTAAGACTTTCTTTGCTGTCTTCACTTCCTCACCCATTCCTGAAATTTAGGTGCTTTCTATGAGTTTGTCCTGGGCTCTTTTATCTTCTCATACTACTCATCCTGTTTTAGTGATTCAACTCATTCTGCATCTTTTATACTTTATCCCTAAAGTCATCAAGGATTTTGTCCTGCTAAGATGCACACTCAGTGCTCACAAGACCCGCAGTCAAGAAATCAAAAGATGTGTTGTACTGGGTAAATGCACAGGGTTCAGCAGACCTTCAAGTCTAAGAACAGACTATGAAGAATACATAAGCTGCCTGCATCTCAGGAATTATCCAGGGAAATCCCTATGGATAGCATCCAGACATTGTCCATTACTGAACACCTAGAGAACAGAACTATAACAGTGTCAGAGATGGTGCTAGAGGATGAGCCCCTCAGGTCTGAAGGCATTCAAACTATGACTGAAGAAGAGTTGCCTTCTCAAAGTGGAGTCTCCCATAAGACATAGAGAGAGTAAAATCTATGGGAATAAAGCCATTAGAATCCCCACGTGCTGATGGGGCATGCCTCAAAATAGGAACAACACGTGGAAAACATCAATAAGTAATCAGAACTTAGAATGTACAAAGTATGAATCACAGAAAGTTGAAAGTTGTAAACAATAAAATGGAATGCATACAAATCGATATTCTAGGGATTAGTGTGCTGAAATGGCCTGATATAGGCCCCCTTGAACCAGAAAATGATATGGCTTACTATGTCAGAAATGACACAATAATGAGATATGGGATTACATTCCTCATCAAAAGGGCATTTCAAGATCTGTCTGGAAGTACAATGCTGTCTTTGATAAGATAATGTCTGTTTGAATAATATGAAATCTAGTGAATGCTACTATTATTCAAATTTATGCACCAACACAAGAGCTAATGATGTAGAAACTGAAAAATTCTTCCAATCTCTTCAGTCTAAAATCGATCAATTATGCAATCAAGATGCATTGTTAATTATTTACATGCAAATTTGGAAACAAACTATGGGAATGCAAAGTTGGAAACAAATAGAGAGAAACAATAGCTAGAAAATATGGCCTTGGTGATAGAAATGAAACTGGAAATCATATAATAGAATTTTGCAGGACCAACAACTTGTTCATAGAAAACACCTTTTCTTTTTTCCAGAAGCACAAAATACAACTATACACCAAAAAAATGTCCATATGTAATTCACAGAAATCAAACTGACTACATCTATGGGAAGAGAAAATGAATAAGTTCAATATCAGCAGCTAAAACCAGGCCAAGGGCTAACTGTGGAACAAACCATCAATTGATCAGCTGTAAGTTCAGGTTGAAGTTAAAGAAAATGAAAACAAGTCCATGAAAGCCAAAATAAACATTGAATGTATCCCACCTGAATTTTGAGAACATATCAAGAATTGATCCATTAACACCAATCACAGATGATCTGATGAGCGGTAGGTGGACATCAAAGACATCATTCACGAAGAAAACAGAAGGTTATTATAAAGACAGGGAAGAAAGGAAAGATCCAAGTGAATGTTAGAAGAGATTGAATCTTGCTCTTGTAGAGTAGCTAAGGAAAATAGAAGGAATGCTGAAGTCAAGGTGATGAATAGAACACTTCAAAGTGGGGACCAAGAAGACAAAAGAAATATTAAAATGAAATGGGCATGCTAGATTTCCTATCTCTAGGCTAGAAAACCAAAAAGGAAGAACACACGCGGCATATCTGAAACTGAAAGAACTCAAGAAAAAGTTCAAGTCTCCTGTGCAATGTTGGAAGATTCTATGTGTAAAATATTGAATCATGCACGAAGCATTAAGGAAAATTAAAAGACACACAGAGTCACCCAAGGAGCTAGAATACATTCAAGCATTTTAAGAGATAGTATATGAGCAAGAACTACTAGCACTGAAGAAGGGACTCCAAGCTGCAGTTAAAGCATTAGCCAAAAACAAGGCTCCAGGAATTGATGGAATACAAACTGAAATGTTTCAACATGCTTATGAAGCACTGGAAGCACTCCCTGGTCTATGCCAGGAATTTTGGAAGGTAGTTACTTGGTCAACTGACCAGAAGAGATTCATATTTGTACTATTCCAAATAAAGGTGACCCTGCAGAATGCTCAAATTATAGACCAAAATCATTGATATTACATGTGAGTAAAACATTTTGAAGGATCATCTAACAATGCTTGCAGCAGTCCAGTGGCAGGGAGCTGCCAGAGCTTCAGGGCTGATTCAGAAGAGGACATGAGATAAGGGATACCACTGCAGATGTCAGATGGACCTAGTCAGAAAGCAGAGAATACCAGACAGATGTCTATTTGTGTATTGTGATGTTCACTTTGTTTAATTGAATTTGCAAAGCGTCCAACTTTGTGAATCATAACAAACTATGGATAATGTTGAAAAGAATGATTATTCCAGAACAATAAACTGTACACTTTCAGAATCTGTACATGACTCAAGAGACAATTATGTGAATTGAACAAGGGAGTGCTACAAGGTGTTAATTCAGGAAAGGTGTGTGTCAAAAAGGTGTGTGTCGACATTGTATCCTCTCACTATACTCAATCTGTATGCTGAGCAAATCACCAAGGAAGCTGGATTCTATGAATAAAAGTGCTGCATAGGAGAGGAAGAAGCTTATTAACAATCTTCAAGATACAGATGACAGAACCTCTTTTTCTGAAAGTGAAGACTTGAAGCACTTGAAAATGAAGGTCAGGGATTTCAGCCTTCAATGCGGATTACAACTTAGTGCAAAGAAAACAAAAATCTTGATAATTGGTCAACAGGTATCATCATGTTAAACAGAAAATACTGATGTCAAGTATGTCATCTTGTTTGGATCCATAATCAATGCTCATGGAAGCAGCAGTCAGGAGATCAAACAAAGCAGTGCACTGAGTAAAGATGCTAGACAGAGCCTCTTCAAAAGTGTTAAAAAGCAAGGATGTTACTTTGAGGAAAAGGGTACTCCTGACCCAAGCCATGGTATTTTCATTTACCTCATATGTGTGTGAAAGTTGGACATTGAATAAAGAACATGGGATCAATATAGATGCATTTGAATTATGGTCTGCTGAAAAATATTGAAAGTACCAAAGACTACCCAAATTACAAACAAATCTGTCTTGTAAAAATTATAACAAAAATGTTCCTTAAAGGCAAGGATGAAAAGACATGTGTCATGTACTTTGGTCATGTTGTCAGGAAAGATCAGTCCCTGGGGCAGACCATCATTCTTGGTAAAGTGGTGGGACAGCAAAAATGAGGAAGGCCTTTGAAGACAGACTGATATCATGCCTACAACAATGAGCTCAACATAAGGACAATTGAGGATGGTGAGGATGGTGCGGGACTTGGCAGAGCTCCGTTCTTTTGTACACAAGGTCACAATGAGTCAAAATTGACTCTATGGCACTTGAAAACAACAATTGAATATTGAGCAATTTTGATTACATCTGCAAAAGTCACTCTGTAATCTCACATTTTACTTTTTCGTGATTTGCAATGCTCAACTATTCTGGGCTTGTTTTCACCTGCAAAATAGGGAACCTAGTTCTAATCTCAAAATATTTACAGATCTTATTTTAGCCACATAAATGCTCCTCTCCTAAATCTTCACATGCTTATATCTTTCTTACCATTCAAAATTTTGTTCCCTACCCCTGGTAGGCTGAATTTTCCACAGAAACAAAGACAGTTCTTTCTAGAGAAAAAAAAAGGAAAGCTTTTTTTTTTTTTAAATATTTTATTAGGGGCTCATACAACTGTTATCGCAATCCATACACCCATCAATTGTGTAAAGCGCATTTGTACATCATTCTGA
>NW_022111324.1:33105761-33116762 GCF_000313985.2 Echinops telfairi | reverse complement strand
GGTGAGCATCATAGAATGCCAATTTAATAGAAGAAAGTATTCTTGCGTTGAGAGAGTACTTGAGTGGAGGCCCAATGTCCTTCTGCTACCTTAATACTAAACCTATAAATGTAGGCTCTTAGAAAGCTTTTTATATCTAGAGAGCATCCCAGTCAAATTGAAATCCAGAGGTCAGATACTAGCAGAATAGTTGCAGGCTCACAGCTACCAGTGGGTTAAGCAGGAAGGTGAAGCAGGATGCTGGGAGATCATGGCTGGTGGGCACAGAGTTATGTGAATACAAGGTTATAAGGAATATGGCAGACTACTGACAGCTTCCAGGTTCAGAATACAGCATGGCCCAACAGGCTCAAATGTTAGATACAGGATGTAGTCAAGCAGGAAAGTGAAGAGAGAAAGAACAGTTCTCAGTGTCTCTCATAAAAAGACCATACTCTTAAGGAGGTATAGGACTGTGACATGAGAGTTTGGTCCATGCCTAACTCCACACAGATACCATCAGCACATTAATTAACATAGTCTAAATTTTTAAAAAATCTTACTATTCGTTCTTGTACTTAACCTCTCTTATTTTCTTCATCTACCAATTGCCTATCAGTTCACCATATGTTGGTAGCTTACATGCTGTTACAATACTGGAAGCTGTGCAAATAGTAGGGTCACCAAAAATAGGCCAATTTTAGTAGATTTTTCCACTAAAAAGACCTGGAGATCTATTTCTTAGAGTTAACTAAGGAAAATCATGTAGATTACAACATTAACATTAGCTCATTTGATCTGGACACAGATGCAAAGATCAATTGTTAGAAGAGGGTATCATGTTTGGTGAATTAAAAAGACAACAAAGGTAAAATGGATTCACAATGCAACCACAATACTGGACTAAAATATGCTCAGATGGTGAGGATCATGCAGAACTGGACTACATTTTGTAATTGTACACCAGAGTCTATTCAATGGTATCCAGAGTCTATTCAATGGTAGCTAATAACAGTAACAATTTTTCATATAAGACTTATCACTCTTCTAAAATATATTATCTATCTCTTCTCATATTTATTATCAGCTTTCTCCATAAAAACGTACTAAATAAGGGTTTTGGCAAGATGGTGCCCAGGTAAGCAGCCCATATTGGAAGCTCCGTGGCGATCAGTGAAGCCGGTGTCCTGGAGGATGCAGGGGATTCTGGTAAGTGAAAAGTCCCCTTCGACAACCCGGAGTACTTCTTCAGTGTAGGTAGTTACCTTCCCCTACATCCAACTTGCAGGAATTTTCCTACTGCTGCCTGGCACCCACTCCCATGGCCGCTGGGCATTTCCTGCCTTGGCCCAGCACCTCCACCCACGACGGAGAAGTTTTTTGCATGGCAGCTCAGAATGTCCACCAGCATCAGTGAGGCTTTCCTGCCTTCTCCAGGCACCTCTTCCCTTAGCAGCAGGGTTTCTGACACTACTGTCTAGCACCCACACACACAGAGCTACACTCACTGCCTGCAAGTGCCCTGATATTATACCCTGAGGGGGCCACCAGACCTGCCCTCCAAATAGGGAATCCTGGCTGTCTAAGGAGCATAAAACCCTCATGAGATAAAGAAGTTGCCTGAACTCCCAACACAGTTGGATATAGGCATCATGCAGATGCATTCCTACCAGCCTCACAAGGAAAGAGCCCAGGGCTCTTTGACTCCCTGGAAAATGGCACCAAGCTCCTCCAAAATGACACACATATATCAACCATGTACAACATCCTCAACAAAAAAACAGGGGGAAAAACAATGTCAGAGGAAGTCCTGAATTTAGTGATGTGCATAAAACAAGCAGAAGTTGAGCTACCACAAAATGAAATCAGTTTGCTGCATGGAGTCATATAGCATACGAGGAAAGCATTATAGAAAAATGATGAAATGATAGAAGAGAAAAAGGCCTTGCACCAAAGGGAAATACAAGAGTTAAGGGAGAATGTAGCAAATTAACAGGATTTGACAAAAAACTAGAAAAAGCTGAGAATTGTATGTGACCTTGAGGATAACCAGGCAGAATTCAACAAATGGGAAAGACAGTCAAACAAGATAATCAAAGAAGCTGAAGAAAATCTGAGAACAATGTTGGATGCTATGAAGAGGTACAGCATTAGAATAAATGGACTACCAGAACAAGACACAACAAATAAGGCAACAGGAAAAATAGCAAGGGAATTCCCCAGCTAAATGAATGAGAATCAGGCAATCATCCAAGAAGCAGAGAGGACACCTGATAGACTGAATCCAAGGAAGAATTTGCCAAGGTATATAATGGTTAAACTCTCCAAATTTGAGGAAAAGGAGTAAATCAGGAGAGCAGCTAGGGAAAAAGAGGCAGCAACCTATAAATGTACTCAAATAAGAATATGATAAGACTTATCAACAGACACCATGAAGAAGAGGAGAGAATGGAGTAACACCTTCTAAAAGTTGAAAGAAAACAAAGCAAACCCAATAATTCTCCATCCAGCCAAATTATTTTTTCAAGATAAACCGAGAAATAAGAGTCTTTCTAGACAAGGAAAAACTCAAAGAATATGCTAAAAGAAACCCAGCTCTACAAAAAAAATCCTTGCTGACTCAGTGTGCTCAGAAAAACAACACTCCCCAACACAAGTAGGAGACCACCAAATAGGGCAACTCCACCCAGAGGTCAACACATTGACAAGAACCACCAAGATAACATTGGCTCAATGGTGAAAAGAAGGCAAAAATGAACCACACACTTATTCACAAAATGCACTGATGAGAAGGGAGGTAGGAAAACACACAGACAAAAGTTATGAGATGCCATCATAGAGCCCACTGATTGATGTTATAACTCTGAATATCATTGGATTGAACTCACCTATTAAAAACATGGACTAGTGGACTGGCTTAGGAAACACAACCCATCGATCTGGTCCCTACAAGAGACACATCTCAAGCTTGCAGACAGATATAGGCTGAGAAGCAAAGGCTGGACAATAATATACCAAGCAAATAGCAATTAAAAAAAGCAGCAGTTGAAATCTTAAACTCTGACAAAATTTATCTCAAGGTGCAAGCCATAAAAAGAGATAAGAAGGGGCACTATATAATATTCAAGGGATCAGTAGAACAAGCATCAGTGAGCATAATAAACATTTATGTATCCAATGAGAGACCTGTGAAATCTGTCAATTAAAAGCTTCGATATATAAAAACTGAATTACAGGCTGAGTGTGTGACAATCATAGTGGGTAACATCCAACACCCATTCCTGTTTAAAACACTGAAGAAGATATGAATAGAAGGAAAGTTCCTCAATATATGAAAAAGCCAATAGCCAACGTGGCAGTCAACGGGGAAAAGACAAAAGCAATCCCATTGAAAAAGGGTATCAGACAAGGATGCCCCTTGTCTCCACTTCTATTTCACATTGTACTGGAAGTCCTAGCCAAAAAAAATAAGGCAAAGGAAAGACATCAATTGTATTCGTCTGGGGGAAGAAGAGGTGAAATTGTTTTTATTCGCAGATGATATGACTTTATACATGGAAAACCCCAAAAGCTACACAAGAAGAGTGTTGGAAGCGATAGAGAAATATGGCAGAGGGCAGGATTCAAAATCAAAAACAGAAGTCTATTGGACTGCTATATACATTGGAAAAGTCCACAGAGAAGGAGATCAAAAAGGTAATACCTTTCACAATAGCCTAGCACAAATGAAATATCTACGGAGGTACATTAAAAAAAAATGTGCCAAGAGATCTATAGAACATTATTGCAAGAAACCAAGGGTGACCTCCACAAATAGAAGAATATCCCATGCTTGTGGATTGGAAGACTTAATATAGTAACTATGTCAGTCCTGCCCAAGGCACTATACAAATTTAATGCTATCCCGAGCACAGAGACGACTGTGGGGCTAGCCCCTCCCTGAGACACAAAATCCCCTCCCTGACCCACAGTGCTATGGGGCACAGCACTGGAGACAAAGTGTGGGAATTGTGCATGGTCTGACCCCCTGCCCTCTCCCCACGCACACTGGAGCACAACAAGAAGGGAGCATTACAGAGCAGCAAAGGGAGCAAAGCAACGGAGTCCCCGAGGAATCCCGAAAATTGATTTTGGAATAGGGGAGCAGGGTGTGACACTTCACCAGATCTGATTAGAAAATATTCAGAAGGGTCAACAGAAAGACATGCAACTATTTATAGGCTTTTTTCCCCCCTCTCTCTCTTTTTATTTTTTCTCATGTCTATGCATGTAAGGTAGGCAGGATAAAGAATCCCTTGGAAAAAACAGCAGGTCCAGTGGCACTGGTGGGTTTGGAGGGGGATACATGGGAGAGGTGGAGTTGGGAGAAAGGGAGGGGGAAGCCAACAAACCCAGGGACAAAGGAACAATAAAAGATCGAAAATCGATGGCGAAGAGGACATAGAATGCCTGATGGGATTTGATCAACTCAATGTAGCCATGAAAAAGTACTGAGAGTCTAATGAAGGTCGAATATGATAGTGGGACAGGAGGAAAGTAAAATGAAATCGAGGAAAGCACTAGGAGGCAAAAGGCATTTATAGCGGTTTAAATATAGGTACGAACAAATGTAAATATATTAATATATAATGATAGGGATATAGGTCCAAGTACATATATTTAAATGTTAAGTATTAAGGTGTAGCCGACAGGCATTGGGTCTTTACTCAAGTACTCCCTCAACACAAGAACACTTTGTTCTAATAACCTGGCATTCTGTGCTCACCTTCCCAACATGATTGCTGAAGTCAAAATGTTTACATAAGCAAATCTGGTGAAAAAAGCTGATGGTTTTCCTGCAATTAAAAGATACAGTATCTGGGGTCTTAAAGGCTGAAGTGAAACAAGGGGCCTTCTAGTACAAAAGCAACAAAGCCCACATGGAAGAAGCACACCAGCTTATGTTATCACCAGGTGTCGACAGGTTCTGGTATCAGGCATCACAAGACCCCAAACAAATAAATATACCAATGCAAATGATGGGGGTCAGAGCGGAGACCCAAAGCACCTCTGTAGACAATTGGACATTCCCTCACAGAAAGGCCCAAAGGAAAGAACAAGGCAGCCAGAGTGCAGCCTAGTACCAATGAACACACAACATTCCTCTAGTTCTTTAACGCTTCCTACCCACCACTATCAGGACCCAGTTCTACCTTCCACATACAGGAGACCAGAGCACGTACACTGGTACAGTTAAGAGCTCTCAACACATAGACATAGAATCCAGGACAGATAATCCCCTCAGGAACACTAATGGGAGTAGTGATACCATGAGGGTATGGGGTGGGTGGAGGGAGAAACAGGGAACCCACTACAGTGATCAACGTATTAGCACCCCCGTCCCAGGGGGACGAACAACAGAAATGTGGGCAAAAGGAAACAGCGGATGGTATAAAATATGAAAATAATTTATAATTTATCAGGGGTACATTAGTGTGAAAGTGTGGGGCAGGGAGGGAAAAAAGAGGAGCTGATACCAAGGGCTGAAGCAGAAAGAACCTGTTTTGAAAGCGATGGTGTCAACATAGATACAAATGTGTTTGATACAATTGATGTATGGATTGTTATAAGAGCCCCCAATAAAATGATTTATTAATAAAACAATTTTAAGAACATGTTAAATAAGAGCAGGTATTAGGTCAGTTTTCTTCAGTCGTATATTCCCAGCACCTAGAATGGTGCCTTCACAGAGTAGAGATGGAACACATACTTCATGAATGATTTTTGTTAAATGCATTTCTCCCCCTCTATACACAGAAGTACTCTGAGAAAAATTCAATATTTCATCAGGAAACTGTGTCAACTCTGCATTCCACTTTGATTTATCACATCAGAATTGTGCTCAATTCTCTAAGTAGGATTACTAGACTGAATTGAAACTTTAGATTATGATTCAATTTATAGTTTTTGTATAGACATCACCTGAAAGTTATTTAAACTTATGTCATTATTAATAAAGAAACATTTCTTGTTATTCGGACCTATGTGTAAGTTCAGAGAGAGTGTTTCCTGCTGAAAAGCATTTCTTGTGATGTAGGCTTTCTAAGTTTCTCTGCATGATATTGCTCTACGCACAACTTCCACTCCACAGGGAATATTATTTACCCAATATTCTTTACCTCAAAGCTGCAAGCACTTTCAAGAAGCTCACTAACAAGATATAAACATAACATTTATCATTTCACATGTATTTTGCTTTCCTTTGAAGTCCTTTCTCTTTGCACTTAAAATCTACAACAGATTTTAGTCTTTAAAAGTATATAACAAAGGAAAAGAAAACTAAAAATAAGAAAATTGCCCAACCCCATGGATACTCTTCTTTGGAGCTCTGTGGGGTTCACGATTTTTCCAAGACATTTGAGTCAAAGGATGAGGAAGCAATTTTGACTGTTTCTTCCAGGAGCAATCTCCCTGGGGCAAAGTCCATTAAGTGCTGTGTGTGTGTGTGTGTGTGTGTGTGTGTGTATGTGTGTGTGTGTTTAAAAGAAAGCAAGAGTGAGAACACAAGCAAGGGAACTCAGTATAGTGTGCTAAAGTCTGTGTTCTTACAAGGAAATATTTCCAGTTGTGATTTCTGCCAGTAGCATTTCACAAAGAACCTCATGTCATCCTTGTAAATAGCAAAAGTGTCACAAATATTATAGAATTAGGAAAATGCAAGCATATGTACTACTGGAAGACAATAGCATGGAGAATAATAATTATTTAAGGAATTAGATTTTTAATGTAGAAAAATGCGTGGCACAAATTTGTTAGTACATTGTAATAATTACCTATTATGTATGATTCTCTAACCACATATTGCTACAATTATTGGATAATGTGATTCATATACATTAATTAAATGTAGATGTATTTGATTCCATATTATAACAGTTAATACTATATGAGAGAAGCTAAAAGCACTCAATAGTATTTCACCTCCTTAAATAATTTGTTCAATTATATAAAAATATATTCATTCTTAAATATTAAAGAAAAACAAAAAGAATTTAAAGTTACTATGTAGAAAATTATTTTCCTCTGTCACATTTATTATTATTATTATTATTTATATATAAACTGTATAGAAAAATTTAAGGCAAAGAATTGCATACAATTAGAATAGATGATCATGCCATTTTTCTCAAAAGTTTTTCCTGGGATTTTCTGACATTTTATATTTATTGTTCTCCTCTTGATTGTTTACAATATCTTTATTTCATTCTATTTTGAGTTTCTCTGTAGGTCACTAAGGATCCCTGGTAATGTGATGGTAATTTGAAAACACCATCTGCTTTGCCAGCAAAAGACTGAGCTTCCTACTCCAGTAAACAGTTACAGTTTGGGAAACCCACAGGGGTCACTATGAGTCAGCACTGACTCAGGGCAGTGAGAGAGAGAGTGTGTTGGGCGCCATGAATGAAAATCAACTCTGGCATGGGTTTGGCTTTGAGTGTGATACAGTTTCCACTCTGAAAGTATTGGCTATGCTCTTTATTTTGAAATGTATAGCCTATAGGACTATTTTTATTTCTCTGAATAACTCAATAACATGCACATGTTATTGGTGCAATAAAGACGTTTGCTTTATTGCTGTTGGTTTTTTTTTTAACTATAACAACTTAATATGCCAGAGTAGAACTGTCCCATAGGATTCCCAGAGGCTGAAATCTTCAGCAAGCAACAGATCTTGTTCCTAACAAAGTTATTGGGTAACTTTGAAAGAACATTAGTTATGTTAGCAATGCAGCCCTTAACCAATGTGTCTCAGAGATCCTAACCTGCGTATAGCAGATAATTAATGAAATGATGTGATATTTTCTTGCCATTTATTGAAGCATCGGTTATGATATGTCATGGTCCATTGTTCTTGCTACTGTGTCAATCAATCTCACTGAGATTTCCCTTGTTTTCAGTTATCATCTGCTTTACAGAAGATGAATATCCTTATATTGCAGTGGTTCTCAACCTGGGGGTCGTGACCCCTTTGGGGTCGAATGACCCTTTCACAGGGGTCGCCCAATTGGTAACAGCAGCAAAATTAGAGTTATAAAGTAGCAACAAAAATAATGTTATGGTTGGGGAGTTACCTCAACATGAGGAACTATATTAAAGAGTCGCCACATTAGCAAGGTTGACAACCACTGTTATATCGCAATTGTCCTTTCCTGATGAAATGTTCAAAGTAAATGAACTGAAATCTTGAAATCCTTACTTCTGTGTGATATTCTGGTTGTATTTCTTCTGAGAATGATTTGTTCATTCTTGTGGCAAGCCATAGTATATTCAATATTCACGAACAGCACAACTTGAATATATAATATTTTTCTTCTCTCTTCCTTATTGCTTGTACATTTCAACATGTACATGAGATATGATGATGATGGCGATTTGTGTAGTCTTCCATAATAGAGTTCAAGTGTGTGAGATTAATGAAATGTTGGAATGGATATTTATTCTAACTATGGCAGACCTAGGGAACTTAGCTGCATAAAATATGGATCACTAAGCAGTGGATATTCAGTAAAAGATATAATGGAGCCAGTGGGAACAAAAAGCTAATTTCAAAAAGGGAAGGAAATACTTTCAGAAGTTATAGATCTAGATGGAGGATATGTCAAGCAAAAACAACTGTGCATTTTAATATTTTTATTCAATAAAGGATTTTATGGTTTTATAGCATTATTTTCTGGTTTACCCTCATATATAGACAACAATTATTATGTTTTGCTCTGATGTATTTATGGGGCTATAAATTATCTCCCATAAAATCAGAGCCAGAGACGGTTGCTATAGATATTGCCTAAATTTCCATTAAATCACAAATTTCCCCATACTGCTGAAAAAAATTAAAAACAAAAAACCATGTACAGCTAACTCTTGTAAAAGTTACCCAGAAATTACAGGTTTAAAAACTGCATAGTATATATCTACACACAAAGAGGGATCATTAATAAAGTTTAGAAAATATCATATGATTTTTTACATTTATATTATTTGCCTAAATTGTATTGATTATTTTGTGTAACGGTTCATGTTTAATTTAGATTTGGATGACCACTCTTAGCAAAAGTGTCCTGCCATATGGGCTGTGAACCTCAAGGTTAGCCATTTACTCTGCCAGCCTCTCTGAGGGAGAAAGTTGGCGCTTTCTGCTACCATAAAGATTTACAGTCACAGAAATCCCAAAGGGGCAAAACCACTCACCCTGCAGGGTCACTGTGAGTCAGAATTCACTTGAAGGCAGTGAATGATTCTTCAAAAATTTGAACAGTGCTTATGGTGAACAGACAAAAATGCATGGACAACATTTACAAATACTACTTATATATTAAGTAAAATACTGATCAATTCTGAAAAAAAATTGAAGATACTTTATGTCCTGCATAATCAAATAATCCATCAAAATGTAGTTGTTATGTAAAAATAAACAAACACATCCATCTCGATAGTATCAAAATCTTTACTTTTTAATAAATAATAAACAATATGCATACTAAAGGATTGTGTTAAAATGAATTTATTGATAACATTACAAGTAACAGAAAGGATAAAACTTTCATATCATCACACAAAACATTCATTAGGTGATTTTCCTTTGGCCTCTGTTCCAGAGCGTATGCACAACGTTTTACAACTCTTCCTGGGAACCATTGCCTTCTCTTTGGCCCTCGTCACTATTTGCGCAATCTGGTTATTGGGGTTATTCCAATCTGAGGAGAAAAGCGAGGAGGCTGACTTCACATTTGTGCTCAATGGCCTCATAGATTTCATCACTCTGGCTGTAGGAGTCGGGCCTGAAGATGTCAATAGGGAAAGGGTGACCACCATTCTCTCCAAATAACATCGTTCTCTAAATGACTGTTGACATTATGGAGCTATTCAAGCTAACACATTAAAAATATAAAAAGACAATCAAGTTAGCTTACTAGCATTTCCAACCATATTCTATTCGGGGATTGAGAAGCTGACTCCTTAGTATGTCAGTGTTCATCTCTCACAAGGAGTACATGAATACCGATATTCAGACATCCAGCAACAGCAAGTTGTGCAGACTGAAATCCTTGTGAAAAGGCATTTATTTAGAATAAAATCTTAAGCATATAGGCAAAAGATAATGATAGTCATTTCTAATAGTTTCACATGTTATCACTTTTAGTGAATCTTATTGGCATTATTCACAGGTATAGAACTTTTATCTGTAGCTTCCTGTTAGTGTAAATCTTTACTTAGCCAAATAAGACTACAAATCAAAATCAGCTACAATATAAATACAGTAACATAATACGATTTGAAGTTTAGTTACTTGTCCTGAGCAATATTGTATGCGATTCAATTTTTCCTTGTTTATATTTTTATTCAAATTCTCTAACAGACTTACACCATACATGTTTTTAAAATGATGGCCTCTTGTTATGAAAGTTATTCTAATATTTTTCTTGGATGAATAAAAATGCAATTTATTGTTATCCTTCTGGGCTGATTCCATTGCCTGAAGGCTGACTATTACTTTGTAAAAACCATCTAATTAATGCCTGAGGCCAACAGTATATTTGAATGTTAGGATAATGTAAAAGACAAACAAATGTATTGGTTTTATGCAAAACAAGTATTTTATTTCTTATCCCCCCTAACAGCTTTCTTTCTGTTTCATGACATTACTTGCACTTTCATTTTTCAAAAGATATTCTTTAAATCTTAGAAAACAGTCCTTTCAAAGGCCCTTTATTTGGTAAGAAATATTATTAGTCTTAGCTAAAGAATATGTTGTGATACAAAGATATGTATGTTATGGTTTAAATATACTTAATACTCCCACAAAAGTGATGTACTTTAGGGTTACATTGCTTCTTAGGGATATTCTCTCCTATAGCAACAAGATATTTTATCTATAAATGATCATATCAAAACAGCAAAACTCTAATTCAGACAAAGTAATAGGAGATTGTGTGATCCTTTAAGACTGTGGGGCACATAAATAAACTATTTAAAATAATTAAG
>NW_022111324.1:33076347-33094669 GCF_000313985.2 Echinops telfairi | reverse complement strand
AATGTGTGGGGTGGGAGCCAGCCGTTGGCCCCAGGGGACTATCTCTCTCACTTACCACTCGGCTACGCGGACGCCGAACCGCCTTGTTGGAGAGAGCTCTCAGAGTAGGTGGGTACCCTGGTCCGCCATCTTCCCGGAAACGGCAAAAACATTATTAATGACTTTTTACAACAGTTCCCAATGCTGTGAGTGAAACAAAAGCATATTACTGTTTATTTGGGGTTTTTTGTTTTGTTTTTTGTTTTTTTTTTAATCATTTTATTGGGGGCTCATATAACTCTTATCACAATTGATATATCCATCCATTGTGTCAAGCACATTTGCACATCTGCTGCCATTATCATTTTCAAAACATTCTCTTTCCACCCAAGGAGCATATTATTATTTAGTTATGAAACTCCTTCCAAACAATTTTGAAATGACTTTATAATTAATTCTAAAATGTGTTTTCTTTGAGATTTATTTGTTATCAAGCTTTTTATCTTTTCCATGTTGTTATCTCAAATGTTTCCTATATCTGTGAATATAGGAAAATATGTGCCCCAATACCATTATGATATTTACAATGTAAAATATAGTATAACATCATAGAGCAAATACAACTTATGTTTCTACACGGTTAGAACTTTCTGTGTAAATTTTTGCTGAAACTTAGTGCCTAGACTAAAAGAGAAGTCTTGGAAGTTAAAGTATGATTATTTAGAAAGAGAACTGTAGAGATTCACGTGCCCAGAGGTAACCATTTACATTTCAAGGGAGAAGAGATCCAAGACCATAGAAATGTTTGACTTGTTTCAGAAACATGGAGATATTACTCTTATCTTTACTTAGAAACATATTTCCATTCCAAAAGTTAAAAACCTAGGATCTTCTGTTACCAAGGAGAATTGGTTTACACTAGGAAACTAAGGTCTAGCTTGCTCTCTCTCCCTCAGTGGGGAGCCTTGCTGGCTTAGTGATTATGCATTGGGCTGATAACTACAAGGTCAGTAGTTTTGAAACCACCAGCCGCTCCCAGAGAGAAAAAGACAGGGCTTGGAAGCTCACAGGGACCCTTCTACCCTGCGCTGTGGTTTGCTGCAGTCAGCATTGACTACATGGCAAGAAATCTGTTTTTATTTTCATATTTTAGTATTATTTTTTTAACTTTGGTGTGCCAGGGAGAACGGAGAGGACGGCTGATCTTTGCCTGAACAACCCTATATTCTTGTGCATTCTGGGTTAGACCGAAGTCCTCTAACCTTAAATTGTCAGTTCCAATCCATAGCTGCTCCACGGGAGAATATGAGGCTGTTTGCTCGTGTAAAGATTTACAGATAAACCCCTCAGGAAGAGAAATGCAATTAGCTCTATCAGGAGGGTAGGGGGAAGGTGAGGTGGAAGGAAAGGAGTACAGATCGCAATGATGAACACATAACCACACCATACCCAGGCGGAGCAACAATAACAGTGGTGAAATGGAGAGAGCGGTCGATGTAAGATATAAAAATAATAATAATTTATAATTTATCAACGGGCCATGAGAGTGGGGGGAAGGGAGGGGAAAAGGAGAAGCTGATACCAAGGGCTCAAATAGAAAGTAAATGCTTGGAAAATAATTAGGGCAACATATGTACAAATATGCTTGATACAATTGATGTATGGATTATTATAGAAGTTGTGAGAGCCCCCAATAAAGTTATCTTTAAAAAGAGATTTACAGTCTTATATTTATATCTTTACATATACACATATTTATATTTATACCTACATATGTAATTATTACTTCTTCTTTCCTCTTTTTCTTTTTTCTTTCCTCCAGCCCCACCATCATGTTTACCCATCATTCTCCTCTCAGTAATTCCACTCATACACATTTCAATTGACTGACCATGACAAGGAAGGCTGCACACACCTCACCCTCAATTTTAGGAACCTTGATATTTCCCTGTCCCTGCCATTGTTGCCTCATGGCTCACCTCTGCCCCCACCAGCCTCCTCCCCTCCTATACTCTACCCCAACCCATTGGTTCAGTTGGTGTCTCCTTGGGATTGCCTATCCTGCCTGTCTTATATAGATCGTGTGGTAGTTATATAATTTGGGGTCAATTTGAGGACTTAGAGTGAAGGGGTGGAGTCTAGGCTGCCAATCAGGTCATAGCCACTAAGGCCTCTGTGTGGGTATGGCCTTCTCCTGAGGATTCTGGGAGCTCCTGTTTTCCTCCTTGGAGAGGGGAGTCTCTCTCTCTCTCTCTCTCTTTCTCTCTCTCTCTCTTTTTCTGTCTCTTGGCTCACTCCCTGTGAAACATTGCTGAGGAGAAGCCACATAAAGTTACCCTGAGCCAGCAGAGCTTCTGAGCTGAAGGAACCACATGGAGAATCCTGCCAGTGCTGAGATGCTTACAATGCCACTGGATCCACAGGACTTACAACCTACTGGCCTGTGATCTTCCTGCATTCAGCATCACTGCATGTGTTTCCTGAGTCTGAAGAGGACTTTATAGATTGATATTAGACAGATGGGCTAATATCGGACTTATGGACTTAATCTGGACAGGGCTGGGATGTTTGCTCAATATTCAATTGTTCTTGTATATAAAGAACTTTCTTTTTTCTTTTTTTCCTTGATGAAATCATTTATTTATTCTTTTATCATTTTCTTGGGGGCTCATACAACTCTTATCACAATCCATACATACATCCATTGTGTGTCAAGCACATTTGTATATTTGTTGCCCTCATCATTCTCAAAACGTTTGCTTTCTACTTGAGCCCTTGATATCAGCTCCTCATTTCCCCCCTCCCTCCCCAACCCCACTCCCTCATGAACCCTTGATAACTTATAAATTCCTATTATTTTGTCATGTCTTACACTGTCCAACGTCTCCCTTCACCCACTTTTCTGTTGTCCATCCCCCAGGGAAGGGGTTATATGTAGATCCCTATAATCGATTCCCCCTTTCTACCCCACCTTCCCTCCACCCTCCCGCTATCGCCATTCTTACCATTGGTCCTAAAGGGTTCATATGTCCTGGATTCCCTGTGTTACCAATTCCCATCTTTGTCAGTGCACATCCTCTTTCTTATACACATGTAAGTGTCTATGAATTTGTTTCCCTAGTCCACCCAGACTAACACAGATAGACACCAAAAAAGAAAAAGAAATTAAAAATAATAAAAAATAATAAGAAAGATGATACAAACAGTTCCAAGTCTAACTGATATCCTGAGCCAGAGAAGATGGGTATTTCTCTTTTAAATAGTGAGCCGGACTTGTTTCAATCCATCCTTTTCTTTCAGTGCTCCATATCCCAGGACCCGCATACCTAACAGCACTTATAGCATTGTAGTCCTCAGCATTCGTAACCAAAAGACGTGTCTCTTACAAGTCCCCATTGCTTTTCCTGCAGTCTGGGATGGAATGGTCTGGTGTCTCCCTGAGTATTTGTCTATGTAGGTATATCTATGTAAACTCAAAAAGTAAACAGATGGACTTTGGGTCTCTACTTAATCTTACTTAAGTACAAGAACAATTTGCTCTAATAATGTGACAATGTATGATATTCATCTTTGTGACATGATTGCTGAAGACAAAATGGGTGCATAAGCAAATGGGGTGAAGAAAGTTCATTATGCCCGACTATTAAAATATATAGTGTCTTGGGTCTTAAAAGCTTGAAGTTAAAAAGCAGCGACCTATTAGGGAAGTAACAAAGCAAGAAGCACACCAACCTGTGTGATTATCATGTGTCAAGGGGAATAGGTTCAAAAGCAAGCAATCAAATAGACGGGAAGGAGTGTGGACAAAACCCACCTGTAAGATAGGAACTGGAAACACAGGGGAATCCAGGGCAGATGATCCCTTCAAGACCAGTGGTGTGAGTGGCGATACTGGGAGCATAGAGGGAGAATGGGTTAGAAAGGGGGAACCGATTACAAGGATCTACATGTGACCTCCTCCCTGGGGGACGGACTACAGAAAAGTGGGTGAAGGGAGACGTCGGACAGGGCAAGATATGACAAAATAATAATTTATAAATTATCAAGGGCTCATGAGGGAGGGGAGAATGGGGAGGGAGGGAAAAATGAGGACCTGATGCCAGGGCCTTAAGTGGAGAGCAAATGTTTTGAGAATGATGAGGTCAATGAATGTACAAATATGCTTTTCACAATTGATGTATGTATGGATTGTGATGAGTTGTATGAGCCCCCAATAAAACTATTAAAAATAAATAAATTAAATAAATAAATAATTGTAAAGTCCCTCACCAAAAGATTGCATGGAAGGAATGATAAATCTAGGGAGCAGTTTAGCACTGATGAAACACATAACTGTCCTCTAGTTCTTTAATATTTCCTTCCTTACTATTATGGCCTTTGCTTTACCTTAATCTCGAAAAACCTGCATCTGTTCATCTGTACTATTAAGAGCATTCAACGCAAGAAATCAAAAATAGATAACCCTTCAGAGACAGTAAATGGAGTAATGATTCCCTGAGAGTAAGGGAACAGAGGGTGGGGGAAGGGGGAATTGATAGTAACGATGACTATATAATCCCTCTCCAGGAGAACAAATAACACAATTTCAGGTGAATGAATACATTGGATAGTGTAAAATATGGCAAATAATAATAATATATGTAATACAATAATTAGGGTTCCTGTGTGGTAGGGTGGGGCAAGGAAGGGATATGAGAGCTGGTATGAAATAGTTTGAGAGGAAAGAAAATGTTTAGAAACTGATGGTGGTAGCACTTACATAATTATGCTTGATTGAAATATGGATTGCTACAATATCTGTAAGAGCTTCCAATTAAATAAATAAAGAAATGAATAGTCTACACACAGATTTACAGTCTTGAAAACCCTACATAGGATGGTTATGAATCAGAATCAAGTAAGTGGCCATGAGATTGATTTGGTTCGTTTTCCTACAGAACAAAATTCTCATGTCTGTAGTTAACACTGAACAACTCTCTTTATGACATCGCAGAAGAATAATGTAGGGTATGGTTATTAATGGGGACACCAAACTATAAAGATCATTTGCAATCTACAAACACTTCTGTTTCTTGGTTTTCCATTTCTGTTCTGACACTAACTTCATATGCAGCATGAATTTTAACCACTCAGAGCTGGGTCACATATTACAAGTTAAGGACATAGTCTTCCAGACAACAGCCACACTGCAAAAGTTCCCATAACACATCCACTCTGACCTGCTAGCTATCAATGCCAAGGTTCCCTGAATTCCTTCACCAGCTGCAATCGAAGGGTTCCCCGCTCCCTTCATTTCTAACTTGTTGGATCCTACTTCTCAGCAGTTTCTGTACTTTTCTGGAACAATTCACAGAGTTCAGGGACAAACTATGAGGACACAGTTTTTCAGACCTGACCTGCAATCATGTCTGTTTTCCCATTCCTCCTCTTGCTAGTATATCAGGTCTAGGGGAAAATCGCTCCTCATCAATTCACCGCACCTCAGTCCAACCATTGGTCTAAATGAACAGGAAGGCTAAAGCGATACGAAAAGTATAGTCTAGATATTCTCCACTTTGGGTGGTCAGGCAGGAAAATCTGCATTGTGCCCTAGGTAACAAGTCATGTAGGCTCAAACGGAAGCCACAGCAAGCCCACTCTTACTGAGTTACTCCTATTATAATAAAGAAGGAACTGCTTCTTAGGGATTGCAATACTGTAAATCTTTATGGGAGTGTACAGGTCTTTCTTAGGATTTGTCATTTTTGTTAGGTGCACTCAAGTCTATTCCAACTCATAGCAACTCTATAATCAAAACAGCACCATCCTCTCGCTCATGCCTATGTTTCAGTCCATTGTTCTAGCTAGTGTGCCAATCATCGCATCAAGGTTCTTTCTCTTTTCTGTTGGTCCTCTACTATACCAAAAGGCTGTACTTTCTGGAAACTGCTCTCTGCTGCTAACATGTCCAGAGCACAGGAGAAGGAGATTGATTCTCACCATCCCTACTTATTTCTCAGGAGCACTGTTCCTTTCCTTCTTTTAAGACAGATTTGTCTGTTATTTTACCAGTTTATGATATATTAAGTAGTCTTTGCCAGCACCATCATTCAAATAACCAATTTTTCTTTGATCTCTCTTATTCACACCACTTTTTATCAGAAATCATTGAACATACATGGGTCAGGGACACTTCAGACTTAGAGTGACATATTTTGTTTCTTAGTATGTGACAGCAGATTTTCCCAATCTGGCTTAGCCTCTCTGAGAGAAGAAATGTTTGGGGGAGGGATTTCAGAGTCCCTCACCTATCATGCAGGATATCACCTGTTTCCATACCTGCAAGAAAACATTCCAAAGCTGTGCTGTTCTCAGGTGCATCCAATGTCTAGCTACCCAGCAGGTCATTAGACAAAAGACATCAATAACTAATAGTGATTGCTCCATAGACACTACTTTTTTCCTTATTAAAGCAGAAACACAGTTTAGCGCATGGAAAGTAGCTTTTATTACATATATATTCAAATAGCGTATAACCAGATGAGTCTCATCATTCGCAGTATCCCCTTGGAAGGTGTATGGGCAGAGATTATTACCCTTCCTGGCATATTTATGTCATGGGTGATGGGTACAAATAGGACCCTTCTTAATTCTAACAGGTCTATTTTGGTAGATTGTAAACTCAATCTACCTGTACCACAGCTGAGAAGAATAGAAAATTCCCTCTCCTTTCTATTTTTAATACCTTCAACTGTGTCTTTTATAACACTCAGGCTGCTAACAAAACGGTTAGCAGTTTAAGTCTAAAGAAAAAGATGAAGCTGTCTGCTTCTAGTCTAGGAAACCCTATCATGAGTTGGAATCAACTTTTCGGTAGTAGATTTAACACACATCCGAATAGGATCATGTTTGTCTTACTTCCTAATAAGGGGGAGGAGTTAACCCCAAGTTGTGTCATTTTGACCCTGCTCCAGTCAGGGTGGGCTGGGGGTGGGGTTCTCCGTAAGGCAGCAAGGAAAGCAAGAGAGAACGCCAATGGTGTCTGGTTTGAATGAAGGACTTACTCCTCATCCCATACTACACTGTAAGTGAGTGACTGAAAGGATCTTTTTAGAAGCCAATCAGCCATAGCTAGATAGTTAGATGGTATGAAGAACCAGCCTCTGCCCACACAGTCTTTTTGCATAAAGGGATTGTCTCAAAAATGAATCTGCATTCGTTTTAGTATACTTTCTGCTTCTTGTTAAGTACCAAAAGCTACTTTCTATAGTAATGCTTATGCTGTAATTGAATGGATATGATATGTATGGAGAAATCATTATAGTCATTGGGTTCCCATCCTCATGGTTTTCCAGGACTATCGTGGAGATTAACTGTGAGTGTATTACACTAGCTGTATTTATGATTTTAACTTGATCAGAGAAACATTACTTAAATAATGGCTTAGAAGGGTTCCCAATAGACACTTTCTGAGGAAGCTTTCAAAGGATCACCTTCCCAGGTGCACCAAAATCTTTCAATAACTGGGAAGTCCATGGAGCTTCCATGTCCACCTATTATATTAGGGGTTTCATTATGTAATTCATATTCTGGTTCCATTCCATCCACATTGCACAGTAATATGAGATAATTATGAGGTTGATGTCACTTTCGAATCTTTCTTACCTGGAAAAGTGTGGTCTGAGATCTTCAATAGGAACATTTATTATTACTGGGGAATTTCCAAAATTTGTAGGTCAATTGTCAGCACAAAAACTAAAATATTTTATAAACTTAATGTAAAAGTTACAGAGATAAAACACAGTCGTTGATTAAAATAAATAAAATTTTAATTTGCTCCCAGAAACCATACGTTCGAGTTCAGGGTAATATGAATAATCAAATACATTAAAAATCTAACACATAGTCAAAGTATTACTTAAATGATATAATATTAAATCCATAAGAAAAAATAGTTTTACAAGAGCCTATTTAGTGCCAAAAGACTAAGATTTATCTTTAAAATCATAGCAAGAAGTAAAATCTGATCACTCAGTAGCTTTCAGAATAAATGACTACAGAATAGATGATAAAACTTTATAACATTTTTTGAAGAAAATAAAATTTTGTGACACTTATCAATTAAATAATATATTTTTATATTTGATAGTTTACCCTTCCAAATTAACTATATATATAATGTACACTCACAAAACACTTGTACAATAATGTTATATGGTCATATATTTACTAGTGCCAACATGTAGAGTCTATACACACACATGTGCCACACTCTTTAAATATATTAATACACGATGAGTGTCCTTAAACTGATATACATATTGTTAAAATATTCAGTAAAATTATGCCAATGATTTTCAGTGATAATGAGCTCAGCAAGTCCCTCAGTTTATCACTCTTTGAAGATCAGTTTTTCCTTTGAAAGAAACGAGAACTCAACTCAGAATTATACCCGACACTCTTCTTCATCCAGTTTGTACTTCTTATTTCTTAAAGGCAAGATCCATGAATATTTTGCCACCTTAATATCTACAGAAAGTCAGAGGGTGACGGTATGAGGGGATGACTGTGGAAAATATAAAACTGAGTTAAGCTACAGAGACTGACAGAGATGTCAGCTCTTCATCGTAATGATAAGAGCCAATGCCCACAGGGAGAGTTTGTTTTGCATTAGTACTATGTGTTATGAGGCATGTCCCACTGAAGGGATTAGAGAAAAGTGATGTTTGAAGTATTATTTTGTATTTTTAGAGTGTGTGTATTTATTTCCATACAGGCAATTTTGAATTTCAGTGTGCTTTCAGAAAAAAAAGATCTTGCATACTCTAGAAAATTAATAAGCAAAACAGCAACAACAACAAAAATCAATAATAAATGATTCTCAACTAATTGAAAATGATAGAATTTAAAACTTTGATGGAAAGTCACTTCAAGTACAGATGTTGCAGCATACACAAAGATTATAAAAAGTTAAATCTATAATTGAGAGACTATTGTTTTTGTGGTGGAAGGTTCTTGAATGGTAGTGTGATGCTTTAGATCGCAGGTACATTTCTATGCTCCAAATTGTCTGTTCAGTGCATTTAGTCTGATGCATGCATAAAGCCGAAAGGGCCACCACAGTAGTCACTAACGTAAAACAGCCCCCACGCAAACATCACCCAAACATATGCCATGTCATTGGATCTAAGCTTTCAGCTCCAGAGGCAGCAACCTCTTCAAAGAAAGAAGCAATTAATTCTACAAAGCCACCTCAGGCGCATTTTCTAATTAGGTGACAATTCAGATGCAATGCATACCCCAAGCACTGTGTAGAGTGTCAAGTACAGACTGAGGAAAAGGCTAAACTATGATATTGTAAACAGAGCAGATGGCTGAAGAAACACAGTTTCTACAATTACTTATGCTGTAGAACTCTTTTAAGTCAATTTGGCATTATTGTAGAAATTTCATTGTTAGACTTTTCATCAGGAAGACCAGGCAAATATTGTGAATTCTCTGAAACAATTTACCAAGCAGATTACTAAATGGGTTCTGAAAGTTTCACCAAAGCATAAAACAGAAATAGGTATGTTTGCTTCTGGAGTCTGCCATAAGAACACCACAAATGACTGGAAAAATTAAACATTAATGCATTTAGCATTGTTTGAATTATGTTCTTAGTGTCCTATTTGCATCAGCTTGTACATAGAACATTAAAATGAAAACAAGCAATAATGTTTACAAAGATCACTGTTCTATCAGTCAAGATGAAAATGAATAGTATTTTAAAAATAGAGTTCTCTAGGTAAGGGATAAATGTATATTGTAATATTAGTAAGAGTATAGAACTATTAAGTGTGCAAACTATAAGTTAATTCACATTAATCTGCATTGTATGATGATATAAAAGTTAAAGTTGTCCATTTTAATCTACAGGCTAAATGTACATAAAGAATGCTGACATTGACTTTGATGTAATATTTCAGTTCAATACACCTTACTTTGCTAACCGGTGCTCCTCTGTCACTGTCATGACAAGTATGTTTGTTTTATTCATGGCCTAGTTATTCTGCTTTCTTTAATACACACATTATACAATCCATTCTTTTGCTATTTTGTCCATATCCAAATTTATCTAAAATTTTCTTACTCTGTAGCTATTACTTTGTATGAGTGTATATGTCTATATCTCTGTAAATATACACATATGGTATTCTAGGGTACAGTTTTTGAAATCGAAATTTCAGAAAATGATGCTTTTTCTTAATTTTAGAAGATGTAACATGAAACTTTGGGGTTTTTTTGTGCACAAAATCAACATTGAGAGAAACAACAAAGGAAATCTGATGTAAGAAAGGTTAGCAACAACAAAATTATACACTGAGAGGAAGATGGGGACTGAAGCCTCTACTGGTGATTGTCGAAGATGCCAGGGTACGGTCCAGATCAGCGAGCAGCCGACTACAGCATGAGAGGTTACTTTGGAGGAAATCATTTAAAAGATTGCTTTGCTTTTACTCCCTGCAATGCATGGGAACAATGATTGCCGGCCCCTTTCCTGAAGAAATCAGCAACAATTGGTAGTGGTGTCCACAGGATAATATGAGGGTGGTGTGAAACTGTCCTATATTTGATTTAAAGGTGTCCACTGGCCAGTCTTTTTTGAGGTTTTATTCTTTAACTCTTTCTTCTCACTCTCAGTAGGATACAGTTAAAAATGTGGTTGCTCCTCAAACATTTTATGGTGAAACTAAGACCAGAGAGGTAACTTGCTTTGGCGGGACGCATAGGAGAGGAGGAGTGGTGATCACATCACTTCTAAGGCAGCTGTAATCAGTCACTCCGTGGCCAATGCCCTTTCTCCTGCTTAAACGCACTGAGAAGGGCATATTCTAACACTCCTCTAATGGCCAACTGAATAATTTTCCCAGTATAGTACAGACACATAGACAAAAATAGAAATATCTAAAGAACATAATTGCTTAAATGAAAACAACAACAAAATTACAACAAACAGAATAGATTATGAAGGAAAATGATTTGGAAAGAAAGGTAACATATTTGTAAACTGAAGTAATAAAAAAATTTAAATTGGAAATATAATATGCTTCAATATGGAATTATATAAAAAGAATTTATGTACTATAAAAAATAGAATCAAAGGTATTTCTATAAAATCATAGAAACCTTTACTAAACAAAAATATTAAAATATGGAGCTACTGAGTCTCAACATATCCCACAAATACATCTCCAAACATCCTCAAAGAATTCTGAGGTCTTCAATTTGTACCATACAAAAACAGCAGTTATGATATTCTCAGGGGACTCAAGTTGTGTTCCTTTTCAATGTTGGTTACACTTGAGGAACAACAGAGAATTCTGAAGGGACAAGAGCTAGGCCATAGGATAATAGCATGAAGCGTCCCAAAGAAAATTGGGTCAGCTATCTTTGATGCCCACAAAGAAGGACCAGGTACGTTGCTATGATGAAACAACAAAAATATGCTGTGGTGTAACTTCTCAAAAATATCGTTTACTTCACCTGTAGTGGATTGAAGTAACCATCATACTCCCTTGGACTTAAAGCTGATACGTCTTAGTATGAGAAGAAACAAATGATTGGCATCCCAAGGTTATAGAAATTGAGGTCATTGGTCTTTGGTTTAGATCTCTTGTTTTGTGGCTGCCCTAAGAATGGTCGCACAGGGCTACCATATATTTACTATTTTAATCCCCCCCACATTGCCTTTTTTCTGACATATTAATCTAGTTGGCATAGTTCTGCCTTTTTAAACATGTGTTATTAAAACTTTTGCCCTGTCCCCAGTGAGAGTTGCTTGTGTAAATAGTCTCTAGTCACTTAATAGTTTAATCTGTGCTAGTAAACAATGCACTTAATTGCAGTCTGAACCCGGACTAACTACATGTTATACTTTTCTCAACAGTGTTTTGAATGCTGTATAATCGGCTAAATTAATAAAACTATCACTAGAACTACTTTGGGCCTCAGATAATGATTTATAATAATAACAACATTTTCTCTAAATTAAACCAGAGACCTATGTAAGCCATAGATAAATGAATGGATGTTGGCTTGCAGTTAATTCTAACCCCAATCAAAGAACAATTAGTTCTTATGACAGGGCTGTGCTTCAATGCTCAGCCTCGTAAAGAGATCATTGAAGATATGGGTAATATAAAGCAAAGGATGGTGAAGAAACCATGTGGCACCCAGCTGCCAGAAAGAATAGCATCTGGAGTCTAAAATACATTTTAAAACAAGCAACCATCTAAGTGAGGTATCAAATAACCCACATTAAGAAGCATACCAGCCTACGTGATCCAAGTATTATAAATAAAATGCAAATCTGAAGGATGAAATGGTATCAGAGCTTGGATTGTGAAAACCTAGTTTGCAGAAGGGTATGCATGACAGTGGAATCCCAAAATCCATTTTCAGGGTCACCACAAAGAATACTCTGGCGAATTACCTGAGACCATGGTTCAGGGTTGTGAATAGCCTTCATGTCAGATAGAGAGCCGTGGAAAGTCGATTAAGGCAGATGTAGTTAGGTAAAATGTAATAACTTACCATTTGATCTCTCTTTTGACACATTCTAAAGTTGGTTCACTTCTTAGTATCATTTGCTTTCTTTTTGATTGAGGAATTTCTATGCTTGTTTCGTCATTGTTGTTTGTTTGCTTGCTTCCTGTCTGTGTTTTAGATGATTTTCTATATATAAAATCCAGACTAGATAGATCAATAACATTGGTTCTCAACCTGTGGGTCATGACCCCTTTGGGGGCCGAACCACTCTTTCACAGGGGTCACTTAAGATGATCAGATAACACAGAAATATTTCACAATATACAATTACATATTGTTTTGTGATTAATCACTATGCTTTAATTATGTTCAATTTGTAACAATGAAATACATCCTGCATATCAGATATTTACATTACAATTCATAAAAGTAGCAAAATTACAGTTATGAAGTAGCAACGAAAATAATTTTATGGTTGGGGGTTACCACAGCATGAGGTACTGTATTAAAGGGTTATGGCATTAGGAATGTTGAGACCACTGATCTATAGAGACAGTTGGATTGATAATTTCATAGGGATATAGGGCCATAACAGGGAGAAATAGAATGTATGAAGTTTAATATTCTATCCATTCAAGAGCTGAAATGGACTTATATTGATCATTCTGAATCAAAAATTCATATTGCTTACTATGCTAGAAATGACAGATTCCAGGGGAATGGTTTCCCATTTATTGTGAAAAAGGACATGTCAAGATCTGGCTTGAAGTACAATGCTATAGGTGATAGGATTATATCTATCAACTCTCAAGGAAATCCAATTAGTACATATTTTTTCAAATTGATGCACCAAATTTAAAGCTGATGATAAAGAAATTTAAGAAACTTACAAATTTCATCCATTTGAAATCATAATATGCAATCAAGTTACAGTGACAATTATTGGTATTTGAATGTAAAAGTTGACAACAAAGAGGAAGGAATAATATTTAGAAAAACAGGCCTTGGTGAGAGAAATAAAACTGGTGGTGCCAGAAGAGACTGAAATTTGCTCTTAATCAGAGTAGCTAAAGCAAATTGAAGAAATGATTAAGTAACAGAGTTGAGCAGAAATTGTCAAAGGGCCACTCAAGAATGCAAAGTAAGGTGTTATAATGAAATGTGCGAAACCTAGATCTAGATCTTAACCCGAAAGATTTATGAAAAAAAATCTTGGCCTTGACTTGCCGTATTGAAAGATTCTATGGGCAACATACTGAATGGTGCAAGAATTATCAAAAGAAGATGGAAAGAATACATAGCTACTGTACAAAAAAAATAGTTGAAATTCAAACATTTCAAAAGGCAAGATATAATCAAGAACCAACGGAAATGACTTAGACCTGCTGTATTGAAGACATTACCCCAAAACAAGGCCTTGTGAATTGATGGAATACCAACTGAAGTGCTTCAACAAGCTGATGAATCACTGGAAGAACTCATTCACCTATGCCAAGAAATTTGGAAGACAACTACTTGATTAACGGACTGCAAGAGATCCATATTTGAAACAATTTCAAAGAAAGGTGACCCAACAAAATGTGAAAATAATAGAACAACAATTATACATTTGCTGAAAATAATTCAAGGGCAGTGGCAGCAGTACTTTGACAGGAAGCTGCCAGAAATTCAGAAGAGGCCAGATTCAGAAGAGAATATGAAACAAGGGATATCATTGCTGATGTTATATGGACTGTGGTGCAAAGTAGAGAATAACAGAAAGATGTTTACTTGTACTTTATTGATTATACCAGGACACTTGACTATATGGATCATACAAACTATGGACTGCCTTGAGGAGAATGAGAATTTCAGAACACTTCATATTGCCCATGTGGAACCTGTACACGGATCAAGAAGCAATCCGTAAGTCCCTCTTCAGACTCAAGCAGTCACATGTGATGAAGCAAACTGCAGGAGGATCACAGGCCGATGGGTGCACAGTCGCGGGGCTCCAATGGCACTGACCGCATCAAAGGAAAGCAGATACAGTCATACTACTACTTAATACTAATGACTGAGTAATGGAAATAAATGGAAGGCAAAGAGTTTTTTAAGAGCCTACCAGTATTATATTCACAGGTAGTGTTTGTGTAGTTTACAGGGTCGCTATGAGTTGGAACTAACTGGACAACATCTAACAAAGAAGGAAAAAATGGAACAAGAAAATATGCCTACTTTAAACATATTCCCAGGAAATAATGCAAACTAATTATAGTGGCTAACTGAAAGAATTAAAACAAGAAATGTGTATTTCAGCAACTCTAAGTGGAAAAGTTAATGAAAATGCTATTTATAACAGAAACATTTATATCCAATACACACAGAACCATGGATATGAAAGATCTAAAAAATGTAGTGCATGCATCCAAGAACTAAATATATAAGGAGCATTTCACCCAAAAGCCTGAAAAATATTCTTTTCAAATGCATGTAGTGTATAGTATATCCATGCTACACACAACACATTAATTACATGGGAAAAATACCATTTTATTAAATGTTAAATACTTTCCTCCCTTTAAAGCAAATAATGCAGTATAATGCTTGCTGCTGGTCAATTCATTTTCTCCATGGTTTTCATATGCCCAAATTGGTATAAACATTTTATTTAAATTTTACAATAAAAGCACATTTTGGATCTCACATAAACCAAGTATGACTTGAATAATTAATTTGACAATAAAGATTGCCTTTGTAAATCATAATCAAGAATTATTGTCTAAAAATGCTAAGTAGAATAAAACATGTCAACTTATATATATAAAAACCTTTCTGAGTTTAGAAGAATAAATAGTATATTTTTCAGTGAAAATAATATATGGCATTATCATTTAATTAATCTTAAAAAGTATTTTTGATGCAAAGCATAGACAATTTGATTTACAAGTCAATTTATTTTAAGATGTTTAATTTTAAAAAGCTGGAAGATTTTATTTAATTGTAGCAGCCAATTCATAATAAATATAAATTTAATTATTAATCACTATACAACTTTTAGATGACCTGTTAGCACAATGGATTAAGCATCGGGCTATCAATTTAAAGATGAGACAGATGAGTTAACCTGCTTTTCTAAAGACTATAACTTTGGAAACTTTGAGGGTCTCTGTGACTCAGAATCTACTGGAAAGCAGTGCGCTGTGTGTGTGTGTATTTGGGAGAGAGAGAGAATGTGTATGTGAAAGGGATGAAAGTTTGACATGTAACTCAAAAGAAATTAAGATATTTGATTGGCACTTACCTGGCAAAGTTAATATCCTCATCTAGTTGTTTATATAAACATTATATTTAGTACTTAAAATGAAATTTTATTTTAAAATAAACATAATTGTTGCTGACTGGCTTTATTCAATTAATATATAATATACATTAACGGATATATTTGCATGTTTGCGATTTGATATTATTGAGAAGTACACTTTGAGTAAGGCTACACATTTGTTAATGATTTATGTAAAATTTATAATATAATTTAAATTTATAAAATTTGGGCTAATAATTGCAGTGAATATTTAAGGATTCCTTAAGGATATTGAGAAATAAGATAATTATATTTTAGCTTACATAGTCTAGCACAGTATATACTAGGATAAGAATAAAAGATAAAAATATATATATTACCTCAATATGCTGCTGGTAGTATAATTAGAAACATGAATTCAGTGAAAGAAAAAGGAGCAATGGTGGATATAAAATTACAATTGATTTTAGACTCATATATTTAAAAAATTTAAAACTTTTAAAATACTTTAAAACCCTTGAAATATTGTTCTAAAATATTTTTACATAAATACTTGACCATTGCCCCAAAATAGGGTGGTTCAAATCCACCTAGAGGCAGCGTGGAAGCCAGAGCTGGTGTTCGTTCCACTTTCCCACAATCACCTCCTTGCAACTCCGCTGCAGCAGCTCTCTGCACACGTGGGCTCATGAGCTGCAATCAGCAGGATGAAGCCAACAACGATAATAAGATAATTCTACACTTCTTCAACTGCTGTTTTCACAGTTGTCCGATTAGCAATTCTGATCTTCCTCCAAGGAAGAAAATAGTTCTTTACTAAGCAATATAGTAAGTAGGGTGTCTTTCTCCAGATTAAAGCTTGCACAGATTTGTTGGCAGATTTATTCGCAGATTTGTACAAACTAGGTGGTTTCCTAAACTTGGAGTTTCTCAGTTGTAGCATAAAAACTATAGTGAACAAGGCTCATCTTGACCTGCCTATGTATTGTCCGCTTAGGCTTTATAAAGATGAAGCTTAAGTTGCCTGCACAGCCAAGAATAATAAAGTTCTTTGTCTCTGTCCAAGGCTCTTCATGTTTTCTCCCAACACCTACTAAACTCTGCTGCATTTAACTCTCAAAAAGGCTATAATCTCAAGCCTTTCATAGTGCCTGAGGGTCCTGTTCCTGATGGGAAATACCTAAAATATTTATAGTAAGAAGAAGTATTTGAGCCCATTGTTGCAACAATGGGCTCAAACCTCAGAGCAATTGTGATGATTGCACACAACCAGACAGTGTTTAGAACTGTTCTATATCTAAGGTTGCTATGAGTTGAAACAACAACCACAAGGAAAAAAGGTTTATATTTTTCATGCCTTTTACAATTAAGATGAAATGATGAGATCAAATTATAAATCAAATGTAACTCTAAATGTGAAGACTAATCTTGGTTAACAACAACAAGCAGAGCAAAAATGTATGCTAACTTCTGGGAGGGCAGGGTTCTTGTTAAGATTTTGATTAATTTTTTTCCCATTGCTATACACTTGGGAGAAAGATCGGCTTTCTACTCTCAGAGTTACCTTCTAGGAAATCTCTACGGGCAGTTGCATGCTGTCCTATAAGGTCATCAAAAGTCTGAATCAACTTTCTTCACCACATTTGCTTATGCACACATTTGTCTTCAGTGATCATATCGGGAAGGTGGCCACACAATGACATGCATTTTTCTTTTTGATGCCTGATACCTGGTCCCTTCTACACCTCGTGGTCACATAAGCTGGTGTGCTTCTTCCATGTGGGCTTTGTTGCTTCTGAGCTAGATTGCTGCTTGTTTACCTGCAAGCCTTTAAGACCCCAGACCCGGCTATCAAAAGACATAGCATCTGGGGTCTTAAAGGCTTAAAGGTAAACAAGCAGCCATCTAGCTCAGAAGCAACAAAGCCCACATGGAAGAAGCACACCAGCCTGTGTGACCATGAGTTGTATAAGGGATCAGGTACCAGGCATCAAAGAACAAAAAATCATATCATTGTAAATGAGTGGAAGTGCAGAGTGAAAACCCAAAGCCCATCTGCAGGCAACTAGAAACCCCTTACTGAATGGTGTGGGGAGCAGATGAGCCAGTGAGGGTGCAGGGTATCAACGATGAAACATACATCTTTCCTCTAGTTCTTAAGTGCTTTCTCCCCCCAACTATCATGATCCCAATTCTACCTTACAAATCAGGCTAGACCAGAGGATGTACACTGGTACAGATAGGAACTGGAAACACAAGGAATCCAGGACAGTTGATCCCTTCAGGACCAGTGGTGAGAGTGGTGATACCAGGAGGGTAGAGGGAAGGTAGGGTAGAAAGAGGGAACCAGTTACAAGGATCTACATATAACCCCCTCCATGGGGGGCAGACAACAATAAAGGGAGTGAAGGGAGACATCAGACAGTGTAAGATGTGACAAAATAACAATAATTTATAAATTATCAAGAGTTCATGAGGAGGGGGGAGCAGGGAGGGAGGGGGAAAAGTGAGGAGCTGATACCAAGGGCTCAAGTAGAAAGCAAATGTTTT